>NC_084833.1:116375615-117000615 GCF_033115175.1 Lepus europaeus | reverse complement strand
TTGGATAATGGAGGTCAAAACAGGTTTAGATAGAAGAAATAAGGTCTAATAATCTACAGCGCGGTAGGGTGACCATAGTTCATAATAGCATAATATATATTTCATGAATGGATGGAGGAGAGCAGCTCAACAGCTCCACCAATACTGTGTGATGGGGGAAGGGAAATGTTGATTGCTTTGATTGGGTTGGCACACACTGTGTACATGTGTTGAAATGTCACAGTGTCACGTAGATACGTGCAGTTGTTGAATGTTAATCAATTGTTTTTAAAGTTTAACGAGATAGAAATGCTCACTAACCTGAGTTGATGACTACCCACTGAACACATGTATCAAATTATCACACTGTACTCCATGAACAAGCACAACTACAGTGGCTTTTAAAACATCAGCACTGAAGTATGAAGTAGCAAAATTATCATAGGAGAATTGTTGAAATGTACAGAAAAAGATATAGGTAAGAAAACTAGAAGGTAAGTTCAGCACATTCTGTCTCCCACTAATAGGAGTCCCTTCCCCCTCTCACGCAACAAAGAACACACAACATTGTGGAAAGAGGTTATCAAACAATTCATTCGGTAAAAATATTCTAAGAAATCTAAAAAAAAGTGACGTCAAATTGAAAGGCATCAACAAGTGAGAAGAAGAGTGAAAGGGAAAAAGGAAAAGGATACCTTTGGAAAATGCCCACAATATACAGAATAACCAAAACAAAAATGGTACCACATGTTTACCATCAGAGACCAATTGGTTGTGGAAGGATATCTTCAAAGTACTAAGGAAAGTAAAGTCCTATTTTGAATTCTATACCCAGCCAAACTGAGGATCTAGTTTAAGGACAAAGGAAAAGCCTGTGCTGAGACCATTAGAGGAAATATTTACCTCTGAGAACTCTGCCTCAGGAAGTGGCCGGAAGAGGAGACCCACTAAAGCCAGAGAAAAAGAGTGATACAGGCACCCAAAGAAGAATGAAAGGAATTCTTAGGAGAATGTTGACTGGAGGGCCAGCACATCAAGTTCCGAGAAATAGCTCAAGTTAAGCAGAGGAACGGTAAATGGATAGGCAGGATGTGAAAAATTGTGACAACTGAAATATTTACCAAGTAGGAATAAGAAAATTTGGCTAAAAGAAAAAAAAAAAGCTAAAGGAAAAACAAAACAAAACAAAAAACTGTTAATTTCTTTGTGGATAGGGGATAGGGGAAATGTTGTATAAAAAAAGGATCCTGGGTAAAGCCGCTGCCTGCAGCGCTGGCATCCGATATGCGCACTGGTTCGAGTCCCTGCTGCTCCTCTTCCAATCCAGCTATGGCCTGGGAAAGCAGTAGAGGGTGGCCCAAGTTCTTGGGCCCCTGCACACACATGGGAGACCTGGAAGAAGCTCCTGGCTCCTGGCTTCAGATCGGTGCAGCTCCAGTTGTTGTGGCCAACTGGGGAACAAGAGGATGGAAAGCGTCTATCTCTCTCTCTCTGCCTCTCCTCTCTCTGTATAATTCTGACTTTCAAATAAATAAATAAATCTTTAAAAAAAGGATCCTAATAGTAGTGTTCAACAAGAACCTATAGCAAATAATGTCTACCTGGCCATAAAGTTCAATATAATAAGTGTGGAGTTAAATTTTTGGAATATTATGTTTTCAGGATGAGAGAAATAAATTTGAGGTTGAATCAAACCATCAGAGTAAGGAATTTATCAACAATGTCTAAATTAAATGAATAAAGATTTTGTGGTATAAACATATTAGATACACATTTTAAGATAATAAGAAAAAAGTTTAGAGTTTAAATTAGTTCTCTATATCACACAATAAGAGTTAGGAGTGGTAAGGATGGAACACTGCAGAGTTTGCTGTTGTGGTCATTGCCACGTTTATTTTTTTTAAAATCATGTCCATGTGCTTACTAGTTACAAAACAATTAAAATTTAAAAACAAGAGAAAATAAATAATAACAGCAGTAATAACATTTAATGGTTTATCTGTGAAAAGCTTATGAACCACAAATGTAAAAATGGACCATCACATATTGGTTGGACAAAAACCAAATTGTAATCCAGAATGTTTCTTTAGAGTTCAGATCAACATAGTTTGGTATGCTAATGAACTAATATCCCTTCAGGGGCATTATGGAACTATATTTGTTAATTTGTAAATGGTGACACTGTGTAATGATATGTAAATATTTCTTTGTCTTTCTGAGTATTCATTTACCTCATCTTTTAAAAACTTAATCAGAAAATTTCTAGAGTAATTTCTTGAATGTAATACTGTGTATGAAATTGTTCATTGTAATGGGCACGTCTATGCCTGAGAGAGACAAAGTTTTCATAGAAACCACTAATTCTCTCTGAAACATGTACTTTATCATTCAATTTTGTTTGCAAGAATGTGATAATTGGAATCATAAAGTGATGTATCAGAGAATAAAATTTTATCTAATTGTGTTTATGATGAAATAAATGAATTAATAGATAACATGATAGTATTCTATTATAATGATTAAGAACTTCTAGAATAGAGAATACTATATAAGGTATAGGTAGAATTGTTTATACACACACATCTCTATGTGTATTAAGTCCAGTCTTTAGAATTCAAGCTAATCACCAATTGGACTCATAAAATGCAAGTATTAAAATATGTTAAGACTTGAAAACTCAATAATTCATTGATGCAAACTTCACAATGTAACATTCTCTCAATTCTGAGCTTTTGACATACATAAAGGCCAGGATTTCAGGCATATCTTTATACTGTGTAAGACAACTCAAAGACACAGAATTTGTCCCTTACACTCAATGGCTGATCCTTTGACTGAGAAGGGGTGAGGCCATGGTGGAGAGTTTGTGTTTATATGTGCAATCGCCAAGGAAGGAGCATTGCCCTTCCCCTTCTAGACCATTGAATCTGGTTCTAGGTCATGTTCTGATCAGGGATATGGTGTTCAGATTAGGGGGCTTGGGATTCAATGTGCTGTAGGTTAAAAAACTCAAGGAGTTATCACTTTGGTGCTGATTTTCTTTATTTTATGTAACTTTTATAATTGGACAAACAATAAAAACCTGAAGAAGTTTGAACTTTCTTTGTATTTAGTAGCATCCGTTAGCACCGTTTCAGAAATATTTCAAATGAAATACTCCTCTTTCTGAATTTCATCTTCACATAGTCATACTATGTTTACCTATACCAACGTGTTAGAAAATAATATGGGTATTGTGATAAAGGCTTGAGATTGAGTCCTTATTCTACTATTTATCAAATATATGAGATGCTTACTCATTTGATACATAAAAGATAGTGGCTTACTCACATAGTACAAGAATTGGAAGTTTTCAAAAAAGAGCACATATTTCATTGCATTTATCAACTACAGAACATGGTTAAGTATTAGTTGTCTCTACTCTTTCCAAGTTGGCTCACTTTTATATTCTCTCCTACAAAGAAGGAATTCATATTGTTTACCACTGTCCCCCAAGGCTCATTACTGATAGAGGCCCTGTCAATGTAGTTCCAGCTATGGGATTCCCAAGGATGTTTTCTAATTCCCATTTGTCTTTTTACACATTTTCTTGAATCATACATTTTCCTTTTCTTCTGATGTACTTATATTTCTCTGTTTTTTATCTCCCACTCACTGCTATTTCACCTAGATCTTTGAAATATTTGTCTTCCCTTACCACCTGTATTTCCCCAGCAGTGCAATGAACAGATACTTTGGAAACCTAACTTGTAAAGAAAGGGCTTATGTTCAGTTAAAGTTTTTTAGTGTGGTGCTTAAAAACAGCCCTATGTCTTCCATGGAGACTCTGAAACATCTAACCTGCTGTGTTCATTGGCTCAGATCTCACTCATGTAGATCTGTTCAGGGGCTTCCATTCTGCCTTGGCTTTGTCTCTTGACTCTAGGCCCTTTAATGTCCATTGGACTGAGTACATGTCTTGGTCACTTGTCTTAGTCACTAACTCTGAAGACTCCTCCAATCACATTTTCAGCTCTGATAAAGTTTCAACAAGATAAAATTCTAATTCCAGCTCATTAGAATTTTAGCTCTAATATTGAGCCTCTATAATAGTACCTTTTTTTTAACTTTTATTTAATGAATATAAATTTCCAAAGTACAGCTTATGGATTACAATGGCTTCCCCCCCATAACTTCCCTAGCACTCGCAACCTTCCCCTTTCCCTCTCCCACTCCCCTTCCATTCACATCATGATTCATTTTCAATTCTCTTTATATATAGAAGATCAGTTTAGTATATATTAAGCAAAGATTTCAACAGTTTGCCCCCACATAGCAACACAAAGTGAAAAATACTGTTGGAGTACTAGTTATAGCATTAAATAACAGTGTACAGCACATTAAAGACAGAGATCCTACATGATATTTTTTAAAAATTAATTACTTTTCTATGCAATTTCCAATTTAACACCAGGTTTTTTTTTCATTTTCAATTATCTTTATATACAGAAGATCAATTCAGTATATAATTAGTAAAGATCTCATCAGTTTGCACCCACACAGAAACACAAAGTGTAAAAATACTGTTTCAGTACTAGTTATAGCATCACTGCACATTAGACAACACATTAAGGACAGATCCCACATGAGATGTAAGTACACAGTGACTCCTGTTGCTGACTTAACAATTTGACACTCTTGTTTATGGCATCAGTAATCTTCCTAGGCTCTAGTCATGAGTTGCCAAGGCTATGGAAGCCTTTAGAGTTCACTGACTTTGATCTTATTCCGATAGGGTCATAGTCAAAGTGGAAGTTCTCTCCTCCCTTCAGAGAAAGGTACCTCCTTCTTTGATGGCCCTGTTCTTTTCACTGGGATCTCACGCACACAGATCTTTCCTTTAGGCCTTTTTTTTTTTTTTTCAGGGTGTCTTGGCTTTCCATGGGCTCTCATGGGCTCTTCAGCCAGATTCGAATGCCTTAATGGCTGATTCTGAGGCCAGAGTGCTATTTAGGACATCTGCCATTCTATGAGTCTGCTGTGTATCCCGCTTCCCATGTTGGACCGTTCTCTCCCTTTTTGATTCTATCAGTTAGTACCTTTTATAAATACACAGACACTCATATATAGATACACATAGAAGGGTGATTAAAAAGATTGGGAAACATGGAATTAAAAGACAATTTTATTTAGTGCAATTTTTTAAAAAAAATCTGTATATAGCTTTTTCATAATTAATATATTCCCTGGATTTTGGAAAGACTGTTGTACAAATGTGTGCACTTGGGTATATAGTGAATGCATTAAAATGGACAAAGTTTTATCAAGTAAATATGCTAAGACCTAAAATGCTGTCTACTCTAACCCCTAGAATATGTTGCAAGTTTATGAAGCCAGTGAGAATTCATCCATGCCTATAGGCCTCCTGAAGACATGCTGCAGTTACCAACTTATCATTTCCAATGTTTAATAACTTTCATTCCTTAGACATTTCTTTTCTTTTTTTTACAGAAAAAAAAGTACAACCTGAAGTGTGTGTGAATAATTCATTTGCTTTTGCATCTGCATATTTCCCGTTTGGTTGGATATTACAAATTTTGACTTTTCAGTATTTTCAGTTCTTGTTTTTCTTGAATTAATGCTGAAATCGATATGATTGGTGAAATGTTAAGAAGAGAGGCAGGGAATCCTTATTTGTAAATAGGGTTTCCAGTCTTGGGAATCCAGCCACACATAACTATTAACATTTTGTTTGATTCTTTACTGTGTCTGACTATCCAGAATATGCTACATTATCTAATGCTTCTAGGCAGTAGATGAAGTTTCAAAAGCGGAAATACAAATATCACTTGGGGTAATTATAATTTACCAGAAACAGAAGGAATTGATCTTCAATTCCTACTTCATCTTTGCCTTCTAATTTGGATTATGAATGAGGAGCTAAAAGTTGATTGCTATGCAGAGTTAACACAGCTTGCCTACTGTGACAATAGTAAAAAGCCATATCATTGAGTACCTATCTTGGGAAGAGTAACAGGTGTGAAATTTTTTATTTGCACAATTATTTATTTACTTATGTGAGAAACAAAGCTCTCATTAGCAGACACACTGTCGAAATGCCTGCAATGACCAGCTGGGTGAAGGTGAAGCTAGGAGCTAGAAACTAAATCTGAGTCTCTCACATGATGGCAGGATTCCTACTACATGAGCCATCACCTGCATTAGCAGGAATCTGGAATCTGTAGTTGTACCCGGACTCAAACTAAGCACCCTGATATAAGATGTGGGAGTCCCAACCCAGTGCCTTAACCACTAGCCCACTCACATAACAGACTAAAATGGTCTTAGATATTCAATGTATTCAACTTCCAAATAATTGCTACGTAAATTCCTTTAGCTAACCTGCTTCACTCTCATTGATGAAGGGCTTCCTGATCCATCCCATATCAGATACTTTGAAAATCAGTGGAGACTCTCCATTAAAAAGAAACTGTGGCATATTAGGCTTGCACATATAAAACCCACTTTTTTGTGATCAATCCACCAAATATTTCTGATTTTACTCATCTGTCTACATTTTTGACATGATTTAGATATAGTCCTCCTAACTAAATAGTTCTGAGCAATAATCTATATATACCGTAAATAAAGAACTACTGTTTTATCATTCAAAGAAGAACTCAAATGTCTGATTTCTTTGAGAAATTCAACTGTAGAGCAGGATTTAAAACACTTGGTACATGTTGAGGTTGCTCTGACCTTTAATGAGATGATGACTTAGTTGAAAAAAACCATGATGTATTTTACAAAGAAAAAAAAATAATTTATTCTCCAAATAAAATTCAATATATACCCTAAATGATCAATATATTTAATGCAATCCCTACTAAAATCTCAATGGAATTTTTTACAGAAACAGAAAAAAACTGACCAAATTCCTTTGGAACTACAAATGACCCTGAATGGCCAAAGAAATTTTGAGCAAGAAGACCAAATATGGAAGTATCACATTTCCTGATTTCACAATATATTTCAAAGCTACAATTATCAAAACAGAATGTTTTGACATAAACATGGATATATAGACCACTGGAATAGAATAGATAACCCAGAACTAAACCCACACATGTATGTGGTCAATTAATCTTCATTAAGAGTATTAACAATACACAATGGGGAAAAAAGACAGTCTTCAATAAATGGTGATGGGAAAAATGGATATTCAATGCAGAAGAATGCAGTTAGGTACTTATTTCATACTAAAACAAAACAAGACAATTCCAGATGTTCTAAAGACTTAGATGTAAAATTCTTAGAAAACACAGAAGTTTCATGACTTTGGATTTTGTAATTATTTCTTGGTTGTGACCCTAAAACTACAGGTAAAAACAAAAATAAAAGAAGTGGGGTTATCTGAAGCTAAAATGCTTCTTCAAAAGTTAGGGAACAATCAACCAAATGAAAAGGCAACCTACAGATCAGAAAGAAACATTTGCAAACTTTATATCTGACATATGATCAATAATCTAAAGATATAAGAAACCCCTGCAATCAAGTAGCCATAATAAAAACTTTGTTTTTAAAATGAGTAAAGGATCCAAACAGCCATTTCATCAAAGAAGACATAAAAGGCCAACAGGTAGATGGAAAGATGCTCTACATTACTAATCATCACAAAAATGTAAATTCAATCCACAGTGAGGGGCCAGCATTATGGCCCAGTAGGGTAAGCCTCCTCCTGCATCCCCAGTATCCCATGTGGACACTGGTTTGTGTCTTGGCTGCTCCACTTCTGATCCAGCTCCCTAACAATGGCCTGGGAAAAGCTAAAGATGGCCTAAGTGCTTGGGCCCCTGCCACCCACATGGGAGACCCAGATGAAACTGTTGGCTCCTGGCTTTGACCTGGCTCAGCCCTGGCCATTGTAGCCCTCTGATTAGTGCAGCAGATGGAAAATCTCTGTCTCTGCCTCTCTCTCTTTCTTCCCTCCCTCTGACTCTTTCAAATAATAAGCAAATAGTAAAAAAAAAAATGAGACATAACTTCATGCCTATTAGAAGGTATTATCACATAAATGAAAGATAACAAATGTTGTTGACAGGATATGGAGAAAAGGAAACAATGTATACTGTTGGTGCCAGCACTAGGAAAAGGAAAACAATACGAATATTCCTCAAAAAACTAAAAATACAATTACCATTAAATCTAGCAGTATCACTGTTAGGAAACTGGCGCAGTTTTAGCCAGGTGGCCACATGGCCCAGCTACCTGAGCCAGGCTCCACCCCATCCTAATGGGATTCGCTGCTCCTGCTTCCCTGCCCGCCCTCAGGTGAAGTTTTAAAAGGGCCTGTTCCTGAACGTGCTCTCTCAGCTCTTCTTTCTTGGCTCTGCTCTCTTGGCCCTTCCCTCCTGCTCTCTTGGTTCCTCTCTCTAGCTTCCTCCTCTGGTCTCTTGGCTCTCTCTCTGCTCCTCTCTGCTCTCTTCTCTCCTTGCTAGCTCCTCTCCTCTCTGTTTCCTTCTTATATTCTCTTTCTCTCTTTTTCCTTCGCCACCCCTTCACTCCAGTCTGTAGGGTGTTCCCCAATAAACCCTTTCCCTTACTCCGCTGTCCGGTGTGTTTTGCAACAGCTAACATTAATATATAACAATCACTTCTGTCATATATGGGATCTTCAAGGAGTTCTTCAAAAATGTATATTATTTAAAAACTATGTATAGTTTACAAAATTTTGTGCACCAAATAGCCAGGGTTCCCCAGAAGTCCACAATGGCCAGGTTCAAGCCAGGCCAAAACCAGGAGCTAGGAATTTCATACAGGTCTCCCATGTGGGTGGCAGGGCCCCAAACACTTGGGCCATCTTCAGATATTTTTCCCAAGCCAAATGTACAATTACCTTTTTCAATGAACTTTTTGAAATACCCTCGTATGTCCAAGGACATTGAAATCAACTTTCCAAGAAATATCTGCACCTTTCAATGAAGCATTACCCACAGTAGTCAACATATGAAAACCACTTAAATGCCCATAGAAAGAAGAGGTAATAGAAATGTGATATATACATGTACATATAGAATGTTCTACTGAGTACAACAACAGAAGTAGACCCTGAGGATATTACATTTTGATAACTTGGACACAGAATAAAAAACATTGCATGATCCCACTTTTATGAGTAATCCACAATGTCAAACCATAGAGCCCAACAGTATAATAATGTTACTGGGGTTGTAGGGCAGGAGAGAGTTAGAAGTGTCAGTCAAAGGGCACCAAGTTTCAGTTATGCAAGGTGAATAGGGTGTGGGGTAATAAGGACTATAACACAGGGTCTACATTTAATAATAATATATTTAATACAATATATTGTTGTGTTAATTGTTCTTACAAAGAAGTTGGCAGACAATTTTCAGAGGTGATAGATAGTTCAATGACATAGTTTGAAGTGATGACTTTGTGAGTGTATACTTTTCTCCCAAGTAATTGTCTACATCAAATTTGTACAGCTCCTCTCTCTCTAGACCCCTATCTCTTTCCACCCTCTCTTGCCCTCTCCCTCCAGTCTGTTGGGTTTCCCCCCACATGACAATAAACCTTTCCTTTAACCTCAGTGTTTGGTGTGTTTTGTGGTGGCCTTTCATTGGCACCATGAGTTGGATCCAGGCTCTCCCATCAACTTTGCTCTCCCCTCAGGATTCTGTGCTGTTTCAGGATCCTGGACTTCTGCAAGCCACAAAGCACACCCCCTGACCTCCTTCCCTGCCACTGAATGCTCTATGCTTCTCATCCAAACACCGGCCCTTCAAAACTCCCAGTGCAAAATGGAGTGGATGGAGGGTCCTCTCATTGCGACTTTTTATGGGTTGCAGTTCTATGCAACTTTTCCCCAGAAGTCCTGGGATCAGACACCACAACGCCTACAGCCTGGTACTTCCACAGACTTTGTGTCCCAGGCAACAGTAGGTGTGGGTGCTGGCTCAACCTCTGTTTCCCTTCTATGGGCTTTAAGCTCCAGGCCACAGTGGGTGTGGGTGATGACCCAACTCTCTGCTCCCCTTCATTCGGCCGTGATACTGGGGATGTCTGTTAGCTGCCAGTCCAACTTCTACAGGTCGCTATGGGAACTTCCTCATCTCACATTCAATCTCAGATTGGCCTCAGAACTTGACAACGAGTTCAAATAGCTGCTTAATGGCACTTTTGACACCAATATTATTTGGGATCTCTACCACTTCTGTGAGCGTTCAGAGAAATAGAAGATTTCCTATGTTTAAGCTTTCTCCTATCTCTGATCTAAACCATCTCTTTACACTTTCTGTTCTCCAGCTCAAGTTCTCTTAACTTCCAAAGCTCTACTAAAAAGCCAAACCCCCTTTCTTCCATGTCCACTGCTCTGGCTCTCACTGTCTTGTTTAATGTACCTACCCCTCTAACCTGGGAATTCCAAGCTCCTGCTTGCTCTTATCTCAGAACCAGCCCTCACCCATGTCTATCCCCCCTGCCTTAAGTGTGATCCTCTCTAACACTCTCCTCCTGGAGAAGCAAAGGTGAGTTTGGGAATGGCAAGTCTATATGAGGTTACCCTCAGGCCCTTGTCCTCCAACTGGTCTTCACCCCTCCCCTGCCTGTTCCAACTTTAGAATAAGAATAGCCAAGGAGTGGGAATCCCATCCTGCTGAGCTCACAGTTTACTGTAAACAAGTCACCTAGCCCACCCTTTTGGTGGCTATTTGTTTTATCATGAGCAAGCCAGACAGGATAATTAGGTCATTAGATGGGTTTTCAGACCCTCAGGGTGTCAACCAAAAACTGCATTCTGTTCTTCCTTCTTCAGAGATTAATTTGTCAGGGAACTGGGCGCAACCTGGAGCAAGATTCCCATACTTTGCCAGGTCTCCTAATTCCTACAAACTCGATTTCCTGGTCCCATTAGCGAGCATTCCCTAGATATTTTGATTATTAGCTCTGGGTTAAAGTCTAATTATCCCCTTTGCAGACAGGCAGTTTTTCTATCTAGACTCACATTAGATACAGTCTCCACATGGCCTGAACTTATATAGACAACTTTCAGTATGTCTCTGGTATCACCTGTCTTCCTCCTTAAGTTCCCTCTTTTGCGTAACTTCTGTTTGGTCCTTCTTATGTGCTATATACCTCAGAGGAGTTTTACTGGGGAGAATTTTATTCCCCCAGTATGCTTCTATGTGATTTCACCTGCCTAGTCACCAACTTAAGTAGTAACCAGGGCTGGTACTCTCTAGCTTAAAAACAACTTTGCTAAAGCTCTCACCATGAAGCCTCAAGTGAGTTATAAAAAGTGCCAGCCCCTGGAGGGGGCCGACACTGTGGTTCAGTAGGTTAATCCTCTGCCTGTGGTGCCAGTATCCCATATGGGCACCAGTCTGGGCTGCTCCTCTTCCAATGCAGCTCTCTGCTACGGTCTGGGAAAGCAGTAGAAGATGGCCCAAGTGCTTGGGCCCCTGTACCCATGTGGGAGACCCAGAAGAAGCCCCTGGCTTTGGATCCACCCAGCTCTGGCCATTGTGGCCATTTGGGGAGTGAACCAGTGGATGAAAGACCTTTTTTCTCTTTCTTTCCATCTCACTGTCTGTAACTCTTCCTCTCAAATAAATAAAATCTTTTTAAAAAAAAATGCCAGCCCCTCTACTCTGATCCCCTATCTCAGAACTCTGTCTCCTAACTGGCCTCTTGCCTCTATAACCCTGCATGTGCTCCAATATGCATTAAATTCTTGTCCACAGTGTCACAGAGTCCTTGGGTCTATTTAGTGAGTCACCGGAATACTTCTGTTATCATATTTGGCTACTGTTTAGGCTTTTAATCCTGGTGGAGGTGAGTTTTTATCAGGTGATGATTGCCCCCATTGTTGTAATTTTGCCCAGGGGCTTCTAGGCAAGAATCTAGCCCCAATAATCTCAGATGTTATTGAATACTTCTTGAGATACCTACCCACCTGACCCCTCATCCTTGAGGCTGGTTTGATTGATAGATAGCCTCAGTATTAGACACTTCTAGTACTGGCTTTTGGTTTTGGGGCATAGGTTATTGTCTCTTTGTAGGGCCTCCAGTTTTTCTGTCTCTTCATGGGCTCTTATAGGAGCCTCCTTGTAGGTCATTGCCCATCTGCCCTGAGAGATGCCCTCTCCCATTAAACCTAACATAATGGTGAACAATAACTTGCCAAACTTGTTTTGCAGCTTGGTTTAACAGATGTCTGATAACAATGGGTTTCTCTGGTTTAATGTCATCAACATAGCTAAAAGGAGTAGAATGCCATATAAATGCAATTTTGACCTTACTTCAGATGGAGGTATGATATAATATCAGCATCTTCAGTCATCTAGGTGAAATTATTAAATGTAAATTGGGTAAAGACAAATAATAAATGTGTCTAAATGTAAATGTTGGTACTCTTTACACCTTATATTCTATAGAAAAACTATTTGGGCTTGTTAACCAATATGTTTTCTTTCTTTCTTTCTTTCTTTCTTTTTTTTTTTTTTTGACAGGCAGAGTGGACAGTAAGAGAGAGAGAGACAGAGAGAAAGGTCTTCCTTTACCGTTGGTTCACCCTCCAATGGCCGATGCGCCCAGCACGCTGCGCTGATCCTAAGTCAGGAGCCAGGTGCTTCTCCTGGTCTCCCATGGGGTGCAGGGCCCAAGGACTTGGGCCATCCTCCACTGCCTTCCCGGGCCATAGCAGAGAGCTGGACTGGAAGAGGGCAACTGGGACAGAATCCGGTGCCCCGACTGGGACTAGAACCCGGTGTGCCGGCGCCGCAAGGCAGAGGATTAGCCTATTGAGCCGCGGCGCCAGCCATCAATATGTTTTCATAAATTGTCTATGAAAAATAGTTCAACACTGCTTGAAAGTAACTAAGGCTGAAATTTGATGTGTGACCTCATTTTAAAAATGTTGTCTTTTTTTAAAAGTTTTTATTTAATGAGTACATTTTTTCATAGATACAACTTTAGGAATACAGTGGTTCTTTCCCCCATCCCCCCCCCCCCCCAACTCCCATCCCATCTCCCTCTCCCTCTCCCATCTCCTTCTTCATTATGGTTCTTTTTTAGTTTGACTTTATATACAGAGGACCAACTCCGTGCTAAGCATGGACTTCAACAGTTTGCACCCATGCACACACACAACATATGGAGTACAGTTTAGGAACAAAATTTGTGGTTGATTTTCATAGTACAACTCATTAGGAATGGAGGTCCTATATGGGAAGTAAGTGCGCAGTGACTTCTGTTGTTCCTTTAATAATTAACATTCTTAATTATGATGTCAGTGATCACTCAAGGCTCTTGCCATGAGCTGCCAAGGCTATGGAAGCCTTCTGTGACCATAGACTCCATCAGTATTTGGACACAGCCATAAGCAAAGTGGATGTTCTCTCCTCCCTTCAGAGAAGAGTACAACCTTCTTTGATGACCCTTTCTTTCCACTGAGGTCTCACAGAGATCCACCGTGTAGCATATATTTTGCCACAGAATCTTGTCTTTCCATGCCTGAAATGATCTCACAGGCCTTTTAGCCAGACCAGGAAGCCTTAAGGGTTGATTCTGAGGTCAGAGTGTTATTTACAGTGCATGTCATTCTAGGAGTCTGCTGTGTGAACTGCTTCCCATATTGGACTTCCCTTACTTTTTAATTCTATTATTATTATTATGTACTTGATATTATTTATATGATATCTTTTACAGTTAAACCCATCTATCTGTTGACTTTAACATTTACTATGATCATTTTAGCAATAAAGATGACATTTATACCACCGATTTTTATGGGTTTGGAGTACCATGACAAGATTTTAGGCTGTACCTTTAGAAGTAAATCTATAGGACTGTATGCAGAACTATTCTGCTTAAATGTTGTCTTAATTTGGAGATTTTTAAAAGGTTATTTCAAAATGTAAATCAAGGAAATCAGCAGATGGAAAAGGTCGCAGTATAGAAATGTGGTCTTAGTAAGAAACTCACAGAAGGTTATGAAAGAAGGAAATTTTTGAATGCAAAACTGTTAATCTATTTTATCTGACATAAAATTAAAAATCTATTCCTCTGCTGAAGCAATGAGGTTTATGCCATACATATATGTTAGTAAATATTTTAAAATCAGCCTAAAAATCTGTTTAAAATATTCAGCATCTCCTTTTGATAGTTGTTGTTTAATTAGTGATTCTTTGTCAGTTTTTTAGCCAGCTCCTGTAAGATATTTTCTCTTCCCTAGTTCTGACCCTGTTAAAATTGTTCCAAGTTATGGGATCATCGCATGAGCTAATTATTTCTATTTGCAATTCTTAAAATGACCAGAGACAGATTTCCTGTTCTGGTAAAGTAATCTATTGTGTTCTCTACTGTCCTGTTAAGCTCTGATTGTTTAGGAACAACTGAGTTTTTTTTTTTTTTTTTTTTTTTTTTTTTTTTTTTTTTTGCAGGCAGAGTGGACAGTGAGAGAGAGAGAGACAGAGAGAAAGGTCTTCCTTTGCCATTGGTTCACCCTCCAATGGCCGCCGCGGCCAGTGTGCTGCGGCCGGTGCACCGCGCTGATCCAATGGCAGGAGCCAGGTGCTTCTCCTGGTCTCCCATGGGGTGCAGGGCCCAAGGACTTGGGCCATCCTCCACTGCACTCCCTGGCCACAGCAGAGAGCTGGCCTGGAAGAGGGGCAACCGGGACAGAATCCGGCGTCCCGACCAGGACTAGAACCCGGTGTGCTGGCGCTGCAAGGCGGAGGATTAGCCTGTCGAGCCACGGCGCCGGCCGAAACAACTGAGTTTTAACAGCGTTATGATCTGTGTGAGTGTATACTCATGCTTAAAGCACCTGAGCACTTGTAACAATGGTCACTTTGGTCTATATTATGTCATGATGGTAAGGGAGACTGTTTCTATGATACTTTAAATCTCTTTGGCATTTTTGATATGGATTCAAAAAATCAAAGTTCCAAATTCTTTGTACTTGACATTTCCAGTTGGGAAATATCAAAGAATATGTTTATCATCTTGTTGAGATACCAACTAATAAGGCTACTTGAATTATATTAGGTATTGTCAAAATGTGAACTGGTGCTAAATTTTAAGGTATGATGATGTGAAATGCTATTGATACAAATGTCCAAAAGTGGCTGGCGCCGTGGCTCACTAGGCTAATCCTCCTCCTGTGGCGCCGGCACCCCCGAGTTCTAGTCCCGGTTGGGGCACCGGATTCTGTCCCGGTTGCTCCTCTTCCAGGCCAGCTCTCTGCTGTGGCCCAGGAGTGCAGTAGAGGATGGTCCAAGTCCTTGAGCCCTACACCCACATGGGAGACCAGGAGATGCACCTGGCTCTTGGCTTCGGATCAGCCCCGTGCACCGGCCGCAGTGCGCTGGCTGCAGCAGCCATTGGAGGGTGAACCAACAGAAAAGGAAGACCTTTCTCTCTGTCTCTCTCTCTCACTGTCCACTCTGCCTGTCAAAAAAAAAAAAAAGAAAGAAAGAAAGAAAAAAAGAAAAAAAAGATAAAGATCTCTCATAAATTTAACCTGCTAAACTAATCACAGGTGCATTTTGGTTCATATGACATAAGTCTCTGTATCAGATATGTTAAATTCGGTAGAAAGAAACCAAAACTGCTTAATTTTTAACATGTTTGTTCGTGGGTTTTTCTGGTCAAACAAGTTACACTTGTATTAGATATTTCCAAATATAAGTCTTTGTCTCTTGAAATTTATAGAAGGCATTGGGCCTTCTGATAAATGTTGTCATAAGTTATTTAACAGTTAAAATTGCTTGCTAAGTTTTCATTTGATATTAAGTTATCGATAGTAAGAAATCTGCGAAGCCTGACTTGTTCCCTCATTTCTCTATTATCTTCCAGAAGGAAAACTGACTCTGTACTGAAGGACTCTTCAGGATGTACAGTCTGATATTTAGACCTTATAAAAGGGATGGCTAACATTTTTCTGTAACAATCACATAGACAAAATGAGAGCTTAAATTATGATTTTACAGCTAGATTTACTTTGCCATGGGTATAGTAAGCAGGCAAAACTTCCACTTCAGACCAAAGTAAAGTAAATAAAGTTTTAATAATGATTTCAAATTTTATATAGAATATGGTCATGATGTTTGATGTAAAAGTGAGAACATAGCTTTTGTCATTGTCATTGTCTACCCTACCTCATAGATGAACCACTATCAGAACAAGCCTGTTCTGACTTAGGCTTCTAGTATGAGCCACCAAAAATTAGAGAAGGAACTTGAGCACTCCTTGAATTACATCCTCTTAAAGGTTTCCTCTGGTCTACTTTAACAAAAACCAGGATGAAGAGAAGGCGGAGTGGCAGAGCAGTGTAAACACAGGTGTCAGGCCAATTAATGGCTGCTTTACACAGTGATCTACCATCAAAGAGATCCAACAGGCCAGTCCACAGCAGTGGTTTTCAATGTGGAAAGTCAGGGCATCAGCAAAAGCCAGCTTATGAAGAGCCCTGGCAGCTCTGGCAGCCAAGAGTTGGGTCACCGGAAATGGAACTGCCCTGGAGTCAAAGGCCTCCCAGGTCAGAGCTGAAGACCCTGTTGACTCTAAGCTGAAAAGCCCCTCACACTGCCCAACTTCGAAAGTAACCACCATTGCTAAGGGTATGGCCATGTAGGGTTGGCAACATTGCAAACAGAACTGCAAATTTCCTGTTAGAGATGCTACCTGCCTTTGCCTGGCCAGCACTCCTCCCAGGCCAGCTAGCTCATGGAAGTCAACAAGGATGCCTTCCTTAAAGAGGTTTACATTTCCCTTATGATATACCCCATGTGAAGAAATAAATAAGTCTGGGCCTCATAATGAATAAGGCCTTAAAGCCCACCTGATTATTATCAAGTCCCTTCTGTCAGTTTTTATCTGCCTCTCAATGGGAAAACTTGCTCATGGTTTAGACAGCAGGTCCTTTGTTCTAGACCCTGTCTAGCCCACTTGGGGCCTCATTCTTTCGTGATCATACCCTCTGCTCTTTTTTTAAAGATTTATCTATTTATTATTTGAAAGACAGACTTACAGAGAGGCAGGGGCAGAGAAAGAGAAAGAGGTCTTCCATCTGCTGATTCACTCCCCAAATGGCTGCATTGGCTGGAGCTGCAACAATCCAAAGCCAGAAGCTAGGAGCTTCTTCAAGGTTTCCCACATGGGTACAGGGGCCCAAGGACTTGAGCCATCTTTTACCGCTTTCCTGGGCCATAATAGTGAGCTAGATCAGAAGAGAAGCAGCCAGGTCTCAAACCAGTGCCCATAAAAGATGCTGGCACTGCAGGCGGCGGCTTTACCTGCTACGCCACAGTGCTGGCCCCACCCTCTACTCTTACATCAGTGGCTCTACTCCAGACCGTGTGTGTTGATGGTCCTCTCCCCCTACTGAATGTTGTATGATTGTTCACAATTTTTTCTACAGGCAAACTCCTTGCCTGCAAGAGACGAGCAGCCTCTCTCCCAGTTTTGGTTGGGATCAGCTTCACAGCCTCCCTGCTCTCAAGAACAGTTTTGGGCCACAACATCATCTAGACAAACTCCAAAACAACTCCAACAGTTACAAGAGGAGGTCACTAGGTCCACTGAAACCCCAGCTGATGCCATCTGAGGTCTCCAAAGCCAAATCACTTAACAGGCATGGTACTACAAACAGACCTTAAACTTTATAACAACAACAAAAAAAGGGGGGTGGGGGGGACTTCTATCTTTCTGGGAGAACAGTGTTGCTATTATGTTAATCAATTGGGCCAGATAATACAAAGTGTTAATTTACTTGGTTAATGCTACTCCTATGACCATTGGCTGCTATTCTCACCCTGGCTTTTATACTACCTTGTCTGTCTGTGTGTTTACAGGAGGTGATAATGGAATGGACTAAAGCCTTCACCAACCAGGCAGTCAACCAAATGCTACTACAGTGGTATACTTCGTTCCCCACTCAGGACATTGTGGCTTGAGACATCGCCCCATGCCAATGGAGAGTAACTCACTGCCCCATACCAGCAGAAAGTAGCTCTAGAAGACAGGTCATCATCCTTCCACCCAAGCTGGGCTTTTGAGGCCAATGTAATCCCATACAACAATTGCTTTATAAATTTTGGCAAAATGGTGTGGTCTTATCTAAGCCCTGGAAGCCATCTTAGGCCCTGGCCATGTCGCCATTTTGCACAATAAACTTCTGTCCTAAGCCCAACCTGGCTTACTAAAAGTCAGATGATGATATGGCCCAACCTTAAGCATCACCTCCACCCTCACCCAAACAGGATTTATTGATCTCATTTCCCTGTCCCCTACAAGACTATAACAGGACCTGCTTCCCTGCACATGTGCTCTCTATCTCTCAACCCCTCTCTCTTTCTGCCCTCTCTCACCCTCTCCTTTCATCCTGTCAGGTTTCCCTCTACCCAACAATAAACCTTTCCTTTAAAAAAAACTTGTACAGCTTTACATGTCAGAAATACCTGAATAAAGTGGTTAATGATAGGGGAAAAATTAATGTAGTCTTACCAATTCTTGACTACATAGCAGTACTTCTACATATTCCTGGGAACATAAATTCATGTTGATGTTAGACTGAATGAAACCACATGAGAAAAGGGAAAAATTGAAAAGCTGTCATTATACTCTAACACCAAATATAAATGACTTTTGGATCTTTCTTCATCCCTATTCACCTCTCTTACAGCCAATATCCAAACATTAGCCTCAATTTTAGATTTTCCCAGGTAATTTAGCCCTACAAAACTAGAAATGGGCAGGGGTTAAATCCATCTGGATTAAAATATGTGACAATTCCTAAACTACCAAAAGGCTTCCCAATAGGCCATGTGAAATAACTCAGCACAGCAAAAAGGAAAGACTACAATAAAAAAACATATTTGGGAGTCTGGTTTTACTGAAATTTGTCCATTCCTTTTGATCATGCTTTATATTACCATCCAAGTGACTGATTCAGAATTTGGGTCAATAACCAATGATGAAATTGTACTCACTACATTATTATTTTTCAGTGCTATAGAGGCGTGTATGGAGGTGTGTGGATGTGTGTGTGTGTTTTAATATAAAACTTCAAAATGGTTTGGTATAATGAAGTATTTTTTATTATAGTTTGGGGATCTATTAGTGTCTTCATTGTAATCACATTTCAAATGTCATAATACTGAGTCTTTTATCTCTGGCATCAAATGTAAGTGGTATATGATATTAAACTTTAAAAAGCTAGAAGTCATTTTAACGTTAAAACACCTGTCCTAAAGGAACTCATCATTGCTATGGATCAAGGACTGCACTGCCTCCCCTTCCTTCCTTTAAAAAAGAAACTGTTGATTTCATTATGTCATCCTTGCTCCATTTTTTTGTACTAGGGGGTTTTGTGACATAGATAATATTTTGTTGATAAGTTGACAAACTCAGATGAGCTTTACATGTATGAACCAGATAAAGAGAACCTGCACATTGAACAAGAAAAAGAAATTGGGATTGATTCAGAGTTGTTCTCCTTTACCGATCATGCATTTTATTTTGGGTAGAAAAATGTACAAAAGCAAATTGGTGGTTGAAGGAATGAATTGTGGTAGAGACCAATGGTTGAGTACCAAAGAGTTATGCATTTCAGTTCCTGCTGTCAAGTGGTTGCCCATGCAGGAAATGGATTTCCCAGTTCTCTTTGCATAATTTGAGCCATGTACCTCATTCGTGCTCACAGGATGTAAGCAGAAGTGAACTATACCCATTACCAGGCTGGATGAAGCCCAATCAGTGGAGGATCCAGTTCTTAAGAGATACTGAGACCAAAAATTCAAAGTCTGAGACTGTGAATAACAACCAGGAGAAAATATGCTCACCAATTAAGCACATCTGTTTTAAGGTCAAATGAAATTCTATGAACTTTTGCCATCTTAAACTTCCATAATTTGTTGGTTATAGATTCTAATACTAGCTAGAACAACTATTTCATACCACTTGATTTTTAAAGTCATTCTGAAAATCCTCCAACATGCCTTCCAAGTCTAAGTCTTAAAATATTCTCTAAGTCTCACTTAATTGAGGTGTATTTTGTGAGTGGTAAATATGTAGATGATTATTAATGTATTTTCTTTGTGAAATTTTAGAACACCAGATCTACGATTCTAAGTGAACACACACACACACACACATATCCAGAGAAAGTAAATTTATTATTAGAATATTTTTTATGATCAATTTCTTCATTGCTTCTACTTCTCTCCTCCTACCCATCTACCATTGGAATGACATTCTCTTGCTTTACTATACCAGAAACTAATTTTGCCATTTTCTGAAACTGGGTGGGAATGACATCTGTTCATTAATACTTACCATTTCTAATCTGCACAAATCCTGCTAAATCCTTTCAATGTCACTGGGATTGGTTGATCCTCCATGTGGCTTTCCATTATTAGCAAATTAAGATACCCTTTGGGACCTGATTTCATCACATAAGTCATTTAAATACTGTATGGAGAACAGGCTTAACCTCAATACTAATCTCTTTGTGTCTGTGTTGAAAATCACCAATGTATACTCTCAATCTCCTGCAATCCTCTGTAGTCCAGGCTTCCAAATGGGAGAATATTATTTCTTGATCAGAGTTAAGTTCAAATCCAATTAAAGTACACAACCATATGAGGTTGAAATCTTTCACTCTCAAGTAAAAACTGAAATCAACTTAGGAGAAATAAAATATGCCACCCCTTTTTAAGATAATTCCATTCCTAGCTTGTATAATTACTAACAGTGCCTCTAAGTAAGCCTCACCCCCTATGTTAGCTGTATAAATAATTTCTGAAGTTTCTAAGGCACCAATTTGAAGTGAACTGAACCATTACTAATTCTCCTGATCTTAAGAAGACTAGAATTAAGAGTAGGTTCCTTCATATTTTATTACATTAATGTTATTGCTAAGAATTTATAATTTCCACAGCTCTTCAAAAATATGTTTCCCACAGGAATTGCAAAATAACTAACAATTTCATTTTGTCACATTCCTGCCAGGTGGGAAAGAGTAGTTATCATCAGAATAAGGCTCACAGAATGGAATAAAAGACACAGCCAAGTAAATCTCTTCCATCTTCCCCTCTCTCTTCGAGTACCTTGCTGTCTCCTTCAACATTGCTTCAGGTGATTTGTGCCTCAGAGTATATTTTGAAGGTTCTGGTCCAGTAGAATTGCAAAATGGCTCTTTCCAGCAGCACTTTTTCTCATTCATTCGATAGGAAATTGCAACCAACATTTCCGACTCATTTATGCTTAAATCATCAACATTTTGCCTTCTGGGAGCTTTCTGATGACCAGCTAGGCCAGGTTATCTTTTAATGAGACTTTAAAAACACATTTTTCTTAAAAAACAGGAAATCACAAAGTGCAGACCATTTCATTTATTATGTAAATAAATAGAGTTTGAATGTGTAGTAAATATATTCCATCCTATTCAACGTCAGTGTCTGTTTTCTTCTTAAAAATCTTTTCCCTCAAATGCGTAAAGCACTTAATGCCATGGTTTCCTTCATGTTTTTCACCTCTCTACTTTTCGCTTTAGCATTTCCAACAAAAAATTAAACTCATGCATATTGCTCATGTTGGATATTTCAGTAGATTTAGCATCAGATGGAAAAATCCCATAGTTGCATCAGATCTTGAGTTCATTCACGTTTGAGTAAGATTGCTCAGAATCTTCAAAACTTAGGTGAGTTCACCGAGTCTCATTCAACATGCCTCCCTTTTATTTTCACCTCAGTCAAGTTTCCTCCCCTGGCCCCTGGCATCATAGATGCCCTTTCAGCATTGCTGTGCCTGTGTCATAATGTCCTTGGTGACATAGGGAAGGGATAATGGAAACAAAATGAGATGCATTGAAACTGAAATGATGCAGAATTCCTGCAGGTATTTATAGCAGTGAGAATTTCTATTCAGTGCACTGTCCCATTCCCTGGTGATCAAAGGGGAGTTTTCAGTTATTTATTTTGTGTTTTCTCCGCATCATTGGAAAACTCACTCAACCCAATTGAATTTTTTTCTTATGAATAAATACTTTGTTCTCATCTCCATAAAATGAGTCTGAACTGGAACTCGGAAGACTTAGCTCTTCAATTTCTGCATTGAGTATCATTGTGACTTAAACATATTAGATAATATCCCATGGGTGCCAACTATACTCTGGCCACGTCATAAGAGTTCATATAACTCTGAGACATAGGTTCTATCACTGCCTTCATTTTACAGGTTAAAAAGCTGAAACTCAAAGAAGCAAAGCAAGTGATGAAGTTGTGATTCTGCCTGTAAAGACCTTGAAGGAATTGTACTCTAACCTCCCATAATTTCATACATGTTAGAACATTAGCATACTTAAAGATAAAATGAGGGCACTGGGCTGATGGTATTCATCATTTCACTCAACATGTGTTAATCAGGCATCTACCATGTCCAAGTAGGATTATGGAACATTGGGATGAAATGGCCAACAGTACAGGCAAGATTTCTGTGGTCACAGATAGTACATTCTAGTGGATCTTTGAAGATGTTTTCCACTAGAATATTATCTATTTAACAATTCTGTATAAATTCCACCTGCCTGTCTATGTATAAATCAAATCCTACCTTTTTTATAGAGGCATTATTTTGACTCTGTTCACTTTTGCTGACCTCTATCTTCAACAATTATCATCTGGTTTCCACTATATAGCCTCTTTAACTGTTATATTTAAATTAGCACAACACAACAAAATTGGAAAGTTAACACAGAACGAACACTTCAGAGTGAATAAAAATGCTCTACATTCAGAAAGTTTTGATAAGTATAGTTTGGGGTTCATTTGGTGATGGGGGGTTTTAGAATATTTAATCTTGTTCTTCATTCTCTTTTTCCTGGATCACTTCCCTCTGTTTTATTTTCATTTCAGCTCCTGTGTGTTTAGTCATATCCCCAGACTACTCTCCCACACTCCATGCATTCTGCAAACTCATTCAGTAAAATCTGAAAAATTCTTTCAAGTGCCAGCTATCATACAGGGTGATGCAAAGATGAATTTAAAACTCCACAGACGTTGAGGAAGTCACAGCTTAGTGAGAGACAGTATATAAATAAATTGTAGTATAATGAGATGTAGACCATGTAAGATGGGAGTAAAGTTTTAAATCACAACCTAATACTACCTGGAAAGAGAAGGATGCTTATATTCAAGAGGGTTGTCATTTAAGTTGTATTCTGAATGATAAATAGACATTTTCTTGGTCAGGGAATAAGGCCAAGAGAATTTTAGGTAGTGAGTGTGGAACGTGAGAGAACGATATGGCAAGGAAACTCTTTGGCAGTGATACAACATTTGTGGGTGGCTGTAGATGAGACTGAAATTACATATTGGAGCATAGTTAACAAACTTTGTAAGGCAAATTGCATGTAGTGAGTGGTGGGAAGCTAACCAAGGTTATTAAAGAGAAAAGTGCCATTGAAAAGAGCACCAGAATTTTCTCATCTGGGGGATTATGTAAGAGGGACTATCCCTACTCATCTAAATTCATTGCTGTCATCATCCAGCTCACTTACCTCAAAAGCAAATGCCCTGGCAACAGAATCTGCAGAAAGAGTAGGAATACTAGGAGCCAGGAGTTGGAGAGAGTTGGACATGTTCTAGACTAGAGTTAAAAAAGAAAATACTTGAGAACATTTTTATGTTTTTTAAACAAATTATATAGCCATGCATCACATGCAATTTCAAGAGTAAGGATAATCTAAGCATAGAGTTTTAGAAATATTTTTATTTCTGAAGATATGATGTTATTATCTTAAGTATAAGAAATGAGGTCTTCAGAACATTCATGTTTGGGACTAGCATTGTTGCACAGTGGGTCAAGCCTCCACCTGTAATCTTGGCATCCCCTATGAGTTTCAGTTTGAGTCCCAGCTGCTGTGCTTCCATTCACATCAAGATTCATTTTCAATTATCTTTATATACAGAAGATCGATTTAGTATATATTAAGTAAAGATTTCATCAGTCTGCACCCACACAGAAACTCAAAGTGTAAAATACTGTTTCAGTACTAGTTATAGCATTACTTCACGTTGGACAACATATTAAGGATAGATATATAAGTAAAAAGTAGTGACTATTTGGCTTGGAAAGATAGAGGGGCCCAGACAAAACTATGATGTTTATTTTCCTTCCTCTCTCCTTGGCTCTGCTTCCCTCTGTGTATTGGGTTCCTTCTTAGACTAGCACTATGATAGAACCGATTCCTAGACCCATATTGTCTGCCAGTCCAAATGAATAGAACATCTACTTTCAAATGTTTGTGTATCAAATCTTCTCCTATAAGGACTCTTCCCTATTGCTCTGGATAACTCACTACCCCTACACATCACTCTACCTGGATAACAATGCATTCATTGTACACTGCACCAGGGTACTGTGGTTGATGCAGCTTCTGCTGCACACTTGTGGTTGACAGTGGTAGGAGTGAAAGACAGTCCTGCAGCGGAAAGTGGTTGTTTCCCCAAGGAAAGCAGTTCAGTAAAGTATAATATCAATTAATTCACTTAATAAAACAATTCCAAATAACTCCTCTTCCACCTGTCTCTCATAGAACAAACAACAGCCACCACCACAACAAAAAATTCTCCTCCTTTCCCCTGGCGAACAGAAATCAAAGGCACATTCCCTCACTCCATTCCCTTTCATACCCAGAATCTCTTATTTAGCTGTGATGTAGTTCCTCAGCATATACTTATGTATGCATGGATAACTTCCCAAATTCACATCCAATAATGATGGAGAAAAAGAAAGTAAATCAAGGAAAACTATCATAAAGCATAGTGACAATGGCTTATAGAATTCACTGCTTCTTGCCAGATTGGGAAAGAAAGGTTTCTCTTCATGGGGAGTAGGAGAGGTTTTGGATAGTTTACCAGATAGAAGATTTCAGCAACAAATAATAAAAAAAAAGCTCTGATTGAAATTAGGTAAAACTATGAGTATTTATTATTTTACTTTAAAAAGATTTATTAATTATTTAAGGGTCAGAGTTACAGGTGGGGAGAGAGAGAGAGAGAATAAGATCTTCTATCCACTGACTTACTACATGGATGGCTGCAACAGCCAGGTCTGGGTCAGGAGGAAGCCAGAACCAGGAGCTTCATCTTGGTTTCCCTTGTGGGTGGCAGAGACTCAAATACTTGGGTAATCTGCCGTTGCCTTTCCCAGGCCATTCGTAGGGAGCTGGATTGGAAGTGAAGCAGCCAAGACAAATATGGGATGCCAGCATTGCAGGTGGCTACTTTACCTGCTATGCAACAGTGCTAGCCCTAAGAATATTAATTATTTAATAAGACAAGAGGCGCCAGCATTGTGGCATAGCTGGTAAATCCAACACCTGAGATACTGGCATTCCATATGGGCGATCCAGTACCCATCCAGCTCCCTGATGATAGCTTGGGAAAGGTAGCAGAAGATGACCCAAGTGTTTGTGCCCCTGCCACCCATATGGGAGACCCAGATGAAACTCCTGGATCCTCTCTCTGCCTCTCTCTCTCTTCCTGTAACTCTGACTTTCAAAACAAACAAGTGCTTAAAAAAAAAAGACAACACATAGGAAACAAAAGCACTAGTCACAATATATGCACAGAGATCCAGATGCTATCATCTTGGCCTTGCCCCACCCAGTGTGAAGGGTTTATCCTCATACTTGGAGCAATGTGTTTCCTACAATTCCAGGTCTCCAGATGAATATGAATATTACATGTTCAGGAGTTCACCAGAATTATTCCTTTGGATGTGTCTTTCTAAATAAAAATTAATTTTCCATAACTTTCCCAAAAAACTTCTTATTCCCCTTCCAATGCTTCCAAAATATTGGACACATGCTTACACTTAAATGAGTCACAGTCAATGTCATTAATTTCTGTAACTGGCTCAGAGAGTTAAAGATGGAGGAGTTTTCAGCACCCTCTGAATCATATGGTAGGCACACAAAGCAGGAATACATGGATAAAATCAATATTCTGTAAGGTAGAAGAACGTGCAGTAGAATGGAGGTTGGGTACTAAAACTAGTGTCAACTACTTTGGCAATCTGATTGACATCCAATCTGCTCTTCAAGAGTGTCTTCCAACTTTATTGTCTATAACAGGGGTTAGGCAGCAGGTGGCAATTCCGGGGTTTTGAGATTGCAACCACACATCCTTGTTTACCAGAGTTGGGGAGAAAGCCCACAAATGCCTGCTTGGAAATTCTAGTAAGTGGCTGGTGCAATTTTTTTCCCTGATGGTTTATTGTGTCAGTAAATGACACTAAAAATCTGATGAAGTATTTACCATTATACTTTCTACTCTTCAGCGACAGGCTTTATGACTTTGACCATCCCTTAAATATTCCATTGATGGCTTCCATCTTGCATTAAGCTTAGGTATTTTAGGCAAACATGACTTATCCTCTGCCAGCAGAGAGTGCTTCACAGGAGAATACTGTCTACAGATTGTCAGTTTATGCACACAACAGTTTGGAGCTGGGTCTGTATATATCCCCAATTCTTTGTCTTCTGGTTCTAAACCTTATTACCACATACTGCCTTTGTTCATACCAGGTGCAGTGCCAGTGTTCTTCAGTAGTGATGTGTCATTAGCCATAAAGAAAAAGGGAATATTCTGGTGTGTATTTTTCATTTTCAAATAAACAAAGTGAGATCAATGATATTTTTTTACGCTCTACCAAAGGCAATAACAGACTTTAGTATATCAACATTTTGCTACCAAAAATACAGAGCAGTTTAACCATTTGCTTCCTATGACATAGCAAAGACTGTCTGCCTTCCTGCTGATAATGGTGCCCACCTATCCCAACTGGCCTTCACCTCACTTCCATCTGATTTAGTTTTCTACTTTAAGTCTCAAACCAGTGACCATATGGGATGCCAGCATCACAGGCGGCAGCTTTACCCTTTATACCACAGAGCTGGCCCCTTAAATGGTTTTAAATGATGGAAAATGGCTAAACTTGTAAGAGGATTTATTATCTCATAAACAGGAAATATATAGATAGGAAAAAGCAGCAGTCATAGTGTTGCACAGATCCAGATGCCAATACATAGATGTATTACCCACCTTGACCAGAAAGCCTAAGGACTGTCCAGGCTTGGGCACACTGGACATGGATGCAAAGGCTATCCCTGGGATGCTGACTTTCTCTCTTGCTCAGCTCTGCTCCTCTCTGCTTGTTAGAATCATTCTCACTTGGGTTTTTTCCACATGTTAGGAAAAATTGTTTCTGGCAGTCCCAAGTCTACATTTTCTTGACTTGTGATCCAAAGGAAGGGAGACTATATGTCTTCCATATTCATATATGAAATCAATCCAAATCTTTACTTTGGTGGAATCACTGGTATCATATGATTCCCTCTGCACAATTGACACCACTCAAAGGGAAGAACACATGTGACTGGACCAGTCTGGGTCATAAGGTGCCCACTTGTGTGGCCAAAGTGGTAGGACACTTAAATGGACACATCAACACATGTGAATGTGAGAAGCAGGATCCAAATGTAGAGGAACTGGTAATACAAAAGAAAGGTGGTCAGAGTCAGGCACTGCAATGTCCTCTACCCTGGTGTGATTTAAGCATGCTGACTTCATTCTGTTCTCCAACACTCAACAGCCAACGTATGCTGTGTGGGAAGATGCATTTGTCCAGTAAGTGAAAACAATCATATGGCTGTATCTTAAAGAGTTCCTCAGATGAATGTCGCTTTCCAAGTGTGAAATGTTGTTATGAGAAAATCTCTGCAACTCAAAGTTAATTTATGCGAAGGGGAGGTGGGGTTAAGAGTAGCAATACACAGCCATTTTTCAAGCTGTCTTTTTCATAGCTTACAATAAAAGCCGCTCCCTACCCATCCCCAAACTAGAAGAAAAATCCACTATGGGATAAATCTCAATATTATTTTCTTTCCCAACAATATTTCCTTCCATCTTCCTGATTTTTCCAGTGAACAAATCATGTGAAAGCATTAATGATTGCACAATACATGGGGTTAGTAAGGTAAGTGGAGCTCATAATTACCTCATTTGCATTCTTTTATTCACTGAAACAGAATTCTTAATGACTTTTATGCAAAATGCAGGGTAATCAGCACAAATGAAGCTCTCTGGTACAGAGTGGAGAAGTGAGCCAAGTTGCTGGCTCTCAGTAAAATATTCCTGATGAACGGTCAAACAAAAGATCCCACATGGAAGACTTGGCTGCTGAATTTGAGGTAGAGCAAAATGTTTATGTTTGAAGAGATTATTGCAATTAGGTTGAGATCTAATGAGGAAGGCTTGAAGGCAGAAAGAACCAGCTTTTTCTTCCCATCTTCCTGACTTTCTGTAGGAGAAATAACCATGGGTCATTGCTCAAAGTATTGTAGGATAAAGAAAACCAGTCAGTGAATGCAGAGAACCTCATTCTAGTAGGCATAAACTGTGAAATGTTAAAAAAAAAAAAATAACTTCACTTGTCCAGATTGCAGATTATCCATTTGTGAAACAAAAGGTGCACATTTCAGAATCACCATGGGAAAAGTTTTCTTAAAGCAGATTCATTTGGCATCTTCCAAACCTAGTAGTTCAGTATCTCCCAGGAAGACTTGTTAACAATTGCATTTTGAACAAAATCCCCAGGTGATTCTTAAACAAGGAGCGTGAAAGATAAAAATGTGTAAAAAAAAAAAAATCACATGAGCTTGAAGGTTTTTAAATAAACCTTTCTCACTGTTCAAGAAAAAAAGACTCAAAATATGGCAAGGCTGAAAACAATGGTCAGTTAACAACTGCACCTATGACAGCATGGATATTTAAAACACAGAATGAGGAGTGGGCATGTTCCTCATGTCCACATCAGAATTTGATGCCAGAACCAGGTTCCAAACACCAACTCCTGCTAGTGAACACCCTTGGAGGCGAGAGGTGACGGCTCACTTAATAAGGTTCCTACTATCCATGTGGGAGATATAAATTCAATTACTGGCACCCAGCTTTACCCCTCCCCTGACTACTGTGGATATTAGAGGAGTGAACCAGCAGGTGAGTATGTCTGCCTCTTTCTCTGTCTCTCTGTCTCTATCTTCCTGACTACTAAATACATTTTTTAAAAAATTAGACAAAAATAGAATATCTCAAATATATGGCAATCAATGAATTTAATAGACAGGAGCCAGACCATGTAGAAGACACAGATCATTTTCTAACATTAAGGGATCTCAAAGCTGGAGTGCCCTCCATATGAGGCTCCTGTCTTTGTGAGCCACAGAGCCATATGAATAGACTCATCAACCCAATTCCTGTATCACTTCAGATTGGCATAGAACAATCATCCCTGTATTCTGGTTTTTACCATCAAGTGTCTGAATACCAATCTACTCACCTGCCAATGCTTATAGACGGTATCAATGAATTTATGTGATTCCTAGATCTTTTCTGCCTCTAATGCCTCATTTCCATATTGGGACTCGAGTGCAGTATGGACAGATATTTCAATTATTCTAGAGATTTTCTAGATTTTTTTCATAGACATCATATGATTTTGGAATGTTGTAAAGTAATCTAGGATTATTTTAGGACTTTTGGTACATTAAACACATTCTATTGTATGCATCATCTCATAGTTATGCAATACCAATATGCATGAATAAATTATATCTATGTCATTGTAATAAAAAATTTCTGACTTTATTTTTTCTGTTCACCCATGAAAACTGTTGAGAGTGAAGTTGTGACTAATTTCTTTTCTTACTATCCCTAAACTCCATGATTTTGTCTGAGCTGTTCGCAGGCTTAATCATAAGTATGGGTTGTCATTGTGCACATGGTATCACCAGTCGTCTGTAGGGGGAAATGCAATAACACAGTATGCTAACCGAGGCATTGATGTTGTAGTCTAACTCTCCCTATGTTAGTGTCAATGTTCTGATCTGAATAGCAAGATTTGCATCAACTCCTTGTGACGTAATTGCATAATTTTTACCTCAATATCAATGTTCATGTGAGTGACTTGTTATTTCTATCTTTTCCCTTTGATTATTATTCTCTGAATTAAAACACCCCATTATTTTTGCAGGGATAGGTAGGTTAACTAAATGTTGTAGCCAGATACTTCTTAATTTCCTGTATATCTTGAGACTACAGTTCAGTAGCCTTGGAGCCCTGAAGCAGATAGATATGAGACATGGAGGTTGGGCAGGGAAGAGGTCAGGCAGTGGTCCAAGGAACAGAACAAGGACTGCCTGTAGCATCGGCAGAGAAATCAAATGCAGAATCAGTTCCACCTTGCAGTATGCTGAGTTAATGACCTGAAGAGCCTGGCTACTTGGCTAGTTCCTACAAACTACTTATAAGAAGAAACTCTCTTTCCCAGTTGCAAAACATTTTTGAAAGCATCTCTCTCTCTCTCACTCTCTCTCTCTCTTTCTCCATCTCCTCTACTTCCAAAAATGTTGCTTGTTCACCAAGCAGAGAAAGCAAAAGTAGAACATTTCTGTGCAGAAGGAAGCTCAGAAACAACTGGAAGTGTGACATTCAGGCGCACGCATCCATTCCACTCTGGGTCTTCTTACTACAATAATTATGAAAGAGAATACAGCACAGATACCAGGCTGCTCTTTGGTCTAAATATCTCAGTTGTATCATAGCACAGTTGTCTCTGAGCTTGCTGAACTGGCTAAGTTTCTTATAAATGTTTTTGGGAGTTGGGAGTTTACTGTCCCACATTTGTTAGGTAAGACGTGAAGTGAGCTGAGTCATGAGAGTCATGGTGGTCACCTTCCAACCTGCCACTGCTGATCCCTCTATTTTTTAGCCCTGGAAATAATGATAGTCAGGGATCATCCTTAATCTCACCCCCAATAGGACTTCATGGTATTTTCCAGTAAACTTTAAATGGTTCACTCTTACATAAGTATGGTTTGTATTTGCCACATATTTAAAAAGACCTCCAACTGGAAAGACAGAAACAAAAATAAACAAAGAAAGAAACTTTCAATAAGTAGAGACATTACTTGCAGCAGCAGGAAAAAACGCAAAAAAATATAATTGGAGCAGTCAGATAACTTATGCAACTCTAAAAGAATAAGCTGGTATGGAAAATAAACACAGAAAACACATTTTTAAATGAGACTACACTACTTAAAAGCAGATTAAACCATAACAATGAGGCCATATCAAAAGATAGCCTACAAAGAGACAAAAATATAGCATTAATGAAAAAGAATGGGGAAATTATAGGGTTCAGTGAAGCAGGTTATCTATACAGTTGAAAGGAATTTCAAAAACTGTGCAAACTAAACAGTGGGTAAGAAATTAACAAAATAAAGCTTAAAGGTTTCAAGAATCAAAGAAATTGAATTCTGGATGGAAATAACTCACTGTTTTCTCAGTTCTGTGAGTATTTTTTAATGTCTCCCTTAAAGTGACATAATCCAGAAATTTCAAGGAAAAAGGCAGATTTAAAATATTAGAACTTTTCTGAGTTTGTCATGATACTGGAAAATTTGAGCATAACAATGTGAAAAATAATGACATTGGATTTCTCAGTGGCAACAGTTGAAAGCAAAAAGTCAGTAGAGAAGTGCCTTAAAATTCAATGGGAATTATACTCTACCAAAAAGTATCAGTGTAAGGAAAATAAAGACATTTTGGGTTATGTGAAATCTTGAAAATGTGCATTTCCAGCATTGTTCTCCAGAGAACTTCTGGATTCTGTGTGTGTGTTCATAAAACTATGGTGTAAATGGGGTCCACATTGCAGCTCAGCAGGTTAAACCACACTTTGGTTAAACCACAGCCACGTGATATGTTGGAGTCCTGCTTAATATTCCACATACTCTCTTCCAGTCCAGCCTCCTGATGATATAACTGGGAGGCAGCAGATTATGCCCCAAGTATTTTGGTTCCTGCCTTCCAAGTGGGAGTCTTGGATGAAATGTCTGGCTCTTGGCTTCAGCTTGGCCCAGCACTGACTATTGCAAGCAGTTGGGGAGTAAACTAGTGCTTGGAAGAACTCTCTCTCTCTCTCTCTCTCTCTCTCTCTCTCCCTTTAAAATGAATGCATATATAATCTTTTTAAATAAAGAAGATGTCTTTTAAAAGGTTGGATTAGTAAGTGATGAACTTTTAGGTGATGAGGAAAAGAGGTCCTGAACTGGCAGCTGTGCTACAGTGTAGATTATAGACTAGATTACAGAGGACAATAGGAGAAAAGGAGGGACATTTTGTTATCTTCAGAGTACAGTTGTCCCTTGGTGTTCATGGGGAATTTGTTCCAGGACTTCTATGGAAACCAGAATTCATGGTTACTCAAGTATCTTCTATAAAATGACAGAGTCTTTGCATGTAACCTATGCACATTTTCCCATGATTTAAATCATCTCTATTGTAACAATACCTGATACAATGCAAATGCTATGTGAATAGTTATTATATTATCTAGGGTAGAAGTACAAGAAAAATAGTCCATGGTTTATATTCTATACATGTTCAGTGCAATTTTGTTTTGGAATATTCTTGATACATGGTTGGTTGAATCCACAGATACCAAACTCAAAAATACAGCATGATAGTTCTACATGATTAGTGTGAACCTAAAAATTTGAATGATGGTCAACCAAAAAGTTATGAGGAAAAAGTGTTGCATGCAACAGGCTAAATCAAAACATGAAACACACATGTCCCCTACAGCAGCAGGAGTTCTGAGTTCTGAGTTCTCAGGAGTGCTTGCGTTCGAGTCCCACTTCTGCTTCCAGTTAAGTTTCCTGTGAATGTGCACCCTTGAAGACAACAGGTGATAGTCAAATATTTGGGTCACAAGCTGGTGTTTCTGGCTCTTGACTTTGTCCTGGCCTAGCCAGGAATACTGGGAGCATTTGGAGAATGAAATAGTAGATGGAAGATTTCCCCTTCCTTTTCAAATAAGTAAACATAAGTAAGTAAAGTTTTAGCAATTAAGAAGTTATTATAAATCTTAAAAGACAAAATATAGCTGGCTACAGTTTTATTATATGAAATATAAATAGCTATCAATTTTATCCAAACAAAAATAATAGGAAATAAATGTAACTATGAATATCATCAGTCAAAAGAACATGAAATACTTCACAAAATACCTAATAAATTTTCAGAATCTACATGATAAAATTTAAAACTCTACTAAAGGAAACAAAGACTAATATAAGCAGGAATATGTATCCGCTTACTGGATAGAAATGATCAATATTCAGAAGATTTCAATTCTTTTCAAATTAATACATAATTTAATGGACTCCATTAAAACATTAATTGGCTATATATTTATGAAACTATTCAGGCTAATTCAAATTCAAGTAGAAAAATAAACAGGTGAGAATAGTTAAGGGATTTTTTAAAAACAAAAATAATTAAGATGTCCTTGCCTTACCAGATAATAAAACTATTACAAATCTTATAAATCTGTAGTAAATATTTTGTTAGTGACACATAAAAAGACAGACTAATGAAACAGATCCACATAGATATAAACACCCAGAGGATTCAGAGAACATTAAATATGATATTTCAAAGCAATGAAAAGAAGATAAGATATTGTTCTTAATAGGAGAAAATGAGAATATTCCATGTATCTTACCATTAGTTTAATGTGTTATTAGTATTTTACATTACTATGGTACATTTGTCACAATTAATGAACCAATATAAATGCATTATAATTACTTAAAGTCTATAGTTGGCTCTGATTTCCTCTGTTTTGGGACATCACATTATAATTAATTAACCATTCTCTTTAGACTCCCCTTGGCTGTGGCAGTTTTTCATCCTTTCATTGTTTGTCATGCTCTCGACAGTTTGAGGAGCTCTAGGCAGATTTTTGGTAATCTGTCCCCCAATTTGGATGTGTCTATCAATTTTCTTATGATTAGACTGTGGTTATGGATTTAGGGGGAAAAGAAAAATGTGTTTGACACCATGATGAAGATGCTGCTTGAGTCCAGCTCTGCTTCCTTTTCCACCTTTCTTTCAGCACATTCCTGGAAGTAGCAGGAGATGATTCAAGGTCTTGGTATGATGCTATGCAAGTAGGAGGCTTAAAGTGAGTTCTGGGCTCTCAGTTTTGGCCTGGACCAGCCAGCCCTGGCTGTTGTATGAATTTGGGATGAACCAAAGGATGGAAGATCTCACTCTCTATGTCTATGTCTCTCTTTCTCTCTGCCTTTCAACTAAATAAAACTAAATAAACTAAAATTAGTGCCATTCTCATTACATCAAATCAAGGTACATTGATTGTTGGTATTAACCTTGAGTGCCTGGTAGATATGGCGCTTGTCAGATTTTCTACTATGAAGGTGCTCTTCCACCTCCCCCACTCTTTTCTGTGTTTATTCTTTGCAGGGAAATCTCACTGCACAGCCCTCACTTACAGAGCAGGGAGATGCCTTACTAAAAATATTATTTAGTATTATTTTTATAGGAGATTCATCTCTTCTCACTATGCATTTGAATCCAATCATTTATTTATATGGGTTAAAGCTCATAGAAAATTATTTTATGCTAGATTGTAATCCAGTAGTGTATTATTTTTTCTGTTTGTTGTTTGTTCCTCAAAATGTCCCATCTCCAGTCCTTGGAAACTCTTCATGTAGTTCCATTGTCCCATTGACATACTTTCCTTAATGTGTTTTTGTGGTTGGTTGTTTTGAGCATTTTCTTACTAACTGCAATCTAACCCAGGCTAATCTTACTATTTTCCAAAAAGTCCTGTTGCTTTTATTGGAGAATGGCTTTAGAAAACTCAGTGCCAATAATAATCTCAAAAGCTATATTCCCGAATGCCATAATCTTAAATGTTGAAATCCTGAAATATCAAAATCATTGAAGTCTAAAATCCTGAAAACTATAATCCCCAAAGATTAAAATCAAGAATGTTGAAAACGTAAGAGCTAAAATCCTGACAACCTTAATTCTCATGGGAAAAGGGGGTCCTATGAGAGATAGAAAACCAAATTCTGGGAAAGGTACTGGCTACAAAATATTGCGAACAACAAAAACTTAAGTTAAAAATATGAGAGTACAAATTCATCATTTTAGTGCATTGGCATTCCTTCCAGCTGATGACATTCCAGGAGATTTTAATGAATTAAAGCTGCATTTGCCTGAAAAAGCCAGTGAAGTTACTGACTGGCTTGAAAATAATTATGTGCATGAGAGGATAAAAAGACACTTATGCAATAGTGCTGCTATTCCTCCATCAATGCTGTTTCTGCCAACTTTGTGCTCTGTGTATGAGTGCATGCAGAATGGATTTCTGAGTACCCAAAACAATATAAAAGCATGGCATAGAAGGTAGAAAATTCCACAGGGAATGCTCATGTTGGTGTATATTGAATCATAGTAGAATTTCAGAAAGAGCAGCACCACAGAGAAAATGAATGTGAATGTATTCTCAGAGGAGAGTCAATGCCCCAAGAGAAAAAGAGCAGCTATCCATTTAGATTCAACCTATTAGAAGATAGTGATCATGAACATTGGCCATCCCTTAACGACTTTCTCCATGAAATTGCCCCTAATCTATCTCTGCAATACACTTTTTCCAAATGCCAAAGTTTCTGGTTTTTTAAGGTTCCTTTTTGTTTTCTCACTATTTAAAATTTTCAGCATTATTTTTTACAATTGCTGTGCTATGTGTTTTCTCCATATGATTTCCAATATTCTATGTTGTATAAATTGTGCAGATTTGTAGAGAGCTCTAATTTATTATATGCTGTAACTGCAGATTTGCCTCCTGTGGAAGTGCAATATTACAACATTGACTTTGCTGGTAGATATTGTGCATGTGCAAAAAACATTGAAGCTTCCTCAATAAATGAAGAAACGTCCTTTTGTGCATCTACATTTGTGAAAGAAAAGATTTCTCAAGGACCTTGCTCTTTGGATTACAGCATATATAGTGATGACCTTTCATGGGTTTTGATCGACTGCATCAAAAGACTTGCATTGTCTACTGAAACAGTTGGTAACCACAGTTATAAAAGTTTGTGAACACAATTACTGAATATGGTGATATGTATTCATACTGTCAATTTTTATTTCATTATGAATACCAGTGCCCAAAACTGTTATGCCCATGTAACTACCATTAGCACAATTGAGTATTTATGCTTGCAAATATAAGATATCATTGCCCATTTTGATGTATAAAGTGATCTGTGAATGGTTCTTTCTTGTCACTGTGTTTCTCAAATACAGTAAAACAAAACATAAATATATATCTTTTAATTTTTAAAAAATATTTCTTCCAGAATTATGTTTTAGAAACATTTTCTTTCAGAATTTTAAATGATAGGGATTTTAAAATTTAGGCCGGTGTTGTGGCTTAACAGGCTAATCCTCCGCCTTGCGGCACCAGCACACCGGGTTCTAGTCCCAGTTGGGGCACCGGATTCTATCCCAGTTACCCCTCTTCCAGGCCAGCTCTCTGCTATGGCCCAGGAAGGCAGTGGAGGATGGCCCAAGTGCTTGGGCCCTGCACCCACATGGGAGACCAGGAGAAGCACTTGGCTCCTGGCTTCGGATCAGCAAGATGCGCCGGCCGCAGCGGCCATTGGAGGGTGAACCAACGGCAAAAAGAAAGACCTTTCTCTCTGTCTCTCTCTCACTATCCACTCTGCCTGTCAAAAAAAAAAAAAAAAAATTAGGGATCTTGTTCTTTCAGAATTTCAACACTTGAGTTTCTATCTTTAAAAATTATGGCCCAAAGCTTTTGTAAGGAAGATCTAGGCAGTATGTGTAGTCATTATCACTTCGGTAATTGTGTCCAGATATTGTCAACTGGCAGAGCAGGGAAGTATGTGCATGAATGTTAACTTCTCCATATAAACATCTATAAATATTTTATATGTATCCTTCTGTATCTATATTACATTAAATATTAGTTGATACTGGTGTCTCTAAGGAGTAAACATAATCCTGTGAATCATTCCAGACTTCTTTTTTCTGTTTATCTGTAACTTCTAACTTTAGTGGTGAGAAAACTGGATCCACCATCTGCCATCCATTTACATATCATTTTTGCAGTTTCAATATGCTTACTGCTTCCCATTATCTTTGTAGGAAAAAGATTATCTCTTAGATAGTATTGTTACATACAGTTGCTTGGGTTCCAAGTGTCATTGACTCCACACATTTTCAAAGTTATGAAGGACAGTGCCTTATCCATCCATTCCCTCTAGTATGATTGGTTCATATATTTGTAATCCACTTAAGGGACCCCAAATCCCCTTAAGCAGAGTGGTAAAAACAGCATTTTAAATGTTAAAGCGATCACATGGATAGGATTAAGTGTAGAATTAAAAAAGAGTGAATGATCCAATATGGGAAGCAGTCCATACAGCAGGCTCATAGAATGACAATTGCTTTAAGTAGCACTCTGAACCTCAGAATCAGCCCTTAAGGCATTCTGCTCTTGCTGAAAAGCCCATGAGAGCTTAAGGGAATGAGAACTTAAGGGAATGTTCTTGCTAGACAAGACTTTGAGGGAATTGGCATCATTTATTCCTCAAATGTTTGGCAGAATTTACCCATGAACCCATTTGGAATTGGTGACCTTTTTATAAAAGGCCATTATTTAGTTATTCAGCTTCTTTTACAAATGTAAGGCTACTGAAATTATCTACTTCTCATTGTATTAATTGTGATAGTTTTTGTATTTCAAAGATGTGGTTTCATTTAAGTTTTCAAATTTGATTTTATTGTTTCCTTGCTTTTAATTTTGTTGATAGTTTCTTAATTTTTATTCATTTTTTATTAATTTGTTCTAGTTTGCCAAGGTGGAAGCTTATGCCATTGATTTGAGACCTTTTGCTCTTTTCTAATATGTGCATTTAATATTATGAATGTCATCCTAAACACTGTTATCAAATTTTGAAAAGTTTTGTTTTATTTTCATTGAGCTTAAAGTAGTTATTCATTTACCTATTTGAGAGGCAAAAAGAATTTCAAAGAGAGAACTCTGATCAATGGCTCAGTCCCCAAGTGCCCACAGAGCCAGGGCTGGGGCAGGGTTGAAGCCAGGAATCAGGAGTTTAATTGAGGTCCCCTCTGTGGGTGGCAGTGATGCCTCCTGGGCTCTGCTTTAGCAGGAAGCCATAATCAGGAACCAAGACGGGCATCAAACCCAGCTGGTCCAATAGAGGTCATGAGTGTCTTAACTGGTATCTTAACCATTGGGCTAAATACCCACTCCAGTTCAAAGTATTTTTATTTTATTATGAAATTCACATGTTAATTAGAAGTTTACTATTTAATTTACAACTCTGGAAATCCTCCAGCTTTCTTTTATTATTTTTCTAATTTAATTCCACTGTGGCTTAAGAATACACTTTGTAGAATGTCTAGTTATTTCAGTTTGTTAAGCTATGGATCATGGCCCAGAATATAGTTTATTTTGACAGATGTTCCATGTGAACTTGAGAGACTGTATATTCTGCTTTGTTGGATTGAATATACTACAAACAGTAAGTAGATCAAGTGTGTTGATAATGCTGCTTAAGTCATCCATTAGATGTCATTCTTTACGTAAAATATGACTTTTACATGTGTTTCTCCAGTTGTGTAACTTCTCCCTCCACCCCTGATCATTTCTCCCCATCTTGGCTGCTTTGTTTACAATCTATTTGTGTCATTCCAGGATCTTACCCCTTTGTAGGAAAGAGGGAGGCTGAAGGGAGTGGTTGTGTGAAACATTACCTTCCCCCATCTGACATAAAACTCCAGCAAATTCCTTTCTGCTGGAGAGTAGTTCTTTGCTACCAAGGAGGCTCTGCTGTGTCTCAAAATGATTCCTCCTATACAGATCTTCACTCTGAGAATCTAATGGAATTTCTAAAGGTGAGGCCCACACAAGTATACTCTTGGCCCACTACAGTCCCAAAAGATTCTCTTTTGGCTTTAGTTGATATACAGGGCCTCCAGAAATCTATTGTAACTACTAGTGCCTACTAATTAATAGCTCCAGTGCCCTCCTCTACGGGTAAGCAGATCTCTCTTTGTCTCTGTCGTTGTTTCTGTCTCTGCAGATCCCAGGATGCTGGTTTTCTCTGTTACTTCAATTATCTGATAGGTCCAAGTAAATCAATTGTTTTTCGATTTGTCCAGTTTTCTCCTTGTAAGGTAGGCAGTGAAGTCTTATAAGCTCTTGACAATAAGCTCTTGAAATTGAAACTTGAAGTTTCACAAGACTTTAACTTTTGCGTGTTTTTTCCAAGATGCAGAAATATGTTATTTCCCTCATCCTTCAGTTCAGAGGGATTTGCTTTCCAATTGTGATTACTACCTGAACAATAATGAGTGCTGTTCTTCTGGTCAGCTTTGCTAACAATGGCTAAATAGGGTTGCAACCTTCTGCTAGAAAATCACTAAAATAAAAGGCCATTTTCCCTCCTTTCACACATGCAGAGCAAGATAGAGAAAATAATATCTACATTCATTGCCAAAGTATTGTAGTTATGATTTTCTGCATCTTAAAATTTTCAGCTGAATAAACTGAATAATTGGCCTTTCCCCTCTGAATGGAGAAAAGCTAATAATAAGAAAAGACAGAGGCATAATTACCTGTCACTCAATGCCATTGTTTATGTCACCCTTCTAGCCTATGCTTACAACCAGTATTATAGTTTATTTCAATTGTATAAAACAATGAAGTCCAATGACTTTGAGGAGATTTTCTAACAGAAATGACTGTTTCAGGTCTGTACCTGTGTGTCTGTGTGTGTGTGTGTGTCCTGAAGAAAGATGTTCCAGGGAGTTTTCCTAACCTTTCGCCTTGAGGACTCAGCAAGAAAACAGCTATAATGAATGGAGAAAGAGGCTGTCCCCACACACGATGAATCTTTTGGGACTTTAATATAGGACTTCCAACCTCTGCACCTATGAAAAGTGCATTTCTGGTGCATAAAACCAGCCCAGTCCATGGCTTTTCTTCATTATAGCAACCTCAATGGACTAAGACAGCCACAGCTGTGGAACTGACCTCAAACAGCATCTCCAAGTGCATGACAAGTAAACTGCTATATCAGACTGGCTAATCTTAAATGAAGCATGCATGTGAAAGACAAAGAAACATAATAAAGGCTTTGAAAATTAAAATAAAGGGGTCTGCATTTGGCATGGTGATTAAGACTTCACTTTGAATGCCCACATCCCAAATCAGAATGCCTGGGTTTGGTTGCTGACTATGATGCTGGCTACGGCCCCCTGCTAATGTGCACTGAGGAAGACAGTAGGTAAGGAGTCAAGTAGTTGGGTCCCTGCCACTCATGTGGGAGATCCGGATTCATACCCTGAGTCCTCATTTTAACCTAGCCCATCCTTGGCTGTTGTGGACATTTGCTGAGTGAACCAGCAGATGCGAAATCTTTGTCAATCTGTCTTTCTCTCCCCCACCCCACTTCTATTTTTCAAATAAAATAAATAAGTAATATTTTTAAATAGAAAATTAAAATGAAACTTGGAGCCACCATACATGAAATGAAATGAAACAGAATTTGCACTCTGAGCCTAATGAGGTTTATTGCCTGCTAAACAAATAAGCAGACACAGGGGCCGGTGCTGTGGCATAGAGGGTTAAAGCCCCGTCCTGAAGTGCCAGCATCCCATATGGACGCAGCCGAGACCCAGCTGCTCCACTTCAGACCCAGCTCTCTGCTAAGGCCTGGGAAAGCAGTAGAAGATGGCCCAAGTCCTTGGGCCCTTGCAACCTGTGTGGGAGATCCAAAAGAAGCTCCTGGCTCTGGCCGTTGAGGCCATCAGGGGAGTGAACCAGTGGATGGAAGACCTCTCTCTCTCTCTCTCTCTCTCTCTCTCTCTCTCTGCCTCTCCTTCTCTCTCTGTGAAACTCGACTTTCAAATAAATAAATAAATCTTTAAAAAAAATAAGCAGACACACAAAAAATTGACAGCATTTTCCTGGGTATTACAACAAAACATAGTCTTATAACATGATTTTCAAATTAGACCAAGGTACAGTAAAATATTCATACAAAAAGAACTAGTTAAAGGACTAATGCCTAGGGATAAAGAAAATAAACAAATACCAATCTCAAATGATTCAGATGTTAGAGTGATCAGAGACCGGAAGTAATATGTTAAAATATGTTTCATGAAGACATGGTAATAATCTTGAAATGAATGGAAAATAGAAGTTTGAAGACAAGGAATGGAAATAATATAAAAATCAAATAGAAATTTGTCATTAAAAATATAAACATAAAATTAAAAATTTATTTGATAGCTTCAATATCAGTATGGACAAGACTTAGGACAGTCAATGAAATGGAAGGTAGTTCAATAGAAATCACTCAACTTGAAAAACAGATAAAAGGTTGAAAAAATTAACTCACATTTGGATGAAAACATACACACTTTAGGTGTAAACTAAGACTTGAATACCAAACTACTTCCCTTACTATAATGACCTGATAATAAAAGGAATTGAATATAAACATCATATTTGGTCATAGAAATTAGCAACACTTAGAATTGCCCAAGGGACATATACAGTCCCACAAGGGAAATTTTACCAGATAAAATTTGGATGTAGTTAAAAGATTCTCTTTAAAAGTTTGGAATTTTGAATAAATATCTCATTTCTTATTTAGAAATATTAAAAATATTTCTTATTCTATTGTCAAAGATCAGTCAATCTAGCAAAAAAGCAATGTAGTTCTTGTTTAACATTGTTTTAACATTACCAGTATTTCATTTGTCTGGTAATCAGCAGTCGTCACTTCACTGAAAAATTCTTGGATTGGGAAATGTTGTAGCTTCATTTCCCAGTGAAGTCATTGGTGGTTGGTCTACTATGAAGGCAATCTATCGAACCTGCTGTTGGGATTATTCTCCCCAGGCGTCTCACTGCTCTTATTTGGAGGAGTTCAGTTCATGTGGAAGGTATACAAGGGAACTTCAGAAAGTTCAGGAAACATAGAATTAAAAGATGAGTTTATATTTGATGCAAAAACTTTCAAATCCATTCACACTAGGGGTCTTCAAAAGGTCATAGAAAGTGTATATTTTTAAAGAACTATGCATGTAATTAAAATATTGTACCAAATAAACTTATGTTTGTAACTCATTCTCTATAAACGTCATATTAGGCCAAGGAGTCAAGGATGACCACACAAAGCTGCACTATTTATTATCTGGTGGCTGTGGAATATTGTCTCATATATTGTCATCAATATATTGATGTATATTGTTCTCATTAACAATTCGGCAGTACTCATTTTGCATATTAATGTGGAGATGTGCAAATGATTGTGCAAGCTGAAACCATGGAAACTGATCTAAATAATCTATGGAAAACTCACAATCGTGTTTTGATCTTCAAAAATTCCTCTCAAAACATTTAGAATTCTCACTGTGGATAGCAAATATATAGGGAAATAAACAAAATTGCAGTGTCAATATTTACTAAGTACTTAGCAATTTAAACACTGGGAATGTTGGGAATTAAGGTGCTTTATTTCTCCATAAACAATTGTTGAGAATAGTTTACATAATGTTTGCCCTTTTTTTGTTTAATATGACATATGGAGCATTTTTTCTAAGCCTTGCTGACTCACATATGCTTTTGAATCTTTATGCTTTTATTACCAGAAAAGTTTGATATTTCTATTTTTGGGACTTTTTTGCAGTTTTTCAATACATTTCTATTATACACATGCTCTTCATTCACAGAAGTAAGTTTGCCTTCACTGAGCTCTCCTCACTTCATATCATATCTCCCAAGTGGTGGCATTGTCAGCACTCCTGGGGTCAGCAAACAGCACTCTAGCACCATTCATACTTTATTCATTTGTACTTGAGGTAGGGATAGAGCTCTACTTAGAAAAATGATTACCAATTAACCCAGTAAAGTAGTAAATATTTCTTCTACCTTAATCTGTGTGGTTACTTCCTTAAAATATAGAACTCTATTTAAACATAGCTGATTCTCAGACTTCTGTCATGTTCTGTTGATTTAGATGAATATTCATGAACCTAGATAGATTTATCTTAGCTACTCTAGCTTTCTCATAATTTTGATGTGGTGAATGCCATATCTTTTTCTCTTTAAAATTATCTTAATAATTCTCAATTCTTATAATTTAATATGAATTTTAGAAACAATAGCACCAGAAAAAAAGTTGTAATTTTTTATATAAACCTCACACATCAGCCGGCGCCGTGGCTTAACAGGCTAATCCTCCACCTTGTGGCGCTGGCACACCGGCCGGGTTCTAGTCCCGGTCAGGGCACCGGATCCTATCCCGGTTGCCCCTCTTTCAGGCCAGCTCTCTGCTATGGCCCAGGAAGGCAGTGGAGGATGGCCCAAGTACTTGGGCCCTGCACCTGCATGGGAGACCAGGAGAAGCACCTGGCTCCTGGCTTTGGATCAGCGAGATGTGCTGGCCACAGTGGCCATTGGAGGGTGAACCAACGGCAAAAAGGAAGACCTTTCTCTCTGTCTCTCTCTCTCACTATCCACTCTGCCTGTCAAAAAAAAAAAAAAAAAAACAACAACAACAAAAAAACATGCTACAGTCGGAAGAGGGCTGGCCTGCAAGCTACTCAACTGCAGCCTTGGTTTAAAAAAAAAAAAAAAAACTCACATATCTTTTATTTTCTACATTATCTCATATTTTGGTGCTACTGTAAATAGTTACCATTGTCTTAAAATTTGTAATTTCTTTTTTTTATTTTTTATTTTTATTTTTTTGACAGGCAGAGTGGACAGTGAGAGAGAGAGACAGAGAGAAAGGTCTTCCTTTGCCATTGGTTCACCCTCCAATGGCTGCCGAGGCTGGCACGTTGTGGCCGGCGCACCGCACTGTTCCGGCCAAAATTTGTAATTTCTAATTGGTTGTTGATTGATCATGTATTTTGTTTAGAGATTTATAGAAATTTTACTGAATTATCTTAACAATTGAAGTATTTTATAAGTCATACTAAATATTCCATGGAAATTAGAATGTTATCCATTGGTAATAGCAATTCAGTTTTTGTTTTTTATTCAATTTGCATTGTATATGAATTCCAGCAAAATACTGGATAAAGATGATAATAACAGATACTGTTGACTTTTTCTTGACATTGGCAGGAAGATTTCTAATTTTTTGAAACTTTGAATTTGCTGCTTATTGGATGGTAAGCATTGGTGAATTTGTTCTGAAAAATAAGGAAATTTTCTTATCCTAAATTTTAGTAATGTGTGCTAATGAATAAATTTTGAATTTAATATTATTTTTCTGTTTGAAATGATTACATGATCTTTCTTCTTTGTTTTTAAAGCAATGCATTAAGAAGATATTCTGGAGGCACATAAAGGAAAAAACAACATATGAGAATCCACAACTTCCTGTCTTCACACAGTCACATTAAACCTCCATTAGCTGGTGTCATTAGACCATCCTTTTTATGCAATCAAACCACGACAGGAAACCAAGTTCTAAAGTTCTTTGTGCACCAGAGCAGACAGACAAGTAGAGCCAACAATGACCAAGGCTCCCTTGATCTAATTCAAAGAAAAAAACATGCTATTTTTTTTTCTTTTGCCTTTGCCAGCTGTCTTGACTTTCTCTGCTTTCGAACAGAGGTTACATTGGAATACGGGAGGAATAATTCTGTTGAGTTACAAGATCAAACATCCTGGTCATCTAACTAGTTGGGTTCCACTCTTGAATGAGTATCTTCCTTCTTCATGTTCACTTCAAGAGGTCTTTATAAGCCTTGACTTGAGTTGATGAAACAGTTTCCTGAAGATGGAAGACAGCCAGAGAGGTGACTGGGCACACGCATTCACTGTCGTGTGAACACACACCTCCTCTGCAAGTCTGCTCACTGGGAGAGGAAGCAGGTACTGATTCTGTCCCACTACAGTGAGTCTGCAAGCTCTTGCCAGATACAACTGTGGCTTTAGAACAAAAATAGACTCGACAAAGGGGACTGTATGAAGAGCAGCTCAGGCACACAGCTTTCTTGGCGGCCTTCATAGAAACCCAGCTGACTTTTATTTGGTTTTCATTGTGCCTACAAACAGGACAGGCAGGATTCAAAGCCTGCCAAGTAACCACACTTCCTCTTTGAAGCCATCTTATCAGAAAAGCACAATTGCTGATACCTTGCAAATCTGCTTATGTAAGGAAAAGAAGTGCTTAATCCACTTTAGTCTTACTTCAGTCCTCAAAACTGCTACTTCCATACCACAAACGCACACACCAAACCTTCACTGAATGCAACTCATGTCTCTGATCAATGCAAGAAAATTGAATATGTTCCAAAATAGCCACACACACAAAAAAAACCAACAACAAAGAAATAAAAAACCTCCCCGTCCCACTATTCTACATGTCCTTTATCATTTGGAGAGAAGGGCTTAAGTAGTCTTTTTTAATTAATTTAGTTATTTAGTTTGCTTGAAAGGTAGGGAGACTGAGACACATACACAGAGACAGACAGAGATGTCCTATCCGCTGGTTCTCTCCCCAGATGCCTGCAACAGCTAGAGTTGGCCACCCAAAGCCAGGAATAGGAACTCTAATCAAATCTCCCACACATTTAGCAAGGAGCCAAACAACCACATGAGCCATCATCTGCTCTCTCTGAGGGTGTGCATTGGCAGAAAGCTGGCAGAGAGGACCGTGGGACTAAGACTTGAACCCAAGACCTCTGATGTGAGATGCTGGGATCCCAAGTAGCAAGTCTTTTTAAAAAGATTTATTTATTTACTTAGAGGCAGAATGTTTCAAACAAAGGAAGAATCACAGAGAGGCAGAGAGAGAGATTTCCATTTGCTGCTTCACTTTCCAAATGGCCTCAGTAGCTAGGTTTGGACCAGGCCAAAAGTAGGAGAGAGGAACTCCATCCTTGTCTACCACATGGGTGACAAGAGCCTAAGTAATTGGACCATCCTCCCCTGCTTTCCAAGGTGCATTAGAAGGAAGTTGGGAATCAAACCAGCACTCTTATCAGGGATTCTGATGCTACAAGCAACTCAGCCATCTGTGTGACAAAGCTGGCCCCCAATAGCATTTTGCTGCTGAGCCAAACTCCAGCCCTATTTTTTGTTTATTCACTTATTTATTTTTCTTCAGTTATTTTCTGTGGCTTTTGTATATGTTTGACATTGGTGAGATTTATTAATACTGTCTTCTTACTGCTATACCACCAACAGAATCTAGAAGAACGGCATATAGTAAGTCTCCATAACCATTTGTTAAATAAAGGATGAATAAAATGATATTTCCTTCCATAGTAACCAGCTTGGAACTTGTTTGTCAGATATTTGCTTGAGGGAATTATAAAAAGGAAAACTAGTTCATGGAATCCTACTGTCTGCTTTCCTATGTCTGTGCCAGAGACCCGTCTGAGAAGTGTGATGGTGACCAGTGCTGATTCAAATGTGTAATATTGAAGAGAGGTGAAACATCACTGGGTAGGAATCAAAGACAGGGTGCTTGAGTTTTATTCAACTCTCCTTCGTTGTTCTGTACCACTTCCATATGATTCTAAATTCAGAAATAGCTCCAAATCCTGAATTAAGGACAAGTGAGTTCCATGCCCAAATGACCCGAGGCTCTTGGCAAACATGGTGATAGACCTGGTAGATGTAACCCTTTAGCAAATTGAAACCAGTGGGCCAGGTCTATGCCAGACCTTGTTTTTCAGGGAGCCATTTGGGCCACCACCATCTCAGGATTTTAGAATTGTGAAATAACTCACACAAGTATGCAAATGACAAAATTCCCTTTGGAACTTTATCTACCAACCTTCCAATTAATCAGATTCATTGTTTTATAAAGAATAAAAAGGAATTGGCACCATTTGTTCCCTTTGCTGGGAACTTCCAGAAAAACAAAATAAAGGAAGCCTCACAAATAATATATTATAAATTTCCCCAAAGCTCAGCAAATGATTTTGTTTACCTGATAAATGTGTGTACCTGTCTTTGAGTGTCTATGTAGAGAATGCATGTATATGATTGTGTCTGTGTGTGTAGCACACATGTGTTTATGCACAAATATTCCTTCATTTCTACACTTAACAAACATCTGCCTATTATGCACCTAACATTATTTCAAGTGTGGAGCTATAACACTGAGCATGAGCATGTGTAACTTAAATTGGTATTGTTGCCACTTTAATTTATTGTAATTACTAATATTTTCCCTTAAGTATCTTACAGCAGGCAGGTATACACACTTTTCTTGATTCAGGTCAAGATGTTATTGCAAAAAATAAAATTAAAAGAAAAACACTAGATAGTAGTATAATATTCTGAGTTTTAAGTTTGGTTTTCTCATGGATTTGGGAAAGCATTCTGGTTTTACAACCTCCATATGAGTTAATGGAATTGGTATAAGAAAATACCATGTCAGGAAGCAGTGTTGTAGTGCAGTAGGTTAAGCCATGGCTTCTGATGTTGGCATCCCATGTCAAAGTGCCAGTTCAAGTCCCAGCTTCTCCACTTCTAATCTAGCTCCCTACTAATGTGCCTAGAAAAGTGGAGGAAGATAGATGGCTCAAGGATTTGGGTTCCTGCCTCCCACGTGGGAGACCCGGATGGATTTACTGGCTCTTGGCTTCAGCCTAGCCCAGCACCAGCTATTGAAGCCATTTGGAGAGTGAACCAGTAGCTGGAAGATCTGTGTGTGTGTGTGTGTGTGTCCTTCTCTGTCTCTGTGCCTTTCAAATAAATAAATCTTAAAAAAATATGTCACTGGAGAAACAGGACCTATACAATGTGAGTGAGGGATACTTAGAAAAGATACCCTTCTGAAATGCATTTTGCCTCATAAGCTTTCATACATGCTAAGATTCCTATGATAAAAATTCTATTTTTAATCCATATCCCTATTAAAACACATAAAGAAAAAGTAATACTTGAAACCTCAACATTAATAAGATCTTAATGTGCTAATTTTACGAAAATTGTTCCAAAAGACAGCTCACTGTATCCAAGACACTCTCATGGAAAGAGGAGGAGATGGCCCCATTGGGATGTCTATGGGGAGCCCTTTGGCCAAAAGTGACCCAGGAAGGAGAATGGGAAGGGTGAGGGAAGAGAGGAGGGAGCAGAATGAAACAGTGTGTAAATGCTACAATGCCTAGGGAAGATTATTAGGTGTGTGTGGATCATAGTTCTTATATTTACCATCACAGACCCAAGAACAGTATAGTATGATAAACATTATAATTAAATCCCGTGTGTTTGCAATTATCATATTCTACTAACAGAATCAGAGAGTACCATATGCTAGGCAGCAAATGAAGAAAATTCATTGTCCTTTGCATCTTCATATTAAAGCGACTACAGATTGCTAGGTGAGAATTCATAGTTTTCGGAGTGCCTTAAGAATATTGGATATGTATAAAAAGCAAGTGTCAAAGTCTTCATGGTATAAGAAATGAAAGAGTCCCTCAAGGACAGAGCTGGGCTAATTAGAAATTGAATTCTATTCTAAAATCAGAGTGCCAATCTGTCGATTTACAAGGGAGTGTAACTTCCAAGATGAATCAAAACCAGCAGGTTTTCTCACTGTAAGGCAGTGATATGGGAAGTAGAATGGGTATCTTTCAGAAAAGACTGGGCTACAAGGTGTCACAGAAGTGGATGTGAGCACTGACTCTGCCACAGCCCCATGTGTGAGCTCAGCCTATTCCGTAATGTCTCTGAATCTCCACTAATGCATATGCTCTATATTTTCTGTAAACTAGGAAAAGCAACATGGACTTTCCAGGGTTATTATGATATCATATGTGCAAAAAAAAAAATAGCACAATACGAATACCATTTAGAAACTCACTAAATGGTGGTTTTTTGTTATTTCCTTTGCAATGCAAATGGATGATGACATCAGCCTCTGAGAGCCTGATATACCCATCGGCTGACAAAGTTTTTGTCCCTGAAACAGTGTTTGGATAGAAACCTAATGATGTTTAATGAGTGCATGTGCACTACACATCTGCCTTTAAATTTTGGCACTCCTCTGATTCACACACTTGGTTTAATGGTTGGTATTGAAGGCAAGTGAATTGTGGAGATACTACAGTGACAGCCAGAGAAAATGTAGTTTTTGCTTTGCTAGGAAGCCTTATCTAGTATACCATCCAGATTCTGGGATCTAGTCTCAGATCCTCGATCCCAGAAAGTATAGCTTGTCATTGTCCCAATTTGATTGAAACCATGGAGACATTTTAAGGCTAGCTAAGCTTTCAGGAGATCTATAATTGATTTTAATGTCAGTTAGGTTTGTTATTATTCGTGTGATAGGGAGGTGGAATGTTTCCAGGAACTAGAGAGTTGAAGTGTTTTATCATGGTGTTTTACCACTTGTGAAATCTATGTACTTTGTAAGCTATGAATTGACTGGAGAGAATGACATTTGAACAACGGGAAGTTGATTATCAAGAGAAATGTTTCATGCAGACCTCAATAAGGCTTAAAGAAACATCCTTGCACTAAAGCATGGATTTTGTTGTGACCTTTCTAATCAACAAATATTCATTTTACTTGCTATACCCCTGTGAATCAAAAACTATTGTCACAATAATGCTGGATAGCAAACCACCCCATGACTCAATACTTTCCAACATGAAGCATTTATTAGATCATGTGTCTGTGGATCAGCAGTTTAGCCTGCACTGCCTAGGTGGTTCTGATCTCAGCTGTGTGCACCCTCATGTCTGGCAGTGAGCTGTTGGTGAACTGTAATAATCAGGATGATGAAGCTGGACAGATAGAATGCGTTCTCAGATGGTGTCAATGGGTAAGAACTGACCCCAAAAGTAGGCGTTTGGTGCTGTGGCTAAGACAGCAGTTGGGACACCTGTGTCCCATTTCAAAGTGCATTCATTTGAGTCCCAACTCTGCTTCCAGTTCCAATTTCTGAAAATGTGCACCCTGGGAGGCAGCAGCAATTGAGTCCTTGTCACTCCGGTGGGAGACCTGCACTGAGTTCCTGGCTCCTGGCTTCAGCCTGGCCCAGTGCCAGCCATAGTGAGTATTTAAGGAATGAATCAGCACAGATAGAAAATCTCTCTCTTTTTGAAATAAAAATTTAATTTAATTAAAATTAAAAATGAAAGAATTGGTCTGAGTATGAAAGCCCATTTCCAGCTCTGCATACTCATATTTGCTGAGACCCTTGGACACCACAGGTCACACAAACAACTCACAGTATGTATTGGAAGACACTCAATCACCTACCAAGGGCACTTGATGATATGGAAGTGGTTGCTCATGCGGTTGGTTAATTGAGGCCTCACTTTGCTGCACATTCACCTCTAGTCTGGACGCTGATAACTAGGCTTTTTAAGTTCACTGCTCATCTTTTCCTACTATGGACTGCTGGCCTTTGTTTCTTTTTAAAATAATGTTTTCACTGATTAATACCAGCTTCTTTTAGAAAATTAAAAGTATCTCACCACAAGGAGATAATCACCATTAACTTTGGAACGTGAATCTTTTCAGCTAGCTCTTGGTGATCTTTCCAGTGTGTGTGTTAGTTTTTTTGTTCCTACAACAAACACCTGAGAGGGACTTCTTAGGAAGGAAGAAGATTTATTTTGGCTTACAATTTCGGAGGTTCACAGTCAAAGATTGGGCAGTCTCATTCATCTGGCATCTTAGGAAAGTTGTGGATGGTGGAATGCTCACTCGGGGAGCCTTACATGACGACCAGGAAGCAGAGAATGACAGTTTGATCAAACTCAACTTATGTAATCAAACCTCTTTTGAAAATTGTTTTCTGAAGGCAAGCCTCCAGTGATCTGCAGACTTCCCTCTAGGCCCATCTCCAGTCACACATAGATCAAATCACTGCCTTTATTCATTAACCATTAATAGGAAGACTTTGGGGACCAAACTCCCAAAACATGAGCCTTTGAGGGATATGCACACTATTATCCAAGTCACCACAACTGTGATCAATAAACTTACAATTATACATAGTTCTAATCCCAAAAAATAATCATCATTAGCATTTTATCACACTTCTGTCTGATATTTTCCACTCTGTGTGTATTTGCATATATTATCATATGCATTATGAATTTGTATCCTATTTCCTTTAAAAACTTATATCAATAACATTCTTCCACTTAACATTTTTCCAAATACTTAATGAGTTTATTTAATTATGCGGATAGACTACAACTTTATTAATTATTCTTCAGCTGTCACATAATAGATTGTAGCCAGTCGTTAGTCTTACCATTCAACCAATTTTCTTGAGTTTCTACCTGCTCTAAATCTCTTTTGTAAGCATTAGGAATAAAACAATGACTGTGATAGCTAGGATTTCCCTCTAATGTATATTTTTAAATAGGTTGTGTATACTACTTGATATATTTGTTCACATCTCTAATTATCTTTAGGATAAGTTCCCATAAGAAGCTTTACTAGGTTAACAGATATGAATGTTTTTATTACTTTTTAATATGCAGCTCAAGTGCATTCCTAAAGGGCTCTATAAATTTATTTACAAGTACATGAATGTTTCTTTATCTCATGAACCTTTACAAATGCTGCATACTTAATTTTTAGAGTAACTTCTTATTGTATTTCCACATTGGATACATCTTCACATATTTATATTCCTCTTTTATTTTCCCTTATTAACTGTTTGAATGACTTTCTCATTGATTGACATGAGCTGTTTGTATATTAAGGGCGTTAAGACTTTTCTTAACATGTATGTAGGAAATGTTTTCTCCTTTTGTTATTGGTTATTTATTATTTTGACCGAAAGAAGTTTAAAATTTTGTCTAGGCAAGATATTGATTGATTCCTCTGATATATTTCCCATTAGTTTAAAGAATGGGCAGTTTATCTTTCCAAGGATCAAATAATTTTTCATTTATATTTTCTTCCAATTTATTTCTTTTTTAATGGGAGTCTTTAATTTATCTAGATTTTATTTTGATGTTTAGCTTCATATGAGGATCTAAATTGATTTCTTTTTTCTCATAAACTTAGCCTATTTTCCCAGCACTATTTATTGAACAATTGACTTCTTCTTCATTGATTTGTGATGCTTCCTTTGTCACATATTAACCATAAACTCACAAACAGGGACTGCTTGGGGACTATTTATTGGTAGATTTTATTACTTGGATATGCAGTGGAAACATAGACTTGTTACACATATGCTTTGTTTCATAAGCATATAGAGTCACATAGAGTGAAAAAAGCATACCTTTTGAAATTCATAAAAAACTCGATCTCTGCAACCTGTTGCCTAAATGAGCCTGAGCAGAGCATCTGATTTCCCACCCTGTTTCCTCATCTATAAGGTAGTGATGCCTCCTTCTTGAAATGTTATGTGAGGTGGGTTAATATATGTACAAGAACTTTTTGAAGTGTGAAAGGCTTTCCTAATGTTAATTTTTACAGCTGGAAGATATGGCTGAGACTCTGACTTCAAGATGAGTTCTTGAGGCCATACAAATTTAGTAAGGTAAGAATGGAAAAGTCTGAAGAGATCTACGCTCTATGAGGTGTTAAAATAAGCCCTAAACCATGTTCTAAAGAGTGTGCCCCATTTCTGTTCTATGCAACTGGAAATCAATGCTGTAAATACCAAGCAGGATGAGTATTAATTAATAAGGTCAGTGTAAATGCCGTTAGATTTGGAAGAGAGAAAGTAAAGCCATTAGTGGGAACATATATGTAATGGCTTAAATAGCAATGCCAGAAAGACTATAAGCACAAAAGCCCAGTCTTAAAAAAAATCCCTATGAAGAAAGAAAGGAGTTGGCAAGGTGACTTCCTCTTCAATCCATTAGATTAAACATTAACTACCTACAAAAAGGTACAGAGCCCAATGCTTTTTTTCAATAATAAAAAAAAAAAACACTAAAATCTTAAGCTAGAATTAATGCGTTTGGAGAGCCAACAACAAAAATGGTTTACTTAAATTAAATTTACCTGCAAGCATAGCTTGAGAGACAAGGTGTGGTCCAGTGTCCAGCATATTTTCTAGGGGTTGATGCTTTCATGTGAGGCAAGGGTTTAAGTCATTTCCTGCAACACTGGTATTCTGTATGTGCACCAGTTTGAGTCTTAGTTGCTCTGTTCCAATCCAGCTCCCTGTTAACACACCTGGGAAAGAGATGGAGGATGGCCCACTTACTTGGACCCCTGCCATCCACATGGGACACCTAGATGGATTTCCAGGCTCCTGACTGGTCTGGTTCAACACTGGCCATTGTAGCCATTTGAGGAGTGAACCAGCAGATGGAAGATATATCTCTGCTCTGTCTCATTCTCTCTCTTTCTGTAAACCTGTCTTTCAAAGAAATAAATAAAAATCTTAAAAAAAAATTCTCTAAGATTCAACCTAAAGAAAATCTTCAATGATCTGAATAGTGTACTGATTCCACAATATCTGACAATTCCTTCAAGACTTAGCTCATGGATAAAACCAAAAGGAACAGTCATATCTAGTCTTCTCAAGGTTAAATGTGTTAATTACCAATAAAAATGCACAATCGCCTACCACAGAAGGCTAATAGCAGATATTCAGTCTATAAAGTTTGGATTTAATTAAATAAATTATACCATCACTACTTCACTTATATAACCACTTGATGAGATTTCTATCTGTGATGACTTTTCTTGGCACGATAGGGATATAAAGATAAGTCAGAATTAAATTTTTGCCTAAATGTCTAAAGTTTAGGAAAAGAGATGATATATACATCTGTAAGTGTAACATAAAAACAAAAGTTATAAATATAACATAAATAATATGTGGACAGAGCATTCCATGAGTTCAGTGGAAGAGAAAATACATATACATAGGGAAAGTATATGAGAGAAAGATAGGCATTTGTGATAGAAAATACAGCACAAGGGGGCCAGTGTTGTGGTTAGATCATCACCTGCATTGCAGACATCACACATGAATAGTGGTTCAAGTCCCACAGCTCCACTTTCAATCCAGCTCCCTGCTAATGTGCCTGAGAAGGTGGTGGAAGATGATTCAAGTGCTTGGGTCTCTGTTACCCATGTGAGAGACTTGGATAGAATTCCTGGCTCCTGGCTTTAACCTGGTCTAGCCCTGACCATGGTGGCCATTTGGGAAATGGACCAATGAATGGAAGATCTCTCTCTGTCTGTCTGTCACTTTGCCTTTCAGATAAGTAAATCATTTTTAAAAAACAGGAAGGTAATAAAAGAGCAAAGCCATATCCTGATGGTACAAAGATGAAGGGGATGTAAAGAAAAAAAAAAAAAGAAACAATAACATGCAATGTTAATTTTTGACTGGCCAGCAATGTCATGTGTATCAAGTAATGAAATACAGGTTCAAGCCACAGAAGGAGGAATCCCAAGTCTGGAATCTGAAACAGTAGACATCAAGTAGATGTTGATGTGTCTCTCACTTGGACTGTGTACCCTTTCAGTATGAATGCTATGTTGTAGTATCTATCTCTGAGCCTAGCACAATGCATGGTGCACTGTAGAGGTTCAATAAATGAGTGTTGTGTTGTGTTGACTTTACCACCAACCCACTATGTCTGGACTGGAATGGTTGATATCCATTGTGTGCCCAGTGTGTTCCTCTGAGCAAGGAGGTGTGGAATGGTAGACCGAGTAGTAGACTGAGGGCTCAGATTTGACATTCTGCAACTGTGTGACCTCTGTTCTAGGAAATACGGAGGACGAAAAAAAAAAAAAAAACCCTTCTTCTTGAACTGATAGTCTAGTATTTATAAGAGCAGTGCTTATTGCCATGCCTCCCAATGTATACAAGCTTTATGTTGCCAAATGAGAGATGTTGTGCCTGGAGGGCCTTAAATGCATAACGACCCATCAGATGAGAGATCAGGGCCCTATTCCCCTGCAGGAAGGGTGTTGTCCCTTTGTCACATCAATGCCCAAATGCCAGCTGCATAGGCAGATTGGGGATGGAGCTATTTATTTCACTGACCCCTATTCTTGATCTCACCAATGAATCCTAAGCTTCCCCTAAAAAGCATTTGCTATCCTTGTGGCATTTCAAATGTCTTCTAGTTTAATCCCAAATAAAACTGGTGAGAAAATAGGTAATGATTCTGCTCCTTGTGTTTTTCTTCCCTTTTGCATTTTTTTTTGGCTCAAATTATGCTTTAAACCTGATTGTCAAGAGTCTGCAGTTATACTGTAATATGATATCTTAAAATTAAGTATTCATCACAGTAAGAGCTAATATCTCTAAAATGCCTTCCTAGCGTTTATTTTCCTTCAATCTCATATCTACTATGTGTAGCCAATTAAGGACACAGAGATCATCATGTCTGCTTCAGCTCCTTCCAATAGAGAATTTCAGTGAATCCAAAATCTAAAGAGTTTACGTAAATCTAAAAATAGGATGTTTTAAAAGCAGCTCCTCACTGCTCAACTGCAGAAGTTTGGATTTTGAACTCAAGAGCCCACTCTGTCCTTGCCCTTTGCCCCCCCCCTTTTTTTTATTTGACAGGTAGAGTTATAAACAGTGAGAGAGAGAGAGACAGAAAGGTCTTCCTTCCATTGGTTCACTTCCCAAATGGCCGCTACGGCTGGTGCTGCACTGATCCGAAGACAGGAGCCAGGTGCTTCTCCTTGGTCTCCCATGTGGGTGAAGGGGCCCAAGCACTTGGGCCATCCTCCACTGCCCTCCCGGGGCCACAGCAGAGAGCTGGACTGGAAGAGGAGCAACTAGAACTAGAACCCAGTGCCCATGTGGGATGCTGGCGCTGCAGGAGGAGGATTAACAAAGTGAGCCACAGCACCGGCCCACCCTTTGCCTTCTGTGTGACTTTGACCCAACCAGATAGCCACGTTGGCCCTCAGCTTCCTCATCTGTAGGGGAGGAGAATAAAAAATATCCATCTATCACATTATGACCATAATTAATTAAATAGGGTAGATAGGAGACAGCATTGTGACGCAGTTGGTAAAGTGTTGCTCATGACACCAGCATCCCAGATGAGTACAGATTGAGATCCTAACTGCTCTACTTCCAATCCACATCCTTGCTAATGGCCTGGGATAGCGGAAAGAGATGGCTCAGGTTCCTGGGCCCCTGCACCCATGTGGGAGATCCAGAAGAAGTTCCTGGCTCCTGGATTTGACCAGCCTGTTCCACAGCCATTTGCTGAGTGAACTAGTGGATAGAATCTCTCTCTTTCTCTTTCTCTCTCTTTCTTCCCCTTTTTCTCCCTCTCTCTCTCTATAACTCTGTCTTTCACATAAATAAATAAATTTTAAAACAGTGTGGGTAAAAACATGGAAGAGATCACCAACGGCTGTAATATCGAATCTCCTTGGATCCTCTATTTTATACTTCCTGTCGATTATTTCTGGATTGTTTCTGCTCCTTATGGTTAAATGTTTCTACTTAGGCTTTGCAGCCTCCATTTTCATATCTTTGCCCTCATCTTTATACTTCATCTTGCTATCTGAAAATTAAAATTCTATTTCAGTTTGTCAATCGGAGAGCATCTCTTTTGGCTGATGGAGCTCTCTGCATAAGTGACCTTCTTGCCAACTGAACGGAATACACTTTGTCTTTTCCTTCCACACAATCCAGTCCTCGACAGAAACTCTGCTGGGTGCATGTGTGTGCTTTACCCTTTTTTATATCCAGATGAGTGAACCACAGTCTTTCTGCCCAATCTGGGCCCGCCTTGTGCATCTCCTCCCTCAGTTTTGCACAAGTACCTTGTGCGTTCTCAGCTTAGCACACAGTCAACAGCTCCCTGCAGCTAATTATCATTTTCTTCTAAGAATATCATCGTACAGGGTTCATGATATTATTAATATCAGTAAATATAATTAATGTGGATTAGGCATACTCAGCAAGGCTGGGGTTTATAAAGTATTACACTAGCTAGTAATTTTTAAGTTAATATTCATTGGGAACTTACTACATATCAGGCACTATAATCGATCTTATTTATTACTAACAACTCTGAATATTAGTTATTATTAGCTCATCTGATAAATGAGAAATTTGAAGCACAGTGAAATGTCGTGACTTGTTTAATTATCAACAAACACTGCAAGGAAAAGCTGGAATTGGACTCTCATCAACTCGAACGCTTACACATGCTCCATCACATCTGGGTGAGTGGGCCAACTGTTCTGTGGGTATGAGGAGAAGCTGAAGTTCTTAGGCACAGCCTATGGACTGGGCCAGTCACCCTCCAATTTGTAATTACTTTCGAGGATAGTTCCTGTCCTGTGTGGGGCCAGAGGGGCTACAAATAAAGTGGACAGAACTTGAATCAGTCTTGCTAAGGGTTGAGAGAAGATACTTGGAAGCTTTGGACAAAGCAATCTTGAACAGCAAATGGAGTCCAGGCACACCAGGTTAATCCAGCTGTGCCTCGCCCATCCTCCACTGTTGGCCTGTAGCTTTGAGGAGGAGAAGTTTCTTATCTGACTCAGCTCTTCACGGTCCTGTGCTGGACAGCGCTCAGGAATTAACCAGTTGAGGGCTCACATCTATCAGTGCTTGGTCAGACTGCTAAGTGCCCTGATGGGGGCCAGCTGTCTCCCTGAGAAGTTAGGCAGGGCTCTGACAAGGTCATGTGCAAGGCAGGCAATCTGCACTCCCACAGCCACAGAGAACACCTTTTGAATGGGGGAGCCCAGGTCTCGCCACCTGCTGCTTGCAGAGGTGAAAGGAGACAGCACACCAGCAGACTCACCTTTCCCGCTCTCCAGCAAAGCCATTTGTGATCATCAGACTACTCTGCTAAAGGGGAAAATGATTAGGAGATTTGTAGCAGCACAATAAAGCAGACAGATCCAATCTGCAATAAATAACAGTGATAAAACAAGTGACCTTAGTCAGGAAGGACAAGGGCAAAGCTCCAACATCTGATGGTATCTGGGTCGCTCATCCTGGCTGTAAACCTACAGGGCAGCTGTGGGATCCAACATGCTGCTATCTCAATAACTTCATTCTGCTAATTCTCTGGGGATAAACGGGAGTGCACTCAGATCGCAAGCTTTTTTTGGAGGAGGAACTGATTATCTTGCAGGCCTAGGTCAATCAGGGCAATGACACTCTTCAGTGTAGCCTGCATGTGATGTTTATCCCTCTCATCTGCACAGAACACTCCCATCAAATTAACATGGCAAACTAGCTCCAGCAAACAATGGTGCCTGGCTTTTCTTCCACAAAATACACCATGCATTTCTTCTAATTAGAATTAGCCTTTCACTGAAGCCTTTGCTTTCCAAATTTTTATGGATGTATAATGAACTTTTATAGATAACAAATGGAGCTGAAAATGTATAGATTCCTTATCAAATTGAAATTTAGATGTGACATTATGGTAAGATGTATGATCAATGACTCAAAAGTGCATTTATTTGCAAAGTGAATCAACCATAAATGCCTTATCCAGAAAGGAAATACACACACACACACAAAGAATTGAAATACTGAATGTCTTAATTTTTATAGAATCAATATGTTCCATTTTTGACCTATTCCAAATAAATTTGTTAGAGAAATAAATCGTCATTGGGTCTCGAGTAGCTTTATTCTTTCCCATATGTTCTGCATGTGGTGAGAGCAGAGGGAGTGTGAGGTGGAATTTGGTCAAATGGGATAGCTGAAGCATCCCTCAAGATATTTAGGAAGCAAAATTAACCTTAAAGATGGCAGGAAAACAAAGTGGTATATAGTGTCTAATCGCAAATAGACGAAGTAGCCATGTATGAGGATACTTCAAAAAAGTTTAAGTCTAGTTAAAAGGTAAGTTTATTTTTGTGTAAAAAATTTTGAAACTCACACATAGAATTTTAAAAATGTGCACCTTCCAGGATTTTTTTAAGATTCATTGTATGCAGAAATTTTAATTTTTTACACCAAAACAAACTTCTTTCAATTTCATTTTTTCATGAAGTTTTTTAAGTGCCCATGTATGTGTAAAACAGCAGTGATGGAAATAAATGCTTTCAGATTATGGGATTCCTGGGAATAAGAATATCTCTAATGTTATTTGAGCATTTCTCTGTTCTCTACACAGATGACCTAATGATCCCAAAGCCCATTCTTGTAGCCACCACTCTCAGGTTGGAGGGTTCAATGTTAGAATATAACTGTGGCTCAGGACTATGTGGTCGGGCTGTGGGGTAGCATGTTCCAGACAACATCATGTTTGGAAAGGACTGGAGCTGGAAGTCGGAGAAAGCTGGGCTCCCTTCCAGACTCTATAGTCTGGAAAACAGGGGAATGCTCTTTATCTGACTGACCCATGCCCTCATCTAAAAATTGAATATGAAATTTTTTGCTACCTTCAATAAGGATTAAAGGATAGACACAGTACTTAACACAGTGCTCAGTGCACAGTAAGCCCTTGGTGAATTATAATCCCTTTGCTTCTCTCATTAAGTTCTACCTGAGTCACTATCCTCACAGTACAGTGCAAATCAAACACAGGTCATGAGCTTGTGCAGAGTTAGAACTAAACGGAATCTTGGAGAGCCTCTACAGAGTCTGTTCCCCCACACTGTAGAAAAGGGAACAAAGAAAAATATCCAGGCACATAATGAACATGTAGCCTCCTGCAGGAGCCCAGGATTGAAGACGATTTGAGAATTCAGACTGGTTATGGTTTTTATCAATATGATACCGCCCTTCTGTAAACAAGCCTGATGTTCCAGGGACATACAAGGCAACACATAAAAAAGGTGCTCATTCTTTCCATCTCTATCCTACTTCAACTAACCAAAGAGAAAGATGACATTTGTGTCCCTGGAGCCTAAGAGACCAGAGCAGGAAGTGAGTTAATGCCTCGGCTTTTTCTCAACCCACGAGCCATATATACTGTAATTCTAAACCTCCCTCTTTCCCCAACCCAGGTAAAAACCCCAGCAAAAAAGAGGAGAAGAAAGAAAGTTTGTCTTCTTTTCACCCCTTGAAAGGCTAGGGAGATTACACACATGCATGCACAGAATACACACATGTTGCCGTGTTGCTATGCCCAGCGGGAGTGCTGCTTCACAAAGACAGCAGAATTTCAGGAGAAGTATGGCTGAGATATCCACAGGCAATGTAAAAGAACCTTTCCTGCAAGGTCAGGACAAGGACAAATGGCTGATTAAAGGCAGCGCTGAAGGAGACTGCCGCAAAAGCTTTCTGCCTTGCCTCCCCTCCCCTGCAGGGTGACTACCACGTGCCTTCTTCCTCAGACCAAGAGGGCACTCTTTTGGAAATACACAAAGCCACTTAGCTAACCACCTGCACCACATATTCTCGAGAAAAAGAACAAATTCCTCCAAACCACACTATCCTTTACATCTTCCTTTCCTACACTTGAAGGGTCTCCAATTTCTTAAATTGCTTTCAGTAATTTGTGTGGCTTTCATCCTAGGCTCTCTAGAGATGCCTTGTCAGACAACAGCACTTGGTAACTCTGTTGTCTTCTTCCCTCACAGGGTCACATTATTTTTTATTTCTTACCTCTCTTTTTTGCTAAACGGTGTCATCAGAGACTGACAGAAGCTTGAAATGATTTGTTGGAAAACCTCAGGCAGGAAATGCCTCTTCAGAAAACAACAAAATAATACCAGAGTTATCACTTCCCAGAGCGCAATGTATTTAATGTTTGAAATATAATCTTAAGAGAAAAAAAAATCAGAATGCAAAGTTATTTGTAAGCTACAATTGATAAAATGTGGATGAATGTGATAGACCCTGGGAAAGAGATGGCTGCAAAAAAGAAAATACAGTAACTCTGCATCCATCTTGCAGGTCTGTGCAAATCACAGCAGAAGGTACAAATGAGGGCCTGGGCCACGGCTCAATAGGCTAATCCCCTGCCTCGCGGCACCGGCACACCGGGTTCTAGTCCCAGTTGGGGCGCCGGATTCTGTCCTGGTTGCTCCTCTTCCAGTCCAGCTCTCTGCTGTGGCCAGGGAGTGCAGTGGAGGATGGCCCAAGTGCTTGGGCCCTGCACCCCATGGGAGACCAGGAGAAGCACCTGGATCAGCGCAGTGCGCCGGCCGCAGCACACCGGCAGCAGCAGCCATTGGAGGGTGAACCAACTGCAAAAGAAGACCTTTCTTTCTGTCTCTCTCTCTCTCACTGTCCACTCTGCCTGTCAAAAATAAATAAATAAATAAATAAATAAATAAAAAGAAGGTACAAATGAGCACCGTTGCTATGGGGTGCTAAGATTAAGCTTGATGGCTGCTTTTATTTTCGGGTGTTATTGATAATTAATATTCTCAGTTAAAACCATTTCTAAAATTGGTTGTCACTGAGTTAAATTAACTCAATGGGATGAGAAGGAGCTTGGTCTTACTGCCAAGTGGCAAGAGTTGTAAATATTGCATGAACTTTTTTTCCTGATTAAAAGCAAAATTTCATCCAAGGTCAGTGGAAGAATAGAACAGAGGAAGAGGGATAAACTATTAAATCATAAACATCCAGCTAAATCCGCAAATCACTATGAGTCATTCAAAAGCAGTAGTTACTGCAGGGCTTAATTCAAACTTTGGAAGCCACACTAATTACCACTTGGATAGAGGCTTGAAAGAACAATTGCAATTTACAAGGATATCAGACTTTGAAAAGGATCAGAACTGGATCATTGAGTATTTTCCACAAATTTGGTGCAGAATTAAGAGTTGAATTCAGCAAACAAAACAAAAGCAACAACCCAAACCAGACTTCGTTTACTTTCTTGTTTCATTCCTTTTTTACGTTAAACTTCTTTTACAGAAGTGGTTTGAAGAATCAGTCTCCTTTTGCTGGAGGAAAAACTGAACTGCCTTATTATATTTGATTCTCCTACATGGGATCATTGTATATTTGTATTCCAATTATCCCATAACCCTAGGGAATAGTCCATGCTTAAAAGAACATCTTTAAACTACCTAATCCATGGTTGATGGCTGGTAAATAAATTAAAACTTCATCATCCCAACTTCTCCCCTTCCCACTTTGAACATTCACTCTCCTTTGCAATTCAAGCTTAAGAGCTGTGCTCCCTTAGGATCATCTTCCAAGCAAAGGTAACATGGCCTAGTGGCATTCTCTTGTAGAAAACACAACATAGCCTCTTTCTGTGAATAGTATTTACTTGTGTACCTCCTATGACTTCTCATACCCAACTCAAAAAATTCATTCAAGCACACGGTTTCCTGGAATAAGACCCTGAATTTGTACTGTCTTCCTTCTGGTGGTGAAGCATCAGGATTGAGGCTTGATCCTTTCCTGAGCTTAGGCGAGGGATAGTCCAGAAGTTCTGCTAGGCTCACTGTCCCTAATTTTCCATCCTGCTGCTCTTAGACACAGCTTTGGCCAAAATTTATTTTGTTATAATAGATTGGTCTTTGCTTATGTGCAATTATAGAAAGATGTGAACCTCAACCCTAGCAAGATATTGATTTTTAAAATATATTTATTGGGGTCTGCGTCTCTTAAAGCCCCTCTCCTGGGCACTGCGGCAGGAGGTTTCTGATTTAAATAAATCTTCGCTTTTCTTTCTGCCTTGTCTGTGTGAAATTTCTTCTTTCTGTTACAGAGAACTGAAGTCATCTTTTCTCCACCACAGTTTCACCCGTAACATTTTTGGTGCTGTGTCTCAAATCCAACTCCAATGTTACTTGGAGCCAGTTCAATTTCAGCCAGCATCGGATTGCCTTGCCACACCGGCAAGGTGAGCATGCAGACTGCTCTCTGTTTTCTGGAGAACTTCACGCTTCTCCATAGTAACTCTTGCTCTCTCAAGAATACTGGGTCCCTGTCAGCTGGTTAAAAGTAGTTAGTGCAGCTGCCAGCCTTAAGACTCAGCGGCTAGTTCACTGATTAGGCCACAGCAACCCCCTGGAGCTGAGACTCTGTTCTAAACTCTCGCTCCTGTGTGGATCAGCCCTTCGGAAGGGATGGGAAAAGTTACTGCGATGACTGAAGAACTCTGGCTGGACCACTCCTTGGTGTGTTATGTAAATCTCTTGGCTGGACCTCAGTCCCAGGAAAGCCCAGATAGGTGTTGGGCTGTGAAGTATCCCCTCCCTCTTGTGTGGATTTGCTCTTGTGACGTACTTGGAGAAGTCCTTGACACAACTGATGGGTCTTGGCTAAGGCTATACTCCAGTGCTCCCAGAAGTTCTCTAGGTTGGACACCAAACCCCAACAGCCAGACTGATGTTGGGCTGGGAAATGCATTTCCTGTGGGAAGTGGCGCTATTGAGACTGGGCATGGTCTGGAGCAAGACCATGGGCTCTGTGTCCCAACGGCACAACGACTCCTTACCTTGCCCCGGGCTTGAGTGCCTGTCTCCTGCTTGCTTGGAGTCCTCATGAGCTATAATGCTAGAGGCTCCACTCTTCATGCTTCTCATCTTAGCTCTGGGAATGTTGGTCTGGTCCGACTCAGTTTCCTTTCGCAGGGATCAGCCCATCACGTGAGACCGGGAGAAGGGCTTGCAGTAACTTTGAACCTCAGGCCAGGGACACTTTCGGTGTTTTTCAAAGACTCCTTGACCAGACAGCAGATTCCAACAGCCCATTAGGGTGTTGGGCCAAAAACTGCATTCCGGTCTTCTTTCCCCAGAGATCAATTTGTTGGTGAGACTGGGAGCAGTTTGGAGTGAGGCCATGAGCTCTGGGCTCCATGCCTCAATGAATCCTTCCTTATCCCAAATCCTGGCAAGATCTCTCTCTCTCTCTCTCTCTCTCTCTCTCTCTCTCTCTCTTTCTGCTTCTGCTTGCCATGCTAAATGCTTTAAATATTCTCCTTACCTTGCCAGATCTCAATTCCTACAAACTCTAATTGCTGTAGATATCTCATTAGTTCTGGGTCAGAGTCTAGGCATACCTTTCACAGACAGACAAAACCTCCCTTTTCAAACCAAGGCTAAAGGATAGATAAAAAGTTTTACTAATGACTTCAAAATATATAGACAGTTTGGCTAAGGTAGTCATCATGTTTTATCTTACTTAGGACATAGCTCCCCTCATGGGCATTGTGTTATCTCATAGAAAGAACACTGTCAAAACATGCCTGGGACCACAGATTTCTAGCTGAGGTCATCAAAGGTTAGGGACAGAATTGAGTATCCCTTCTGACACCCTAAAGGATTCCTCTGTGGTTCACTTTAACAGAGACCAGGAAGAAGATGAGTGAGCTAGGCAGCAGAAGCAATGTAAATATAGATGGCAGGCCAATTAATGATAGCTTTACACAGTGATCTGCCATCAAGGACACCCAACAAGGCCAGTCCACTCCAAATGGCCTTGGTTTTCAATGTGGAAAGCCAGGGCTTTGGACAGACAGCAGTCATGACAGAAGCCAGCCTCTGAACAGTCCTCCCAGCTCTGCCAAACACTGGGCCACCAGAAACAGAAGTGCCCTGAGTTCGAAGGACTCCTAGATCAGCGCCATAGACCCTGAAGTCCTTTCCTAAGCTGAAAAAGCCCTTCGCTTTGCCCAGCTCCCTAAGTAACTACTGCTGTTGAGAGGACGGCCTATGGTTAGTAACACTGCAGGCAGAACTGTACATTTCCCTTTAGAGATGCTGCCTATTTAATACTAAACTCCTATTCAGGCCAGCTCTCCTCCCAGGCCAGCTAGGTAAGGGGAGTCAACAGGGTGTCTTCCCTAAAGGGGTTTACACCTCCCTTATGATGTCTCTTCCAGTACCCCATGTAAAGAGATAGGTAGGTCTGGATTGCACATATACATGGCTGGGCCTTCTATATGCTTCTCAGTGGTTTGTACAACATCTTTCTTAGGCCCTCTAATAATGACTGTCCTTTGTTTTAGACTCTGTGTATTTAATCTGGTTGTTAGATTCATTTTCCCCAGACTTGAAGCAATGAAATTCTAGATGGCCATTCTCCCTTAAAGTGTCTGGAGTTGAGTTAGATATTTTTTTAAATAAAAACAAAAAGACATTGTATCCATCCCATATTTAATACTGTGACCATTGTTCCTATGCATGCTCACAGGGTATTTTGTTATTGTTGTTAAAAGGCAAAATCAGAGGTGGAACTCCTGCCAACATATCCTGGGAGGCAGCAGTGATGAAAAGTGCTGGAGCCTCTGCCACTCACACAAAGAACTCCATACAATTCCTGGCTCCTGCTTTTGGCCTGGCCCAGCCCTGGCTATTGTGAGAATTTGGGGGAGTAAACCAGCAGATGAAAGATTTCTTTCTCTCGTTCTCCCTCTCTCACTCTCATTCTGAAAATAAATAAACATTAAGAAAAAGATCAGAGCTATGAATGGCACACTGTGCCACATTCAGAAGACTGTAAGGACATGCATTGATACACTTATTGCTCTGATAAGGTACAGAGATGAACCAAAAATTTCAATAAGAGAAAACCTGGCTCTGACTTTCCCATTTGCCCTTCACTCTATAAAGGATTTAAGTTCCAGAAAAGAACAAATTTGAGAGAATTTTATTTTCCCTGTGGAAATTAAAACAATTGATACCTTGAGCAAGGACTCCAGGAAACTCTTTTTCAAGAAAGCCTCACCTGTTGGTAAGCACAAGTCAAAGTCAAAAGACAAGGCAGAGTGTCTGGGACCAGGACTATGGTGTCAATAAGATTAGTGCCACTTGACACTGAGTCAATCGCTTTACTCTTTAACCATGATTTGGTTAAAAAGACACACAGTACTTCTGAAAAAGCCAAAATCTAGCTTCTGAATAAACATGTACACAACTCCAAGACTGTGTATTCAGGTGTGTGACTCTGAAACGGCCAATAGCAAACCAGGGCTCTGCATAGCAAGCCAGCAGCTCATTTCATTTACATGGATCATTCCTCTCCAATTCTCTAAGACTGGGGTATAAGTTTCTTGAGATTTCTTTTTTTTATCTATTATAGATGTGGAATGAAAAGATACAAGGTCAAGGGCAGACTCCACATGGTTTCTCAATGCCTGACACCCACGGATCTGAGTTTTAAAACCACTTAGAGGTGGTACTGAGAGGTATCTACAAGTCATAGTGGTAATAAGCAAAACAGATGGCAATGATGCAGCATTGTCCATTCAGCTCAAACTCCTTGGACTTGAGGAACATGAAGCTGGAAACAGAGAAGGCCTTAACTCAGATCAATAAGACAAATTGTAATAGGCAGAGGGTCTCAATTCATTCTGTGACAAATAAAGCAATTAAGATTATCTGAATATGAAATACATTTATGTTACTGGAAAATCATATAATCCAGCAATTTGTGAATATCCACAAGACTCTAACTAGTTATTATTCTGAATTTTGCTTATGAATTGTTAACAGTGCATGACTAATATTGATTTTTTTACTCAAATGAATGTAAAATGTAAGCTCTATGCAAGCCAGTCTTGTGTTGGATATGTTTATGACTCTGGTGTCTAGGAAAAGGCTGGAACATATTCAGCCACCAACATTTATTGTACCAAAAAACAAAACAAAACAAAAAAACGAGTGAATGAATGGAAGAACATGGTCTATAATTTATTTGTACAATCATTTGTGACATTAGTATTTTAAAAATCATTTTTCCAAGAGCTTGATATAGTCCACCAAAGCCCCAAATGCTTTTTTTTTTTGTATTTTTTTTGGTTTCCTAGAGCTTTCTATTTTGTATTAAGATTATCACAAAAAGTTTGAGACTCAATAGGATTAATGCTCTTAATCATACATTTCATTCACATACCTTATCTGGCACCTCTGGTTTCTTTGAGGGAAAGTCTAATATTTTCCAAGCCCTGTAGATGGGGTCCATGATAATCAGCTTAGTCAATATTCATAACCAAACATTTTGCTTGGGTACACACACAGGTGCACACAGTGCAGAAGCTACGTTAGTAATCATAGTGCTGATTGATTCTCTCTTGCAAGGCCACAGTGGAGCTGGAGTTAGTATACAAATCCAAGAATGCTTACTGATTTGGTCCTGGTAGACAATGCTTGCTACCCTCCCCAATTAATAACCTGCACTTTGTGTATGATAATAAATAAGTTAAAATATCCGAGGGAGGCACATTTCCAGGCACTTTAAAATGTAGAACTTCTATGAGATCTTTCTTTATAAAAAGATTTTTAAAATGTTTTGTAAACATGAAGGCTATGTTACAATGATAGGTCCCAAGAAGAAGGAAGACTTATAAGACTATTTTCATTAAGGCAATCTATTTTTTTCTTAGGAAAAAAATGTCCACCCATGCAAACACTGTAATAATTGTACATGGATTAGAAGGGGTGGAGAGGAGACACAATCTATTGTGGTTTCACCTCAGTTCTTATTCGTGGTAAGAATAGCAGCCCTTCACAGGTTAGGTTGTCACAGGGAAGGGGAGAAGATGACTCCATTTAAGTCATTTTCATTTTGTCCCCAAGACTGAGGTGCAAGGGCAGTCAAACACCAGGTTGAATTGGATCTTGCAAGATTGCCTCCTGAAAGAGAATGTGAGAAGAGATGTAGGAAAAAAAAAAAAAAAAAAAGCAAGACAAAGAAATCAGTTCTTAATGAAATTCTGCAGTGAACATCAATGAGGTGAGTGGTCCCTTCCCTCAGCTACTCATTTCTGTAAAGTATTAACTTGCCGCCTACAGAGGTCATCTAAATGGGAGTGTGATTAAGTAGGAAAAATCATTTTCGATTTATAAAATGGATATTCAACCCTGGAAATTTATTTTAAAACAGACTCACGTTGGCAAATTAAAACACACAGCAGAATTTAGTAAATGTGAAAAGGTCTGTACAATAGTCAGAGTTATAAATAAGGCTATTAAACCCTCAGGGTTTTTGAATCTTAAAATTTGAGTGTTTTTACATAAGTATTTTCTGATTTGTAACTCATCATAACATTAAGGGAGGTTGTTTTGCATTTGAAATGCAGAGACAAACACAAACTGATACAAAATATTACAATACATTGGCAGCACGAATAGTACAATTACTAACAGCCTCAACACAACAGCCTAAGTTTCCTTTCGTCAATATGATAAAGGCATGTAGCTGTTTATTAAATATATGAGTGCCTATTTAATTATATCAATGATGTGAATTAGAACACATCTTGAGTTGTCCAAGAACATGTTTATGTGGATACCAAAGCATCAACTTTACCAGTTGTAGTATTATAAAAAATGTCTGTTTTCCTATGTGACCACTCTGTTTCTTAGCTTTCTAGTAATCATTTTCCTTTCCAAACACAAAATTACCTCAAGCTGTTTGGTTGTGGAAATGTAATTGCTGTTCTTCTGATTGCTATTGATAACAAATAAGACTAATCATGAACCTCCCCTTTGGGATTAGGATACTTGGCTTGTTAGAACAGCTCTGCCACCAGCTACAGTGCTACCTTGGGGAAGTAACATAATCTTTGTAAATGTCCTTATTTGCAAAACAAAAGAGCCATTTTAGCCAATCTCTAAGGTTCCTGAATATTCTAAGTCTCTCTAGTTTGTGACTTTACTAGTTAGTCTAATTTAAAAGGCAATGCTGACTTTTGATCTATGATTGTAATTATTATTGATCTTTGGGAAATACTTCATCCAAAGCCCATAGGGGTATTTGCAAAACAGAGACACAATGTTATGAGAAAACAAAATGAACAGAGTTCTCTGTAATCATGAATATTTCATCCTGCTCTCTGGTCAAAGCATGGCCAGCATTCCTGCAGGCGCCAAAGGACTGAAGTTGGTGCTATTCTCATGGCCTATGGGGCTCTAACCCTCCTAGGATTCAGGAGTCAGAGCTCACACGCTAGAATTCTAATATGCCAGGTTTTCTCCCTAGACAGGGAAAAAGCTCACCTCTAGCAAGGCATGGTCTGGGAAGACAAAAGCCTGCATTTTTGAACTGATCTGACATGAACCTGTGCTGCTTTTCTGCTCTGTGAACAGCTCTGCCTCCACTTCACTTGGCACCACAGTGAGTCCTGCTCGAACCAGCCATGGGAGGAGGGAAGATTTGGCTTGGAGAGATTTTTGGCTCTTCCTGCTGTACAGTTCTTCTCAGCTTGATTGGCAAAGCTCTGGATAGCAACACCACCCACTTCTTTCTCTTTTTGTCTCCTGTTTCTATCAACCCTCTTTCAATTCCCCCGGCTGAGATATATAGAGGTAAAATTGGGCTTTGTGGCCAGCAATTCTGAGCACAGATGCTTAGCTTCCTCCTGCAGCTCAAGCTGGTAGCCTTCACCACCCCAAGAGGACCCTTTCCAACAAGGGAGGGTGCACCCCCTCCACCTCCACTCACCATGAAATCACAAAGTGATTCAGTCTCTAATTGTTCTAAATGTTTATGCAGAGGGCCCAGGAGGAGATACAGCTGACTGTTTAACTGATAATTATAGAGTGATTAAGTTTGACATTTCCAGAGAATTGGGTGAAAAACCCACTAGACTCCAGTAGGGTCAAAGACTAGGCACCTTCATGAATTTTCAATACTGCATCTCTCATCTGGCTAGGAGGATGAGGCATATTAAAAAATATTCCCAAATTTTAAAAAAGATTTTATGCTAATGGACTATTAAACATTTAATGCTCTGTTAACAAATGGTTATTTCTCCATTAAGTGCCATCATGACCTATGCATAGTTTATGAACACTCCTGTTGTCCTTGAGAAAAAGCACATACTGTAAGGGCTAAAAATAGCAGCAGCAGTGTGAGGAGTGATGCGGTTTGTATCAGGAATTCAACTGACATCATCGACCTCACAAGCTGGTTTCCAAGGATCATATTCAGGAAGAGGCTCGATTTTCATCAAGGCTGAAGATTCTAGAAGGGACTACAACTAGGTCCCATCCCCTGGTGGGAGCTAGTTCCGAATGGTGTAACTCCTGGGCAGGCGTTTGCACAACGCTTACAATGCTGCTTGTGATATCCACTTTTCCAGGTCACCAGCAGGGAACTGGATTCGAAGTGGAGAAGCCATAACTCAAATTGGTACTCATATGGGATGCTGGTGCCTCAGGAGGAGGCTTAACCTACTACACCACAGCAGTGGCCCAATACTCCTGTTTTATCCTAATGGCTAAAGAAGATTAAATTAAAACTCTTGCCTTGGCCGGCACCACGGCTCAATAGGCTAATCCTCCGCCTGTGGCGCCGGCACCCCAGGTTCTAGTCCCGGTTGGGGCGCCGGATTCTGTACTGGTTGCTCCTCTTCCAGTCCAGCTCTCTGCTGTGGCCTGGGAGTGCAGTGGAGGATGGCCCAAGTCCTTGGGCCCTGCACCTGCATGGGAGACCAGGAGAAACACCTGGTTCCTGGCTTCGGATCAGCGTGGTGTGCTAACCGCAGCTGCCATTGTAGGGTGAACCAATGGAAAAAGGAAGACCTTTCTCTCTGTCTCGCTCTCTCTCACTGTCCACTCTGCTTGTCAAAAAAGAAAAAAAAAAAAAAAAACCAAAAAACCTCTTGCCTTGCATTGCATTGCCCCATTGCATCTTTTATCTATAGTCATTTTCTGACTTACACTTCATCTTCCTGTTTATTTCAGGCCCCATAGTCTTTATCCGGTTCCATTGGTCCCCTTCACACTTCCTTTCTTTGCCAGACTAACTCTTACGCATGCTTCAGACTCTTTTTTTTTTTTTTTTTTTTTTTTTACAGGCAGAGTGGACAGTGAGAGAGAGAGACAGAGAGAAAGGTCTTCCTTTTGCCGTTGGTTCACCCTCCAATGGCCGCCGCGGTAGGCGCGCTGCGGCCGGCGCACCGCGCTGATCTGATGGCAGGAGCCAGGTGCTTCTCCTGGTCTCCCATGGGGTGCAGGGCCCAAGGACTTGGGCCATCCTCCACTGCACTCCCTGGCCACAGCAGAGAGCTGGCCTGGAAGAGGGGCAACCGGGACAGGATCGGTGCCCTGACCGGGACTAGAACCCGGTGTGCCGGCGCCGCAAGGCGGAGGATTAGCCTAGTGAGCCGCGGCGCCGGCCATGCTTCAGACTCTTTTGCAGGATTCTTTCCCTCTGGAATCTTCCCTTTCCCCTCTAGGATGAGTTGCCCCCCACTATGCCTTCCACATGTCCCCTGTGTGTCCTTGCCTTTCAACACACAGCATGTGGGACGCTGAGCTCCTCAAATTCTGGATTGAGTCATCTCAGCACAGCACTAGATGTGAGTTACCTACTCTGTGGGTTTGTAGTGTGACAGGTGTATTCCGAGGGAGTCGAATTTTCTAAGTATCTGTTGTGTAGACATAATGTGTCCACCCAAGTGATGGTGTGAAAGTCATCTCAAAATCCTTGTGCTTAGATTATCCACAGCAAATTAGAGGAGGAAGACATTTTCCCTTTCTGATTTCCACCCCAGTTGCCAAAGCTGGGTCTCTGTAATGTTTCATAAGCTATAGGTTGCTATATAATTTATAGTGTATTTACTCTCATTGCCATTCATTCTCATTATCTCAAGTTTGAATCTAGAATGCTAGGGTAGGTTTTAAGTGATTAACATATGGCAAGACCTAATGCTGTCATGAGAGTCCCAGTGTGGAAAAATACCCAGGAGGTATATCAAACCCTTCTGTACCAGATTCCATTTTCTAATTTCTAATTAAAGAATCCCTTGGCAAGTTGAAAAGTCGTAATTGGTGTTGGGGATGAAGATGTTATCTTGACACTTGGCAGACTGTATTGTGCATTCACTTTCCTCCTCACCCATTAGGGTTCTCAACGTTTTTCTCCTTATGATAGATAACTCCTCCACTTTAGTGCTGCTTTGTGTCCTCTTTTTAACGCTTAGGGTTACCCCAGCAGAATGTTAAGCAGAGCAAGGCTTTTAGACTCATTGGTTTGTTGGTCTCTTTCCTGCACACGATGTTAAACGCACCCTGCTTGCTTTTATCTTCTGAGAGAAACTTATATGTATTTATCATATACTTTATGTCAACCACGGTGCCAAGTCCTTTATTGTTTGCATCCTCACATTATTCTTCACAATCCTGTACTATTTATTACATTCAGAAGTGCACATTAAGTGCAGTCTGTTCTCTCCATCTTATTTTTTATAATGCAAATGAGCTCACTCACGAAAGGCAATGAGATCAGTAAAATTCAGAAATCTCATTGGTTAGTAAGTACATTTTGTCCAGACTGTTAAATTGAGTGCCACCAAGTAATGGCATCTCAGCACAAAGTACACTAACTCAGTAAGTGTAGCAAGCTGTGAAAATACAATGTCCTTCATCTACCCACCTTCTTTTCTTTTGGCTCTTCCTCACTCCTGACTCTGTTTTAGAAGTATTATCCCCATCTTTATGCACTTTTTAAGATTTACTTTATTCATTTATTTGAAAGGCAAAGTATCAGAGAAAGAAGTAGAGACACAGAGAGAAAGAAATCTTCCATCTGCTGGTTAACTTTCCAAATGGCTAAAACTTTCAGGTCTTGCCTAGCTTCAAGCCAGGAGCTAGAAAGTCCATCCTGATCCCCTACATGGTTGGAAGGGTCCAAGTAGTTGGATCTTCCATGTCTTCCCAGGTACATTAACAGAAACCTGGATGTGAAACAAAGCAGTAAAGACTTGAACCAACACCCCCTATGGGCTGTCTGTGTCACAAGGGATGGAATAAAGCCAGCTCCTCAGTCTTGATGCATTTGGTTTTCTCTACATACTCAACATTTCCACCCTTTCTTACATCTCCTTTGGCCAAGTCACTTTCATCGTTTTGTTCTAAAAATATCATACTGAAGTTATATTCTAAAATAAAATAAAAGTAATCAAAATAATTTTGTTAATGCTCTGGTGAGCAAATTGCACAGAATTTGAGAATTCAAAAGAAACCATATTTTTCCTTTAGTTTGTTGTTTTTACGCATGATTGTTCAGAATATTGGGCACACATAAAAAGAATTATATCTCCTAAATCCCAGGCACAAAATAGGTATATTTTCAAAACTGTATGAGCAAATACAGTCACAAGGTGAAATAAGATTTTGGTAACTTGAGGATGGTCACTCAATCCATAAATGGCACAACTGGAATGTGAAACCAGGTCTGTCTCATTCCAAGTCATCTGCTATTTCTATCACAACATGCTACTTCTCTTCTCTCCTCTCTTCCTTCTCATCACCTCCTTTTTCACCAAAGCCAGAAATGCAGCAGAGATAAGAACATGCAGTTCCTGTGTGTGTGCCAAAGTGTGTGAGAATTCATAGGCATGCACTTGCACATGTTTATTCCAATGCTCTCCAATCTCACCTGAAAGCAATCTGAAGGTATCAGCACTTAGGTGAATGCATGGATCTCACTGCACACCGTGCCTTCGGGGCAAGGGAACACCTAGCTGGAATCACAATGTTTTACTTGGCTCCCAGAACAGCCATGTGAGCAGTTACAGCAATTACCATGCCTGGTACAGTTGAATCGCACCTCGCCAGTTTGAATGGAATAATGGAGGACAGAATCCAGGCAGGAGTAAAATCTCTCCATCAGAAACTGAAACATTTTGCTGTCTGAACTGTTGCCAGTTTTTATAACAATTTCCATCTTAAGCTGGCTCAATACATATTTAATGAATTCTTCTATAAAACCTTTAACAGCCCTCAATTCATTTCAAGTGGCAATGACTCAGCAGTTCGAAATGATGAGCTGGATGCTGCCTCTATATTCATTATCTAAAAAGAAAAAGTGATTTTTAAAAAAATGATCTTTCCTAAACAGGGTTTTCTCTTTGTGTTCACATTCATATGATGTGAAAACACTTGTGCCTGCCAATCCTATTTATCTCTAGAAGGTGATTAAACAAGAGGCAGCTGCATGTTTTCCATAGCAAAAACTTGTGATAGATATTAGGATTCCATGTTATGTTGTGTTGTGTTGTCATATATCATAAAGCCCTAATAACCTCTCATTGTATGTCACCCACTTATCCGTTCAACAAGTGCTGTTGATATTTATTCCTGGAAAAATATTTTTTTGTGCTATGGAAAATGCAAAAGCAAACCAGATAAGGACTGTGGCCTCAAGATGTTCTGATGCATAGGCGGTGCCATAAAATGTTAAATAGATATGTCTGATGCAAGAAATGCCTTTTGACTCTACAAACACTGACAGTTTAACAACCCAGGAAACATATTGACTTTTGGTCTGAACCATCTTCAACTTTGAGATTCCTAATCCTGAATGGGTATTAGGACAGTGCCACCTCCCCACTCTACCCTTACAATACATATGCTTAACAAATGCCCTTACAAAAGCATAGGTGTATGCACATCCCCAAAGGTTTTTGCTACTTCTCCAGCCTCACCTGCTACTTCCCTTTTTTCTTCAGTTGGCTCCTGCCCAGTGGTCTAACTTGCTTCTAGCCAAGGACTCTAAACACCTGTGTTCCCTCTACCTGGGAATGTTTTCCTCTTCTGTGGCTTTATGACTCTGCCTCATCAATGTTGGGGGTTAATAATTATCAATGATCACTCTGTTTAACATAGCCCCCTTAAGACTCCTCCCTCCACTCCTTGATCTATTTTTCTACATAAAATTTACCACAGCCTGTCTTACATATTTCACACTTCCAGCATTCCCTACTAAGTTAATATGTAAAATTCTCAAAGACAGAATGTGCATGTGTTGTATTTGCTGCTGACTTTCCAGTGGGTAGAATAGTGCCTGTCACACGGAGAGCTCTACCTCAACATTAGCTACTTGATTGATGGAATGCAAGGTACATCTGCATGCGTGTGTGCTTTGCTATACAAAGCCATCCTGTACACCAAGGTTCTCACCACATGTGCAGAGAAGAAAAGGGAATTAGTAGTGTGGGCATATTAGTGATGCTATAGTAAAATAAAATGATCCCTGGAATCCATGCCACTTTAGACATCATAGTCACCACTGAGGCACATCCTCTTCAACCTGCCTGAGATTAGACTAAACAATATTTTTTCCTATGAAATCCAGACAAGATGATCACAGTAAATTTTATAAACATGGTTTTGAATTTGCGTAAATTTGCATGCTATATTTAAAGTCCCCCAAACCTTATTACCTAATATAAAACAAATGAAATCAAACAGGACAATGGATGGCAAATATGTATCCTAGGCAGAGGTCTCTGGAGTTGAATATCTTCCTAAGGAATAGAGGGATATCATCCACATCTCTTCCTCTATCCTCATGCCACAGTTCCTGCTTTTGGAAATTGACTCAGAGACACTGCACCTTACCATCACAGGTCACCATAAAACTTTAATACTTGTGGTTGCCTCCTCCGGCTCATGACAACATGTCCTCCCCATCATATACAGTTAGAATTTTATCCATTCAGAAATCCAGGTGGCCTTTGTCCAAAAGTCAGTTACAAAAGAGGACACAAAAAAATCTGATTCTAGTAATCTCTTCTCTTTGTATTCTATGTTGTTGTTCTTTTAATTGGTGGAGAAAATACCCAAACCGATGTTGGTAAGGAGTACTCAATACTCTACAAAGAAATCTCTCCTGGGATGATCTTCTTCAGAAGTCCCCTCTGTAAAGAGGAACAATCTGAAGTCCCCCAGCAATCTAGAGAACATCACATACATGATAGTTAATGTTTATCCAACAAAAGGACTTAGAGTCCAGGAAATTACATTCCACATGTGTTATTGCCATATATAATAATGTTTTTGAAGAAACGAGATATTTGCGTACAACTGATGGGTTCCTGCTGGGATCTTCCTTCCTGGGGATGAATGATGCTGGAATTTTCTTTGGAATATTTTCTACCTCCAGAGCAGAATAAGCATGTCTGATATCCCTGCACACTTGCTGAAAGAATACCTTCATTCAACCAGGGCAAAGTTTGCTTTCTTGTGACCTATCAGTTCGATGACTGGAATCAGAACTTGCAATTCACACTTGCAATGTGCCCCTCTTGAAACCGCACGAAGTTTGCAAAGTATTCCAGCTTCAAGGCTCACAGGAATCTTTGGATATGTGTCGGAGGAGGAGCAGATGCTGCTGCGCACAGTTGGGCCAGGGAAGGAGTGAGTGCACAGCATTAGAGCTGGCACCAGCTGCGGAGGGTGCTTATTGGACACTTTTTCAGAAGCACACCCACAGATCTCCTCTGCCCAATCAGATGGACAGAAGCCATAGATTGTTGCCTTATTTCTGGCTGATAGTGAGTGAAGTAAGAGGAAGTTGAACAAGGCTTCATTTTTACCTAAGATGCTGCCTCATTGTAGGTGGCATCACAGCCTACCCTGCAGGTACTCAGTGTATAAATGAGCAGCCCCTTGCACTTGCTCTCCCTTTTTCTTCTAGGAAGGTGCTTGTTACATGGCAAGTTCCCAAGAGGAGGAAATGACCTTGGCTCATTCAATAGTGAATTGTTTTACAGAAGCTTCTCTGTGTCATCATGCCATTGTCTTCACTCATGTGGCCCCTCTGCCCATGGTGCCCTCTGGCCCAGTATACTGGTAAACCTAGATTTCTGAGGGTACAGTCCAAACCCTCTTTCACTTTGATGCCTTCCTTTATGTCTCCAGACAATTTTCATATTTCTTTTCTTGTGCTTCCACTGTGTTGCTTATAGACCTCCAAGATACAGTTATTTTATTGTCCTTTTTGCATGTGTCTCCTTTCCAAAATGTCATCGTTCGTAAGAAGACAAGTATGGCTTTAACATTTTGATTTCCTAAGCCTTAGAGGAGTGACTGACAGAATACACTCACTCAGATAATTTCATTGAATGCATGAATGAACAAGACTTCGGGTCTCCTAAGACATAGGGATACTCATTGTTTCTTAGTCTCTAGCCATTTTGAATCCCTCCAGGACACAACAATTGATTGACAAGCATTCTAAATTAGAATTAATGTAGGTACTGAAATGTAAGAGAGTGGTAGTAAAGCAACAACCTCAAAGGCAGAGATCTATTTGGAAGAACAAGGGCTTTTGGTTTCTCCAAACCTAGAAACCATATAAGGGCACTTCTAAAAGTTTGTGGACAAATGGAATAAAAATATAGGGGCCAACATTATGGCATATTGAGTAAGACTGCCACCTGTGACATCAGCATCCAATATGGGTGCTGGTTCATGTTCTGGTTGCATCACTCTGATCCATCTCCTTGTTAATTCACCTGAGAAAACAGCAGAGGATGGCCCAGGTACTTGGGCCCCTGCACCCATATGGGAGACCTGGAAGAAGCTCCTGGCTCCTGGCTCCTGGCTTTGGTCTGGCCCAGCTCTGATCATTGTGGCCATTTGCATTTGGTGAGTGAACCAATGGATGGAAGACCTCTCTCTCTCTCTCTCTCTCTATATATATATATATATATATATATATATATAGTAAATATAGTAAAATAAGTAAATTTAACAAATTTATTTATTTTCAAGTAAATAAATTGTAAAAAAAAAAAAGATTATGCATGCTTCCCCTATACTTTTTGAAGACATCCCCTCATATTCTTTGGCCTCATGGGTGACTAAGACTAAAGCTGTAGACTCTGTAGAACTTCATTCCCTAGTTAGTCTCACTTCGCCTTATGCTACCTGTAAATAAGTAAAGGAATCAACAGATGCTAAGGTCTATATTTATAGACTAGAATTACAGGAAAAAAAAAAACAACTCCTCCTAACCAGCTCTTGATTTTAGAAACAAAGTTTTTGGCTCTTATAGGTAAGATCATGAGAAAGCATTGAAGTAAGTAGCAATTGACCTTGAGGAACAGGTGAGCTAATTTTCTCAAGAGGCAAAGTGAACTGTGTTTCACTGATGATTTCTTATATGGTTTAGTGACACTGATACACCTGTGATCATTCACTGGCTACTGATAAGAAAAAGAGGGCCAGGTTGTGATAATATGAACATAAATAATGGAGGAAACCATCACCTACCAACCATATAGAGTTATTTTGAGAATTCAACTGAATGTGCATGTCATACTAGTGAACATGGAGACTTGTGTCATGTTACCAATAAGAATTTTGTCATTCTAGGATGATTAAGTTTTATAATTAATCTCAGAGTGCTCAAAAGTAGTTCAACCAAAATTGCTTTTTTTATATTTTTTTGACAGAGTGGACAGTGAGAGAGAGAGACCAAAATTGCTTTTTAATAACTATAAGATGCTATTCCTAGTCTTCTAAGTACCTATAAGGGGTCACCAAGTTTATGAAAATGTATAGTATGGAAAACCTATGCATGGATTTCAAAAACTTTAGCAACAAATTTACATATTAATTTCATTTTCCACTAACTTTTTAAAGTACCTTGCATATATTGTCTATTCCAGTATGGGCTTCTTTAGTCTAAGAGGCACTGCATTAATATAGTTTTTAGCTTTTATAGATTTATTTGAGAAGCAGAGAAACAGAAAGAGAGAGAGAGAGAGAGAGAGAGAGAGAGAGAGAGAGATTGAATTCATTCACTGGTTTACATCCCAAAACCTGCAATGGCTGGGGCTGGTCCAGAGCTGAAGCCTAGAGCCAAGGTCTCACATATGGATGGCAAGAATCCAACCACTTGAGCCATCACTGCTGCCTCCCAGAGTCTACACTAGCATAAATCTGGAATCAGGAGCCAGAGCTATTAATTGAATACAAGTACTCCAGTGGGACATGGGCATCTTAACTGATAGGCTAAACACCACCCTAATTCAATCATTCTCAATGAAAAAAAGCCATTTCAGCTATGAGTAACACATTTTTTTCTACTTTGGTGGCAGATCATATTTTCCTTATTAAGACCAACTGATTTGAAGTGGGTAAGGCTAAAAATGTCAGACATTACCCGTGAGAAAGGAGCTCACGTCAGATGTTGATGTATTACCTTTAAAGGTGTACAATGTGAAAAGTAAAGAGACTTTGCTTGGGTTTCCTTGAAAACTTCCTTCTTATCTCTGGGAATTGAACTGAATACAAAACAGCTATTAAGATAATTAGATTTTCAGCTCATTGAAATCACAGCTTCATAAATACAAGATAGTTCTCCCATAGATCCTCAATTTTCCACCAACCAGTATAGTGGAAATCACTTGAATTCCAGTCCTTTATTTATTTTCGATATAGAATAGGACCAAACTGCTAAGAAATCCACTATGTTGAATAGTGCCATGTTGCAGTCAAGAGGCCATGGAAAAGGCAAATCCATTTGGCTGAGCAAATACCACTGTAAGTTGTTTCAGTGTGCATGTTTCCCTTAGATTGCATGGCACTTAAAGGGCTAGTGTGTGTCTGGAAGTAATGTAAAAATAAGTTCATTATAACTTGTTAAAAATGAATACAATTCTAAATCAATTTCCATTAGTTAATGTGTGGATGTTTCACATCATATGTCTTAGAGAATTTTATTATAAATTCATGCATGCTCACCCTGTAAGTAATAGAGGTTAGTCCAAGTCTCCTTCCCTAATAAAAATGAACAGGAGTCTACATTCAGTACTTTCTTATTAAATGAAATATTTAAAAGACGTCATCTTGCTTCTCATGGTCATGTCCTGATTATGTCAAACCAAATTAGTTAAGTATATAAACCAGAGTAAACAAAAGTGACAGATAGATGAAATACATGGGGACACTCCCATGAAAACCACCCATGGACACTGTACTAGGTGGCAATTTCACGTGCTACCATCTGGGCTTGCAAAAGGAGAAGAAGCCCATTATCCACTGGCATCAGTGGAAATAGAAGAGGAAAATACTAACACCCCTGTTTTCTCTCTCCATCTGCGTTATGTGTTTGTCTTCTTTTTCCTATGTCTGTAACTTCATCTGCAAATAGGAATGGAAGAGTAAGAGAGCTCTGCTATCTTCTGTGTGTCCTTCTTGGCATTAGTTGATCTATTATTGTCTTTTTTTTTTTTATAAATAAAGCCACTTCACCCACGAACAGGGTATGGATTATGGAAGAGTCAGCCTAGAGCAGGGAACTAGGCTACAATGGTGAGTATGACCATTATATATCAAGGCTAAGTTTTTGAAGCCTTGTTCTGTCTCAGACATTGTTTTAGGTATTATTGTATGTAAGCTAACTCATTAAATTCTAACCACAATATTTTGTGCTTAAGGAAGTTAGGACAAAAAGGACTAAATAATTCACTCAAGTTTATATATAAGTTTTCATAGCTCATTACAGCCATATCCAAAATGTTAACCTAGACCATGTTAGCACTAATGCTGTGGGTTTGGATATGGTTTGGCCACCAAAGATTGATGTGTTGAGAGCTTAGTCCCCAAGATGGTGTCGAGGTGGTGAAACCTTTAAGAGACAGGGTGTAGGGAGAGAAAATCAGGTCATGGAGTCTGCATCTCTATGAATGGGTTAATGTTGGTTCCTCTGAGTGAGTGGGGTCTGGTAGAAGTCAAGTTATTCGCAAAAGAAGGGATATAAAGCCAGGCCACTCCAAGTGTCTGGTTTCTTCTACATGCAACTATTTCCCTTCTTGATTTTCCATCTTGTGACACAAACAGGGTGGCTCTCAACAGAATACCAGGACAGGGGTTGACACTGTGGCATAGTAGGCTGAGCCTCTACCTTCAGCACTGGCATCCTACATGGGTGCCAATTCATGTCCTGGCTGCTCTTCTTCCTATCCAACTCTCTGCTTATGGCCTGTGAAAGTAGAAGATCGGCCAAGTATGGGGGCCCCTTGCACTCACGTGGGAGACCTAGAAGAAGCTCGGGGCTCCTGGCTTCAGGTCAGCCCAGCTCTGGCAGTTACAGCCACCTGTGGAGTGAACCAGCTTATGGAAGTCTTTCATCTCTCTCTCTGTATTTAACTATGCCTCTTAAAAAAAAAAGGATGCTGGCAACATATTATTTGGCCCTGCCAGTCACCAGAATTGTGAGCCAAATAAACCTTTTATAAAGTATCCAAACTAAGGTATTCTGCTATTGTGACACAAAGTGGACTAATATAATAATTAAAGCTAGGTAATATCAGTGGAAATAGAAAACAGAACCTAAGCACTCAGGAACAAGCCAGTTTCAGGTCAGACCTAAGTTATTGATGGTCTAGAATCCTATGATTCGTAGCAGAAATGAACCCAAACCAAAGAGGGTGAGATTAAGGTGCAGGTCAAACTGAGAGATCACCACACACATGTAGAGAAGGCCAGATACAGGCAGAGTAGAGGGGATTTCAAAGCATGACAGCAGCAAAGCAAACAAAGTAGAGCAAAGCAGGTAGTCAAAAGATAAAGGAGATACTCGGGGAGGAAGGATTCAGGAAATCAAGGAATAGAGCCATGCAAGTGAGAGGACAGATGTGAAGCAACAAATCAAGACAGAGTCTGCCACTGCAAACAGGTTTTTGCCTCAGGCATAATGCTTTTCAGATAGCTCTTGTTGCTTTCCAAAACAGTCTTTGTGACTTCTGAGCTTCACCCTGCTGGTGCGGAGGGGAGAGAATAGCAGGTAATTGGGAACGTGTGGTCCAGTTGATTTCTGCCAGAAGATGGGGCGTAGCAGCTAACAAGAGGCTCATCCTGAAGAATATGGAGGGTAACTACAAATGCTTGTTATCAATAGGCTGGCAAGTTCCACTGAATTGCAGGGACTCAATAAAGATGTGTTGTGTGAATAAATGAGCACATAAATACCCATTTATTATAACAAGCTAACATAACTAAATACAGGGAAGAGTGTAGATTTGTACATATAAATTACCTTTAATAATGTTGAAAGATAAGATCTGTTAAAATTTTTGAACTAAAAATATTGCTTTTTTAAAGAAAGATAATGAACATCCTTTTCAATGACAAGGCCATCATTAAAGATAAAAACTGGATTCTTGAAACCTTTATCAATATTGTCTAAGGGCAAATTCAGCAATTTGATGACCTTAATTGCCTTTAGTTTTGATCCTAGAATCAGGCAATATTTCATTCCATAAAATAGAATAACTGTTCTAATGAGCCGAGCAGAGGAGATTGGTTTACACAGAAAAATGGTTGAGAAAGCATAAACAAAACCAAAGTACAGATTGGCAGTTTCAAAATTACTTTCCTCGTAAGGTGGGGATAGGGAAATGGGACACCAGAAAAATAACTGATTATATGAGGACGCAAGCAGAGGGTGCCTCATTATGCCAGGTGAACCTGTTGTGCTTGGGAAATTTGGCTGTGATCTTTCGAATCCCGGTTTCTGGGAGGATCACACAACCAGCTTAATTTCAGCTTCGTCGTGTGAAACTTCAGCATGAGCGACTCTATTTTGATTTTTAGTGTGATCTGTGGGTGCCTCATATGAAAGCTTGGTCCCAGACAACTGCCTTCTCTCATTTTTATTTAACAATATGTTTTAAATGTAAGAATATTTACTGTATATTGTAGACTTATGAACAGGAAATGACAGAAACACAGGAGAAGGGAAGGCCTAACTTTGGAAGCCAGTTCTGCTGACCAGCCCCAGTTGCTCATCTGGAGAAAGCAGGATAATATCAGAACTTGAAGTGCAAAATGACTATTTTGCAAAGGTTTTGGGGCAATTGATTCACTGATGAAGACCTGGTCTTCTCATCAAATAGTCCAGGAATAAATGCATATCCACACAAAAAAGGTGAACTCTGGCCCTCAGATCACACCATACGAAAGAGTCAGTTCAATATCATGGTAGACTCAAGGAATGAAACACTTTCTATGAGGGGATACAAGAGAAGAATCTTGAGACTCTCTATTAAGTGAAAATTCCTTAAATAGGACACTAAAAAAGAATTAACTAATTGGATTTCATCACAATTTGAAACCTTGGCACTCCAAAAGATACCATTAAAAAGGGGACAAACAACAGAGAAAAATATTTACAAACCATAAATCTGATAAAAGACTTGCATCATAAATTTACAAAGAATATTTACAGCTCAATTAATGGGAGATAGCCCAATTTAAAAACATGGGCAAAGGATATGAACAGAAACTATTACAAACAAGACACTAATAGCCAGTGAGTATGTGAAAAGATGCTCAAAATATCATTATTTTTGGAAAAATGTAAATTAAAACCAGAACTATTTCTATCCACTAGAATGGCTAGAAGAAATAAGACAAATGTTGGTGAAGCTAACGGGAACACATCATTGGTGGGAACATAAGACGGTGAAACAACTCTGGAAAAGGAGAGTTTTTGAAAAAGTTAAATATAAAATGCAATATGATATAGCCATTCCTTACCCAGGTGTATATCCAAGCCAAATGAAAACATACATCCACAGAAGTACTTGCATGAGGATGTTCATAGCTGCTCATAGCAGCAATCTTTATATTAGCCGAAAGCTGGAAATGACCTCATGGTTCATCAGGTAAAGAATGGATAGACAACATATGTTATACCCATGCATAGCATACTACTCAGTAATACACCTTAACTCTTCAGCCAACTGAAGGTACGTGCAAGATACAGCATCTTGGAACATTCCTTTCTATGAAATGTCCTCCAAAGGCACATTTTTAGAGATATAACGTAGATTACTGGTTGCTTAGAGTTTAAGGAAGGGTGTGGATTACATCAACTAGAAATGGGTAAAAGCTATCTTAATGAGGACATGAACATATTCTAGAACTGATTTACTATGATAGTTTCATCCTGGTAATGTTAGTAAAAATCATTGCATTTTTACATCCAAAATAGGTAAATGTTTTGATATGTAATGTGTACTTTAATAATTCTTTTTATGTCAGTGGTAAGAATTTAGTAAATCAATTGCCCTGGAAATATTCACTTCTCTTTAAAAAAAAAAAATGTTTCTTGTTTGAAAGACAGAGTTATAGATGGAGAAGGAGAGACAGAGTGAGAAAGATCTTCTGTCTGCTGGTTCACTCCCCAGATGGCCGCAACAGCCAGGGCTGGGCCAGGCTGAAGCCAAGCACCAGGAGCCAGGAGCTTCATCTGAGTCTCCCACGTGGGCCCAGGGGTCCAAGTACTTGGGCCTTCCTCCATTGCTTTCCCAGGTCCATTAGCAGGCAGATGGATCAGAAGTGGGGCAGCTGGGACTTGTACCGGTGCCTGTATGAGGCCGGCATCAAAGGCAGTGGCTTAACCAGCTGTGCCATAATGCTGGCCCTGAAGTATTCACTTCTTTATTTTCTCATTCACCTTGACAGATTTTACAGGTGGTGCCAATGTGAGAACACCTGCCTTCCACTCTTCCTCATTCTCTTCTCATAGAAACCAAATTTTCCCATTAAATTTTGTTAATAATTAAATAAAAATCCAAATGTTCCACTTTTACTCTTAGAAATTCCCTTTTCACTGTGTTCAACACAGAGGGCTCTGCCTGTCAACCCATTTCTCACACAGATTTCCTTCCCACCTCTGGTCCTGGGCTCAGGGCAGCACAGATGCCATGCACAGGAACCAGCTGGTGGAGTTCGATGTCACTGGCTTTGCTGGGTGCTGGGGTGAGGACGCTGGCCTCAGCATGTTAGCAATCCTTGTTTGCTGGCTCTAATAGATACATTTTGCCTCCAGCAAAAAGTCTGCGAATAGTTAATAAGAATAATGAGCAGTAGCAGAGAATTAATGGCCTCTTTATTAGGAGAGATGGAGTCTGGTGTTCCGTGTTCTTGAATAGGAAAATTGTTTTATAGGCAAAATTAACTGGAGAGACCTTATTTTGCCAATTTTAAGGTAATGAGTTTTGGCTCCTAAATGTCAGGAAATGCAGAAGGAAGATTCTAGGTAAGGTTTAAGCCACTCACACGGTACTGTTCCCTCAGTCACAACAAGGAAGGGCTTGGGCCTGTGCAGCAGGTGGAAGTGTGATTACTCACATCTCCTTGCAAAAGGAAACAACAGAGAGTAGGGAAGTTTGAGCTTTAGCTTGGTTTCTCTTTTGCCTTACACATTTTTCTGTTTCTTATTTTTCTCACAGAGATGCTGAAACTATCAGGACAGGCATGTTCCTCAGTGGCCACCATATACTCATGTAGATGAATGATGCTTTCCTACCTCACTGTTGCCACGACCCAGGTTCAGCGAGTTACGTCCTGAGAATGCAGAGCCGAACCCCAGGTGGCCAGTGTTTAGATGGGTTATAAGGGAGATCCCTATTGATGGTAGATTTGAGGGATGCCATTACTATGGTTTGAACGTTCCCCAAAGTCCATGTGTTACAAACTTAATCCCCAATTAATTAACTAATTAATTAGATAATTAATTAATTAGATAATTATTATAATAGTTAATTAGATAATTAATTAGATAGCTGGGGCTATCTAAGAAGAGGACTTGGCCCTCGTCAATGAATTAATGCCATTATTGCAAGGGAGGGGGGTTATTTATCAATGGTGGGTTTGTCATTTTTGGCCACTTCTTGTTCTTTTTCTTGCTCTCTTGTCCTTCCACCTTCAGCTATCGAATGATGTAGCATGAAGGCATTCCCCACATGCAACCCCTCAGTCTTGGGCTTTCCAGGCTCCAGAACTGTAGGAAATAAATATCTTGGTAAATTGCCTAGTCTATGGTAGCCTCTTAGAGCAACACACAACAAACAAAGACAGCCATCAATAAGAATGCAATAGTCCAATTGACAGGTATATTGGATTACACAATAGGCAAGCAGCCTTTTGCCAGTCGTATATTTTATCTGTTTAAAAACAAACCACAAAAATGAACAAAAACACAATGACAAAGCTACATCTAAAGACTCTTGCTAGAGGCAGATTACCAAGGGTGACTTGGCAGGGATGGGAGCAATATATATGGGAAGAGGGATCACCCAAAGAAAAGCAGCCATGGTCGATCACACCCTGTCCTCAAGATTGTCATCGTTTGGGCTATGTTCTTACCCATTTTATAGGACAATTTCCACTGAAGTCTTAGGGCAGGCTTCCGGAACCTCATTTTCTCCCAATTCCTCTTTTTCCCCATGTTTTTATGCTTGGGCAATTATTTACTTTTTACTATTTCAAAAAATAACATGATAAATACAAGGCACTGCACTCAGTTGGACAAGGAAAAGAAGACATCCTCACAAACTGGGGTGTAAACAAGGGGACCCCAGAAAACTGGTGAGGAGAACACAGCTCAGTGCCTTCTGAATTGTTTAAAGAGACAGTTTCAGAAGGGACTGTCACAACTTGTAAAACAGGTGCAAAAAGGCTTCACCAAGGAGGTACTGAGATGGGTTTAAAAAATGATTAGAGGCAGAACAGGAAGGATTTTTTAGGACTATCCTTCAGGAGGAAAATAACAAGTCCCAGGGGCAGGAAATCCTAGAGGACTTCAAGAACCAGGCAGAAGTCCAGTTTAATTGGCGTGTGGTGTGCCAGATGGGAATGGGAGCTGGTAGCAATAAAGGGTGCTTCAGAGAGTATTCAACCATAGATAAAGTAGTTGACCACAATATCCTTGTGGTTTTTATTTTTTTAATTTTCTTTTTATTTGACAGAGTTAGACAGTGAGAGAGAGAGACAGAGAGAAAGGTCTTCCTTCCATTGGTTCACCCCCAAATGGCTGCCATGGCCAGCACGCTGCGCCGTTCTGAAGCCAGGAGCCAGGTGCCTCCTCCTGGTCTCCCACGCAGGTGCAGGGCCCAAGCACTTGGGCCATCCTCCACTGCCTTCCCGGGCCACAGCAGAGAGCTGGACTGGAAGAGGAACAACTGAGACTAAAACCCGCGCCTATATGGGATGCTGGCACCCCAGGCAGAGGAGTAACCAAGTGAGCCACGGTGCTGGCCCTTCCTTGTGGTTAAATATGGCAACGTGGAGTTAGCTGAGCAGAGTTGTGCAGTAGGGTGCTAGATGCAGTGCTCACATGTGCAATGGATTGCGGTGGGGAAAGTCAGAAAGAAAGAAAATTCAGTAGGGAAGTTATTGGCCTCACAAAGCTCCTTCCAGTGGATGAGCCTGGGATCAGTAATGGGTTAGAAGCTGCGATAGTAATCCAGACAAACAGCAGTAATGTGAACTTGAACTAAGCTGGTTATGTTAGAAGAGAACATGAATGGACAATTTTGGAGGCAGCATAGCTTCTGACTAATGACTGACAATGCTGATGCTATTAACAGAAACTCATCTGTGTCAAGCATTAGGTGCCTTCCATCCACATTCTCCGTCCAGAGTGCTTTCTGCATCTCTCCCTTCATATGCCTCTCAATTTCTAATGTATCCTTTTCTGAGAAAGAGTTGATAGCCAGTGCCCAACCTCTCATTCTTTTCTCCCTGCCAAAGACTAGCAAATGGAACATAGAGGGAAGTCCTTTAGCACAGGCATTAGGCAAATTGCCTCTAACTCAAGGGGCAATGATCCTCAACATTCAGTGTTTAGCCCAGGGCCTGAGTCCCAGGGAAGTTTCAACAAACATTTTCTGAATCAATGAATGAATGAATGAGGTTGCTTTATACCTCAGTGTGGACTATGGTGAATTAAATCTGGTAGCTCTGCCTTCTTTAAAGGGATCGAACTTTTTTCCCCTCTCCCCCTCCTTCTCAGAACATCACCAACAACCAACATTTGCTAACCATTTTCTATGTTTCAGCCCATGAGATCCACAGACTCATCTCAACAAGTGGGTCCTGCTGCCTCCACAGCTGTCTCTCATATGGCAGAGATTAAATCAGCCAGGACAACTCTCCTGGACACAGACTGCTTGACAAACTTCAAGAGAACAGAAAATGAATGATTTTTGAAGGCCCACTAACAAGACTGAACTCTGCAAAACAACTCTCCTAACCATATGAGAGGGTCTGCAGAAAGTGCACAGAAAATGTGTATTATATATTAAAAAAAACAATGCATGTATTTCAAAATTATTTTTCATCAAAATAGACTTATCTTCTAATTCCATTTTGGAAATTCCATTTTGGAAATTAGATTCCATTTAATTCCATTTTGGAAATTCCGTTTTGAAAAATTCAATTCCTTTGAACTTTTTGAAGCGTCCTCCTATTTATCTTACTTTCAAAACAGATCTCACTGCATTGCTTGAATTACTTTTCTTTCAGAGGATAAGAATAATGGAGGAAGGTGGCAGAGGATTCTAGGATGCAAACAGCCTGCTGGCAGCAGGCTCCGGGGCTTCCTAAGACCACGAGGAAGGTGCCACAGAGGTGACCGGCTCTGTAGGAAACTCATGGAGATAATCAATTTGATCACACAGGCAGACACTGAGGTATTTGTCAAAATGTCAGGGTTATGGAGAGTGCCAATGTATTTGCTTTTCAATGCATTAGTCTTTTTAAAAGCCTCTATCTAATGTGACATTGGATACAGTCTTTCTTTCTTCCATCACTGTTTTCTGTTAGGAAATATTATGCTAGTTTTCTTTGGGGGTCGATTTTAGACATAGTGATTTCCTGCCACAGAGAGAAGGGAGAGGAAATCATATTTGTGTATTTATTTACTTTGGAAAGGTTCAATAGAGACATAGCAGTAAGTATGCATCGAGCCCATTTCTTCTCTGTATTAAACCTCCAAGCAGGCTTAGAGAGCCTAGGAGATTGGGGCATGACGGAGCCTTGGGCCCCCTCCTTAATGAAGACCTACTGGCACCCCACCTCCTGCTGGAGTTCACCAAGGCAGCCTGTGGCTTGTCTTCCTCCTTTCAGCTCCGTAGAACTTCTGAAATCCAGATTAGTCCATTGGCTCCCAGGCAGGTACCTGATTGTTCCACAAAGGAGTCTGAACCTCTGTGACCATGGGTGATTTATTTTATGCCATAAGTCCTGCATGGGTGATCACCCTAATTTAGAGGTTTTTTTTTTTTTTTTTTACTTTTAATCTTAAATAGAAAAGCTAAAAACCATCAACTCTTACTGAATTGATGTGGTGTACACGCAACTACTGTTGCAGCATCAACATTAAGTTTTCATATAATTAATTGGGTAGAGGAACTATCCATTTCTCCTCAAGAGAATTATTGGGACAACTAGAGAAAGTGCTTTAAAACAATGCTTCTTAAAACAGAGACTGGTCAGTTGTAAAAAATGCTATGTGAAAGACTCAGAGATTGGGCTATTCATTATTTTGGTTTCTGTAGATTTCAGGGAAGATCTCTTGTTTTCCTCTGGAGAACAGTGATGCTAAGTAGATGCTGCTGTCTACCTGCTGCCTGTTCTTGCATCACTGCCTGGTCCTCTGCCTAACAGAGAAGTCTTCTCCTATCCTGCCTCCTCCTTCTCTGTCAGTATGGAGCTTGGGATGCCTATTCTGCCTTGGAGTGTTAGCCTTGTGGAAGGGTTGAATAATTTCTTGGCTGTAACATGTGAATATTTCAATGATGTCACTCTGGTTCTTGGAGCGCTGGACTTGGACCTGGGTTGGTGTCCTAGTGCCTTATCAGATTCATAATCTTGGACAAGTATTCAAAGTTCTGAGTTGTGCTTTCTTCATATAAAATAGCACTTACAAGGATAATGGAGAATATTTTTGCATATGAACCCATTTTATTCAGTCCATAGCTTTGGGGAAGGTATCATAACTCTACTGTATGGATAAGGGAATTCAAGTTCATAGAGGTTAAATGATCTCCTTGGGGTCAGGGTGATATATGATCATTGGAAGAGACTGTACAGTACTGATCTTAGAGAAAGTGCTTTATAAGTGTCCTCTTTACTTCATTGTCCCCCTAATTTCCACAAACTTAGAAATACAAGGGAACATCAAAAATTTGTGAGAAATTGGAATTAAAGCTTTCATTTAGGCATGAATTGTTTTTGAAATTTATGGATAGTTTTTTTTTTTCATAATACTCCATTTTCCAGAAAGTTTTAAAGCCTGCTTTGTGCTTCTCTACAAGCCTACAATCTACAGTACATAAAAAGAATAGGACACATGCGTTATTTTCAGTTTTGTCACTTTTGACAAAGATACACAATAGGCAGCTACAGTTGAAGATTGGCCATTTTACAATTGTGCAGTGACATTTTATTTTCTTGTCTAGCCTGGTGATCTCTTTGCATTGTAAAATTTGTATAATATGCATGTTTGGTACAATTCATATGCTCTGAGAGCAGAGCACCAGGTTTGGGTTAGTAAGCTGGTGTCTGGCCCAGCTCTGGAGTTCATTTAGTAAGCAGATACTTGAGTACTCCTTGGGTGCACCACAAACAGTTAATCTCAGTTTATCCATTTGTATGATGGGATTTCTAGTCATTGCTTTCATCTAACTCATTGTCGAGGTGAAATAATGTAATGACTATGGAAATGATTTGGAACTAGAAGCATGTGTTCACTGCAAGCAGCAAACCTTACCCTCAAAAAGGAGAGATGAGATCTCAAAAGGAACAGTGGCATCAGCTCTGCTGGGGAAAGGGAAACACAGCTACCAGCCTCATTCACCATGGCAGCATTGTTCTGACCGTCAGCCAGTGAGAGCGACGAAGGCAACCACCGTTTCTGGACACACATCAAGGGATCATCTATACATCCTAACTCCACTTGTAGTCTCTACTGGGCCCACCGGTAAACTGCAGGAAAGACCCAGTAGCTCTTGTGGGTTTAATCCACAAGATTCAGAGCACCTGCTAAATCACAGGATGTGCCATCTTCATTTCTGTTATTAGAGAAGAAAAACAATTGGTGAGATTTCTATAGGCATGATTGTCTCAGTGTAGTTTTGCTAAAAAGCAGATACCAAGGAAGTTGGAGCTATGAGAGAGCTAGCGAGAGCGAAAGCAAGAGAGAGAGAGGAGGATACCATCTTTTGGGAGTGAGGAACCTTTTTCCTGCCAACCATTTGGAAATTTATAACATCATTTTCAGACCACACAAAAAATATTAACTTAAAAATTAGCCTGTTCTGGGTGGCGCTGTGTCATAGTGGGTAAAACCACTGCTTGCAGCACCAGCATCCCATATGGGCACCAATTGGATTCCCTGCTACTCCACTTTGATCCAACTTCCTGCTAATGGCCTGGGAAAGCAGCGGAAAATACTGCTTGGACCCTGCAACCACATGTGATACCCAGAAGAAGCTCCTGGCTCCTGGCTCCTGGTTCCTGGCTCCTGGCTGGCTCCTGGCTTCAGCTCATTGCTGTTACAGTCATTGCAACCATTTGGGGAGTGAACCAGCGGATGGAAGAAATCTCTGTCTCTCCCTCTCTCTGTGTTACTCTGCCTTTAAAATAAGTAAATAAATCTAAAAAAAAATTATCCTGCTATAGATTTATTGACTCTTGAGTCCTTCTTGTGGTTGCCTTGGCAGGGGCAGACCAAATGATTCCATTAGATGTATATGGCCTGTGGGCTGGATCTTCCCCACCCCTCAATGCATAATAAACCAGAGTATAGGAGGAGAGCCAAGAGCAAATTCCCCACCAGATGGCCCAAGAACCTTCATCCATCTGGAGAAGGGCACTACACTAGGAGAGGATTTCTAAGTCTCAACTTCTCATGGACAAAATTAAGAAGGAAATAATATTAGTTTTCCAAAAGAGAAAGTGAAGAGTCATTCATTCCCCTATAAAGGTTAAAAATGACCCCCACCTTCTCTTTGTTTCATAGTCCTGGAGTGAAATGAAGATGCATGATATGTCCTCCCACTGCAAGTATTTAAAACTATAATGTCATTCAGATTAACCCAGCTCCATGTGATCACCCTATTGTTTTTGATGGTGTGAAAATGGAGTTGCAGGAACCCACTCAATGCCTAAGATCTGGGGCTGGGGTTTGGGCTGCAGTGTGTTAAGCCACTGCCTGCCATGGGGGCATCTCATGTCCTGGCTGTTCCACTTCCTGTACTGCTAATCTGCCTAGGAAAACAGTGAAAGATATCCCAAGTATTTGGGCCCCTGCCACCATGTGGGAAACCAGGCTAGGTTCCTGGCTTAGGACTCCCACTGGCCCAGCCCTGGCTGTTGTGGCCATTTGAGGAGTGAACCAGTGAACGGAAGATCTCTCTGTCTTTCTGTGTGTGTGTGTGTGTGTTTCTCTCTCTCTGTCCCTTTGTTTTTGAAATAAATAAATCAATAAATACAACTTTGAAAAGGTAAAAATCATTAATGTAGGTCTCTGTGAAGAGTCTGAATATAGTCATCCCTTGGTAACCACAGAAAATTTATTCCAGGATCATCTCTGATACCAAATTCCATGGATGCTCAAGCCTCTTTTCTAAACTTGAAGTTGCATATAATTATAGTGTTATGTATACTGTGTAGCCTACAGCATCGTATTTCTATAGACAATGGTATTTGAATATAACCAATGAACATCTTCCTGCACACTTTCAATCTTCTCTAGATTACTTTTAATACTTAGTCCAATGTGTAATGAAAATAGTTGTTATACTGTATTAGTTAGGGAATAATGACAAGAAAAAAATGTCTGTGCAAATTCAGTACAGACACAATTATTTTCCCTAATGTTTTCGATCCCTGGTTGATTGAATCCTCAGCTGTGGAACCCTGCAGAGGGATTACTGTTCCAGTCTGTAGGGCAGCTAATGGACAGGCTCCACCTGCAGGCTGGGACCCACATACCGAGCATATATCCTCAACAGTATTCTCACTGGCTCCATATCTAGGAACTCTTCATAAGATATGCCTTGTCCCTGCTATAGCCTTGAGGTAGCAATGCAAATTAGCAAGGGAGTGAAAGAAATCGTAGCACTGGGCAGTGGAATTTTTAAGGCAATATCTATCACTTAGCCATTGTTCTGGCTGTTATTGTAAGCGCCATAAAAGAAACATCTACCACATGCCCAGAGTTCACGGATTGAATTCTGAACAGTTTACTTCCCTTGCTCTGCACTCCACTGTCACTTTCACTCTATTTTTCACTCTATTTTTTCCTGAATTCCTTGGCTGCCAACCTCGCTGTCTTGCCCGCATTTACTTTCTTTCCAAGCTGCTCTGGCTCTATGCAGCCTCCCCTATCTCCCTTACCTGTTCTCCTTGGTTCTTGCTTGCTGTTGATAGTCTTTGCCACTGTGTCCTTCCTGCGTGGTCTGGACCTCAGAGTGTCCTTGCCCAAACGTAGCCCCTCAGCATCCCACTCACCGCCACTCCCCACTCATTGAATCGGGCTTAGTAACATGACAAGAACATTAGATGAGTTTACCAGCAAGCAACAAAATCATTGTGGGTCCATTACATCCAAAGTGTTCTCTCAGCTAGCATGGCTGACTGAAAGTGATAAAATTAAATCACCGGCATTTTTTTAACAGTTGCCCAAATTTCTCTGGCAAGCAACCATCACATCAAAATTCGCTTCAGCAGAATTTTCCCTTTGTAATGCAGCAGCATAGGATCCCTTCCCTCAATTTGCCATCGAGATTTTGAGAAAAAAATGAAAAAAAAAGGTAAAATTCCAGTGCTAAACATCAATGAAGAGCACAACTTAGGAGATTTCAGAGGGATGTGTGTGAGTAATTGCTGAGTGAGAGGCTGTGAGCTCTTACATGAGGAGTGTAAGGCTGCCACAAAACACACCCAGTGAGGGAAAGGGCTTATTGGTGGGGAAACCCGATAGACCAGAGGGAAGGGGCAAAGAAGGAAAAGAGGGAGAAGGAGAATTTAAGAGAGAAAGAGAGAGAGAGAGAGAGTGAGAGAGAGAGGGAGAGACATGTGTTCAAGAACAAACAGGTCCTTTAAAACTTTGTAGGGGGAGGGAGGCGGGCAGGGAATTAGGAGCAGCGAATCCCATTAAGGTGGGGGTGGAGCTGACACTGGTGTTGGGCCATGGGGTCACCTGGCTTCCACCATGGTGGCAGGGGCTAGAGCCTAGGATGGTGTCAGGATGCAGACTGCACCATAGATAAGACTGTGCCATTTTACTAACAAGGAGGCCACATGTACTAAAGTTCCCCGGCATGGATGTCAGTGGGAGGGCAGCTTGGGCAGCCTTCCTACAGGAAATGCAATAGGAAGGGGTGGTACCTCATGGACAGAATGGAAACTGTTACAGTGAGCTGGTTCAGCAGACATCCAGGAAGACGTCACTCCAGGCACCTGTTCCACAGTGGAATTATAAGATATTATCTAAGATTGAAGCTACATTGAATTGACTGTGTCTTTGTTGTTTCCATTAAAAAAAAAAAATAAAGAAGCAAAGCAACAAAAAGCAAATAGAAGCTCCTTCACAACCACAGGAACTTATACCCCCTTTTAAACTCTTAGCATCCGGCACAATAAGTCATTTGTTTTGCAAATAGACCCTGAAATGACTTAATATTTGGTTTTGTTTACTAAATAGCACTTCACAGATGAAGAGGAGCAAAGAGCCATCCTTGCAGTCAGAGAAATTGCTCAAGCACCACTCAGAGGTAGCCGATCCCCACATCTGTTCAACACTTCCTCCATTTGCTCGGCCCCAGAGCTTGATCTGTCTGCCTTGATGCTCTTGAAGCCCAACATTACCTTTGATCCATTCTCTCTCATTATTAGCTCAAGTTGTTGATCTCCTATGGGTCATAAATATTCTAATATTGAGATGTCCCAAACGCACCTTGGAGCAGCCCTTTGGGGAAGATCTCTCTGCCCCTGGTGCTGTAAGACCCATCCTCTAGTTGCCTTCTTTGATAAGATTTTGGTAAGATGACCTCTGCTGCCTGAGAGAAAGGCAGCAGATATCTGGCCACTACTGTCAAATTCTTCCTAGATTTCTTATTTTTTTTTCTTTTTTTTAAGGTTGTTTATTTATTTATTTGAGAGATAGAGTTACAGATAGTGAGAGAGCGAGACAGAGAGAAAAGTCCTCCTTCCGTTGGTTCACTCCCCAAATGGCCGCTATGGCTGGAACTACACTGATCCAAAGTCAGGGGCCAGGTGCTTCCTCCTGGTCTCCCATGCGGGTGCAGGACCCAAGCAGTTGAGCCATCCTCCACTGCACTCCCGGGCCACAGCAGAGAGCTGGACTGGAAGAGGAGCAGCCAGGACTAGAACCCGGAGCCCATATGGGATGCCGGCGCCTCAGGTGGAGGATTAGCCAAGTGAGCCACGGCGCCGGCCCCAAATTCTTCCCTGATTTCAAAGGCAAAAGTTTGCAGTGTAGATAGATAGGACCTGGAGACACTCTACCTATCAGCCCACTGTGCAAAACAGTTGGTTGTCACAATATAGGCAGTAAAGAACCTAATGCAAATAAGACCCAGTGCTGCCATGATAAATATGTCTTCCCCATGGTGGTGCCAACAATGCAATCTGAACTCACACATCCTGTACTGGGTAGTGACATAAATCCAAAGGGATATGCTATCAGCAGCAGAGGGCAGAGGGAACCTGTGCAGGAGGAGTTTGTCTCTAAATCACAGCAGAGGTAAATAAATATCTTCGGAATCTAGATGATCATCCTTTCAGAAGTTGGCCTGTAGGGATAGATTTATTTGCCCTGCATTGAAAGCCACCAGAATCAGCAGAACTCCAATCTGCCACTGTCTTTCGCAAGGCAGGGTAAGAGTAGAGTAACACTATTTCTCAGATTTCTCAGAGAATGGCATTTTAATGTCTTTTATTCTTCAATATAAAGTTGAAACATTACAATGACATCTTAAAGTATTGTAATTACTATAGATTTTCATGGAAACAAAGTCATAAATTGTGGAGAAAAGGCCTTTGTCAGATCATGTGTCCCAATTTTTGGCGTGAAAAATTTATGGTCACCAAAGCTAGAAAACTCATGCTGTGACAAGGCCTGCCTGTGCAAAAATGAAGAGTTGCTACCCATGGCTTTACTGCTTCCTGTTAAGAAACCAAGGCTAAGAGAAAAAGACCATGAGATTTTCATGTGTACTCACTTCAGCTCTCCTCATTCTTATCATTATATCCATGGCAATACTCATTGTAATTAACAGTGCTACTTCATTTTTAGATTCCACTTCACAATTTATAAGCCTTTCCCATGGGTATTCGTACAACACATGCCATAGAAGAGTGGTAATTATTATGCCCATTTCACAGGAAGGGAAATTACGGGTAAAGAATAGGAGAATCTTGTGAGGTTGCAGGGTGAGTAAATAATTGATCTTAGCTGGCTTCCAGGAGCTCTGTCTTCCCGGGAGAGCGCTGCGTGCCACCCTGCCCAAGCATTCTCCCACATTGTTAGAGGAGCTTGAGAATCTCCCGGTCCCACTGCCACTGGAAGAGAACAGTATAACAGAAAAAGATGCAGCTACTGTGCAAATTTCCAAAGCCCCAAGAATCAAATTGCTTTGAATAGCAGGGATAGTCACAAGATGGATTTTTAGAAATCACACTTACCTAGACCAAGACACTGTGTGCTATTTCTTTGAAGAACTTCTCACAGGAAAATTTAGATTTAATTGTGTGATTGCTTAATTAAGTCTGTCTCCCTCAATAGGCAGAATGTTCCATCAGAGCAGGGATTTTATTTGCTCGATTTGCACATCATTTTTGCTTCGTGTCTAGCACAGGATCTGGCACTCAGTATGTTTTAATTGAATGGTTGAATGAATGAACTAATGAGAGGACCAACACGCTAAGGAGGGATAGAGAAAAATACGGCTTTTTGTTTAAAATACAAGTCACATGTTACCTATGAGAAGAAGTACATGGGACAATCTGATCAACACAACCCAATCTTTAAAATTTGAGAGTCAGAGATGTATAGAGAGATAGAGAGAGTGTTCCCAGCTGCTGGTTCACTCTTCAAATGTCTGTTGTAGTTGAGATTAGGCCCTGGGCTGAAAACTGGGAGCTAGGCATGCCATACTGTTTTCTCCTGTGGCTGGCAGGGACCCAACAACCTGAGCTATCACTGCTGTCTGCCAGGGTGTGCATTAGCAGGAAGGTGGAATTGGGAGCAGTATCGTGAGTCCAACCCAAGCTTCCTGCCAGCATGGTGTGTGGGTATCTTACCCAGCATTTAGTGCAAGAATGCTGACCCCATAGCCTGTCTCTCCCTCCCTTCCTCTCTCTCTCTCTCTCTCTCTCTTTCCCTCTCTGCCTCTTTCTTTCTATATGTGAGTTTCAGAATAGAATGATCAGTGTGACTTTTCTTTCTCTCTCTGCCTCTTTCTTTCTATATGTAAGTTTCAGAATAGAATGATCAGTGTGGCTTTTATAATCAGCTGCTGGTTGCTCGTTGTGACAGATCAGAAACAAAAACAAAAGTCAACTCTGTTGAGGGTGAAAATGTAGAAGAGAGTGGGAGAAGCAGCAGCCTGGGGAACAAAAAATAAAATTCTTGATACACTAGAATAGCCATAATTATGGAGAGTGGCGCTTTCCAATGTGCAGTTGGCAATAACCATTGTTAGCATTGTTTCTTTTTTTAAAGATTTATTTCATGTATTTGAAAAGCAGTTCGAGAGAGAGAGAGAGAGAGAGAGAGGAGAGAGAGATAGAAAGACAGAGAGATCTTCTAGTCACTGTTTCCCTCCCAAAATGGCTGTAATAACCTGAGCGGGGCCACTGTGGAAGCTAGGAGCGCATCCATCAGAGTCTCCTATGTGGGTGGCAGGAGCCCAAGTACTTGGACCATCTTCCATTGCTTTCCTGGTTGCATTAGCAGGGAGCTGGGTCAGAGGTAGAATAGTCAGGACTCAAACTGACACTCTGAGATGGAATGCTGGCATCACAGGCAATAGCTTAACTCATTGAACCACAACATCAGCCCATTTAGCATCGTTTCTCAAAGAGATAACTTTACCTCCAGTCCCCAGCAAGGCATGTACAAAGCAGCACATTCCTTGTGTGAGCTCCTTGCTTTCTGACTGTATCCATATAAAAGCAGATTGTCAGGCTTGTTGAAAGAATCTAGAGTCAGGGAGAGAGGTAAAGTTGATGTGGGACTTCAAACTCAACCTTGGCTTCTTTAATAATAAACTGAACTAGAATGAGCCAATTGGCTTTCCAAGTTCAGTTGATGTATTTTTTAAATTTACTTTTTTTTTAAGAGAGAGAAACAGAGTTCCCATGCACTGGCTCACTTCTCAAATGCCTGTAACAACTGGAGCTGTGTTGAGCTCAAACTGGAGTCAGGACATCATTATGCATCTCCCATGGCAGTGGCAGGAACCTAACTACTTGAGCCTTTACTGCTACTTATGTATCAGCAGGAAGCTGGCACAAGAAGTGAGAGGCACATATCAAACCCAGGAACTTAAATGTGGGACACGGGAGCCTTAATTGGCATTTAACCACTGCCTATCCAGCATCTGTATGGTACCTTCATTGTTTTCTTTGCGATAACTGCAATTTTAGAAAGGTCATTTTGAGGTCAAGTTGATATATGCACTATCTCAAAATGGTAAATGGCTTGCAATGGGAGTAATGATTGCCACACACTCTGCACTACTTTCTTTCATTTTTTTTTAAGAATGATTAATATGGGGCCGGCATTGTGGCATAGCAAGTAAAGCCACTGCCTGCAGTGCCGGCATCCCATATGGGCACTGGTTCGAGTCCAGTATGCTCCACTTCCAATCCAGCTCTCTGCTCTGGCCTGGGAAAGCAGTAGAAGATGGCCCAAGTCCTTGGGCCCCTGCACCCACATAGGAGACCTGGAGGAAGCTCCTGGCTCCTGAAACTTCAGATCAGTGCAGCTCTGGCCTTTATGGCCAATTGGGGAGTGAACCATTGGTTGGAAGACCTCTCTCTCTCTCTCTCTCTCTCTCTCTCTCTGCTTCTCCTTCTTTCTGTGTAGCTTTGACTTTCAAAGGCAGTGTTACAGAGAGGCAAAGAGAGAGAGAGAGAGAGAGAGAGAGAGAGAGAGAGAGAGAGAGAGAGAGGAGGTCTTCCATCCACTGATTCATTCTCCAGATAGCCACAATGACTGGAGCTGTGCCAATCCAAATCCAGGAGCCAGGAAATTTTTCAAGGTCTCCCAGTGAGTGCAGGGGCCCAAGGACTTGGACCATCTTCTATTGCATTCCCAGGCCATAGCAGAGAGCTGGATCAGAAGTGGAGCATACTGGACTCCAGTGTCTACATGGGATGCTGGCACTGCAGGCGGTGGCTTTACCCACTATGCCACAGTGCTGGCCTCAGCACCACTTTCTTTTTAAAGAATATTAGTTGCTAACAGAATGGAACATTCTTGAATTTTTGAAAGATTTCAGATTTGTTGCTCTTAAACACAAAGTTTCTAAATTGCTTCTCTTTGGTCAGATTTCTACTTGTTTTGCTATAGTAGGAAGCAAGCAATTTATACATTCACAAGTATCAATATATCTTAGCTTTTAACTCTGAATAACTGGTTGGGGTGAGAGAATGATTTTCCAAATGTAACTGGTAATACAAGAAGTGTCTATGACACTTGTCTTCAACTTGTACATACTCCACATTCTGGATATATGTAACTTCATAAATAAAATGATAAAAGTGTATGAGTTAACCTTAAAATGGATCTTACAAAGCAAGACTTCTTCTTCCTATTTTTCCCTACTGGGGCTCACTGTCCTGCTGTCTTTCTATGTGCTATCTCTTCCTTTCTCCCCTATCAAATGATGCACTGTCTGAGAGCCCCATTTCAAGGCCTCAAAATGCTTAATACTGGCTGAATATATAGTAAGTGCTCCAAAGAAATGTGTTGAATAATTCAATTAACAGTGGAGGCAAATCCTCAAAGCCACTCTGAATTATGCTTCTCCCTGGGGAGATTTAGCTGACATGAAAAAGTATGCTGCGAATGAAGACACCAGATTCAACTTTATGTCCAGAACTGAACAGAGCTGAAATAAAGGCATCATTACTAGATTGTTCCTAACAAGTGCCCCTTCAGTAGCTGGAATGCCAAATCTTGCACAATCTTTTCCAGACAGGATCTAAGGCTTCACTGATGTTTGTAAAACATTGTGAGATCTCCCCGAGAGTCATTAAGGAATGAAATGATAGTAGTAATGCTATCCCAGCTGGAAGTCAAGTTCATCAAACATCTTCGGGAAGAATTCTCTAGCTAACTGGACCTTGCTTGCTTTCAGACACCTTCCCAAGTGTTTTTTCATACCCTCAGGTCCTTAACTACATTATGACTTCTGGGATTTGAATTTATCTTCCCTTCTAAAGGTCTTCAGGATACATCTCTCATACCAACCTTATTCATTCTCTAAAAAACCCTATTAATTAAAGCAGAGAGTGATTGGGGATTTGGAGGAGCTACTTTTAATTCCATTTTTCCAAGAAAAAAATTTTTCTTCCTAAAATGCATCTTGATAAAACTGAGCCTAGAACCCCTGATCTGCTATTCATTGAGTGATAGGAGGGAAGCTTCTGGTTGGTGCTGTTGTTTCCATTTATAGAAAATAAAAGTCAAAGGGCAATATTAAGTCACCTGTAAGATGTCACAGTGCATATTGAGCTCAGCCTGATAGTCAACTCAAGAATAAAGAAACCTAATTTTGCATGTTCAAGGCTCTGGCTGATCTCTAGCCCTGGGGTACTAGCGCAAATTTCCTGATATTACCTGTTGGTCACCCTTTGCCTCATTAAACGACGGTAGATCAATGAGCATGAGGAATCAGAGACAGTTCTGTCTTAGGAAAGGCAAATTGCAGTCCAACTTCAAAGCGACACACCTGACCTCATGCAAAAGTGTTCCGGTTTATTACTTTGCACGACTGTGTGTTTCAATTTATTACACTGATGACTTGCCTTGTACTACTCTCTGTTCAATTATGTATTTCCTGTTCTCATTACAGACCTTCAAACGACCGCAAAAATATATTCATTTAATGCTTTTTCTGTTCTTTTAAAATTTTTATCACTCAGAAAGAAGGAAGAAAATGGTTTGAGCATTAGCACTGGGTATAAACTCAGACTGATTCTACACACTTAGATTACTCAGATAATTGGAGCAAAGTCATTCTTTCACCTAAAATAGCTGAAAATTGTATAGAAAATATATTTGGGGTTTTAATTGCCTAAATAGTTTGCATACACAACACACTCAATATGTATCACAATCCAGGGAGAGAGTATAACGTAAAACTTTTGGGGTCAAAAGTAGCCAAGTGCACCAAAGTAAGATTTTGGAATGAATTACGGGCAATAATTTAAGAGACTTATGTTTTTTTTTGTTTTTTTTTTTTTAGATTTATGTTTTATGTTGAGAATCTTTCACTTTATGGTTTGGGACTTGAGAAAGCCTATGTGTGGGAAACAGAGATCTGTGTTGTTGCTCCCTGTTTTAAACTAGGTATTTTTTCTCTCAAAAGCCAAAATTAACAAAATTAATAAATCAGTAAGATGATATGTAGGTGCACAGTTAGTTGTCACTGATCAGGGAGAACATATGATATTTGTCCCTTTGGGACTGGCTTATTTCACTCAGCATGATGTTTTCCAGATTCCTCCATTTTGTTGCAAATGACCGGATTTCATTGTTTTTGACTGCTGTATAGTATTCTTTAGGTACATATCCCATAATTTCTTTATCCAGGCTACTGTTGATGGGCATTTAGGTTGATTCCATATCTTAGCTATTGTGAATTGAGCTGCCATAAACATTGAGGTGCAGACCGCTTTTTTGTTTGCCAATTTAATTTCTTTTGGGTAAATTCCAAGGAGTGGGATGGCTGGGTTGAATGGTAGGGTTATATTCAGGTTTCTGAGGAATCTCCAGACTGACTTCCATAGTGGCTTTACCAGTTTGCATTCCCACCAACAGTGGATTAGTGTCCCTTTTTCCCCACAACCTTGCCAGCATCTGTTGTTGGTAGATTTCTGAATGTGAGCCATTCTCACTGGGGTGAGGTGAAACCTCATTGTGGTTTTGATTTGCATTTCTCTGATTGCTAGTGAACTTGAACATTTTTTCATGTGCCTGTTGGCCATTTGGATTTCCTCTTTTGAAAAATGTCTATTGAGGTCCTTGGCCCATCTCTTAAGTGGGTTGTTTGTTTAATTGTTGTGGAGTTTCTTGATCTCTTTGTAGATTCTGGTTATTAATCCTTTATCTGTAGCATAGTTTGCAGATATTTTTTCCCATTCTGTTGGTTGCCTCTTCACTCGTCTGACTGTTTCTTTTGAAGTAAAGAAACTTCTCAATTTGATGAAATCCCAAATGTTAATTTTGGCTTTGACTGCCTGTGCCTCTAGGGTCTTTTCCAGGAAGTCTTTGCCGGTGCCAATATCTTGCAGGGTTTCTCCAATGTTCTCTAATAATTTGATGGTGTCGGGTCATAGATTTAGGTCTTTAATCCATGCTGAGTGGATTTTTGTGTAAGGTGTAAGGTAGGGGTCTTGCTTCAAGACACTCTGTCAAAAAAAAAAAAAAAAAAAAAAAGACCTAAATGAAAGATCTCCATGAGTGAGATCCCAGTGGAAAGAACAGGTCATCAAAGAAGGAGGTACCTTTCTCTGAAGGGAGGACAGAACTTCCACTTTGACTATGACCTTGTCTAAATATGATCAGAGTCGGTGAACTCAAAAGGCTTCCATAGCCTTGGCAACTCATGACAAGAGCCTAGGGTGATTACTGATGCCATAAACAAGAGTGTCAATTTGTTAAATCAACAACAGGAGTCACTGTGTACTTACTCCTCATGTAGGATCTCTGTCCTTAATGTGCTGTACATTGTGATTTAATGCTATAACTAGTACTCAAACAGTATTTTTCACTTTGTGTTTCTGTGTTGGTGCAAACTGTTGAAATCTTTACTTAATATATACTAAATTGATCTTCTATATATATAAAGAGAATTGAAAATGAATCTTGATGTGAATGGAAGGGGAGAGGGAGCGGGAAAGGGGAGGGTTGCGTTGCGGGTGGAAGGGAAGTTATGGGGGGGGGGAAGCCATTGTAATCCATTAGCTGTACTTTTGAAATTTATATTCATTAAATAAAAGTAAAAAAAAAAGATGATATGTAGGATGGACAATGTAGGAGTCCATGTTCTCTGTTATTCCACTGAGAACTAAGCACAATGAGAATGTTCTAGGCTTTCTCTTACATTACAATAGGTTTTGTCATGGGTTATGATGTAAGGGACAAAGGATATAGCATTGGTTCCAAAGTTGTAATTCCCTTTTCAAAGGTCTGAAATTTATTTATTAAGGGTAGCAACAAGCTAATATCTAAATATTTATGCCTCTGGGAGAAGTTATCCAACAACCCGCATTCATCCAGAGGAGTTAGTGAATGGATACTGCACGTGAGTCTGGGGCTTTTCATAATCCAAGGTCAAAGCCATTGACTGAATCCCTAGGTAGAAGAGAAAGCATTTAGTTCCTCCTTCCTGAGACCCTGCCAGGCTCTGCTCATGAACTCTGTCTTTGCTGAAGCTGGACAATGTGTGTCCCTAAAGAACATTAGTCATCTTCTCTTGGACTTCCCATTGATAGTTTGGTCTGTCTATAAATGGCACAACATTTGTGCTTAAAACATTGCTAAGTTCTCCCCATAAACCTAGCAATAAAATCAGTTCTACCTTCATTAATCAAAAAAGCACACTGTCAGCAGTTGGGGTTGAAAACAAATAGTATTATCATGAAGAAAGCATCACAATATTATTATGGTTTATTATCAGAATCATTAATTCAAAGAGAAGTTGAATATGAAAACTATTGGAGGAAGCAACGATGTATTCAGATTACACGATGGCAGCAAAGTTATTGGTTCTCCTGACTTATTCTTTTTAATAATTTAATTCAATTTGGAATTAGTGAACTTTAAGAATGGCATAGTCACTGTGTTATTGTGAACACTCATGGATTTCTGACACATTGCTAGGTACTGTGCTTAGTATTGATTAAAGGGATAGTTTTCTGATATCTCCTTGGTTTTATCATCACCCCCTAACCCTCCCTCACCCCTCTTTCCCCAGAACATTGTGCAAAGCAAGATTTGGAATTTCTGGATTATTCAGCCTTGCCAGGTCACTGAAAAATACACACAATACTCTATTATCCTAGGCTTCCATGTAATATTAGTTTGCATTTCATTTGGCACCAACTCAATTTCCTGTTCACCTTGACTTTAAGTAACTATTTCTGACTTAAATCATCCTTACCTGGATCTCCTTTCTGCGACATCACAGAGCTATGCTTCAACACAACCCAGCTGGGTCCTTTCTTTGTCCCCTTCTGGAGGTGAATCCCTTCCAGTGGCTTGCAAATAAGGAGACCTCCTTGAAAGGCAGAGACACAATCTGGAGCCCCCTTTGCTGAGAAACGCTCCTCATTATAAAGACATCCCATAACCTATTTTGAAATATAAAACAGTCTTTTCAGGCAGCAGTGGAAAAACAGTATTTTAAGATTTGTCTTGAATGCCTCCTTTCAAGGGCTGCTTAATGAATTCCTTAGTTTAAAGGGAGTCAGAGAAGAAAAGTCTCCTGTTTGATTTTTCTTTGTTTCCTTCAGCAGTTAATGCACGCTATAACTCATGGAGGCCATTCAAGGCCAGTGCTCCTGACCTCCCACTTGCTAGGCACATCTTGCAGTGATCGGGGATGGACACAGTGTTAGGCATTTCCCTGCAAGGAACAGATGGCACCATCAAATCGGGATAATTCAAAAAAGAATTTATTTGCAGAAAGACTATGAGGGTCCAAGTGGGATGTTAGGGAATCCCAAGGGATTCCTGGGGTGACAGGGACAGCTGGTGCTAGCTCCAGATTTAAAGGGATAAGGGAAACTGGAAGGGGAAAGAATTACATACACAGGCTGCCTGGAAAAGTGAAGTGACCTTCTCGGGGCGGGGATACAGCTCTTCTGAGGCTACCTTCAGGAAAGGAGCCAGGAGAAGGGATAGTCCCTCTCTCCATCTCCTCTTGGGTTCCCCCTTTGGCTGAATTCACTTGGAAGCCACTGGCCATGGGAGGCCATCAAAGATTTCCATAGGGACGAGTTTCCTGGCAGTGAGTCCAAGGTGAACACAGGCCAGTGGAAAACATCCAACACAGGCAGGGAGCTTACCCTCTCACTGCCACCTCCCTGGGGCACTGTTGTGGTTCTGCCTGGTTTCTCTGCCTTAAGGTGAATGTGCGTTCAGGTTAGTCCAGGATGATGCCTGCCATATTTCTCCTTAATAGTTACAAATAGTGTCCATTTTCACTCTGGACAGTTCACTTGTTTACACAATAAATTACATATTTATTTATTTATTCGATCATTCATTTATTCATTTGAGAGGCAATGTTACAGACACAGAGAGGAAGAGACAGAGAAGTCTTCCATCCACTGGTTCACTCCCCAAATAGCTGCAACATCGAGAGCTGGGCTGATCTGAAGCCAGGACCCAGGAGCTTATTCCAGGGCTTCCACACAGGTGCAGGGGCCCAGGGACTTGGGCCATCTTCCCCTGCTTTTCCCAAGTCATTATAAGGAAGCTGGATCAATCCTGGAGCAACCAGGATTTGAACCGGCACCCATCTGGGATGCCAGAACCTCAGGTAGAATCTTAACCTACGATGCCACAGTGCCAGTTCCTCAGTCATCCTCTCCTGCATTCATTCTTTATCCATCAGAGTCTGCATTCCAAGCTATCTCGGAGGATCACTGAAACACAGGATGGGTTCAGTAACTCATCTGCTCAAGATCCTGTCAGGGCTTCCCACATCACTCACAAAATATCAAAAACTCCCACTGCAGCCTGCAAGGCAGTGTTCTGCCATGCTTTTGTCTCTCCACTCTCAAATCCTTCCACTTGGTTTGCTTCTTTTGCACAGCTTCAGAGTTCAACAAACCAGTGGCTATGCCACCTGCACCCTTCTCAGTATTCTCTCAGTTGGGAAGGATTTCCTCTGAGATAGCCTTCAAGTTTGCTCTTTCTACTCTCCTTTACATATTTAGTGAAAAAAAGTAAGACACTGGTTAATTTGCCCTTGTTCCTTATCAGAGTACCCGGGTTCAATACCCAGCTCTGCTCCTGACTCCAGCTTCTTGCTAATGCAGGCCTTAGGAGTCAGCAGTGATGACTCAAGTGATTGGGTTGCTGCCACCCACGTGGGAGACCTGGATTGAGTTGCTGGCTCTCCTAGCTGCTGCAGATACTTGGAGAGTGTTCCAGAAGATGGAATAGCATCTCTCTCTCTCTCTCTCTCTCTCTCTCTCTTCACCCACCCTGTCAACCCCCACCCCCTCTTTCTGTGTGCCTCTCTCCATTTTAAATCAATCAATACAAAGTTTTAAAGAAATGTGTCTATGTGGCCGGTGCCATGGCTCAACAGGCTAATCCTCCACCTTGCAGCGCGGGCACACCTGGTTCTAGTCCCTGTCGGGGTGCCGGATTCTGTCCCGGTTGCCCCTCTTCCAGGCCAGTTCTCTGCTGTGGCCAGGGATTGCAGTGGAGGATGGCCCAAGTGCTTGGGCCCTGCACCCGCATGGGAGACCAGGAGAAGCACCTGGCTCCTGCCATTGCATCAGCGCAGTGCGCCAGCCGCAGCGCGCCAGCCACGGCGGCCATTGGAGGGTGAACCAACGGAAAAAGGAAGACCTTTCTCTCTGTCTCTCTCTCTCACTGTCCACTCTGCCTCTCAAAAATAAAAAAAAAGAAAGAAATGTGTCTATCAAAGTACTTTTACTTTGATAATCTATGCCCTTGCTTGTTTTTTCACATCACACCATCTCTATGTTTATTGTTTATCTCTGCCTTCCTCCACTAGAGGAGAAGTTCATTACAAGCACATACACTTATATTTTGACCACTCCCTTAATTCTAGAGTCTAGTAGAGTGACTAGAACATATTAAACGCTTAATGCATACTCTGTGTGAATACAAAATTATAAATGTACAAAATAAAGTTGTGCTTCAATCTATGAAAAATAGAATGATTTAAGAATTCTTAAGCCAGCTAAACAATTTTATAATTTTCTTATTCAAAGGTATAATGTAAAATAAGAGTGATTATTATATTCTTCTTGACACTATTATCAGCACACAGAATGATTGTGTAGACTGGATGATATCTCAAGGTCCTTTCAATCATTCATATCTCTAGTAAAAATCATAATTTCTTTGAACTTATTCTTAAATTTATTAAGACTATTTCTGATAAGAAGGCTCTTCACTGCATAAATAGCACTTACTCATTAAAATATTAATGAGTCATATATGGATACAGGATTTAGGTTTAGTTAATTCAGGTCCAAAGAGAATAGGTGGATTACATCAGAATACAGAGCTAAGGAATGTTGAATACTGTATTAAAATATAAAGGGAAAGGATCATGGACTCAAAGACAAATGGCTCAAGGTTGAAAAGAAAGCAAAATTTGCTTTAAGAGAATTTTCATCAGAGTTGACCCCACTGGAATGAATGGCAGATTTGTATTTTCTCATCAGCCTTATCATCAAGGAAGAGATTCATTTATTTTTATACAGCCAACCAAAAGGTGGCAGACTACACAACACAACGTTGCACCTGCCCTAACATTGAGAATAAAGCAGTATTAACTTTATATTATCCATGCTTCCTTTGACAGTATGAGATATTTTATATAATAAGAGAACATTTTGAAACTTTGGCTTTAGCTGCAATTTGGGTCATTACAAGGTAAGAAGCTATTTTCTTATCATTGTTGTTGCCCAGAGCTTTTAGTTGCTCCACACCCTAGTCATCAGTCATAAAGGAAGTCATACTATGAAAGGATTGAAGGGGAAAAGACAGACAGCATTTGCTCAGTGCCAACTCTAGTTTCCACCCAAGCCTCCCAAGTGTGGTTTTCACCATTCCTATGAATGAAGACACGAAACTCAGCACAGCCACGTAACCTGCCACAATCACACAGTGATTCTGGTGCTCAACAGGGCCAGGAGAGTTTTAACCCATTTCTGTCTATCTCTAAAGGCCATAGCCTTTTACTTAGACCATGTAGCCTCTTCACTTATAGATTGATGAAACTAAAAGGAATATTTATTGCTAGAGTTTAAGCCAAGTCCATGCCTAGGCTGTACCAGCTCAGGGATCTAAAGCAATTTCAAAGAATCGGAGTTAACTCAATCGAATTTAGAACCAATTTGTTTCCATTCTCTTGAGGAAGAAAGGTGTCAGCTATTACCATCCCTACCATCAGACTTCATCGCTTTGAAAGGGACACAACTGGCCCTATTCTCACTAAACTGTTGAATCCTTAGATTTTCATTTTGAACCCCAAATGGAGGCTCAAGCTTTGAGTGGAAAAGCATGTATATAGTAATATCCTCTTAATATAAATATATTAAGTAAGGTCTTGCTTTTCTAAAGTGAGATTATGGGGAAATATGTTCATTAATAAATACCCCATGATGTTAGATAAATTCAATAAAATTAATTTTCAAATTACAAAAGATGCCTGAGCATAAACTATTTTTCTAGAGATCTGCTTCAACTTGTAACCTTCCCATTTCCTTTGCAAGCAACAGAAAAATTATTTATCTTTAACAAAAAGCCCATATTTTTGTGCGCTTCAGGCACATGCTAAGTTTAATAGGTATTTGTTAGTTCCAACTGCTTTATGTTTACTGGAGTGCACAAGAAGATGCTGATATAATCTGTGACCTTTAGGGAATTTTAATGTTGTATGGGAGCTAGGAAATACTCACATATTTGGTAAATTCCTATCTTAAAAAAATCTTCCTAAATGTCCAGATAGCTTCTGGAACAGCAAGATCATTAGAAGTACTTGTACAGACATCTGAGCCACAGATGTTAGGGTACACCTGATAGAATACAACCTAACAATGCAAGAGAGGTAAAGTTTGGTTTCTCTGGGACCTCAGAAATGTCTCAGAGGCAACTCCTTTCCAGTCTTACTAGTGTGACTTCTTCTCTATCACTTAGCCTCTTCCTGTTCAAAACTGGGGTGCTTGTCAGGAAGTCAAAATGCTGGGACCCACAGATACATCATCAATCAGAAACTGCATCCAACCACACCTCCAAGTAGCCTGTAAATACATCAGTGCACAGATCTAGACTACTGCGTCAGCTCTGTAACATCTATCTGTGGTGGGATTTAGCTTCTTCCCACAAAGTCAGCAGGATGATCTTTCTATGACATATGTCTAGCCCAGTCATTCCTGAGCCTAAAACCCTGAAATGCCTCTCTTGCTTACAGTGTGACCTCCAAAGTCCATGGCCCTGTGTGTGTAGCTCTATACGATCAACTTGCCATTCAAAATTCATTTGTGACCCACCACCTGTGAGCTCTCCCAGTGATTCGCCACCCATCTCCCACTCCAAACCCTAAATCCTTGGCAAGTCCTAGTACATTTTTACACTACTAGCAATGTCTTGCTTTTGGAGTCAAATATTCACATCTAATTGGGAATATTTTCCTTCTCTCCTTGGAATCCAGGTTCTTAATGATCTTCTAACATTAGGGTCTAACACCATGCTCTTGGTGAAAATTTACAAAGCGCCCTCACTCTGAAATGATAGCATTTTCTTCTATAGTCACAAGGTTCTTTCTTTATCACGCAACTGCTCCATTTAACCTCAAGCCTTGTCCGCGATGGTTTTTATACATGATGATGGTTGTAACTTCAGCAGCTGAATAGATGGTGGGCAGCATTATGCATTAATTTATTAGTTGCATTCTAGTATGACAGCTGGGTTGGCATGAGCAAAATGAATTTGCATTTTAAGGCAATTATCCTAGATCGTTTGGTCTTTTTATTTTCCTTTTCTCCCCATTTCCCCCTCCAGTACATGATGAAGTGGAAAGAACATAAGATTTTGGAGTTCTAAGACTTCCTGTCTCTGTCACTTCTTCATTGCAAGATCTTGGACAATTAACCTTGTGAGCAGACTTCATCATCTTTAAAATATGAATAATTTTCAGAGCTTTTCCTCAGGATAATTGAGATAATTAAAAGAGATAATTGATGCACATGCATTTTATCACTATAAAGTACTGTATACATAACATTCATTATTTTTGACTTATTTATTCCCTGAGTATAATTTGAGCATTTATTATTTCCTGAAAATTGTGCTAGATAGCCAAGTTATCAAGATTAGTCATAAATGGTATGTATCCAAATACCAAAGTGCATCCAGGCAGGCAGACACAAAGGAAAAACTTGGGAGACAATGTGTAAGTGGCTATTCTAGCAGTACAAGAACCAATTAAACCTAATAGATTTTGGAAATATATTTCAGAGGAGATGCCATTTCAGTTCCCCTCCTCTCCCAAAGGCACCCTGATTGAAGATAAAATATAAACAACCTCTACAAGAAAGATGTCTAACTGTTGGCTCCTATTTTATCAAGAAATATACAGCTGCAAAATTCATGAAACTGTAGAATCTTAACATTTACTGATCCTTTGATGAAGCACTTTTCTTCCTCCTGGCCCAGACTCCACTCTGGCACCTACAAGTACTCTCAATTGTCCCTCTAACCCCTGCCCCATGCCTGTTCAGGGCAGTGTGCACTCTCCTTCCCTAACTGTCACACTCAGCCCTTATTCCAACAATGAGCCAATCCTTTCCTAGGACTGTAAGGCCATGGGGTTTCATTGTTGACAATGTAAATGCCATTTGCATGCCAAGCAACTTCAAACCCCTGTATCCTCTATAAGACACCACTTGTTGTCCCAGTCCCTGTTGGGTGGGGAAGGTCTCTGCAGTTCTTGCTGCATCCTCTCCATGGCACTGCTATGTCAGGGACTGTGTGCCTATGCTATCTCTGGGCTGGATATTCCATGCAAGGTGTAGTCTTGCTGCAACTCATGCATGGGTTCTCCTTGGACAGGGCTTCTCCAACACCACCTCCTCCACTCTACCCCACCCCTTCAGCTCCCTCATCAGCACAAATGCAAGTTTCACCTCTAATCTAAGCTTACACTGGATGATGTTCAAGTCAGCCTACCACTGAAGCAATCTATGGTCCCTCCCCAAAAAGAGCTCTCTCTTCTTTGGAAGGCTTCTCGTGCACAACTGAGCTCACATTGAATCCAAATTCATGCCCCCAATCCCACCTCTGTCTAAATACTCTGAGAGAATAATGCATTCTATTTTGCAGGCCCTGTCACTGTTCTACCACATAACATCCTATTATTCTTCTGAAATGGAAGATTAAGTTTCTCACCGTGTCTGACTGAAGGCCCAATATCACCAAATACATAACCATTTGCCTGCAATTCCCCTGAGGAAGGTTATTAACAACAACTTAGTCCCTGATAAATGACTATGTTTCTAAGGTAGTGGTTTATATCAAGGTTCCTAAGTACACATCATTTAAATTTACCCAGACAGCCATGTGTCAAATAAACAGCAGTTGATTATTAAAACACTCACATTCTAAGGCAAGAGGCTGCTGTGTAACTCTGAGTGTGCTGAATTGTTGATTCGTCTTAAACATACAAGTGCACTTGTTAATCAATACCCTTTCCTCATTATCTCATTAAAGACTGCATGCAACATGGCTGGAAAACAAGAGTAGCTCCTTCGTTGTCACCTGTAGTCCAGAAACATACTTGACAGCATGGGGTTAAATGTGGCCCAAGCAGCATGGACTTCCTCATGGAATGTCAAAGTTAATGAGATCCTGGAGGCCTTCCGGAACCTTCTGCTAGCATCTTCACAGGGGTAGTCATGGGGTTATTAATGTGTAAGCTTCTCCCATCAGGGCACAATAACCACTTCATGGAGCAGCCCTTTCCAAATATGGAAATAAAATGCTTCCCCAGGGTGTCCTACCCTTATTTTCAGTCTCTCCCATCCAGATTTAGCAACCACCTCTAAATGAAAAGGAAAGAAGACAAGGAAGTTTCTTTTCTTGGGAAAAGAAAGAGTTTATCTATGGAGCATCTACTATGTTTTTTCTCCACATTGCATGCATTATCCTGGTGATTTGTGAGTTACTGAAAAGCTGTGTTTAAGAGGGTGTCATTTGATATCACACAGACTTGTGTTTAAATTACAAATTTCCAGTGTAATAAGTGGTGACCCTGGGCAAGTTATCTATTTCTATAAGCCTCGATTTTACCATCAGCAAAATGGTTTAAATTTATCTCAATGGCTTATAATAATTATTGCCTGGTATTACAGAGAGTGTGTAGTGTTAAACACAAAGAAAATGCTCCACACATGACTATTTTAGTAATACTGGCAGTGTCACTGAACCTCACAATAAAACATGGCACCATTACAGTTATATTTTGTGAAGAGGCCTGTAAAACCCAGTCCTCTATTCTCTGTGCATAACATGCCCAGGCAGCCTCACCTCAGTCCTGCATGTGGCAAGTCTCCTTCTACTCAGACAGTTCTTTGGATCATGTGTATCCCTTGTAAAGGATTGTGCATAGCTTGGACATAGGAACAGCAGAGGTCTGGCCTGTAGCAAATATCATTGTTACACCTATGCTGCACAAAGTGCCACTCCCTGTGCTGCTACATCATCTACAGCTCAAGAAAGGCCCTCCAACAATGGTTTACTCCATAAGGAAACATAAACACACGTGTGAATGAAAAACAAAGAAGGAAGGAATCAATCAGTCAAGCAAGTAATGATTCAGTGAATGGCCAGGCTATGCAAGACAGATAAGCAGTAGATGAGGAGGAAGAAAGCCAAGTTGCCTACAAAATCTTGGAGGTGGGGAGAGCAGCAAGCTGTCTTGATTCTATTGCCCCAGTAAAAGAAGGAGCTCTGTTGCATGATGTTCTGGAAATGCAGCCTCAAATTATGAATTGCAGGGGCACACTTTGTAATCTGCTGCAGTTGCTCCATCTCACTTGGTAACACACTGTCCTCCTGTTTCCAATAGTAGGGAACTTCAAAACGGTCATGAAAAAATAGAATTAAAAAATAACTTATTTTTGATACCCAAAACATGAAATCTACATAGAATGTTTTCATAGTACATGTTTTCCAAAAACATTTTGAAGACCTCTTCTATTTGTCTCCTACTCCTCGTTTCACCAAAACCCATTCTTATATTTTTGCTGTTTTTTTCTCACTGATAGTTAGCCCTCTTATCCATGTAACACAATAAACATCATCAATGATTTCCATGAATTCTTGTTCTCATCAATATCTACCAAAAAGTTGGCCTCAGAGTCCATCCAGAGACGAATAGTTCTCCATTTAACTACTATTTGGCCAGGAAGAGAAGTTCCCAGCTTTTTAAAAAATCAAATAGTTTTGAAGGCCCAAGATAAAAATATAAATGACTTAAGTAACCCTCAGATCACTCTCATCTAAAGAATATGTAGCTGTCAATCAACATTTTTCCTCTGCTATTAATCCTCTTTTCTCTACTTCCTTCCCCAGTTCTCACCTGGTGTTCACTCTGCAGATCTTTTGTGACAGCCCTGAGTAACCCGAACTCCTCCTTGATGCTGACCAACAGGAGGCCCCAGCAATCAGCTGATGGGGTGGGAGCTGATCCATTCCATGACTGTAAGTGGACCATTCTAAACTCAGCATCGTGAAGTAGTAATTACCCAAAAAGTGATGGACTCGGGGATACTTTCAATTATAGTATTGCAGCAATTAAAGTAAAGTGATCACAGAAATGTTACTCTTGGCTTCTGCGATTTTGTTTTTTCCCCTTCCTTCTTTTCTGCCACTCCGCCTCCCTCCCTTTCCTGTCTGTTTCCTTTTTCTGTTTCTATCATAGGTCCACTGGAGATTTAAAGTGCATGGCATTTAACATTCTTTGGTAATGACTCTGACGCTTAGTGATTTTAGAACACAGGCACACCCCTACCTCACACCAGCACTTAGCCTTTGTGTACATTCTCAGAGGAGCTTTGTAGCATTGCATCTTTTTGTTCCGTTGCTGGAATTTGAATGACAGGAACATTCAGAGGTACTAGTTAGATAGAATAGGCACAGTCCACAGCTTCCAAGTGCCTCTGCGGCTTGCAGTACAGTTTAGAGACTCTACTCAGTCCTGTTCTATAAGGTCTGGTCTATTTTCAAGGCCACAGACCAAACAGATTAGAACAGACTACAATTAGAAGAGATTGTGTTGACCCAGAAACAACTGCTTGCATTTAATCTGTCATTAAAAGAGTAGTAAAGACAATGGATACAAATCTGTCAGATAATGTTGTGACTTCCACAGCCTCATCCTGTATTCAGAAAGTAAATATTATATTTGCGGTGCTGTGCTTGCCTGTGGCAGAATGTCAGCCAGAGAGGAAAGGCATAACCTTTGTAGCTCTGCCTTCTTTGTGTAGATTCTTAAACAGAGCTTGATTGTAAACATGATGTCACATTCTGTCCACTGTGACTAGAGATCTATTTTGGTATATGATGCTAGTCTAAAATGAGAAAAAGGAAAGAAATAGCTGGAAGACATTGAACAATGCAATGAAGAGCAGACAGTGAACTCACAGACTAAGAAAAAAGACAAATTTATTGGAGAAGCAAAGAAAATCCTGAAGGTGGAAATGCCCAAGTGCCTGACTCTATGCACTGAGCAGACAACAGCTATGAATCCTTTCATAGCTGCCTTACGTCAGTGTCAAAGCAGCTTATGGTGGGTTCTACCTTGGGTAGAGTTAGAGAGGCTGAGTTTCCAAAAAGGGATCCACAAGTTGAGAAAGGGACTGACTCCTATGATTCCAGGCAGTCATTGAGGAATTACACATTTTGCACATCTTATGAAGCAGTGTGCTAGAACTCTAAGTTAGGTAATCTGCAGTTAAGTTCTAGCTCTGGAGCTTACTGACTGTGTCTCTTAAAAAGAATCGTTGACATGGGAGACTGGGAGGAAGCACCAAGCTCCCGGCTTCGGATCAGCGCAGCACCGGCCGTAGCAGCCATTAGGGGAGTGGACCAACAGAAGGAAGAACTTTCTCTCTGTCTCTCTCTCATGTCTATAACTCTACCTGTCAAATAAAAATTAAAAAAAATTAAAAAAGAAATCGTTCTATGGTTTCAAAACCTGTAAAATAATGATAATAACATGGTTTCTCTTTCTATTTCACAGAATTATTGTGCCTTGCTCATAGGAAGACTTCTATTGTGGCAGGCGCTGTGGGGTAGCGGGTAAAGCCGCTGCTTGGAGTGCCTGCATCTGGTACTGGTGCCAGTTGCAGTCATGGCTGCTCCGCTTTTAATCCAGCTCTCTGCTATGGCCTGGGAAAGCAGTGGAACATGGCCCAAGTCCTTGGGCCCCTGCACACATGTGGGAGACCCAGAAGAAGCTCCTGGCTCCTGGTTCATGACTCCTGGCTTCAGATCAGCGCAGCTCTGGCTGTTGTGGCCAGTTAGGGAGTGAACCAGCAGATGGAAGACTTCTCTCTCTCTCTTTCTGCTTCTCCTTTTTTTCTCTGCGTAACTCTGACTTTCAAGTAAATAAATAAATAAATAAATCTTTAAGAAAAAATAATAAAGACTTCTATTCAACCTGGCCATTTCTTGATATTGCAGATACCCTGTGCCTGTTGTTAAGTCTATTATACACACACACACACACACAAAGACATTGAAGAACCACATAGAGGTGCATAAAAGCTATGATCCTCAGAAATAAATTCAGAATCTTCCACAAGAATAAGTTATCTTAAAGTCACATCAAGCATATGGAAGATAAGAACAAAACCTTGGACTGATGGCCATTCCAAGTACACCCTCCCATCAGATACTGCTTTGGCTATACTGCATTCCTTCACTGGGTTCTACCTGTCTCTTTCCACACATCTTTCTTGAGATAACTGTCATGGCCAGGAAAATGATTTTCCCCATATCCTGTACATAGCTCATAAAACACTCTGGGATTCTGCTGGAGGAATGATACTAAAGAAAGATATTATTACTCTATATAGTTTTGTTTCTTTAGAAAATCTTCCTGAGAAGGAACATTTGTTGATACATTTTCAATTTCTTGGCAGCCTCCAAACCCTTAGGGGTTTTAGTTTTCCCATGACACAATGTGGTAGTGTGGTAGACAGGTTAGCTCACACATGAGGCCTTCCTCCTCTACAGTTGATTGCACAGAGAAAGACTGCAGTTTGAGCCAAGATCATTACCTCTTAGTATGCAGTGTCAATTCTCTGGGTTAAAAATAGTCCACTCTGATGTCTTTTAATGGAATAAAGCTTCACCAGAGCAATAATGGAAAACAAATTGTACGGGACTCTAATACAATTGAGTGATTGCAATCTGCATCTGCACTTTCATAGGGTTTGTTGTTGAATTGGATTTGATAAATATCAGAAGAGTGATGCCAGACCAGCTCCTCACAGCTGCTGTGACTGACAGCTGTCAAATGCAGTGACAGATCAGGCTGTCTTTCAAGAGAAACATGATTCATAGGCCTCATTACAGGTGGATAGATGGTGACTACGGACTGGAGTTTGGTCTCAGGGCATTTATTCTCTGAAATGCCAATGGGGAATACACACGGGTATAAATGACCAAGTCAATCCCGTTACCTACTGTGTCAAATTACCTCTCCTCTACCTAGCTAAACCCATGCTTAGCGAACAGCTGAGCATTTGTGCCCAACCAACTTGAGAAGTTTTCCTATAAACAAGTCTTATATTCATGAACTTACTTATTGCATGTCTCACTCATCATTAGAGCTATTTATCTTTCAACTCACTGCATCTGCCTGTAGATTTGTCGTTCTCAGGCTTTCACCACGAGCCAGAATTTAGAAAAAAAAAAATTAGATATCTCTTGCCCAGAGGATTGTCAGGTATCCAGGTTTCTCATTCAATATGAGTTATTCTCTTTCCTTCTAGGTCAGATACAAGAAAACCACATACTCGAAGTTTATCACAGTTCAGAGATCAAAGCTCAGCTTCATGGGAGATAATGAGAAGATGAGGAAGGAGTTAAAGATGACTCCAAAATGTGTGCGCCCATAGTTTCTGGTTTGGATATTTTGAGATAATATTTAAATATTTAGATTTTATTTTACTGAAAGAATAAACATGCAAATTGCTTTTGTTTTAAAATTTCTGAATCCTTTAGTCCTATAGGTTGTTGGTTGTTAAGAGCACACTGCTTACCAATCTCTCTGGATTGATTGTCAAGCAATCTCAGGGGATCAGAGCTATCCACCAGGATCCCAGAACTGTCAATCTTCAGCAGCACTTTGACATTAAATATTAGGAAGGAAGAAAAATCTGTGAAGCAATATGGTGTGTTTCTGCTTTGGCATTATGTTTTTGAACAGCCATGTGAAAGCTTGGAGGAGACTTACACTATTTTAAAACATGCTATGCATTTGACTTCTTGGAACTCTGATGAATGTGTACACTTTAGGAACACATGAATAAATGTTCTTTTAGAATGTAGTAATAATTAAAAAATAAGTCTAATCAACTCTATTTCAGATTTCTTAAAAGCTTAGTGGTTATATTAATTGAAATCAGGGTCAGTCTTATTTCTGACCCAAATATATTTTCTGAGGCCCTCCTGGGAAGATTTCCAACCAGACTGTTCTTTTATAAAAATAAATGACCTTGCAGTAATATCACAAATCATTATTAATTATATTAATATTATTATCCCTAACGATATATACATTTAGTGCTTTTTTTTCTCAACATCTTTTCTCATGCTTTATCTCAGGTTAATTCACTAACAGAAGACAGAGAATCTATTACTCACGCACCATACAGAAAAAAGGAACCCATGTGGAAAACCATTCTGTGACGACTAATGGAAATCAACTAGTTGATGGGGAATTTGTACTTCTTGACTCTCAGCTTCTCAATTTTTTGTTATATTAGAAGGATTCATAACATATTGGCAAGGTAAGTCAATGCCACGAGAGTGTGTTCAGTTTTGTGGATGTGCATAATGTACCTTATTTTCCCTATGGGGAGAAGTTAAGCACCAGTGAACTAGATAATGTCACTACTCTTTTTCCAGTCTTCAGGGAAAAAAATCTATTCCTAGAGACAGAAAGACTGGTTACCAGAAAGTAGCTGTCAGTCCTTATTCAGGTGACCTGCCACCACTTTTCCACAACGAAGAGGCATATGGAGATATTTTTTTCACAAAATCAAGATCAAAATGAGGGAAGTGTAGATGCACAAATATTTATTTATTATGTATTTTATTTTTATTAAATTACTTTTAATAAATAAGCGATTACTTTCAGTCCTAAAACTTACTAATCCCTATGAAATCTCAAAAGTTAAGAAAAAGAGGGGCAGGCATTGTGGCACAACAGGTTAAGACACTACTTATAATTTTGGAACCCGTATGAGTGCCAGTTCAAGTCCCAGCTGCTCCACTTCCAATGCAGCTCCCTGCTAATATGCCTGGGAAAATAATGGAAGATGGCTCAAATATTTCTGCCACCCACACAGGAGAACTGAATGGAGTTGAAGATGGATGGGAAATTCTGTCTCTCTCCCTCTCTCTCCCTCTCCCTCTCTTTCTCCCTTTCAAATAAATGAAGAAATGTCTTGTAAAATGAAAGAAAATAGAGGCAGAGGTAAATAGAGAAAACACAGACCTTACCCTTAAGGCATTTTCAATCTAAATCATATGCCATATAATGAATACATCGGAAAGAATGAAACAAGCTTTCACACTTTTATTTCTTTAGATGGAAAATATAAATGACAAAAACATCCAGGAAAAGCTAATATTTTCCAAATAATACTCAACTTGTCAATCATATCTGTGTAGAGTCTCTCAGTAGATTAAGGCAATCTGTGGGTGCTTTCTGTAGAAGACCCTCTTGATATTCCCTCCTTCCTTACAAGCACTATCAATGTCACCACACTCTTTCTCAGCCACCATAATGCATTGTACTCCTGGAACAGTACCTGAATTTCCCAACTGGTCTTACTGTCTTTCTTTCCTCTCTTCCTTGTACCACCATTTCCTTGTGAACACGAGCCATATCTTGTACATGGCAATAAAGCAGTAATACTTTGTTGAAGGAATGAATGTGCCTTCTATGTCTAATACAGCCCTTCAGTGTATTCCGGTGCCTAAATGAATAAGTCAGGTTTTTATTTGTTTTTTTTTTTTTAAGGCAGAGAGAGAGAGAGAGAGAGAGAGAGAGAGAGAGAGAGAGAGAGAATATATCCCTAAGTGGCAGCAAGGGCCAGGCCTGGGTCAGGTTGAAGCCAGGAGCCTGGAACTCTATACGGGTCTTCCACATGGGTGGCAGGGACCCAAGTAACTGGACCATCTTCTACTTTCTCAGAATTATTATCAAGGACCTGGATCAAAAGAGTAGTTGAGACAAAACTGGTGCTCATATGAGGTGCTGGTTCTCCAGAGACTTAACCCCCTGTGCCACGATGTTAACCCAATATGCCAGGTCTTGAAAGTAAAAATAAACATGATGCATTAAAAAGGCAGTCCAGGGGTGATGAAAATCATCTGTAATGGAAGGGGAAACAAGAAAACTATCAACTTCTTTGTATTTGAATAACTTTATTTCTTGTCCTTTTTCACTGGCCATGTGATTTCTTAGAACTTCAGCCAATAGCATTCAAAAACGCTCTGTTGTACAGGTGACTTACTATTGTCAAGGTGACTTAATATTTCAGTAATAGTGGAAGAAACGTCCATACTTATCATCTAAATCTGTAATTAGACTCAATCATGTTGTTAGATACTTCTCGTGATTTTGACTGTTGTAAATTTCATAATAGAAGCAATTTCTAGACCATTCAGGAAATATATTTGCAAACTGATGGGGGGTAGGGGAAGATTGGATTTTAGAACACCTGATAGTCTATCTACCTGCACTTAACCATTGGACAGTGTTTTAGCCTCCTGCATTATTCTACCTGTATGACACTGTTCAAGCTGTTATTTGCAAAGCCTGTCACTACTCAGTTACTAAAACCACACCCCATGGAAGCTGATGACTCTTGAGATTCCCATTTCAAAAATGTCGTAGTCCCTACAGGGATAAAATAAACTAATAAGCCTTTTATGTGTTTTATCTTTGTTTTTATTTTGAAAATGTTCATAATGGTATTTTCTATGTAGTATCAGCTCTAATTCTGTATTCAATCATCACATTAACCAGGTATTTCTACTCATCTTATAATAATTATGGTTTCAATTAATAAAAAACAATGCAGTTTGGTGATCCAGAGCTTTATCTGTTGGATAGAAATTCTGAGAAGGGATATGAAGAAGGAAAATGCTCAGGCTCCACCCCAGGGGTGGCATTTTGCTTGCCAGGCAATCAGGACCCGGCATGCTAGTTTAGTCATAGCATTCGCAGTACCCCAAACTGTCAACCCCCTACCAAGCTCTCCTGAATCACAACTGAGTTTCTTTGGGTACAAGTTGCCTGAAGGGTTGGAGTGTGGGCAGGAGCGGGGGAGGAGGGCAGTGCTACTATATTCCTAAATCTGTATATGTGAACTATATGAAACTTGCATAACTTAGATAAAATTTTAAAAATAACAACTATTAATTTGATGAGCTAAGAGTAGCCCTTCATGAATCAAACACCAAACTCCAAACGTTCCTTCAAATATTGTGCAGGGATTAAGTTGGGGGACTTCTGACCATGCTATATGCCTTTCCTGGAGTAATATTGTCTATCTCTGCTTATTAAAATCCTTCTTTCTTCTCATTGACCAACATGTTCTCTAAGGCTCTTCATGAAGATTTCAGTTCTTTGAGCTTCTTGTCAATTTTTTGCTTGGCAAACATAAATTTATTTTGAGCACTTATAGTGTATCTAACACACAAAGATAAATTATGACAGGTTCATCTTCTAAAAGGCCTCAATGCCAGTGCCTACTTACACTTTTACTCAGAAGCCAGCAATTACAACATAAAACACTGAGGTGATTAAGAGTGAGAATGGAGGCAAGCAGGTAGTGGAGACAAGAGAAGAAACCATGCCTATGAATTAAAGGAATGACAACTGAAGTAGAATTAAGGAAGTTGATTTCAAAAATGTGTGCATACCTATAGGGTGTTCTAGCATGTATTGTGTTCAGATTTGCATTATGATTATTTGAGTATAAATCATTTATATCTTTCTCCAAATCATAGGGTCCTTGAGGGTAATGGTAAGTGTTATTAATAAATCTGTTTCCTGCAAGGTAATATAGTCTGCTGAAAATAGTTAAAACTCAATCTATTCCAGTTTATCAGATGAGGCTGTACTGTGCCCTAAAGTAACCAATCATAGATTTGGATGTGGCTGGTGTAAGATCAGTCAGTGACAGTAGGTAATAAAAGAGTTGTATTCTTTACCCATGTATTAGAAATAAGGGTTGGAATCAGTGATGAGCCCAGGCTCAGTAATCTTTCTTTTTCTTGTATACAAATTATCTTTTATGATAGAGATTTTTTATGATAGAGGGGAATATGGGATAACTGACTGTAAGTCAGTTCTGCACTTTGGTCCCATTTTCCCAAGTGAACTCCAGCCTTGAGTCTGCAATCCCAAGGGATGGATGTTCAGAGCTTCGAAACTGGGTCACTGCCCATCACCATCATTAGACAGGAATGAGTGAGCTCTCAATGGGGATTCAATGAAAACCAGATTCCAAATTGAAATAAGATTGTGTGCTGTCTCTCCTTGGGGAAATAGCATCCAAAGTTGGACAGGTTGTGTCTCTGAGGTTGCTGGAGGGACATGCAAACAGGGCTACTTTAGTGAAAATGCAGAGGAATTAATTCATCTTATCAGCTAGTGATAGGTAGCCTCTGACTGTATGTAAGTGTGTATATTGATATGGATTATTACGTTGATAAAAATAATCAGATCCATGTATTTTCATTGGGTATATAAACTATGATGTCAGGAGTCCACTCTGCCAGTCAACTCATGATCTCATGGTTAAAAAAAATCATCAATAAATCACACAATAAGATTTCAAATGAAATCCTTAGAATTTATGTATACAGATGTGTGCTGTATTCCAAAGCCATCGAATTTGGAAGCTATATATTTATTCGAATGATTGCTGAAATAATTCTAGGGCACCCTCTAGGCAAAAATCTGCCTTATTCTGTTAGGTTAGGTATATCTCAAATGACTCAATGTCCTCATTGTACTCTAGACCAGAAATGTGATGGTAAGTCAGTCACAAAGATGTAACCACAGAGTATATGTAGACAAAAATCACATTCTGTTCTTGAATGTGTAGAACTAAGAGACAATTGCAATCACAGTCTCTTAGGTGTTATGTGTCATGATTAAACCATGGGTATAGGTGCATCCCACTCCACAGGGACTGACACTGTGTTGTGATGCTTGTTGTTCTACCTCCAGAATCTAACAGAGCCTCAGCCATAGTAGATAAGCAGCTCATGAACACCGAATTATAATTTCCCTAGGAATTTGTTTCTCTTTGACATTTGTGATTCTTGGAACTTCTAAGAATACTTCCAGCTCTTTCTGTTCCTAGCTGATCCCACTGCCTTATTTCCCCTTTGGTGAGAGGCACTTCCAAACAAGAGAGTGTGTTGGGAAGGGGATACACTTACTTGCACATAGTAAAATTTTGTAAGACATAATGTAGTGAGAACTGTACAAGTACAATTGCTTAGCTAGGAATCCAATGGAGGTATAAATGGGATTCTGCAATAAGATATTCATAAATAATCTATGAAATGAAATCTTGAAGATTGAAAGATTCTGATGATTTGCATGTGCCTTATAAATATATCAAATATTATGATTCAAGAAATTGGAATGAGGTTTCAGTAATGTGTCTTATTCAGATTTATCTACTCATCCAAATTAACTATCAACTCTCTACTGACTGCCTTCTTAGCAACCTGACACCAAGCTGCATGCTTGGGGGTTTCTCTTTGCCATGAATTAATATGTAGTTGAGCCAAAATACCCGATCTTTATACAGACTGTCCTGATATATCATTAATTTGCAAATGGCCAAGACACAAGAGTGCTGTCCATTTACCAACTATAGATGTTTAAATAGGATTCGAGTGCGAAATCTCATTATTGCTTTGGGCGACAAGAAAGGAAAGAATAAAGGCAGGGGTAAAAAAGTCAATAGGCACAGTCATTCCTTGTACTCGAAATTCACATAATTTTTTGGTAAAGAAGTGTAAGACAGTTTATCCCATGAGTTCTGTTTCAGTAATGTTAGTAACAAGAAAATAAGCAAAATGGGTTGCTAGAGATGTAGATCACCTTCCTGCAGGAAACACTACCAGTCCCCCTACTTTAGCTGACAGTAATTAATCCTCTCCAAAGTTATGGTTCTAATCCAGAAATAACTGAAGTTTAGAACTTCTTAAGAACCTAGGGAAGGGACCACTGTTGGGGCATAATAGATAAAGCTGTCTCTTGTAATACCAGTATCCTTTATGGGCACCAGTTCCTGTCCCAGCTGTTCTTCTTCCGATCCAGCTCCCGGCTAATGGCCTTGGGAAAGCAGTGGAAGTTGGCCCAAGTTTTTGGGCCCCTGCACCCATATGGGGGACTTGGAATAAGCTGCTGGCTTCTGGTTTCAGCCTGGTGATTGTGATCATCTAGGGAGTGAACCAGATGGACGATCTCTTTCTCTGTGTGTGTGTGTGTGTCTGTCTGTCTGTCTGTCCTTTCTGCTCTGTAACTCTGACTTTTAAAGTAAATAAATAGATAAATAAATCTTTAAATTAAAAAAGAAAGAACAGAGAGAAAGCTCAGGGACTCATTGATCAAGAGGAACCTCAAATCTCTATTATTCCCTTAGGCCTGTTAATTGACAGAATTTAGTTGTTTATACAAATCCAAAGTTGTTGAGTACTAATAACAATAATGGTTAATATACACTAAATTATTACTTTGGACCAAGTACTGTGCTAAAAGCTGGGTGTCTCGTGGCATTTAACCCTCCAAACAATTCTGTGAGGTTTGTGAGATTTTAATCGCTGTTTTACAGATGGGGAAACTGAAGCTCAGAGGAGTCATCATCCAAGGCCATTAGAATAAAACAGAGCTGAGATTTCAGAAGTATATTTGCATGATGAAAAAGTCAGTGTTCTGAACCCTGCAGGTAGTACCTGTGGCTATATGCTTCTTGTCTAGGAGAATCATTATCCATCAGGATTTTGGAGTAGCAAAGCCTGTATAAAATTATATTACTATTTTCTTCATGCTACTGTAAAGCAATAGGTGGCAGCTGGATAAATTAAGTAACACATGCTTTGCTGCCTATGATAGCTCCCAGAGAGTCACCATGTCATGCAAAGACTATCTCCTTTGGAAGGTTCCTACTTATATTTTACTAAAACAACCGCAGTAAGCATCGAATTTCTTTGTTGGTATGCACAGTAATTTTTTTTTTCAAATTTCCTTAGCACTAGTTGATGTCCCTAGACTATGTGGAAAGTCTGAGTTTATGTGCCACCAACAGAACTCTGAGGACTGCCATCAATTCTCCCAGTGAATGGCATTAAACCATGACAGAGAGGGCTTCATTTCCATTAAGGGACTAATTGCAGGATTTGTAATAGTAGAAACTTCACAAGATTCAGTAAGCTCAGTATTCTTCAGACATTTTGAATTTTTGTTCTCTCAGCCACCGAATTAAATTGAACTGAAAGATGAAAAGTCCTGGGGCAAGTCCTAGCTTCCCATTAGGAAGCCCAAGCCTGCGTGAGAATTATATGGGCTTGATACCTAGCTTCAGGTTCTCACTAGAGTGTCTTGCTGATGCAGACCCTGGAAGGCAACTGTGATGGTTCAAATGATTTAGCTCCTGTCTCCCACGTGGGAGACCTGGATTGAGTTCCTGCCTCTTGGCTTCAGCCCAGCACAGTCCTGGCTGTTTGAGGACATTTGAAGAGTAAACCAATAGATTGGACTCCTCCACCCTTCTCTCTCTCTCTCTCTCTCTCTCTCTCTCTGCCTCACAAATCCATAAATAAATACTTTTTACAAAAAATCATGCAGCTATCACATTTGATCACCCCAAGATTCTTTTAGGGGAGTGCCTCCAGGACTTACTATACGTAAACCAAGTGTCAGTGTGTTCTTACTGGAGGAATTCCATTTAAGATCTGATAGACTCTAAAATATCGACTGTATCTCCAGGGCTATGCACTACCCAGACACCTCACTGGGAATAATTTATTCCTCAGCTATTAGGAATGCTTCTAGAAGGGCCCTCATCTGACAGACATCTTTTAGGATTCTCTCAGCTTGGCTGGCACATTTGCTTCTAGACAGCTCACACACAATGATTAATTAACATGCGGCTCCCCTTTCCCCTCTTCCTACTTAGGCACTGCCCTGAAGGGACATCTGGGACCCCAGAGCCAAGGATAGGATCAAAGTTGAAAAAGTCGCCGGGACTGAGTCACAGCTCAACCTTGATCTCCACACAGCTCCACCTGCTCACCTGCCTTCCACAGGTATTAATCCCAAGAGCACTCCCTAGTTAGAGCCCTGCAGGCTGATCTCTGCTTCCCAGAAATCCCAACCTGTCACACCTGTACAAACTGAATTTCCTTAACTATCTCTTCTTGCTAAGATTCTCACACATTAATCAGGTGTGGGAAAGAAATATGAAAGGGAAGCCACAGGGACATTCAGAGACGACAGTACATCAATTAACAAGGAAACACTTTTATCCCTTTGGGTTGTCCAAATGCAGTGCCATTGAAAAACAATTTGAATTCACAAGTATATACCACCCTTGAGATATTCATTTATAACTAAACTTTGCCCGACATTCTCAGGCAGTACTAGATGAGGTGAAAATCTCTGTGTGAGAGTCCCTGCTATGGGCATAGAGGAGACTGTATCTGCTGTGTGACCCTAAATCCGAGCAATGAAAATCTAGAATGCAGCCTCCTTCCCTCACATCCAAGCCTTATGAATCCCATTCCAGTTCTTGGTCTCCAAAGTTGTCTACAATCAGAGCACTGGTTGGGCAGCCTGATGCCACTGAAGGATCCAGCCAAACATTCCAGCATCTTCCTACTGTTGGAGTGCACCTGATTCCTCTTTGGGAGCAATAGACTGAGAAGTAGAAACAACCGTGCATCAGAAAGTAAGCATACAAAAAGTCAAAGAGGTTAATATCCTAAATGTAAGGAACATTCTGTGTTGCTGGGCAAAATTCATTTCCATCCTTCCCAAGGCCCTATTTTCCTCAGTCCAGTTACAAGAAACCATAATATCTGCTCTCATTGCTGGCCTGGAAAACCATATCAAGTTATTGCATATAAATAAAACATAGTGTTCTTCCATAAGGTAACCTAGTTAAATTCCCAGTAGTCTAGCCAGGGCATGCAGTTGGAACTTCAGGATTTAGCATCCTATCAAAGGCCAAAGCTGCTACAGGAATGGAGATTCTGCATCTTAATTGAGGAATAAAAAGGTTATAAGCCTTTGGAAGAGAAAGAGGGGTGGAACTAATTAATATTCAGCAAATGAGAGTCACAGAAACTTTACAAATTATGAGGTTAACATACCTGCTTCCTAATCAGCCATGCTGAGGAGAGTCACGGTTCACAAACAATTCAGGCAGTTCTTCAGAAACATATTAAATGGGTGGGCTTCTCTGGGTTTTCTAATGGGTACTTGATTAAGTTTTTGAAAGTAAGCCTTAATAAAGCCAGCCCATTTCATCCTCTGTTTATTCTCTCTTTGTACTTACTTTCTGCACTTATTGGAATCTACTTAATTCCACTATTATATTAAGAAATGTCCCTGAGAACTTGGTTTGGTGGCTTGCCAGTGTTGTTGTAACTCGATTGCTTCAAATTAAAAGCCTGCAGAAGAATCACATGTGGTTGGGCCTCAACCCCAGACTTTTGATTGAACAGATCTAAATGGAAGCCTGAAAATCTACATTTTGTGGACAGACTTTTGACTTAATGATTAAGATGTCCTTTAGGATGCCTGTATCCTATATACCCTGGGATGCAGCTGGTGATGGCTCAAGTAGTTGGGTTGCTGCCAGCCACTTGGGAGATCTGAATTCAGTTCCAGTCTCCCAGCTTTAGCATGAGCCAGCTGCAGCTGTTGCAAGCATTTGGGGAGTGAGCCAGCAGATGGAAGATTCATTCTCTCTCTCTCTCCCTCTCTCTCTCTCTCTCTCCCTTTCCTTCTCCCTCTCCCTCTTTGTTCCCCCCACCCCATTTGTCTCTTTTTTGCCTTCCAAATTAGATTAAATGAATAATGTTTTAAGATTTGCATTTGTAACACATCCTTTGCAGTTGCTGGTGCTGCTACTTGAAGGACCAAACCAAAAGCCACTGCTGTAAATAAAAAATCATCTTCTGAGGATCTTTTAGAGCAGCTGAAGACATGGCAGTTCAAGGCTACACGAGCCAGTAAGCAATTCATTTCATTTCCTTCAACTGAAGTCCACTACAAAGAAAAAAAACCTGAATGACAAGGAGCCCTGCACCCTTTGACAGGCTAACAACCCCTTAAATGAGACCGTGCAAAAGAGCCTGTGTAGTACCTGGTGGATAATAGGATCACAGCAAACAGGAGAAAGAGTTAAATGGCCAGCCCCTGCTGATTCTTGCTAAAAGATTTACTGTGCATTTTATTTAGATTTTGAAATAAAAAGAAAATTAGGAAACTGATTTATCCCTAAAGAGAATGTGTAGGCATAGATGCAAACACACAGGATAGATGAATAAAAGAAACCTGGTATGTCAAACAGCAAAAGTCAAAGGAATACTGACCCCTCCCCTGTGGTCTCAGGCTAGGAATTGAAATGGAGAAACTAAGCTAACAGAATAAATGGTACAAAGTAATTCGGCTGCTTTGCAAAGTTCTTTAAGTTTTAATACTAGGAGAGAGGTCCCTTTTTAAAATATGAATTTCATCTCGTCTATGTGCCTTTAAGGGAGCATAACTTATTTATATTTTCCCCTTTCTTCTAATTTACTGACTCCCTCCATCTCCTGCACTCTCCCTTTCAACTAGAACAATAGGGTTTTGAAGACAGATATGTAGCAACAGCAGCATCTTCCATGCTCTCTCTGACTCCTCATTATAAGGTTATTTTCTTCTGTTTTGAAATAGAAACACTGCCTTTGATGCTACCGTTTAAATTTTCTTTTTTTTTTTTTCTTTTGCTAAAGAAAAGTGTCCCCTCTTGATTACCTAGCCTTGTCACTTTGGCACAATGTGGTAAATAGCATTCTAAATAAATATTTTCTAATCTGCCTTCAAGTACAACTTTCCTTTTGAGTGCAAATAGGATAATTGGACAGAGGAGAAGAAAGCGGCATTGAACGCACTGTTTTAAGGGGGAAGAGTGTGATTTTTGCTGGGCTGCTCTGATGTAGGGCTCATCAGCAATTTCCAAGAGAGCTTGGTGAATTCATGAACAGCATTTTAGTGATTGGGCTGCCTACAGGGACAAAGATTTGAGACTCTCTTCTGACTAAAACGATAGAGTGATTCTCTTTGCACATCTCATTGTTCTGAGTGTTGCTGTAGTATTTTCCACTCCTCCTGACTTACTGCTCTGAGCCTCTTCCACCCTGTGCTGTGTGCTCCCTGGAGAATGAACTTCCTCCCTTCTTCTTTCCCTACCTGTGTCCCTCTCTGCCTGTTGCTTCCCATCTCTCTCTTCCGTACTCACTGACATGTGGATCGGCTCCATGTAGATCTCCTGGATCGCCACCAGGGAGCTGTTTTTTGGCCTCCTGACAGCACAAGGTGCTGCCATCCTGACAGGCAGGAAAAGGCAGGCGAGCAGGCGTATGTTAATGCAAGGGAGGTGTGGGAAACAGAGACTCTTTTGCCAGTTTCAGGCATAAGGTACTTAATTAAAAGCCAAAAACTCTTAGCTCTGGTTGTCACTTTCCTCCTCTGGGAGTGCAGTCTTCCCTTTGGAGTCCTTGCTTTTGCGTAGCACCCACCTGGGCTCCTCTCAGCTCTGTGACGCTTGCTCTCGTCTTTCCAGTGGACAGGCAACAGGCTAAAGAGGAAAAGAAAGCTGAGAATGGTAGTACATCTATTTGCACATCACTGAACCACAGGCAAGAAACCAAGACACCGCGCTTTTTACATAGTTGCCAGGTATCAATCTTGTGGCTCTTTACTGCCAGGCATTGTCCCAAACACTAAAGGAGACATGAACAAGAAGACCTCACCCGGGTCCTTACAGGGGTGCTGTTATGTCTGTGAAGCCTGACATGTATGCATGTAGGGGCTTCCCCATCTCTAGGACGTGCTAGCCTGAACCCTACCTCCCCTCTGCAGCCTCAGCTCACACCAAGCTCACATGGCCCTTGGCCCTAGGAGTAAGTTTCCCCTATCTGTCCCATAAATGATTCCTCCCTCTTACCACAAAGCCTTAATACATGCAATTCTCTCCCCATCACTTCCACTTCTTTCCTTCCTGTCCTTTGTCTTTTCAGATTCCTAGGGATATGTCACAACTTTGCAAAAATTTCTACTAACATCTAATTTTTAAAAAAAATATTTATTTTTTTTTATTTTTTTGAAAGAGTTACAGAGAGAGGTAGAAACAGAGAAAGAGAGAGAGAGGTCTTCCATTCCACTGATTCACTCTCCAAATGGCTCCTGAAGCCAGGAGCCAGAAGCTTCTTCCAGGTCTCCCACATGGGTGCAGGGACCCAAGGACTTGGGCCATCTTCAGCTGCTTTCCCAGGCCATAGCAGAGAGCAGGAGTGGAAGTGGAGCAGCCAGGACTGAACTGGCACCCATATGGGATGCCGGCACTGCAGTCTGGGGCTTTAACCCACTGCGCCACAGTGCGGGCCTCAAACATCTCATTTTTTGCTAGGTTTTGGTAACCTCTTTGCTATCCCTAACTTGCATTGTAGCCTAGGACAGCCGCAGTGTTAAACAATTGCCATTGATTGTCCTTGACTAATGCTCTAGGATAGACTATTAACATGGGGTAAGCACTAAATCAGGTCAAACAAAGGAAGTTCCTATGAATAAAAATTGTATTTAGTCGCCAGACAGGTAACATAGTGGTAATTCATGGGAAGTGGAACCTTTAGAGAGTTCTGACTTTATCTTTCTTATATCTTGCTTCTTCCTATCCCTGCTAGACTGCTGGTTTGGTGTCTACCAAAGTAATGAGGCTGTTGATTTCCAGGTCTGCTGCTGGATGTTCTTACTAAGAAGTATTATGTTTTCTTAAATAAAGACTATTCACACTGTTGTAAGCCTTTGGTTAATTTGTATAGTTCTGAAAATTTGACTTTGATAATATTTTCCACTATTTTGTTTTATGAACATTTTCAGAGGACCTTATTCCACTCTCCTGAAGTGTCTTTCTTAATCATAAATACCTATGCTACTGTGTAAATGTCTTTTTATAACAAAAATAATTTTAGTACAACTTATTTTTGAGTAACTTTAGATTCATAGGAAAAATGAGTAGAAAGAACAGAGATTTTCCATATACTCCATTAAACTCTACCTTTAAACACAGCACCACACAAAATAGTTTCACCCCCCTAAAAATCCTCTGTCTGCGTCCTCTCCCCACTAACTCCTGGAAATAACTTCCTTTTTCTGAAAAATGTTTTGTCTCTTTCAGAATGGCAATCATTGGAATAACACATGATGTGATCTTTCTAGATGGACTTCTTTTAATTAGTAATATGCAATCAAGTTTCCTTCATGTCTTTTCAAGGACTGAGGGATCATTTATTTTTAGTGTTGAATAATATTCTATAGTCTGTATTTCTGGTTTATCCATTTAATTTTAGAAGGATATCTTGGGACTGTGTTGTGGCACAATGGGTTAAGACTCTGCCTCAATGCCTGCCGGTTGCTCCATTTCCATTCCAGCTCCCTTCCAATGAGCCTTGGAAAGCAGCGGCAGATAACCCGAATGCTTGGGCCCCCTGCCACCTACTTGGGAGGCTCAGATGCAGCTCTGTTCTTCTGATTTCATCCAGGCCTAGCCTGGTTATTCTGAAGTGAACCAACAGATGTAAGTTATCTCTCTCTCTCCCCCCCCCTTCCTCCCTCCCTCCTTGTTTTTCTGTCACTCTGCCTTTCAAGTGAGTAAATAAATTTTTAAAAATAAAGAAAAATATCTTCATTACTTCCAAGTTTGAACATAATCAATAAACTGCTATCAATATCCAAGTATAAGTTTTTGTGTGGACTTAAATATCCAACTTACTTTGGTATATACTATAATGTATAATTGCTGGGTTGTATGGTGAGAGTATATTAGTTTTATAGCAACAGGAGTCACTGTGTACTTCCCCCCATGCGGGATCTGTCCCCAATGTGTCGTCTAAAGCCAAGTGATGCTACGACTGGTACTGAAACAGTATTTTTATACTTTGCGTTTCTGTGTGGGCGCAGACTGATGAGGTCTTTGCTAATTATATACTGAAGTGATCTTCTGTGTATAAAGAGAATTGGAAATGAAAAAAAAAAAAAAACAACCTGGTGTTAAAATGGAAAAGGCATAGAAAATTAATTATTTTGAAAAAAAAAATTATGTAGGATCTCTGTCTTTAATGTGCTGTACATTGCTATTTTATGCTATAATTAGTAATCCAATGGTAGTTTTTTCACTTGATGTTGCTATATGGGCAAAATGTTGAAATCTTTACCTAATATATACTAAACTGATCTTCTGTGTACAAAAAGAATTGAAAATGAATCTTTACACGAATGGAAGGGGAAAGGGAGCGGGAGGGGGGAGGGTTGCGGGCGGGAGGGAAGTTATGGGAGGGGGGAAGCCATTGTAACCCATAAGCTATACTTTGGAAATTTATATTCATTAAATAAAAGTTTAATAAAAAAAAAAAAAGAAAAACACAACATTGTCTTTCAAAGTAACTGTGATTTTTGCATTCTCACTTGCAGGGAGTGAGAATTCCTGTTGTTTCACATCTTCACCAGCAGTTAGTATTGTCATTTTTTTGGATTTTTTTCCACGCTAAAAAGTGAGCAGTAGTACTTCACTGGGCTTTAAATTTCAGGTTTCTCACAAATATTGTGAAATCACCTTTTTTAATGCTTATTAGTGAAGGTTTGTTCAGCTTTTTGCCCATTTTTAAATTGGGTTGTTCATTATTCTTAATGTTGGATTTAATAAGTTCTCTGCCCATATTGGATAACAGTTTTTGATGAAATATGTTTTCTGCAAATATTTTCTCCCAGTTTGTAGCTGGTCTTATTCTCTTGGCAGTATTTTGAAAGAACATTAAGTTTTCAGCTTTAATGAATTCCATATTACCAGTTGTTTCTTTTATGAATTATGCTTTTGGTGCTATATCTAAAAAGTCATTGCCATACCCAAGGTCACCTAGATTTTTCCTTTATGTTATCTTCTAAGAGTTCTATAACTTTGTATTTTACATTTAGGTCTATGACCCATTTCAAATTTGCATTAATCGGGTTTCTACAGAGAAACAGAACAGCCAGGAGATATTGATATGGATGATAAGCATATAGACATGGGTATCTGAGGAACTTTCTTATAAGAACTGCTTACATGATTGTGGGGGCTGAGAAATACCACAGTCTGCCATCTGGTAATTGGAGAAAAAGGAAAACCAGTGGCGTAACTCAGCCGTAGTCCAGAAGCCTGAATCCAGAAGCAGAGTCCTTGCTGATGTGAGTCCTGGTCTAAGTCTGAAGGCCCAGGAACCAGGAATGCCCATGTCCTGATGTTACAGGTGAAACGGCGGTGGAGAAAAAATTACGGTGGTTCTTTGTCTCACATGGAAGAAGAATTTCTAGGCAGATAATGCAAAGAAAAAAGCAAGATGTATTTAAAAGCAATATTTATTTAAGTCAGAGATCTCTAGCCAGAGTGGCCTGGAGTAGGGCTCCAAGGGAGGCAAAACTGGAAGGGGTTGGTGGTACTGGGATTATTAAGCACAATTTTGGGGAAGAACCTGCCAATCAGTACAAGGCAGGGACAAACCCATCAAAAAACCTGATATGTAATCTTTTTACCCTGTCTGGCTTGTGCATGATACTGGATTGTGCATGATAAAACCAAAGAGCCATCAGAAGGGTGGGATACCTAACTTGTTTTGCAGTAAACTGGGAGCTCATAAGTGGAGTCACTATACCCTTGCTATGTTCATGATAAGATTGGAAGCTTCCAAGGAGTGGGGCAGGCACTTTTGACCTTGCTAAATATAACTTTTGGGGGAAGGAAGCATTTTGCACCCTACATTTCCACTGAAACCAACCTGACTACTTATTAACCTTTCTGACCCCTCATACTGAGACAACAGAAGATGAATGTCCCAGCAGTACCATAGACAGACTGAATTCACCCTTCTACACTTTATTCATTCTAGTTAGGCTTTCAAAGAATTGTATTGTACTTGCTTGCACTAGTGAGGGTGAGCTTCCCTAGTACCAATTCAAACATGAATCTCCTCTGGCAATACACTCCAGAAAGAATGTTTTACCAGAGATCTGGGCATCCCTTGACATAGTCAAGTTGACACATAAAATTACCCACCACAGAGTTAATTTTTTTTTAAGTTCATAAGCTCTGTCTCTAGATTTTTCTTTTTTTTCCCCATATGTGGATGTCCAGTTATTAGAGTATCATTTGTTGAAAAGACTATTTTTCTGCATTGAATTGCTCTGCTCCTTAGTCAAAGATCAGTTGACTAGACTATTTTTATGCTCTCAATTCTGTCCCATTGATCTATTTGTCTATTAACAAAAACTGCTGTAAAGCACCGTGTTAAGCCTCTTTTGTGAACATGGCTCACAGTTATAATTTTGCATACAGTTTTGTATCTATCACTTACTTTCATTAAATCTAAGGTTTGTGAGGATCAGATTTATCCTCTTTGGTCACCATGCTATCCCCAGCTCTTTGCAGTGTATCTGACTCATAGCAGGAGCTCAGGAACATTTGTTGATTAAATGAATACATGGAAAAGTTTCATGAAAACTGAAAAGCTTGCAGGGAGGGGAGGGATACTGGAAACATGCACCTAGTCTCCTAGGATGAAATAGACTTCTCAAAGAGGCCCAAATCAATTCTCTGGGGAGTCATACAGTATCCGGCAAGAGGCTTCCAGATTTTTCTCAACTGCCACAAGCAAAGATGCAGTGAGATCCAATCCCTTGTCCCCTGCCCCTAAACCACCCCCGAAGCTCTGTTACAGCATCTAAAAGTGGTGACAGCTGCAAATATGTCTAAATCATTTCTGCCTCCAATACTGCCACCTTCTTTCCAGGTAAGATGGCAAAAGCAATCCAACATTGTAATCAGTTGGGAAAGGTGTAAATTGAATAACAGCATTTAGCTGAGAAAAAAAATGACTATTTTGAGGGACTTTGCTTGTAAATCAGTTAATACCTAGGTAAAATGGACAAAGAAATGCAGCCCATTGGGGAAACTCATGGTCTCTCTGCCCTACCATGAGGCTCTCTGAAAATGAAGGGAGCCTTGGTGGTAGAGAGTCAGGATGTCTCAGTTTTGCTTTAATTGTAAGCAAAATTATTTCAACAGATGCAGTTAAATTCCACTCATCTTGAAAATTCTTAAATATTTCAGAGTTGAACAGAATTATTTTTTCTTAAGTAACTTTTCAGAATTACATTCCATATAACTACTATATACTCAAACTTTTCTCTCTCTCTCTTTTTAAAAAGATTTATTTATTTATTTGAAAGAGTTACACAGAGAGAGGAGAGGCAGAGAGAGAGGTCTTCCATCTGATGGTTCACTCCCCAATTGACCACAATGGCTGGAGCTGTGCCAATCCAAAGCCAGGAGCCAGGAGCTTCTTCCTGGTCTCCCACGCAGGTGCAGGGACCCAAGGACTTGGACCATCCTCCACTGATTTCCCAGGCCATAGCAAAGAGCTGGATTGGAAGTGGAGCAACCGGATCTTGAACTGGCGCCCATATAGGATGCCGGTGCTTCAGGCCAGGGCGTTAACCCGCAGTGCCCCTCAAACTTTTCAAGAAGTGAGGGGCATATTTGTCCTGGTGTAGCTCTTAATGCATGGAAAGTAAAGGGATTGCAGAAATGAAAGAAATTGTTCACCCATTCTTAAATTATTTGCTAGGACTACTACTTCCATTAGCTGGGCAAAGAAGGTATTTCAAGTCATGTCAGAACTACTTCATCCGGCAAGGTTTCCTTCAAAGAGGGGAGGAGAAAGGCAGCTGATACAGTACTCTTCTCACAGACAAGTTCTACAAAACCTCCTAAGGTAGGAGTTTTTAAATGTATTTCTACAGTTTACCGGTGTGGACTAAGTGGTATGTGATGTTAAAAGTAAAACATTGTGGGGGCCAGAGCTATGGTGCAATGGGTTAAAATCCTGGCCTGCGTCACCGGCATCCCATGTGGGTGCCAGTTCTAGTCCTGACTGCTCCTCTTCCAATCCAGCTTTCTGCTGTGGCCTGGGAAAGCAGTGGAAGATGACCCAAATCCTTGGGCCCCTCACTCACGTGGGAGACCCAGAGAAAGCTCTTGGCTCTTGGGATTCAGATCAGCCCAGCTCTGGCCATTGTGGCTACCTGGTTCAAGTACTTGAACCCCTGCACGCATGTGGGAGACCCGGAGGAGGCTCCTGGCTCCTGGTTTCGGATGGGCACAGCTCCGGCAGTTGCAGCCAACTGGAGAGTGAACCAGCAGATGGAAGACCTCTTTCTCTGTCTCTACCTCTCTCTGTAACTCTGTCTTCCAAATAAATAAAATAAATGTTTAGAAAAAAGTAAAACATTGTGTTCCTAAAAATCATTAAAGTGTTGTATGGTGCAGCTGAATTTTTAAAAATGCAAATTAGATCTGATTCAAGATTAACCCTAGGATAACATCAGTCTCAGCATGTTTCTGCATAGAAGGGCTACTTGGATTTGGAGGAAATATCTTACGTCTCACTTTTTTAACTCCTTTGTGTACTGCTTAGATGTATTTTAGACATATATGTAACTATGACTTATGAAGGCATGCTGCTCTACTTAATTTCATCATTTGTCCTTATTTGCATCTAAATCCAGAATATGATTCTATTTGAAATCCAAAAGTTTACAAATGAGAAGCAGAAGCCTTTGAGGGCTTGGAGTTACCACGTTAAAGGACATCCATTATTCTTACATAAATATATTTTTAACTTAGTCAAACTCTTTTTCATAATGTTTGCAATGGATAGGAAATATAGTTCTGTTAAATAAAATTTCAGGTGCAGATCTAATTTGGAGTGAGACAGAACTGATAATTTGTTAAAGACCAATCTCTAGTTGGTCTCTTCAGGATAACTTGTATTTACAAGGCTGCTGAGGGGGAGGACAAGAGATACGGTTGCCAGGGGAAACCTTTTCCTGATTGGGAGAGAGGTCATCATAGGTTTTGACAAAGAAAGGAGAAAGAATGGCTTTATTTCCTAAGATTTTTTTTCTCTGTTCTTACAGTAAAAGAAAAAAAAGCAGCAGAAAAAAAATCGCCTTGTCTGCTTCTTATTCACTCTGTGAATTCACAGAAAGTCTCTGGGTAATGAGCCTCCAAGGATGCCCAGCCCTCATGAAAATTCCTCTCAGTATTGTTTAAGTTATTATTCGAATGTGATCTTGTTTACTTCTGTGTGTATGCTTGCTTTACCCAATTAGAATGCATAATAGCTATAGTTTAGGGCTACGTTGTATAATTGTTATGTTACCCAAGTGCCTTTTGCATAGTTAAGTACTCAAAAATGAACTCAGCTTATTTTTATTGAATCTTTTTTAAAGAGTTATTCATTTATTTGAAAGGTTGAGAGAGAGAGAGAGAGAGGAGAGAGATCTTCCATCTGCTGGCTCACTCCCCAGATGGCAGCAATGGCCAGAGCTGGGCTGATCTGAAGCCAAGAGGCAGGAGTTTCTTCCAGGTCTCCCACATGGGTGCAGGGGCCCAAGGATGTGGGCCATCTTCCGCTGCTTTCCCAGACACATTAGCAGGGAGCTGGATTCGAAAAGGAGCGCTGGGACTGGAACCAGCACCCATGTGGAATGCCAACACAGCAGGCAGAGGCCTTACCTGTTACTCCACAGCACTGGCAACTGCTTTTATTGAATCTTAACCCATTATAATTTTTCCTATGGAAAGATAATTTTGAATGAAATATGCAGCATTCCTCTCTCCCTTAGCTGTTTAGGAGGGTTAATATAAGCTAAATCTATCTACTTACAAACAGGCTGCTCTGAATGTGAGATCCCAGAGACTGGGGTCTGGGCTGCCTTGTTCACGTGTATCCCCAACTCTGGGGACTGCATCTGTCATCTTTATACATGCACTTAATAAATTACTGTTAAGCACATAGAGCCCTTTGTTCCTGGCCATAAGCCATGGGCATAGAAATAGAAGGCAAAGGGAAAAATGAGCTGCTCTCTGTATATAGTCTTAAAAACAAAATGAAAGAAGATTAATACCAAAACTCTTTTGAAACTACAGAGTAGTTTGAAGTGACTCAGGAATTAAGTTGAGTTGTTAAAAATGAGAACAAAAATATATAGGTCGAAACAATTCATTTGTAATGATATACCTTCTGAATAACTGGTAAGAGTCTACTAGGGCGCTCTCTCTTTAAAAGATACCTGTTCAGAAGGTTCAGAATGATGGGCTTACCTAAGAATTTGCCTTCATGTTTTGGTAACAGTTTCCCTTTTCCCTCAATTGACTGTGTTTAGGAACTTTTCCTATCAAGCTGCTCTTTAGCCTTGAAGATAATAGTTGGTTAAATGAACACCTTACTGGAATCTAGCTTTTTCATTTGTCACAGCAGGAGAGTGAGTGGGCAGGTTTCAAATCCTCTGAAAAAAATTCACCCAAAACGTGGAAAATCAAATGTCTAATCCAAGTTCCATCTGAGAGGCTATAGTGTTAATGATAAAGGACCTTAAGCAATTAAAGGATTGATCATAGTGATTATGGGCTAACAAGACTAATTATCACTTATTGAACATTTCCTGGGGGCTAATGCTTTTCACACATTATTGTTAACTCATATGAGATCATGAGGTAGATACTACTGTCACCATTTTATAGATAGGACAATTGAGACCCAGAGTTATGAAGTAACTTAGTTAATGAAGCTTTTCTTTTTTTCCAGGAAGTCTTATTTATTGGGAATACTGCATACAAAATGTACACATGCATGTTAAGAATTTTACTACCTTTTTTACTACTTTATATTCATCATGCATCATATTTGGAAAGAATAAAATTTAATCACATAGACTGAAAATTAAGTAATAGCTATTACTTTTTTAAGAAAGATTTATCTATTCATTTATTTGAAAGGCAGAGTGACAGAGACAGAGAGAAAAAGAGAAAGAGATGAACTGAGACTTAAGTGTAAGTCTTTCTCACATAAATCCAGAAGTTTCATGTGAGGCATCCAGATCTTTGATCATCTGTGATGTTCACCCTATTCCTGACTTGGGTCAATGTCAGTCACTGTCTGTTCAGCCCGAGATTTTCTTAAAGCCAGCTGTGTCACCATTCAGCTCAACTCCTAACCACCAGGAAAATGATTTATGGAAAAGATTAGCAGAGTCTTAGTGCTTAGCCCCAGTGAGTGTTTTTAGCAGAAGACGGGATAGTAATAGAAAGCTTAGGATTTGGGCTTCATAGCCAGACAAAACCGAGCTTAAATCTCAATTCAGTCACCTCACAGGATCCTTAGTTAAGTCACTTCATGTCTCTGAGCCTTGATTTTCCCTTGTATAAAATTACATCTCTGCTTGAAGTCAGCCCACTGCTGCTTGTTGAAACCACAGCCAACACATGGTGGAAGCCACAGGAACGCAGTGCTCCACCTGGCATTCCTGCAGCCAAGCACAGCAATTGAGAGGTCGAGGCTCTGACAGGGAGGTAGCAGGTGGACTTCTGTCCCAGTAACACCTGCCTGTTTTATGTGCAGGTCATATCTAGTCTTTAAAATAGCCCTTGATGAGGGCTGGTGTTCAGCACAGTGGTTAAGTCACTATGTGGACACATGCATCCCAAAGTGATGCCTCAGCTCCTACATTTCTGCACCAATTTCCTGTTAATGTATACCCCCAGGAGATAGCATATGATGGCTCAAGTAGTTGCTACACATGTGGGAGACTGGATTGAGTTCTAGGCTCTGGGCTTGAGCCTGGCCTAGGCCTAGTTGTTGTAGACATTTGGAAAGTGAGCCAGCACTTGGGAGATCTCTCTCTCTCTCTTGCTACTCTCACTCTCATTCTCTCTCTAACCATGTGTGTGTGTGTGTGTGTGTGTGTGTGAGCGTGCACATGTACCTGTCAAATATGTTAATTAATTTAAAAAATAGCCAGTGCCAATGGCTCATTGTTCGGTGCAATCTTGTGTTATAATTTCTCTACCTAAAAATACCTGCTAAAGATAGTGCTTGTAATAAAAATGTGGAATTGGCCACTCACAAGAATTTTTTAAAGGATTTATTTATTTATCTGAAAGGTAGAGTTACATGTAGTGAGAAGGAAAGTCAGAGACAAAGGTCTCCCATGCATTGGTTCACTCCCCAAGTGGCCACAATGGCTGGAGCTGTGAAGATCTGAAGCCAGGAGCCAGGAGCTTCTTCTGGGTCTCCCACATTGGTGCAAGGGCCCAAGTACTTGGGCCACCTTCTACTGCTTTTCCAGGCCATGGCAGAGAGCTGGATCTGAAGAAGAGCAGCCAGGACGAGAACCAGCGCCCACATGGGATGCTGGCGCCAGACGTGGGAGATTAACCTGCTATGCCACAGCGCTGGCCCTGACTATTGAACATTTTTAAAAAACTTTTATTTCGCCAGCGCCGCGGCTCAATAGGCTAATCCTCTGCCTTGTGGCACTGGCACACTGGGTTCTAGTCTGGGTCGGGGTGCCGGATTCTGTCCCGGTTGCTCCTCTTCCAGGCCAGCTCTCTTCTGTGGCCCAGGAGTGCAGTGGAGGATGGCCCAAGTGCTTGGGCCCTGCACCCCATGGGAGACCAGGAGGAAGCACCTGGCTCCTGCCATCGGATCAGCGCGGTGCGCCGGCCGCAGTGCGCCTGCCGCAGCGGCCATTGGAGGGTGAACCAACGGCAAAGGAAGACCTTTCTCTCTCTCTCTCTCACTGTCCACTCTGCCCGTCAAAAAAAAAAAAAAAACAAAAAAAACACACCTTTTATTTCATAAACATAAATTTCCAAAGTACAGCTTTTGCATTACAGTGGCTTTTACCCCCCATAATTTCCCTCCCACATGCAACCCTCCCATCTCCCGCTCCCTCTCCCATTCCATTCACATCAAGATTCATTTTCAATTATCTTTATATACAGAAGATCAATTTAATATATATTAAGTAAAGATTTCAACAGATTGCACCCACACAGAAACGCAAAGTGTAAAGTACTGTTTGAGTACTAGTTACAGTATTAATTCACATTGTACAACACATTAAGGACATTAATTGCCATCTAAGAGGGACATGGAAACTAGATAATTAAGCCTATAAGAGTAAGCAAGATTAAAGACACAAAGACACCCTGTCCTTTGTCATCGATATGTCTTTTCTATTAGTGTGGCAATTCCCTAATCAAATAACCAATCATTTCTCTGTGATAATGATGAACTCACAATGGCAAAGTTCATGTAGGATGTGTATACCCTCTGCTGTTTCAATGAGTCTGTGCCAAATATACTGTACATGTAAGACAGTGTTTCAAGGGTGAGTAAGGTTCTTATGGATGGTCACACATATGTTTTAAAATAGAGTGGATTTGGGGTACCTATATTTTATGTATCTATACATATATAGATATATTATATATATGGATGACTAACATTTTCTGAAAGGAAGAGCTAGGAAGAATTTATTGCAATTGAGAGCAAAAAGAGAGATAGATTTACAAAAAATATCCACATCCTTGATAGAACTATTGAGATAGGGCATTTGACATAGAGAACCATGATAAGAGGAGAAGTTTAGAGGATAGGCCAAAGAGGACTAAATCTTTCTCCGTCCTATTTATAATTATCTTATTCACAACAGAAGAAAGTAGAAAAAACAACTCTTGTTCAGTGTTTATAATGCTATCTCAACTTTAAGTATACCAACATATTTAATTTTTACAGCAATCTGATAAAATGAGCTATCTCAGAGGTCAGCAAGCTTTGACCCATGAATTCTGTAGCTCTGTGTTTTATTATGGTCTGTGAGCTGGGGATAGCTTTTATATTCTTTAGCGGTTACATTAAGTGCCTACATGATATTCTGCATTTGAACTCTTGGTCTGCAGAAACCTAAAATATTTAGTATCTGAGACTTTAAGAAAAAGTTTGCCTATAAATGAAATGTACTATCACCCCTGTATTACAGATGGGAAAATTGAGATTCTGGTTCTTGTGTTTCCAAGTAATAGGGCTAACACTCAAACTCAAGCAGTCCATTCTAGACTGCATGCTCTTAACTGCTACGGAGAGATGAGAAGCACTGATCTTTCACTATGGCTGTGAAGAGAAGTCCAGTGAAAAACTATGTCTACCACCTAAGGACTCCCCATCCTTAGGGAGTTTAATTTTAGACACTGACTTAGAGCTGTTGGTGAAAACGCTGAGCTTTGTCACAGCCAACGACTAGCTTTGAGAAACGGCCAAAATTAGGTCCTAAAGAAATCTTAAAAGAGAGTAGGGTGGCAGAATAGAACTCCTATTGGACACCATAGAACAGCTGTGTAGTAAAGGAAATACAGTTCATGTAGTAGGGTCTGAATGTCACTGAGACTCTTGTGAGAGCTCCTTTTTTCTCCAGGAGGTGAAGATCAGGACAATAGTGAACAGACCTAAAAGAGGCCTCATGGAGATTAGACAATTACCACCCCTCAGAGCAGTATCAATGAGACAGCTCCTAAAACAACCATAGGCTATCCATGTTTGATTTCCAGGCCAATTCAGAAACGAATATCTAGTGGAGTGTCCCGCCTTTGAATCTGCATTCTTCTCTCGTACAGATTTTCCTGTTCCTTTGCTTCACATCATGTCTTGCTAAAGGGGTCATGATGATGCTCCAGGAACTGTTGCACTAAGGATACAGCAGGAGTCAGCATTCCCACTTTGCATGAAAAAGGAGGGCCTCTGAGATCCTGCAGTGCTGGGGACTGCTGCTCCAGTAGAGCTCACAATCACACTTAGGCTTGATGGTGGCAGCCTGCACAGAGTGAACTGGGAAGACTCAGGGCATCAACAGCACAGACTTGTTTCCCCAAGTTTTCCACCAGATAATTCGATGCCAGCAGTTGCAGTCTGCCTATCCCTAGAGCAAAATTCTTCCTTGAGCACTTCTGATCTGAAAGCAGAAATAGAAGGCGAGCAGATAGATGTGGGGACAGAGGCCTCCAGTCTCTTCATTGAACCCATGGTCATCATGGTCATGAATCTCTCTACCTCGGGGATTTTGTTCTGACTAGGAGGAATGAAATATTTTTGGCTACATTTTTGGAAATATAGAGAAGGAGCTTTGTTAATGCAAGTCTATTATGCCAAAATTCTTTCTGTAATTCCTTTCTTCTCTTAGACATCCCCCAAGGACAATTACAGAGTCCTCCTTAATAAGGCATTAATTGCATCTTAACCTCTCCAGGAAGTACTAGTGGTGCTGGAGCATTAAATGGTACAAAAAAATAGGAAGGAGTCCAAGTTGAAATTCCCTTCTCTCTCAGTGTGTTCTGAAGTTAACAAAGCACTGGTCTCCTTCGTAATGAAAAGCTGTTCTTTGGGCCCAACAGTGAGATACCTGCTTTCACCAACAAGGCAAGGAGGGTCTTTGATTTGTACCATCACTAACTGCTTTGGCAGGAGAGTTTTTGTTTGAACTACGCTTTAGAAAGGGAAAAAGGCAGTAAAGAAAAAAATCACGACTCCTTCCTTTTAACCTATTTCCTATGGCTCTTTTCCTTTGGACAAATAAAATTTTTTTAGAAAGAGGAAAGAAGATCAATAAAATGCTGTAAGCTGAAAATTATTGATCCTTCACCAACGCTTCATTTGGCTTCAAAAGAAATTTATGACACAGTTAAAAAATGAAAATTAACAAAAAGAAAATTTTCTAAATGTTGAGGAAATTTAAGCTCTAAATATTTTCTCATAGGAAAACTTCCATATTTTGGTTCTAGAATCTTAGTCTATGTTGTCTGTTCTGATTTTTGCTTCATTTAATTTTCAAGTACCTGGAAGTTTTTGGGCTCTTAAAATTGCACTTCTCTCTCTTTTTTAAAAAAATAAAGATTTATTTATTTATTTATTTAAAAGGCATATACACAGACAGAAGGAGAGAGAGAGAAAGATCTTCCATCTGCTGATTCACTCCCCAAATGGCTGCAAAGGCCAGGGCTGGGCCAAGCTGAAGCCAGGGACCTGGGGCTTCTTTCCAGCATACCACGTGGGTTCAAGGATCTAAGGATTTGGGCCATCTTCTGCTGCTTTCTCAGGTCATTAGCAGGGAGCTGAATCAGAAATGAAGCAGCCAGGATTCGAACCTGCCCCCCTATGGGTTGCTGATACTGCAGGCAGAGGCTTATCCTTCTATGCCATAGCATAGGTCCCTGTGTGTCTCTTGATTAAGGAACAGGATTAGTCCTGGCTCAATCCAAAGCAAACAGAATATGTATGGTAAAGCCTTAAGCCAAGTTATTCTCTGGGTGAGAGCACATCCAAAGACCAGTTTTCTGAATGTTGAGGCAGTCTCCCTCTCTCTTAGATTGATTGGGACAACTTGCAACAGAAACACTATGATGCCTGTGTAAGACAAATCAATCAAAGAATATGAGCAGGGGAGTGGCTTGAGAGAAATGAACATGTACACATGATTCCCATTTTTACTAAACAATTGTCCTGTGTGCAATGGCCAATGAGTGTGGTGGAAGCACATTTCAGCCATTATTTTTGGAGGACTTAGAGCGGCTTCAGGTATTCTGTGTTGGGGGTAGGGGAGAGCCCTTCCTTGTGACTATCTTGAGTGTATGCCCCATGAATTTCAAGAAACTAATGAAAATTGTAATTTCTGCTTCCTGGCTATTCTGTTTTCTTTTGTTAACGTGGTTGTCACAATAATAGTTGCTCCTCTCAATGCTTTGGCTGATCTTTGTAACAAGCCCTGCCATCCTGTTTCCTAAAATACTCTACTCCAGTGACTGGCAAAGATAGAGACAGAACTTGAGCTATTGGCTGAGGAGCCGCGACTCTGCTGAGGGAGACGGAAGGCTCCATGGAAGGTTTTGCGAGAGAGTTTACTGCATCATATCCCCTTATCTTTTTACAGCTGAGCAATCAAAAGTTCACAGAGCTCTTTTTAGTTTTGTCCAAAATCACACACAAGTTTGAAAAAAGAGAGGGAATAGCAACTTGGATCTCCCAAGTCTCAGGCCTGGTCTGTTTCCTTGGCAACGTGCTACCTGGCTTTTCCCACACGGGGCCCAGGGGTACAGGTGCACATGCACATGCACACTTTCTGGGGGCAGCCTCTTGCTTTCCATGGGCCTCGAAAGATTGCCCTTTGGTTTGTCACAGCAGAGCCCGTTGGCAGATGGTGAATCAGCCTCCGGCTCCACGTCAGCCTTTACTTAAAAAGAGCTCCCCTGGTATCCCTCCATCTCGCTCTCCGGAGGATGCTGTCAGGCGGGTCCCATCTGCTCCCACTGTTTTCCAGGAACTGTGTATCTGGGTTTCACATAGGGCTGCCATGTGCCTGGGAGCACTTTTCCTGACTACATTGCTATGCTCATTTCCTTCCTTGGCTCTCTCTAGAGCAAATGTTTCAGTATCTCCTTCAATTAAACATTGAATAAGAAAGGAAGACCTCATTTTCCCATCACCTAACCTACCAAGCTGCTTTCCATCTGTACCCATACTCTGCCTTGCAACCGGATCCAATAACTGCCCCCTCTCTGCTACCATCAGAAGTCAAACCCACAACTTGAACGTTATAGCCTATCTCCTCTAAGATTTTGGAAAGTCTTTGTGGTCTCTTAAGAAAACCATCCCCTCTCTCTCATGCATCATCAAGTTTTCCCTCCCTAGTGGGCTGCTGGCTGTTTCCAAAGGTGTGCTAATGTAGTCCACCCACCCTCCAGTGTCCACCTGAAAACTTTAATACCCTGACTGCAAAAATCTCAGGATGAGTCATACTCCCTATCTTCACTTCCTCACCCCAAATGTCACTTTTGATCTACTCCACTTTGTTCCCAGCCTCTGTCAATATCACTCTAACACTTGTTGAGATCACCAGCTACATTCGATTTCATCTCCCCTGGCCTCTTAGCAGCACTGGGAGCAGCAGATCTTTGTGTGTATAACACTTTCTTCCCCTGGCTTCACACGTCTCTCCATCCGAGGTGTGTCATTGTTCCCGGCTCCTCTATTTCTTGCTGACCCCTGAAGTTGCTGGTATTTCTCAAGTTCATTCCTGATGCCCTTTCATCCCCTAAACTCTCTCCCTGACAGTCTCACCCAGATCATGGCTTTAAGTTGTCTCTGTTGCAAACTTCTCCCTAGATCTCCCTATCTCTGTATCTGAAACTTAGTATTTTTTTTTTTTTTTTTGGACAGGCAGAGTGGATAGTAAGAGAGAGAGATAAAGAGAAAGGTCTTCCTTTTTGCCGTTGGTTCACCCTCCAATGGCCGCTGCAGACGGCGCATCTCACTGATCTGAAGCCAGGAGCCAGGTGCTTCTCCTGGTCTCCCATGGGGTGCAGGGCCCAAGAACTTGGGCCATCCTCCACTGCCTTCCCGGTCCATAGCAGAGAGCTGGCCTGGAAGAGGGGCAACCGGGATAGAATCCGGCGCCCCGACCGGGACTAGAACCTGGTGTGCTGGCGCCACGAGGCAGAGGATTAGCTTGTTAAGCCACGGCGCCGGCCGAAACTTAGTATTTCAAAAACAATCATCTTAACAGCACCTGACCCTCAAGCTGACTCCCTCTCTATTGTCTTCCTTTTAATAAATGCTTTTACCATTTACCTGATTGCTTAGGCCCAAACAATATGGAACCCCCAGTCCAAGTGCCCAATATCCAAGGAAGTCTTGGTCCACGCCTCCAGAAATTTCCCCAATGCATCCAGAGTACTTTTCACATCCTTCACTACTGTGCCCTACTGGGAGGCTCCAATTTTCCTGACCTGGAAAGTGTCCTAACTACTTTTATTTTTGTCCTGCTCTAGTTTGTTCTGCATACAGCAGAGGTTTTCTTAGAGTATAAAATAATAACAAATTCTCCAATAGCTTTCATTTACACTACAATCACACTCTTAAAATCACGGTATTCAAGGCCTCATGTGGTATCCTTTTGGTGTTTTTGGTCCTCTGCATAAGATAACCAGCACTCTCAATTTTTCAATGGCTGTCTCTCATTTAATTCAGAGTTCTCTTCAAATTGATCTACTCAACGTTGTGACATAGCAGGCTAAGTCACCACTTGCAACATCAGTATCCCATGTTGTATGTCCCACTTCCAATGTCTACTTCCAGTCCAGCTTTCTGCTAATGCATCTGGGAAGGCAGGAGATCGTGGCCCAAATACTTTGGCCCCCGCCACTCTTGTAGGAGACCAGGATGGAATGCCTGACTCCTGGCTTTGCCTAGCCCAGACCTGGTTCTTGTGACCATTTAGGGAGTGAACTAGTGGATGTAAGGTCTGTATTTCTCTGTCTCTTCTGCTTTTTTTCAGTCATTAGCTTTTAAATAAACATATTTTTAAAAATCATTCATTCAGCAAGGTCTTCCATAGCTCCTCTATTCAAAATAGTCCTCACATTCACCTTTAACTTGCCATGTTTTTCTTTATAACATACACTGCCTGAAACTATATTATAATGTTTTATATCAATTTACTTGTTTATTTTTATTGAAACTACTCTTTCATGAAAGAGATACTTTCATCCTTTTCCGACTAATGAATCTCCGGAGTTCAGAATAAAACTTAGCACTTGGTAAATACTGCGTAAGAACTTTCTGGGGGGGAAATGGATGAAAAAGTGAACCTAAATACACATACTATGAGCCATGTGATAGATTATTCGATGTGAAGTGCCTGGATTAAGTATCCTGTCAACCAGATTGATGGACTGAAAAATGTGGTGATAGGCAATAGAGTGTACTTGCAAAGCATTGTTTTCCAAAATAAGCCAGAAATATGTTAAAAATAATCTCTCTCTCTCTCTCTCTCTCTCTCTCTGTGTAACTCTGACTCTCAAGTAAAAAATAAAAAAATTAATATCTTACCTATGTATTTGCCTGTATTAATTTTCCCCGAAATGCCAAATATTTGATCTTACTTGTGTTTGATTCCTGAGGGTTCAGCCCCCACTTTTTGGCTTGCAAGATCAAGGCTATTGTCAAACAACTGTAACTTCCTCATCCATGGTCGTCTCCCTTCTCTCATCACTCCCTTCCTAAATGACCCACTTCCAGATGAACGTGCAGCTCTCAGTAAAGTACGTTTCCTTACCTCTCAGGAGCTGAACAGCTTATCTCCTTCCCATGATTATTTATTTATTTATTTATTTATTGACAGGCAGAGTTAGGGAGAGAGAAACACAAAGGTTTTCCTTTCCGTTGGTTCACCCCCAAAATGGCCGCTATGGCTGGCGCGCTGCCAGAAGCCAGATGCCCCCTCCTGATCTCCCATGAGGGTGCAAGGCCCGAGCACTTGGGCCATCCTCCACTGCATTCCCAGGACACAGCACAGAGCCGGACTGGAAGAGGAGCAACAGAATCCGGTGCCCCAACCAGGACTAGAACCCAGGGTGCCGGCGCCACAGGAGGAGGATTAGCCAAGTGAGCCGCAGCACCGGCCCCATGATTATTTCTAACATCACATCCACCCTGAAGACCATTCCTCTTCTTCATTTTCAGAGCTTCCATAGCAAATGCACTCTACTTCTTGTAAGTCATGTGGTATTTTCTACTTTATCACATATATCATATCATGTTTTCCACTCAAGATTATTCATTCTTGGAAGCAATATACATTCTGATTGTACCTTTTGGAAAGTGGTACATTTGTATATCCACCAACTAACACCTTGTTTGCAAAATGAGACATGTTCACATAACCATGATTACATGAATAAATGAATCAATAAGTAGATGAAGCACTATGGAATAAAACAAAACTAGGTTGCAATCTGTAAGTCAGAGATGGAGCCAACAAATAAAAGACTGGGTTAGCATTTGGTGCTCTGGGTCAACTCTTTGAAAGCTCATAGCTATGGTGCTCATTTATGGGAAGCTAAGTACTCACAGGTTCTTCAGTCATTAAATGCCCTCTTCAGAGTTCTGAGCTAGAATTTGTGCTCATGTATGTGTAAGTGAATAATGGTGAGGAAAAGCAAGGTGGTTCTTGGTCTAATAGTTTTTCCTCCACATTCTCCGTCTAAGAAAGAATTTTTATGTTGGCTTCCTGTTAAGACCTCTGCCCCTGGATACAGTGATGAGGAACCTTAGTGTCTTTCACAGAGAAAGTTCATTCATGGCTCTTGCCTAGTCAGTGCCTACATTTAGTAGGGAAGAGATGATCAGCCTCACCCCTGACTAGAGTCTGCAACTAATGCTGCCACTGTGCATGGTTAGTCACAGTGTCCACCGCCCATCACTTCACAAATGAAGAGAAGAGCTGGAGTCTCAGGGTTGTTTTTGTACCAGGCCTCACAGATTTCACTATCAATACAAGCATATGGGTTGTATTAGTTTTGGGACTATGCAAGTGTCTGAAACCCCAATAAGGGTAATTCATCCTTGGAATGGGAGAGGGAGCAGGAGATGGGAGGGTTGCGGGTGGGAGGGAAGTTATGGAGGGGGGAAGCCACTGTAATCCAAAAGCTGTACTTTGGAAATTTATATTTATTAAATAAAAGTTTTAAAAAAGGGTAATTCACCCTAAAGCAACAAGACACAAAACAGTTTTCAGGTCTACTTCCCAATTTTCAGGTAGAACCGTACATTCAGAAACATTAAAGGGGATGGAGATATGAGAGTACTTCAAAAAAATTAGTGGAAAATTAAATTAAAAAGTAAGTTTAATTTAATGCAAACATTTGTTGAAGCCCATACATGCTGTAACATAATTCCCTATGAACTTTTTGAAGACTTCGCATAGATATAACCACAACTATTGCAAAGTTGACTTCTTAAAACTTGTTATAAGTTACTTTGCTCTATGAACTCATGATATTTCAACACAGGAGCCATTCTAGGCACTATGAATCATTGCAGTTAGAGATGAATGAGATATTTCCTTTGAAAATGTGTGCCCCCAATAACAAAATGTAGGAACTCACAGGGAAGAATTGGCACATTTTCCCAGACTTGCTTCAGAATATCCTCACACCCTTTGTGTGACCTGCAGTGTTTCAGGCCTTACTGCCTCCTCCACACATGATTCTTTGCAAATGTGTACTAAAGGGAAGCCATTGAGCTATTATTTTTACTTGGAAATTGAAGGTGAAAGCCCTGAACTAAAATGGAGGTGCCAACATACAATATAAAATGACCCTTCTCAGGAAAGTCAGCTAAGTAGTCCCTCTGGAAATTCTTGTCCTTGAAATGTGATGCGTGGGGCCAACCTGTGCCACAAAATTAGATAAAGGGAGTAATCTCACCTCATCCCTAAGGACCTTCCCCATTTGATCATCACCGCAGGAAAAGGGAAAACATTGCAGTCTAAGTACAGGCGGGAAAAGCCATACATTTCTACAGATTAATAGCAAAGCTCTAACAAAGGGTTTCAGATTCCCAATTAATCTTAGGACATGGGTGTGCTATTCCACCTTGCCATCCCAGACCTTCCTTGGCTTAGCTGTACATCATGTGCACATGAGCACATATTTTTGTGTTTACACAAGCAGATCCAGCAAGCAACCCTCTTCTGCTTTGGACATATCAACTAAAGATCTTTTTTTTTTTTTTAACATAAAAATGTTCTTGGTTCAGCTGAGCTTCTAACCATGACTGTGCACCAAGGAGCAAACATTCTAAAGAGTTCATGTTGAAATATTCTATTGTTCAATTTGGGATCTGCAGGAATATTTTCCTCTCTATGAGATTTTTTCATAAAAAATCATTGTGTAATAGACTTACAAATGCAAGGCTAACCCAAAAGTGCCTACCAAACACTTCTTAGTCTACTCTTCCGCAGTTCAAGCAGGTGCCATCCTATCATCACATGACCTCTGGGGCTTTCCAAACCTGTACACCTGAGTGTGGATGACAGAAGGGAGGCTTGCAGAAGCCAGGCTAATCTGGAGAAGTGCAACACCTTCTCTTAGATACACTTAATATTTTTTGTACATGCATGCTTCTATGTATATACTTCGTGTTATAGGGTCTCACATCTTCCAAGACATCCTGAAATAGGTAATGCATTTTAAAAGCAATTGTGCTGGGGCTGGCGCTGTGGCGCAGCGGGTTAACACCCTGACCTGAAGCACCGGCATCCCATATGGGCGCCGGTTCTAGTCCTGGCTGCTCCACTTCTGATCTAGCTCTCTGCTGCTGTCTGGGAAAGCAGTAGAAGATGGTCCAAGTCCTTGGGCCCCTACACCCATGTGGGAGACCCAAAAGAAGCTCCTGGCTCCTGGCTTCAGATCGGCACAGTTGGGGAGTGAACCAGCGGATGGAAGACCTCTCTCTCTTTCTCTCTCTCTCTCATTCTCTCTGTGTAACTCTGCCTTGCAAATAAATAAATAAATAAATAAATAAATAAATAAATCTTCTTAAAAAAGCAATTGTGCTTTAATGTTACTCTCCATTTAAGGATCAAAGTTATAACAACAGTTAAAATACAGTATAAAGACTGTATTAAAAAGTTTCATGAAAATCAGCTTATTAAATTTAAACATGAAAATGGATCTTTCTAAATTTTTTACTTTATTTATTTGAAAGGCAGAGTTACAGACAAAAAGAAGGAAAGACACAGAGATCTTCTATCTGTTGGTCCACTTCCCCAATGGTTGCAATGGCAGGAGCTGAGCAGGTCCAAAGCCAGGATTCAGATGCTTCTTCTGGGTCTCCCAAGTGGGTGCAAGGTACTAAGCACATGGGTCATCTTCTGCTGTTCTCCCAGGTGCATAAGCAGAGAGCTGATTTGGAAGAGGCACACCCAGGTCTTGAACTGGCTCCAAAATGGGATACTGAGATCACAGCAGGCAGTACCTTACCTAACAGGCTATGCCACAACACTGACCCCCTGAAATTTAACATGGATCTTAATATACATTTTAATGTTACCCCCAAATACCTTTTAAACATATCTTCCTTCTCTTCCTCCAGTCCAGACTCCAGGAGCATCCACGTGCTCCATTTGTTTGAACGTCACTCTATAATTTTCAGCAAATCTATAGCTTGGAAGATTTACTTCAGGCTTGTTTTTGTGAGGCAGACTTTAAATCTTTCTACTAGCTTGATCGTTAGACCTTAACTAAGATTATAGCTGCTCCAGTGCATCACATCTGTCCAGGGCTTTTTTGGGGGGTTCTGATGAGGAAAAACACCCACTGTATCCTGGTTCCTCATCTTGGTCAATCCCAAAACATCTTCTCTTATTTTCTGAGTGCAGTAGCACCTTTCTTGTACTACTTTAAGGAAACATTGTGGAGCATTTTTTGCCTTCATTGTCTGCCAGTCTCTTACATCTCTTTTTCTTCCTTAGACTGACCTAATCTCTCTTTCAGGGATAATCTCTTCACCTCAGTATTAGCTCTTGTGAACAGAACAGACTTTACTATGAATCACATGTACATTAAACAATTTTTACAGTGTAAATTCCTTCCCTAGGTATTTGCATTGTAAGCTTTTTAACCCTCATTATAGAAATGTAAAATAGAATTAAAAACTATTTCTTTCAGAATAGAACTCCATGCATCAGTAGGCCATGGAGAATTGGATGGAATTGATTTTAAAATCATGTCAATATTTTGCATGTGTAAATACAATCTAGGCATAAGAGTCTCAAAAGCCTTTGTGCAGTGGGTGAGCATGAATGGAAAATAAGTAAGAATTATGGCCCATGGTCACCCCTCTACAGGTTGCCCCAGAGTGTTCTTGGAGAAGACCAATCATATATTGAATAATTGTTGGGAGTGACTAAGGGCAAGGTGATGTGAGTTGAGTCAGTAGCTGCTTCCTCTTACATTTCGGGAGCTTTTGGTTCACTCGCCACCATCCTGACTCTCTGACAGATGGGAGGTCAGCCTGCCACTCTCTCTCCAGAGCAATAGTTAAAAAACGCAAACCAAACCTACGTGCATGGCAATGACCAGAGCCCTTTGCAAGAGGCACTTTGGGAAGGAGCTCCGTAATCTGAATTTTGATAGAACACTTGGGTGTTATTATGCACACAAAGTTTTGAGAATCTTTTTTCTTTGTCTGCTCCTGCACATCTCCCTAAATTTATCCCCTCCCTTTTTTCAGTCTTAACTTATTCTCATACTTATACTTATACTCATATCTGCCTAGAATTTGCAGATATCAGTCAGGCAAACCCATTGCTAATGTGGTCTGATCCTTGTCCCTTTCCTTCTTCTGACCTATTTAAGGAGGGAGATCACCTGGTCACTTCCAGGAGAATGTAGACAGCTTTGTGACCTCAGTGCCACAAATCCAGAAATATAACCGGCAAGATAAACAAAGGAAACTGAATGTGTTCCCCAAGATCACCCCAGTTAAATAGCAGTGCACCAAAGATGCATAGAGATTCCTTGTGGAATTCTTGTGTTTTAAGAGAGATGGACAGAAACACTTGTGACTGTTGCAGTTTTAAATCCAGGGTCTTTGTTTTATATGACTGAGGAGCCATTCTGCAGGTCCATAGAGTACAACGAGGGAATTTCTCCATATGTAGATTTAAAAGTGATGAATATTGAGGCAGATTTATATTAGGAAAGTTTTGTTTTCTAAGCTGTAAAAATGTATGTTTGTTTGTGTGAGAGCAATGCTAATTACTGTCACTGATGTCTGCTCCTTACAATTTTTGCCTAATTGCTGTGTAGAATGATACTAATTATGCATATCACAATTATGCATTATTTTCATTTTCATTCATTTCTCCATTTGTTAGGGGCAAGAAGAAAGGTATTTCCTATTTCTGGCTTCTATGACAGTAGCTTACATATTGTACATTTTTAGTAAACTACTTATTGAACTAATGTTGAAGTGTTTTTCATGTTGCATTGAGTCTATGCATCTTTACATAAATGGCCTCAGAAAATCACTTGTCCCGCTCCCCCAAAGCCACATACACCTTTTCCAGTATTCCTGATACTAGAGACCTTTGCCATACACAGGGGTATCATGAGGAAAAACGGGGACAAGGAGACGAAACAGAGGAGGAGGACGAACTGGCATGGGAAGGAAGGGAAGAATGAAGACTGTTCCATTTGCAGTTGTAACTGGCAGAAGGTATACAGCAATCATTAAGCATATGAGGGCATACAAAACCACACATACCTCCCATCACACACAACACTTTTGCAAATTAGAATGTAAGACAATGTTGTGCTGCAGCCAGCCCTGTGGTATAGTAGGTTAAGTTTCCACCTGTGGCACCAGCATCCCATATGGGCACAGGTTTGGGTCCCCGCGGCTTCATGTCTGATCCAGCTCTCTGCCTATGTCCTGGGAAAGCAGTGGAAAATGGCCCAAGTGCTTGTGACATGGGGCCCAATCAGGGAGATAGGATTAGATTTATTAGATTCATGAGCTGCCCCTCCTTGCCCCTACCTGAGCTCACTGTATCCACCCACCTGCCAATCAGACTAGATAACCACTCCTCTTTTGGAAGTGACTAAGAGGCATGGAGCACACTGGGCCCTCCCTGCTGTTCATGTGCCTCTTGTGCGTGTGACCATTTTTGCCACTTCTTGTGCCTGCTCTCTTGCATTGCCTACTGCAATCCCACCCATGTGCCCTCTCTCCTCTCTCTCTCTCTCCTTTCTCTCTCTCTCTCCCTATCATTCTACCTTTCAGATAAATAAATATAAATCCTTAAAAGAAGCTATGCATGCATTTTAATTCTGTACAAAAATAAATTTTTACCTACATTTCCATGAACTTTTGACAGCGCCCTAGTATTCTGAGAATACTTTGTCTTAAAAGTTTCTATTTAGGATTGAGTAATAGAAATAGAATTTCTAGGTCTACAGATAGGATCTTTGGCAAACTGTACATCTTTGGCCATGTACATTTCCAGACTAGGCTCCCAAGTTGTGCAATTTTCAGAGGAATGTGTTTGAATTACTGCAACCTTACCAACAGTGTATATAATTTTATTTTTTTCCTAATTTGATAAGTAAACTGACAATAGATGGTGAGGCTTCTTTTCTTATTTTTTCAACTTTGAGAAAATAATTTTATTTGATGTTTGGCCATTGTTATTTCTAATTCTGGTAATCAGATGTTATATTTGTGTAGATTTATAAACTAAAATCTTAATTCTTAAATTTTTAATTTTTTCCTTTTTATTGAAAATAAAATTTTCTTTTTCCATAATTTTTAACTTGATTTCCAAATTTTTATTGACCATTTGAGATTCCTCTTTTTTGACTTGTTTGTATACAGCTTGACCTTCTTTATTAGCTCATGTGTGTGCACGAGTGTGTGTGTGTGTGTGTGATTTCTGTATTCTGTTTTCTTAGCTATGGATTCTTCATGTGTCATATACATTAGAAATGTGCTCTTGAGGCCAGTGCTGTGGCGTAGCAGGTAGATCGCCGTCTACAGTGCCGGTATCCCATATGGGCACTGGTTCAAGTCTCGGCTGCTCCACTTCCAATCCAACTCTCTGCTATAGCCTGGGAAAGCAGTAGAAGATGGCCCAAGTCCTTGAGCCCCTGCACCCATGCGGGAGTCCCGGAAGATGCTCCTGGCTCCTGGCTTCAGATCAGCTCAGCTCAGCCATTGCGGCCAAATGGGGAGTGAAGCAGTGGGTGGAAGACCTCTCTCTCTCTCTCTCTCTCTCTGTGCCTCTGCTTCTCTATGTAACTCTGACTTCCAAATAAAATAAATAATTCTTTAAAAAAAAGAAATGTGCTTTAGACATTGTGACTTGTTTGTTTTGACACTTTTTTTGTACATAAGTTTGAAGGGTTCATATTTGCACATTATTCAGGATGTTTTATTAAAAGGGCTATTTTTTTGTATACTGTCTAAGAAATCTGCCTCGCCAAAGGCTGCATGTGATTATATTAAATCTCCTTTTATTTTGGGGTAGATTTGTGATGAGGCCAAATTAATTTTTTTAAAATGTGTGATCAGCTGGCCCGGCATTACTCACACTCATTTTTGTCTCTGACTAATAATGTTAAGTCTTTGTGCATCCAATTCTCTCACATAAAACAGTGTATCTCTGGACTCCTCTGCTGCAACACCTGCTTGTTAATCCATAACCACTGTTTTAATTAATAAATAATTAATAAGCCACTGTTTTAATTAATACAAAATATCAAAGTATTGATTTATAATATAGAAAATCTTGATGCTTTCTTCTTCATAAATGATTGACTATTTTATCCCTTACTCTTATATAAACTTTATAAAACCAATAATAACAAATCAATGAAAATTTGAACTTTCCTATGAATTAAATTTATAGATTATTATCAGAAGAATTGACATCTTCATGATACTGAATGATCTCTGTCTTTCCTTGAACATATTATCTTTCACATCTCTCATCTCTTTCAGAAATATTATTTAATATTTTCACTACAAAGATACAATTTTAAGTTTTGCCCCATATCCCTTACAGTGTTTTTGTTACTATGTCTAATGGAGTCATTTTTCTTTAATTTTTTGTAATTTCTTATTATGGTGTGTACAAAAACTACTGATTTATTATGTTTATGTTGTATCTAGCAAGCTCTTAATATTTGTGTTTATTTGTAAATTCTCAATTTTTCTACTTAAGCAAGCACATTATTTACCAAAAAAGACAGTTATGTTCACTCTCTTTTTTTTCTTTTGTATTATCATGCCATTCATACTTTTTTTTAAGGTTTATTTATTTATTTGAAAGACACAGAGAGAGAAGGAGAGGCAGAAAGAGAGGTCTTCCATCTGCTGGTTCACTTCCCAATTGACCACAATGGTTGGAGCTAGGAAATATTAATTCATATATTTTGATTTAAAAGTAATGTTTGGATAGAATAATGTAAGCTAAAAATAATAAATTGTCTATCAAATAAAACCCAGTAACAGTAAACACTTTTCCTTATAAAATTGTTGCATGGTTCAAAGATTCAATTGATAATTTTTTTTCTTATATACTACTCCCTCTCTGTGTGTCTTGCCCATTTTTCTATCTTGTTCAAATTTTGCTTCTTGAAAATATGAGCACCTCATGAATCTAAGAATCAACATCTTGTCTCTTACAGATTGCACAAAGATTTTTTTCCTCATGACTACTTGTCTCTATACTTATTTTCTTATATTTTCGGTGATCAGATGGTCTTTGGGTTTGGTTTGATTTAATTAATATGAAAGAAATTTTATTGCTAATTTCTTTTATGTTTTAAAAATTTATTTTACTTATTTGAAATAAGAATGACACACACAGAAAGAGAGCGAGGGAGCTGGCACCGTGGCTCAATAGGCTAATCCTCCACCTGTGGCGCAAGCACACTGGGTTCCAGTCCCGGTCGGGGCCCCGGATTCTGTCCCAGTTGCTCCTCTTCCAGGTCAGCTCTCTGCTGTGGCCAGGGAGTGCAGTGGAGGATGGCCCAAGTGCTTGGGCCCTGCACCTGCATGGGAGACCAGGAGGAAGTACCTGGCTCCTGGCTTCGGATCAGCACGGTGCACCGGCCGCAGCGGCCACTGGGGAGTGAACCAATGGAGAAGAAAGACCTTTCTCTCTGACTCTCTCTCTCTCTGTCCACTCTGCCTGTCCAAAAAAAAAAAAAAAAAAAAAAGGGAGAGAGCGAGGGAGAGAGAGAGAGACAGAGACAGAGACATATATAGAGAGAGACATAGAGAGTCACAGAGAGAAAAAGAACTAAAATCCCCTGATTCACTCTCAAATGGCAGCAAGAGCTGGAGCTAGGCCAGGCTGAAGCCAGGAACCAAAAAATCTCATGTGGTTGGCAGGCGCCCTAGGACCTAAACTGGTGCTCTGATACAGGATCCTGCTGTCACAAGTTGCATCTGAATGCACTGTGCCACAATGCCAGCCCTTTTTACTTTCCTGTACAACCTCTGGGGTAAATGCTCCAGCATTTAATGACATATTTTTTAATAACAAAAACCCCAAAATAATATCTTTCCCTATATGTGTCATAAATAAATAACTTCAGATCCTGTGAAGTTTCCAAATGCAAGTTATGTTATGTATAAGTTAAATTTGGAATCATTGGGGCTGGCATTGTGGCATAGTGGGTAAAGCCACCTCTTGAGATGCTGGCATCTCATGTGGACACCAGTTCAAATCCCAGCTGCTCCACTTTGAATCCAGCTCCCTGCTAATGCACCTGGGAAGGCAGAGGAACATGCCCCAAGCACATGGGCCATTGCCACCCACATAGGAGACCCAGATGAAGCTCCACATTCCTGGCTTCAGTCTGGCTCAGCCCTGTCTGTTGCAGTCATCTAGGGAGTGAACCAGTGGACAGAAGATCTCTCTCTCTCTCTCTCACTCTCTCACTCTTGCTCTCGCTCTTGCTCTCTTTCTATCTCTTCCTCCCTCCCTCTCAGTGTAACTCTGCCTTTCAAATAAATAATAAATAAATCTTTTTAAAAAATCTCTGCACACCAAAGAGAGTTTGGCTGGGTATACAAGTCCTACATTATCGACCATGTTACCTTTAAAATCTTTGGAGATTGACAGTAACTTAAAGAATCTTAATAAAATGAGAAGTGTAAAGTTAGCATGATTGGTTTTGCTTTTTGTAGTTTTGTTAGTGCTATTTCATAAAAACTAAATGTATTGTCATTAAAATTTAAAAAAGAAAGCCAAAAAGAGCTACATGATTTTCTTTTACTGACTTTGGATAAACAGAGCAGTCCATCGAGACTTTTTTTTCCTTCCATTTGTGAATTCTTTTTATATCTCCTTTGATTATTGGCTATCTTCCCATTCTCTTTGGTTTTCTTTTCTCATCAACACTTTTAATCTTTAAATTGCATCTCCTCTTTCTCACCTCTATATTTACAATTTTCTACCATTGTTTTCATTTCTTTGTCCTTTTACTCAGCATTGCAAGAGAGAATCAAAGTCAGTTTGTCTTTTGCATGTCTGATCTGATTGTCCTAAGTATATCCATACTATTCCTAAAATTTCTTTTGTAGTCTTTTATTTCATCTGTCAATTTCTTTGAAGTTCTAATTCTGTACTAGTGTATTCTCTTAGTGTACTTTCCTTTCACATTCCATAAATGTCAGAATATATTTTTCTACAGACTTCAAATAGCAATTCTGGTTTTCTTTTTTTTTTTTTCATTGATATTATTTCTTTTAGAAACCATTTTCTCTAAGAAGTGATCTTTTAGGTTTTCTGAGCTGTGCACTATTTACCCTTTGTATTGCAATATGTTTTGCTAAGTCTTACACTATTTTTATGTTTTCTTTTTATTGATTATTGAAATGTGAAATATCCATTCAGTTTCCAGGATATTAATGTGGGGCAGAATGGGAGGTGTTAGTTTCCTTCTAGTTAGACTTCCTTCTAGTGGCCTCTTACATGCTAATACAAAGCTGCTGTTAGATCTGGAAGAGAAGGGTTTATATAATCTCACAAAACATTTTTGATACTTAGCCCATTTTGTTTGGAATGGGTCTAACAATTTCTGTTACCAATAGCAAGTCTTCTAAACAAGAGAATCAAATGCTTATTGTGATCTTTGTATCATGTGAAATATGGAGCTACTGCTTTCTGTTAAGTGTGCTCTTAGAGATATTTCCCTATGTGTTTGTTTTTTGTCCTTTACCTCAAATCATGAAGCGTTCCAAAATGCAAGTTACACTGCCTCACTGTATTTCCACCCTACACCCTGGTATGCTGTCAACTGAGAGTTCTCGTCTTTGAACGTATGACAGAGAGATCCATTGATGATAGCAGGCATGAAACTTCTTCCTCAATTGCTCAAAGCACATATCACATGGTATTTGTGGTCTGGTAGATTTTGGCCCAACAGTGCAGTCTTACATCCTAAATTTGAAGGCATACACATGAGGACATTTTCCACTGCTTTGGTTACTATCTGGATTGTATTAGATCAAAATATATTTCAATTCTCCTATGACACAGGGTGTTTGCCTTGGTCTACCCCCATCAATAAAGTTAGTAAGACATGATCTAAGCATTGACATAAAGTCTGTTCTTAACTTCATTTTACGTTTCTATTTTCATTAAAAACAGCTGTGTGCATTTTTATGAAATTTTTCAATAAAAATTTCAGAGTCATATTAACATGACCCAAATGCTTGGACCCCAGTCACCCATGTGGGAGACCTGGATTGAGTTCCTGGCTCCTGACTTCGGCCTGGCCCAGCCCTGAACATGGTGGCCATTTGGGAAGTGAATGAATGGATGGGAGATCTCATTCTGCCTGCTTCTCCTCCTGCTCTTTCTCTCATTTTGCCTTTCAAATAAATAAAATAAATCTTTTTAAAAAGAAACAAATAATCGCTATTTTCTTCTGTATACTGTGTTTATATAACTTGAAACTTCTAACAAAAGAAATTATCAAAATATCTTGTGAACAGCGTGTCAGCAAACAAAGGCCAGTTGCATGTGAAGGCATCCTTCTGTGAAGGAGCACACTCAATTATGAAAACATTGAAAATAATGACTACCAAAGTCTGACCTGGGTATCCCTGACTGCTCTGATTCTCATCCCGGAAGTGTTTTTGTGCTTGTCTGAACTGACCATGTATATTATGGAAAGCAGTGTTATAATCCCTTTAATTCTGGTGGCAATATATTGTAATGTAAAAAGGAAGAGCAGATAGGATAAGGGTCCAATGGATTTTTGATTGCAAATCATTTATTTAATGAGCAAAGGAATACGTGAGTTGTGTACCACTGAGAAGCTAAATTATATACCAAGAGGCTAAGCTGTACACCAACTATGATGGAGCATACAGTCAGAAATATTATATAATCACCTTTTTCTTCACATCTTGACTCTTAGTAGAGATGAAATATGTATCTTCTCTTGTTGAGAAGCTTACCTTTTGAAGGCAGCCATCACTTGGATTACAGAAAACACTAAAACAGGGCTCAGCTTGGGGTCCAAAGGGATCTAGGTGGTCAGACTCAATAACTCTTGAGTGGGCCTGGGCCGCGGCTCACTAGGCTAATCCTCCATCTGCGACGCCAGTACCCCAGGTGCTAGTCCCGGTTGGGGTGCTGGATTCTGTCCCGGTTGCCCCTCTTCCAGTCCAGCTCTCTGCTGTGGCCCGGGAGTGCAGTGGAGGATGGCCCAAGTCCTTGGGCCCTGCACCCGCATGGGAGACCAGGAGAAGCACCTGGCTCCTGGCTTCAGATCGGCACAGCATGCCGGCCCGTAGCGGCCATTTGGGGGGTGAACCAATGGAAGGAAAACCTTTCTCTCTGTCTCTCTCTCTCTCTCACTGTCTAAAACTGCCTGAAAAAAAAAAAAAAACGAAAAAAACAAAACAAAAACAACAAAAAAAACAACTCTTGAGTGGAATAGATAGCAGCTCCGAAGAAAGACCAGTTGGACAAGGGCTTTGGGGAATTGCATGTTAAGCAATTCAGATGATGTGACAGCTTGGGAAGAGCAACGAGTTGGTAAACCTAAGAAAATAAAGTCGGAGGAATAGTGAAGAGACTTATAGACTACATTCAGGATATGTCAATGATTGTATTAGCAAAAGCCTATAAATACTACAAATGCTCATCAACAAGAGATTAGATAAACTGCAGATTTTTTTCTACTGTATTACTATACACCAAGGAAAGTGACCGGCTTATAGTTATGTGCATCAACATGGATAACTTGCAGCCAGATTCAATTGAGTGAGGAAAGCAAGCCCTTGTCATTAAACGTAATTTCACAAAATACACCCTTTAAAATCATTCTGCCAAGCAATTTCCTAGTGAGGGATATATATAGATAAATATACACACATATGCATATATATATATATATATATATAAGCACAAGCATGGGAATAATAAATTTCAGGTAAGTAGTAGTCTCTAAAGGAGGAAGGAAGGCATTTGGGAACAAAGAGCTATGGAGATTTCAAAAGTATTAGTTTTATTCTATGTTTTACTAAATAGTAAGTTATTTGGTATTAATTCTGTTTACATTATTTACTCTGTATATATACTTCAAAAGTTGCACCAGAAATATAAGTGAAAGATAAGTTATTTTGGTGCAAAAAAATTGAAGTCCGTGTGTCTGAGGGTTCTACAAAAATCTCATGGAAATGCATATTATGAAAAAACTCTGCATAGATCTCAAAATTTTGTCCACCAAAATAAGTTTATCTTTGAATTCCAGTTTTCCACAAACTTATTGAAGCCCTGTTTTATAAGATTTATGTGTCTATCGAAAATTTCAAAAAAGCAGTAAAAATAGTAACGTCCTAATGTTAATTACTCCTTCCAAATTAGCTCTGCTATTTCAAGGAAAAATAACTTACTATGAGTTCCTAATTTTAATTATAATGGAAATTTTAATTGTTAAATCTCTTTTGATGTCCAGAAATTTGATCTGAAAGTTCAAGTGATTTAAAAAAAAAAAAAGAAAACTTTCCTTTTTAAACTAGAAATAAAGAAGTAAAGGGAAAATATTCAAGTGCCAAAGGCAGCCCAGGCTGGATGGCTGAGAACTCTAAAGCCCTTGATTGTATTGTGAGTTCATAACTCTGGCCACGGAGGCGACTTCAGCTTTCCATTTAATGGACAAAGCAAATGTAAATTTGTTCCCGATCACAATATACCTAGCATTAAATTTAGTAAGAGAAAATTGCACTAAGAGCTGAATTTTGGGCTTAACTTTGTGACACTCTCTTTTTTTGTATGGAATTGATCAGCTCAAACTGAGAACTCATGACTGGGAAAATGACACAGTCTGCCTTGCCTTGTTCTAAATTTTAATGGTGCCAGGGCCCACTCTGACGCTAATTTTACAGTCACTGTGCCCTCTGATTGTCTAGCAGGAACCAACATTCTTACTTTGCTTCCCTGTGAGCAAGGCGGCTGTAGGACACAGTTCGTTTAGTATTAATCATTGCAGTTTCCCAGCTCACCCTGTGCATATGAAATAGGCTGTCCTTCGAATACAGCAAAAGAATTATTTGAGGAGAATATGAAACTACAGAATGCTGTCTTGACTTAACAGCTTTGTCGGATGCCCTCACTGAAGCCGTTGGATCATTTGCCTCTTCCTTTCTCTTTTTCATTTTGTAATGCTAAGAAAATAGGATTATGTAGATGACCTTTTCCATTTCCCCAAGAATGTTTTGAACCTCATTTTTTGGTTAAATAATGTTTATAAAATACGTTCACTAGCACAGTGAGTCTGATACGCTGCACCTGAAGCTGACTCCTAGACTGAAATCAAATTCATAATATGTGCTTGATTATATTCAGGGCAACATGGCTAGCATCACTGTGTTGAAACTTTCGCTATCCAACTTTTTCAATATGCTTTGCTCTTCACTGTCTCCTGGCGTGACTTGGCATATGCAAGATCCCTGGTGGCTATAGGCAACAGAGCTGGTGGTCTGAATTAGTATCAGCTGATGCTCAGCCTACAGTGAGCAGGCAACAAACACAGTCTCCATATTCTCTATTGGGAGGCGCAGGGTTGGTCCATGCATCTATGTTGAGACTTCTCTGAGCCTGGCTGTTGGTTCACCTATCTCAGAGCACTGACAGGACCCAGCATATGCTGAAGCCCTGAGTTACAGAGAACAAAGACAGCACTGTGAATCAACCTGGCACTCCTGACAGCTCCTCCCTTGACTCAGAAAGCTGGCAAGCAAAAAACCTGAGCTCCAGAAGGATGGAAACAGCTGGACTGGTTCCTATCTCACCTGTCTCAGAGTGAAGATGGACCCTTGTGCACACCAGACTTGTGGGGGCCATTGAGGGCAAACATAGTGCTTTAGAGCAGCATGAAGATCTGAGAGGCCCACAGAATTCCTGGCCAGCCAATGGCTAAGCATATTCCCCTGTAGAAGAGAAGTTTCTGAAGACTGGGAGAGAGGTGTTCGTTTTCTAAATGTATAGCAACCAATACAAACAACAGGGAAAATTAAGAAGCAGGGAAACATGGTCCAAACTAAGGAATAAGCTAAAAACCCAGAAATCAACCATAATGAAACCCAGGTATATGAATCACCTGTTGGAAAATTCAAAACATCCGTGACGAAAATGTTCAGTGAACTCAGGAGAGCAATGCATGGACAAAGTGAAAATTTAAATGAAGAGATAGAAAATTAGAAGAACCACATAGAAATCTTGGAGTGAAAAATATAATAACTGAATTGAAATAATCAGAAGAGGAGTCAAGCAGTAGCCTCTATGAAAGAGAAGAAAAAGCAGTTTCTTAAAATGTGGATTATTTGAAATTATGCAGTCAGAGGTACAGAAGATGAAAGAATGAAAAAGAATAAAGGGAGCTTGGCAAATTATGAAACATCAGCTAGCAGACCTGTGTGGAAATTCCCAAGAGGAAGAAAGGTAAAATAGGCCAAATGCTTGTGCAAAGACATAGTGACTCTAAACTTATCAAATCTGGAGTAGAAAATGTATATCCATTTCCAGGCAGCCCAAAATATTCCAAATAAAGTGAATCCTAAGCCATCCACACGAAGATTCATAATAATTGAATTGCTCAAACTCAAACATGAATAGAGAATTTTCAAAACAGAAAGAAAAAATGACCTGTCTGAAACAAGCAGATCTCCTTAAGAGGATCAGTGGATGTTTTCCACAGAAATATTGTAGGTCAGATGAGAATGCAATGATAGATTCAAAGTGCTTAAAGAAACACAAAGCTGCCAAACATGTATAAGATACGTGGAAAATGTGTCCTTCAAACAAAGGAGCAACAAAGACTTTTCCAGTAAAACAAAAACTGAGCAAGTTAACCAGCACTAGAAGTGCCCTACAAGAAATGTTAAAGGATTATTTTTTCAATTTGAAACAAAAGAATGCAAAACAACAACACAGTAGCAGGCGAAAGTGTGAAACTCTTTGGAAAAGGTAAAAATACTATCACTGTAATGGTGATAAGTCAATTTTGATTTTAGCATGAAAATTACAAGAAAAAAAAGGATTAAGAATAATTATAACTATAAAATATGTTAATGGATATATAACATAAATGCATGTAAACTGTGATATTGTAACTTAAAATGTGCGTAGAGAAGTGAAAGTGTTTTGTTTTTGTATGATCTTGAAGTAATTAACATTTTAAAATAGTCTGCAGTAAGATATTTTATGAAAGTTCTATCTTAACCACATCAAAAATACCTGAAGTCTATATACAAAAGAAACAAAAAGAGAGGACAGGTGTTGAGTTTCCGTGACACCCATGTTCCATCAGCATACTTGTATTTGAGTTCCTGTTCTAAATGATAGATCTTCCTGGTAATGCACACCCTGTGAGGCAGTAGGTGATGACTCCAGTATTTGGGCTTTGGCTATCGATGTGAGACACCTGGGTAGAGTGCCAGGCTCCGGGCTTCAGCCTGTCTCGGCCCAGGCTGCTGCATTTGGGGAATGAACCAGCAGATGGAAGATTCTCTCTCTCTCTCTCTCTCTCTCTCTCTCTCTCTTTCTCTCTCTCTCTCTCTTCCTTTCAAAGAAAAAAAACCACAAAAGAGAAATCAAAGCATGTTTATTACAAAAACAACAACAAAAAGAATGAAACAGGAATGAAGATAGCAATGGAAGAAAGGGGACATAAGCTCTACAAGGCAGCTAGAAAAAAGCAAAATGGAAATTTAAAAAAGCTCCCTGATAGCAAACCCTTCACAATCAAAAATTACTTGAGATGTAAATGGGTTTAATGCTCCCAGATGAGGGCATAGAATAACTGAATGAATATAAAAATAAAATCAAGAAATATGCTGTCTAGTAGTGACTGACTTTAGATTTAAGGACACATAGGAAAGTTGGCAGATAGAAAAATATATCCTGTGTTAACAGTAAACTAAATAGAGCAAAGGTGACTATACTTAGAGAAAACATAATTGTTATGAAAAATTGTAACAATGGACGAAAAAACATTACATAATTATAAAGGGGTCAGTTCTTCAGGAAAATATAACTTATGCATGGATGTTGACCCATCATCATGCTTATTAATAAATTCCCAATATTAATAAGCCTGTGTGGGTTCTTGCCTAATATTCAGAGAAGAATTCTGAATACCGGCATAAATGAATGAGGCAGCATGGTATACTTTTAAGCTCTTATTCAGTGAGATTAATGCATAGGAGAGTGAAGGCTTTATCTAAGAGAGAGGGATAAATCTGGGTTCATACTGAGCACCAGGAGCCAGCCACATGGAGGAACGTCTAAACCAGGAAGCAAGGGGCAGGTGGCCCGAAGGCCACATGCCCTGTAGGTGCAGGGCTGCAACAAGCTCCATACTGGCAAACAGCCAAAAAAGGAAAGGGTGGGCACACCACGTCCCAGGGTTTTAATCTACTTTCAAAGGGCAGTGGTTAATTAACCTGATTGGCCAGTGGGTGCACAGGTGTGACCAAGTAGGGGCATGAGGTCACACAGGGTGAAGGCATGATCTTCCAGCTTACAAATCTAATCAATTTTAACCTGCATGCCTGCCTACAACATTTGCACATAAGTATATAAAGCAAACAGAACTGAAACAAGATGGAACAATACAATAAGAGGAAATCCCCACACCCTTCTTTCCATATTGGGTAGAACAACCACACAGAAGAAGGGAATGGACTAGAACAACACTTCAGAAGAAAGACACAGACATGATGATGTTTCACTCAGTAGCACCAGAACATACATTTTACTGAAGCACAAGCAGAGCATCCCCCAGGGCCAGTTATATATTAAATCACAAAAAAAGTCACAGCAAACATAAGAATGAAAATCATGCCAAGGATATTTTCCAACCACAATGAAAATGAACTGGAAATCAGTAAAAGAAGGAAAATCAGAGCGTTCAAAAACAGATGGAAATTAGACCCCATTTTAAACAACTGGTAAGTCAGAGAAGAAACTTAAAAACAAATGAGGAAATATCTTTGTTCAAATGAGGACAAATGACAAATTGGCACACACCATGATGTAAATGACAAAAATTATGAGAAGCAACAGAAGTGTTGTTTAGACAGTATTTTATAGCAATAAATTCATATATTACAAAATAAAGATCTCAAATGGCCTAAGTTTATACTTCAAGGAATTTAAAAAAAAAAACAAATTTTTCCAGAATATATACATAAAAGCATTTAGCACAATTACAAATATTTCATGATAAAAACTCTCAACAAACTAGGATTAGAAGGGAGTTGTGGCCAACACCGCAGCTCAATAAGCTAATCCTCCACCTTGCGGTGCCGGCACACCGGGTTCTAGTCCCTGTTGGGGCGCCGGATTCTGTCCTGGTTGTCCCTCTTCCAGGCCAGCTCTCTGCTGTGGCCCGGGAGTGCAGTGGAGGATGGCCCAAGTACTTGGGCCCTGCACCCACATGGGAGACCAAGAGAAGCCCCTGGCTCCCGGCTTCGGATCAGTGCAGTGTGCAGGCCGCAGAGGCCATTGGAGGGTGAACCAATGGCAAAAAGGAAGACCTTTCTCTCTGACTCTCTCTCTCTCACTGTCCACTCTGCCTGTCAAAAAAAAAAAAAAAAAAAAAAAAAAAAGGGGGAGTTGTGTCCACACAATAAAAGATATTTATGAAAATCCCCAAATTTACATGATAATAATGGTTAAAACCTGAGAGGGCAGTTGTGGTACAGCAGGTAAAGCTGCTGCTTGGGACACCCATATCACATATTTTAAAAAATTTATTTAAGGTAAACACATTTCAATTATACAGGTTTAGGAACATAGTAATACTTCCCACCCTGCCCTCCCTCCCATCCATGCCCTCACCCTTCCTCCTCCTTCCTCTCTTAGTCCCTCTCAATTTTTTTTAAGTTTTTTTAATTTTTTTTTGACAGGCAGAGTGGACAGTGAGAGAGAGAGAGACAGAGAGAACCCTCTCTTAATTTTTATAATACCATGCCAATCTGAGTCCTGGCTGCTCTGCTTCTGATGGGGAGTCCTGCTAATGCATCCTGGGAGGCAGCAGTTGATGGCCCAATATCTCTATATCTCTTGTGTATTTTAGGGTGGACCTCAAACATACTGAATTCTTAAGTTGAATATCTGTGAAACCAAGGAGGTCACTATTGCAAGCACCAAATAAGAAGATTGTGAAAAGACTGATGTGTTGTCCACAAATGCCTGAATCTCCATTTAGGAGAAAAACATGCCCACAGAAATGCACTGATGGCAGTTTTGTTCTTTTGTTTGTTTTTAAGATTTATTTACTTATTTATTTATTTGAAGTCAGTTACTCCACCTGTTGTTTCACTCCTTAAATGGCCACTACAGTTGGGGCTGGGCCAGTATGAAGGCAGAAGCCTGAAACTCTATCCAAGTCTCCCACATGGGTGGCAAGGGCTCAAGTACTTGGGACATTTTCTGTTGCCTCCCCAGGTGCATTAATAGGAAGCTGGATTGGAAATAGAGCAGCCAGAACTCAAACCAGCACTCCTATGAGTTGCTAGTTACTCAGGCAGGGGCTTAACCAGATGGGCCACAACACCAATAAGGGACAGCGTTTTGCATTTTAACTGCATTATCTATTGTTGTCTTTTCTTTCTTTTTTTTTTTTTTTTCTGTAGTGCTCATTGGTTCTTAAAGAAGGCTTCCCTCATCCAGATGTTATGTGTATATTTTTTCAGAAATTTAAAATAAGTAGTGCTCAGAATTAGTTTCTGGGTAACTCTAGTTCCCACAGACGTAGAAAATAGTATTCCTACAGCTGCATTAAACTGAGTTCAGTTCATCACCAGATCTCAACAGTGACTTAAATATTTAATGCCTAAACAACATTTTCAAGGCCACTGACTTCTCCAGATTTACAAAGTCTAGAGTGTAAAAGCCCTTGTTGGGAGCTTTGAAACTTATCCTGTCAGATGTGTTTGATAAAGCTTACTTGAAAGAACATGCAAATTAAATCTCCATTGCCGTTCCTTCTGTAATAACGCTTTACAGTTATATGGTACAATGTACTTTTCATAACACGCGCACACACACAATCTTTCCAGGCCCTTCAATGTCCCTTTGAGACAGTAAAGCACTTTTTATTTTTCTCATTTATCAAGTGAGACAGTAGAATCTCAGAGTTGTTAAATAGCTTGTCCCATTATACCTGCCAAATATTTATTGAGCATATACTATGGAAAGATGGTGAGTTAAGCCCCAGTTAAGTCCCAGAGAGAAAAGAGCTCACCACTACCAAACAGAGCTATGACCATTATGCAAATAAGTCTATTAGATGGCAGAGCAGGAGTAACTTTTATGGGAAGTGTAAGTATCCCATGACATTTGTAAGATTTGGAGTCATAAACTCTCTGTGAGTCAGAACTTTACATCTCTGAGCCTCAGTTTATTTATCTGTAAAATGGACCTGAATTGATCTGTCAGTAAAATAGCTCTGAATATGTTTGTTTGCAACCTGTCATTAACACTGAAGAGATCTGTAAACTTTGCCTGTCATTGAAGCTGTTGCTACTTTGGTTTTCTTTCTCGGTAAATAAGGATAACAGCACCAACCGATAGAGATTTTGTGGATGCTGATGAGATAAAGCTGCACAGTTCCTGCTGTCTAGTACATGCTCAGTGTGTGTTAGTTTCCACCATAACTATAATGCTGTTACTAGTATGTTTGGAAGCTCACAAATGATTTGATTAACAATATGATGTTGAATATGTTGAAACAGTGAGTTGGATTATAATTGCCAGAAGGCAAGAAAATATGCAATTTGAAATCAAGGGCAGGATTGGAGAGCACCAAGTTATTATCTGTACTGATATATAGACTGCTGGGGGGGGGGGGCTTAGTAGAGGAGCATTTAATTAAACTATTGTAAAGACCTTCAGACAATAGTTTAGAAGTTCTTAAGTTGCTAGGTGTTTAGGGACCTCTGAATATTCTCACCAATGGTCGATATCATCAGATTTTTAACTATTTTTGCTCATGACTGATGTAAAGTATCTTGTGGCTTTACTTTGGCTTCTCTAATGACCACTGAGATTATGAATCTTTTAATATACATATTGCTAATTTACCTAAGACCTATCATGGTATTTTTAAAAGTTCATTGATGGTGCGAGTACTCGGACCCCTGCCATCCATGTAGCAAACCCAGATGGAGTAGCAGGCTCCAGGCTTTGGCTTTGTCCTGCCCTGGCTGTTGTGGCCATTTGAGGAGTAAACCAGCAGATGAAAGATCTCTCTTTCTCTCTCTCTCTCTCTCTCTAACTCTGCCTTTCAAATAAACAAACATACTTTTAAAAATGATAACTTTATTTTGATGTGAAGGAATTTTGATTTCTGAGCATACAAATGTTCTTCAAAAGTTTAAAGAAAAATATGTGTTATGAAAAATCTATGCCTTCATATTTGAATGTTTATTGAACAAATGAGTAAACTAAGGAATGACTGAGATGGACTCCTCAATACCTCACATTTTCCACAGACGTCAACGGCAATTCCGACTGACACGTAGGAGACAAAGCTCTTGCTGCCTAAACTAACAGGATAACTCCAATAATGGCTCCCTCAGACTGAAAGAGATGTGATCGCAAAATGTCCATGTCCTTCTCTTAGAAGGAACACTTTCAATCACACCATTTCTCCCACATACATGGAGACATGGCCCTTTCCCATGAGCAAGCGTTGCATGGTTGAAAGAGGGAAGCATCACTAACCGGCTGTCTCAGCACAGGCTCATCCTAGACCTGCAACACACATCCTTACTGAGAGGCTGGCCTTGCAAAGAGGACGGCACTTCCCTGAGTGACTACTGTCATACAAAAACCCCAGATACTGGAATCTGTTGTCAAATACAGGTTTGAGTATTAGTTAGGAAAGGTGAGACCAACAGATTAGAAGACTGTCGATAAAAAGGCAGTTTGATATTCTAACTGATCCCAAGAGCAGGGTAGGCATCATGCCACTGATGGCCTCATGAGAAGCACTGGGGTTGGTAAGGAAGCAGAGCCAAGGGAGTGGTGCACAGGAGACTTTATTAGGGTTCTTATGGGAAGGAATAGGTGAGGTATGCTGAGTATATGTATGGTAGTTTGAATATTCTCAGCAAGCCCTGGGGACACATGTGCTGTCCTTAATTGTCCAGCAGCTGGTCCTAGGGAGTTACCCAATAGGACGGACAGTGACTCCTGAATGTGGAATACCCAATAGAAGACAGAATTGGGGGTGCGGACTCTGGCTTGGTTGGCTTGCATTTCAAAGGCACACTCACAAGTGAGTAGTTCGTTAGCTCTAAGAGTTGGGTAGCCAACCTGCAGAGGGAAAATCTTTTCCTGAGTCAGTAATGCCCCAGACAGACGTTAAAGCATGGAAATGTAGAAAATGAAAGTCAGGCTTAATACAGAAGCTAGGACAGTTTTCCATTTCAGATCATCATATGTTAGAGGAAGTTGAAAAGTAGTTCCTATTTACTAGACTCCACAGTGCACTAGAGTTTGAACTAGCTGCTTAGCATATTTTTTTAAAGAACCCTGATGCCAGTATCATAACCAGATGATCTAGATTAGGTCAGAGAGAATAGAAATAGTCTCTGAGATCCAAAGGCAGAGCAAGGACTAATGGGTGAGAACTATAAGGAGACAGAAATCAAGCCTTCATGTGGAGGTCATCATAAAGGCACAGATGTCCAAATTGGAAGAGCAAATCACAAGACATAAAGAAGTCTCCACTGGAGGACAAGCTACTTCTCTCTCCTAGTGTGTGGTAGACAGAACTCTTGCACTGGCTTAACTTTTAAACCTGGTAACCTCCCGGTTCTCATTATATTTAAGACATTAAGCTTCCCAAACAATTTCAGATTCATAAAAGCCTTGATACTCAGAGGCAGTCAAAAAATTAAATTTGGCTGATTGCTGAATGGCTTAGAGTTAAAGCCAAGTTTTGGCATAAGCGTCTGTTGATGAACTGCCAGGATACAGGAAAAACATGGAAATTCTATCCCTCTTCTCCCATACCCCAAAATTGCTTGATCCCAGGAAGATAGTACTGACCATGCAACCTACTCAGATGAAAGGGCTACATCAGTTTAACATTCCCATCACAAACAAATTTTAGAGTTGGAATTATACTAAAGGTCAAGTTACAACTCATGCTTCTATAAACATTTTGCTCATCTCATGTCCTCCCCCCACTTATTTCTTCTCTTCAAAGGGTTTATGAACTGGGTAGTTGAAAGCATAGTGTGATAGAAAGAAATGTTAAGCAATTAATTATGTGCAGGCTTACTCTTGCTTATATAAAATCCAAACCAAAGAAATTTTAAACTAACAGCATGTTTTAATGATTCTAAGAACATTTGCCAAGCTAACATTTCTTCTCCATATTGCATTATAATTTCCAGGGATTAATCTTATTAAAACACAAATTTATGTTCTTGTATAAATTCCTATAACTTAACAAATGAAAGTATTCAATTTCACCCAATTCATCCCATACTCCTAGTAAAAATTGTATTTTTTTCCTTGGAATAAGTGCCTACTGGACTAGTGTATCCCCATGTTTCCATCATGCACAGCAACCTGCTAGATTAATCCCAGAGGGAGAAGTATTTTCTTAAATAACATAATCTTAAAACCAACACACCTTAAAACTAACAGTCTTTGTACATTCTATACAATAGTCTACTACCTCTACCTGCCACCTTTGGACTCTGTAATGCCTAGCAAATTGTCTAGTCCATACCAAGTATTCAATAAATATTTAATGCATGTCAAATAGCCCTAATCTAAGTTTCCTTTGTCAGATTTCAAAGGCCAAGGGGATGTTTGGGAGGGACAGCTTAAGTACAAAAAAAAAGTAACGTATGTGAGTGAAATTGATATTTTGAAACTTGATTATTTTTACAGCCCTTGTCTCTACTGTTGAGGAATAGTGTTTTTTTTCTTCTTCTTAGTATTTGTTGAATTCTTTACTTAATGGATGGTTAAGCTGGTGATTATAAAATAATTGAAAATATGTCATTGTAAAAATTAAAAGAAAGAATGAAAAAGAAAGGAAGAGGGAGGATGGGAGCATGGACAGGAGGGGTGGTGGAATGGGAAGTATCACCATACTCCTAAATCTGAAAGTGAAATACATGAAATTTGTTCTCCTTATGTGAACAAAAATGTAAACTAAATGAAATGTATTGAAGTGTACTTATCCATTTCTTTATGTGTGATCAGTGCTGGATTCCCTGGCAGTAACGTTTGTGGTCATATCACCAGACCCGACTATCCAAGTCAGGGGCAGAGAGGCAGAATCAAGGAATGTGTCTGCTTCCTAGATGGAAAGTAAACTTCAGACCACAGACCACAGTGTGCGAGGTACAGCCAATCTGAATGGAAGCTGTCACCTGTGCCAGAACTTCCTTTTTTTCTTTAGGGACTGCGAATAACGTAGACGAGGAACAGATCCATCTGGCTTAAATAAGATGTGCCCCTTTTTATTTTTAGCCATGTTGCCTTGCTGGACATCCTGGATGTTAGTAATATGGAGTTCTCCAACTTAACTCCAAAATGGACATTCAAGACCATGACATGTAACAACAGAGTAACTCTTTAACAATTCCCTCCTGGTTTATATTTCCTTTCAACATAATAAAAATCATAATATGTTAATATGTGATGGGATAAGGAGAACTTAATCAAGAAAGATCAAAAGTTTTATTTTTTAAAAAGATTTAGTTATTTTAAAGAATTGCAGTCATATATATATATATATATATATATATATATATATATATATAGAGAGAGAGAGAGAGAGAGAGAGAGAGAGAAAGAGAAAGAGAGAGAGAGACCGGGGCAGGCACTGTGGTGCAGTGGGTTAACACCCTGGGCTGAAGCACCGGCATCCCATATGGGTGCTGGTTCGAGATCCAGCTGCTCCACTTCCTGTCCAGCTCTCTGCTATGGCCTGGGAAAGCAGTAGAAGATGGCCCAAGTCCTTGGGCCCCTGCACCCGCGTGGGAAACTGGGAAGAAGCTCCTGTCTCCTGGCTTTGGATCGGCACAGCTCTGGCCGTTGAGGCCATCTGGGGAGTGAACCATCAGATGGAAGATCTCTCTCTCTCTCTCTGCCTCTCCACTCTCTGTGTAACTCTGACTTTCAAATAAATAAATAAATCTTCAAAAAATAAAAATAAATTATATATATATATATATATAGAGAGAGAGAGAGAGAGAGAGAGAAACCGTCTAGCCACTGATTCATTTCCCAAAATGATGTTTAATGTAGCAGTTAAATTCCTAGCTTCCCTCCTGATTCTAGCAGTGATCACACATAAAGAAATAAATGGAGTACAATTCCGTATTTTTTTAATGCTTCCTGAGAGCATCAGGAGACAGCTCAAGTACTTGAGCCTCAGCATCAGCATGGGAGAACTGGACTGAATTGTAAGTGTCTCAACCTAGCATCATCCTGTGGCTCTCAGCATCTTGTGACATCATCCCCAAAAATACTGATGCAGCTGGGGTTTCAGAATATCATCTCCCTAATGATGTGGTGTGGAGACTCCACCTGATGACCATAGCCAGTGGACTACCCACAGACCAAAATTACACAGATTACAACTCTGCAACAGAAGAACATGAAGGGGATACATTCTAACTTAAAAAGTTATATCATCATGAGACTGGTTTTATTTGATAAGCAAATGCAAGAAACTTGGATAATATTTGCGAAGGAATGGTAACAAGAGCATCTTTGACTCCAGATACCTATCGTATAACTTGGGACCTTATATTAGATCCTAAATAGTGATCTCTAAGGGACCATGATCAGAAGAAAGCAGGGAAAGAAAAAAATAGAGAAAGAGAGACAAACCAAGGGTGTTTTAATAGTCAAGGCTCAAGTCTACTACAGTAAGAGCAAGAGCTGTCTAGGAAGGAGGGTGAGGTAACAAATTGCCTTAGAACAGAGGAAAGGACTGCAGTACCAGAAGAACATAAGATACAAACACATGGTTTCCTGATGTATACAGTGACTTCCCTCTCTACGTCTTTACTTTTAGCAGTTTCTGAAGAAGCCTCTGATGTTGACAGCTCAATGTCAAGTCATCATCAATTAGTTGGTGACGAAATGATTGATGATGATGTGATGATGAAGGTTATAGTGATAACCATGGCCACAATATATGTAAGACCCTACGATTAGCCAGTCAGTTTTTCTAGGCTGTTTAGATTTCCGTACATGGAAGGTTACTTGTCACAAGCTGAGATTCTCAGCAAGTACATTGGAGCTTTCAAATTTTCTTGGACATTTCTGGTATCTGAAAACAGTATAGAGTTTCATTGCAGTTTTCTTTCAAATATGTATTTGCTTTGTATGCGTACACAAGAACTGTATGTTTGAAAATGAATATACCACCTTTCTTCACACATTATCTCATTTAAACTTTGAAGGAACAATCAAAGACAGATATTTTAGTCACCATTTTAGATACAAAGAAATAAATTTCAAGGAGTGTTGGACGATTTCCAAAAAGCACAGAAGTAGTTATCAGTAACAGCAGAATTCAAACCCACATATCTGGCTGAAGTCCTACTCCACTGAGTAGAGGAAGAGCGAGTAAATGTTACAGTTTGAAAAAAAGGTTAACTACTACACTGTGAACTTCCCCAGGTAGTTGGCCAAATGATAACATTACATGCATAGGAAATTAGATACATACAGGATGCATTTGAGTTCTCACACCACAGCTGAAAATAGACTATCACCACAAAGCACTTACTAATTGTGTAACTAAGGCAAGCCACTTAACTTTGATGATCCTCAGTTTTCTCATCTATAGGGATGGTAATTCCATTTAATAGAAGTGTGGTGAGATTCACATATACAATGACTGATGTAACAGTGAGGAATATACAATCTAGTATAATGCTCGATACTTAGAAAAGCATTAATTTTCAACTGTGATTACTTGCATTATGGCTGATGTTATTCAAAAAGTATATTTTTGCCAATACTGCAGAAAATTCGTGAGTTATCCCAGAATGAAAGCAAGAAATACACACATCATTTTTTAACTTTTAGGTTTAAAATACATGACATAGGGGATTACTGGACATTATTTCTGCTTTTTCTTTGAGTTGCTATATAGACAAGAAGAGAAGAGACTGCAGCGTGTGTTGTAAGAAAACACACAATTCCAGATAGAAAAGTGGCACAGATAAAAAAAAAAAAAATGGAAGCTAATTTAAAAAAAAAGATGGAGAGAAGAGGATTTAGAGGAGAGAAATTGACACATTTGTGGATGCTCTGTGACACAGGCTGTATTTAGCCCCTCTGCTGCCTCGTGCCAGTTGATTAAGACTGGGAACATTTTCCCAAGTTGTGTGAGAGAAGCACAGCTGTCGTGTTCAGGAACTTGAGCAAGAAACGTATGCTTCCTGCCAAGCTTTCAGTGGGTACAAGCTCAAAGCTTCACAAAAACAGAACGGTTTTAAAAATGATCGGAAAGATTCGTTCTCACTGACAGATGGAAAGAATCAGAGATGGGGAAAGTGTCCGTGTGTGCATACACATGTGTGTGTATGTGTGTGTGTGCACACCCACACTCACACACGAGCATTTGCTGAGGAGGCTGTCGATACCTGGAAACTCTGCTGAGAGCACCGGACCTCCTTGTTATGACAATGTGTTTTCTGACAAACCAATTTTCTTTAATGAATAATAATCACGACCATTTTCCTGTGGAGTTGAATGGTTGAGGACTAAATACTTTCCCTTATTTTTGCCATATATATATATATACACACACACACACAATAGTTTGTAGAATCTGTTTCTACAGCTTAAAACACCCACACACACAAACACAAAAAATAAGACAGAAAATTTTGCTGTCCTGCCATTATCAACTCATAAAATGGCACACCCACACAGATTTTAAAACAAGGGGAATGGACTTGTTTTCAGTTTAAAAGACATTAAGGAATTTCTCAACACAAATTAAAAGTAGAGATGATTTTCCCCTAGATCCATCTATTCTCTGGATATTTTAATCTCACCTCCCATGTGGGAGGATTAGACCTGTTAAGGTAACTACGGCAACAGTCAACTCCAGAGTTGATGAGCTGCCTATAGTCTTTCCAACAGCTGAGTATATCTTTGCCTCTTTGCCTGCTAGCAACTGTAGGAGCAATTGATGGAGGTTCCATATGCTTCACGTGGCCAGTGTGATTAAGGGCTATTTTGAGAGAGAGTCTTTCATTTCACTGAAACCTTAAAGCTAACTCAGAGAGCAAAATATTGGTGTTGCAGGAGTCAGAAATTATAAATATATATGTGATCTCATCAGCAGAGAGTCATCCTTGTAATAATTTTTCTTGGCTCTCTGTTGGATACCAGATAATCAGTGACTGTACTGCAATGACAAGATGGCAATACCTGGTATCAATCTAGTAAAGCCACAGAAAGCTAAAGCCAGGTGTGTTGATGCTCATAAGCATTCCCACTATGAAAATCATCCTTTTGTATAGAAAGTAACAAATAGCACCAGTGCAAGTGGAATTAGAACTGTCACATTGTCTTTAACAGACAACTAGTAAGCAGAATAGGTTCACAGGGCCTGGGGGGGGGGGGGGGAAGGACCATTTCTGTTTCCAGAGCCTGGACCTAATTACACAGCAACTAAGGGCAAAGAGTTAAGTAAGGAGTCATTCTTTATAACTGATTTCTTGTCATCAAGCATGGGAAATTTCTTCTATATAGAAATGGCAAAGACAAAAACTTTGTAAACTTTGCAGTTCAATGCCCTAGAGACCTTGGAAGCAGAGGCAATATTGGTACAGGGGCAAAGCAGTTTTGTTCAAGCATAGAATCTCATTCGAGGAAGGTGATCTTCCTCCTCCTCACATCTTCCTCCTCTGTATGCCTAACAAAGGGAAGAAAATCAGACCAGCCCTTCAGGAAAATAATATCTTGTGGATCCTCTACAAAATTTTCAAACATACTTTCCCAATTTAAAAAGAAATTACTAGGCATGTGAATAGACAGCATGAAAGAATTGATCAACAAGAACAAAACAGAAAACATAGAATCTGGTTCACAAGTAAGCCAGATAGTGTGAGGTTAGCAGAAATGATGTTCATGTTACTGCAAATAATCTAGTAATGAAAATAGATCTCTCTTCTGTTCCATTGTGTTTCATGTGTCTGATTTCATGCTTGTGCCATTTTGTTTTGGTTACAATAACACCATAACATGTCTTGGAGCCTGGTGTTGTGACATCTCAAGTTTTGTTATTTTTGTTTAAGATTGTTTTGACTATTTGGGGACTTTGTGCTTCCATGGGACTTTAATACTGTTTTTTTTTCTAGATAAATGAAGTATGCCATTGTTGTTTTGACGGAGGTTGTATAATAATGCATTATAAACTATATAAAGAGCTGGAAGAGAGGTGCTGGAGGGCTCCAAATAGAAAGAAAAGATAAGGAAATGGAAAGGTTAGTTACCTGGTTTGGTTTGTTTACCTGTGTATTTGTGTTGAAATAGTTCCCTGTACCCCATAAAAATGTACAAGTATTACATGTTAATCAATTTTTAAAAAAATGCAATAATATTAAAAATCAATAAATAGTTGAATGACTAGATGGATAAATAATTTAGAATATTGGAATATAGTTAACAAATGAAAGCATTTTAAAATTAAGAATAAAATACTGAAGTTATTAGAAATCAAGAGAGTAGATTTTTTTTGGTAGAGACAGTAATAAGGAATCAGAAGGAAATTAAGCATGAGGGTAATAACATAGCTGTATTATATAGACTAGGTGTGGTCATACTGTGAAATGCTGTGCGTTTCATGCTTATTATTTCTGGGTGTATAATAGAACATCATAATCTTAAAGCAACAAAAATAAATTATAAAAAGATTTATAATAAAAATTCTATAATTTTTATGTGGCTGGGAGACACAGGCAGAAGGGAAATATCTATTGACTAGAAAATGATGATCAGTGTTATGCAGTGGCTATCTGTGGTGTATCTAGATATGTGTGCATGTGTAAAACTTACTGGTATACTAGTCACCTCTTGTTTCATCTCAAGCAGTTGGAAAAATACAAACAAAATAACCTATCAAAGAACCATAGAAGGAAGAATATAATAAAGATAAGAGCAGAGGTTAATAAGGCATAAAACAAATAGAAAAATCAAGGCCCAAAGTTCTTCATTTGAAAAAGAAAACTAACAAAATTGACAGACTTCTGGCAATATTGTTCTGGTAGAATAATACCAGCAAATAAGATAAAAGAATTTCCTTTATCTGTATGCATGCCTAGGAAGTGTCCTGAAAAATTTCATGAAAAAATGAGTATTCCCCCAAAAATGAGTGTATATCAGAAATTTTTGCACCAAAGTAAATTCAATCTTGTAATTTCATTTTTCCTCAACTTTTTCAAGTATACTTTCACATTCTTCAATTGGATTTTTCTAGAAAACAAGCTTACTGTATCTTTAGAAAATTCAATTTGGTATTCAGATAAGTCAATGGGCCATAATTTATTCAAAGGATCATAGTGTAAAAATGTAAATTTCTACTGCTACATGCTATCTGTTGCAATTACCCAACTTTGCCATACACACAATTACAGACAATTAATCTGTAAATGGATATGATTATATTCCAATAAAATATTATTTTACTAAAATACTATTTACAAAAATGAGCAATGCGCCAGATTAGGCATATACATTGTAGTTTGCCAATTTCAATTATACATTAAAGAATAAAAGCCCAATTATGATTTGCTATATTAGATGCAGAAAAACACATTTGATAAGCCACAAGTTAAATTATGTTACTGGCCGGCGCCGTGGCTCAACAGGCTAATCCTCCACCTAGCGGTGCCGGCACACCAGGTTCTAGTCCCTGTCGGGGTGCCTGATTCTGTCCTGGTTGCCCCTCTTCCAGGCCAGCTCTCTGCTATGACCCGGGAGTGCAGTGGAGGAGGCCCAAGTCCTTGGGCCCTGCACCCCATGGGAGACCAGGAGAAGCACCTGGCTCCTGCCTTCAGATCAGTGTGGTGTGCTGGCCTCAGCGCGCCGGCCGCGGCGGCCATTGGAGGGTGAACCAACGGCAAAGGAAGACCTTTCTCTCTGTCTCTCTCTCTCTCACTATCCACTCTGCCTATCCAAAAAAAAAAAAAAAAATTATGTTACTAAGGAAGCAGGACTCCCAAAACAACAAAGAGATCAAAACACCATCCCCTCAGCAAAAAGTAAAAATGATACAAAGGTGGAAGTTACTAAACAAACTTGATCATGTAAAATCTTTGGGGTTGTACTAAGAGTAGCCTGTAGCAAATAGAGAACATTGACCCAAGAAAATCTACTAAGTCTCACTAAGATAGTAATAGTCAATGTCCTTGAACTATGATCTACGCTGTCATTCCTTCCCCATGTCTGTATTTTTAATCTGTACCCCAAGTTCTATGCCTCAGGCATGTGTGACCAAGAAGATCAGGGCTCCATATAACCTCTGCTTCCACCCATTACCCAGGCAGGAGCAGGCTCCCAGTATTTCTCTCCTGCAGCCCCATGTTCAGGTAGCTCTTCACTCTATTCCAAGTGGCCATGACTGAGAGGAACAGTCTCCCTTTCATCACCAACTGCTACCAGAAGAAGTTTAGAGGTAGATATTGAAGTCCAGGAATACTGGGGTTTAAATCACCTATCCTACTTAATCTCACAGAGTAGAAGTTCCATGCCAGTTAGAGCAACCTGAGAAAACCAGGGACTATCGCCACCCCTATGCCATGCTCAGTCATGCAATGGGATTTTGTTCTGGGGAAAGCAAGCCCACACCCCCAACTCTGGTACACGGTTGCTAACTTTCCTCCCACAGGGAAGGCAGTCTAGAAACATGAAGAACTCAGTTCCAAACTGACGGCTTTGGGAACTGAGTACACAGAACCCCATGCAGAAGAACCTTGAAACAGCCATGGTGACGTTTGTGGAGAGCAGAGAAGGGGAGGCTGGCTATCTCTGATTAAAACAAGATAGCAAAGCATCGAAGTTTAATAAAGAGAACCATGGACAGAGAGAGTCAAGACAAGACCTCTTGAGACTGTAGTCATTTCTGAAATTCCAGAAAGCTGAAATCATTCAGAAGTAAGCAGTACAAGATATAGGACAGGCTTAAAAGCACCCCCAGGTCTCACATAAACCTATCATCACAAGAGGAAGCTTCACTGGCACAGGGGCTTAAACACAACCTCTGACTAAGCAGTGACTGAGCAATAAGCTGCTATAACTCAGAGTTGACTCCTAGGGAGCCAGGCATAAAAATAAATTGAGACTTAGTCTTGGCAATCTAGAAGACTGTGTGGACATAAAAGGTGTGCACTTTCAGAAGTAATTAAGAGGGAACCTACAACAAGTTGCTGGTGGAACTCAGGGGGAAAACATTTAACCTCTCCACCATGGGAAAGCAACCTCTAAGTCACACACCATTCCATGGTAAAGAGTTGATCCTAAAATGCCAAGGAAGTGTGAGCATAACCACTGAACAGTAAGTGAGACAGAGGTAACCTGCTGCTATCCAGACTAAAGGAGAAGATGAGGTTGGGGTAGGGGAGACCCAAGAGCATCAGAAGCTGCACACTTGAGAGAGTATAGAAATCAAAGAAATGCCTTAGCCAAGTCACCAAAAATTAAAATACAATAACAATGATAAACCCAAGGGAAGAGGATGAGAATCAATATTCTTATATGCCATCACACATTATTTAAAATACTCAATTTTCAAAAGCAGCAAAATAGATACACATAAAGAGACAGGAAATTGTCACCCATATACAAAGAGGGTGGGTGGGAGAAAGGTAGGCATTAGAAACTCTCCGTGAAGGCACTTAGTAGACAAAGACCCTAGGTCAGTTATTACAAGTATGTTCAAAGAATTAAAGAATTGGAGAGTCATATGCTGACAATTATCAAATGTAGAATATCAAAAAGATGAAGAAGTTAATGAAAAAATTGAAATTCTGAATTGCAAAAGGACTATAGCAAAAATGAAATCATTAGAGGTTCAAGAATAGATTTCAGCAGGGATGTTTGTCAGCTCTGGAATTCATGAAGACCGAATCCTGATAATTTAAAGACAGATCAATATAAATTATGCAACATGAAAAACAAAGAGGGAAAAGAATGAAGAAAAATATACAGAGATTTTAAAAAGTAAGTAATTGAGGAGATATTTTGTGTTCATTTGTAGGAAGATTTAATATTGATTTCCTTTCTTCAGGACTTGATCTGTAGATTCAATTCAATCCAAATAAAAAGTCCAAAAATGTCATATGCCCTACTAATAGAATAATTAATAAAGTTCTGTGATCATCTTAACAGATAAAGAGCATTTGAGGAATTGAGCACTTATCAGTGATTAAAATGTTCAACAAGCTAGGAATGGAAAAAAATCCTCAGGTTTCTTCAAGGCATCTAGGAAAACCTAAAGTTAATATACACACTATTGAAAGACTGAATGCTTACTCTTTTTCATTGCAAATAGTATGCTAATCGAAATGAATCAGTCACAAAATAATATGTGTTGGATGATTTCTATGTCTATTCAGTGTCATACTGGAGATTCTAGCCAAAGCAATTAGGCATGAAACATGAATAAAGAACATCTAGACTGGAAAGAAAAAAATAAGCCATTTTCATATGACATGACCTTTTAAAAGATTATGTATTTATTTATTTGAAAGTCAGAATTACAAAGAGAAAGGGAGAGACAGAGATAGAGAGAGGACTTCCATCTGCTGATTCACTCCCTAATTGGCCACAATGGCTAGGGTTAGGCCAAGACAAAGTCAGGAGCTAGGAGCTTCTTCTGGGTCTCCACATGGGTGGCAAGAGCTCAAGTGCTTGGGCCATCTTCTGCTACTTTTTCCAGATCATTAACAGGGTGTTGGATTGGAAGCGGAGCAGCCAGGACGTGAACCAGGGTCCAAGTGGAATGTTGGCATTGCAGTGATGGCTTTACCCACTTTGCCATGACACTGGACCCAACATAACTTATACAGAGAAAATCTGTAGGAAAGAAGGAGGAAAGGATGGAGAAGGGAGGGAAAGAGACAACAAGGAGAGAGGGAGCAGGAAGGGAAGGAATGGTGGCAGAGAATGGAGGGAGGAGACTTCTTACTTCACTGTAGATCAAGGAGGGGGAGTAGAAAGAGAGAAAAACTGAAGAACTATCTCACATCATAAACAAAGCCACTTCAGACTTTTAATGAATTCTTTATTATCTATTAGTGCTTGTAATACTTCTTTTGTATCATGTTTTGTAAGTAGTATAAGGATATATATATATATATATATATATATATATGATAGATTCTCTGGGATTCGGAGACCTTCCCTTTCCCCAATTCTTTAATATTATTGTCTTTTTATTTCTTTCTAATCACTAATCACAGTCTGAAATTATTGCATTTATTGTGTACTTTGCTTATTACATGCCTGATCACTGACATGAGTGTTATTTGTTAAATTAACAACAGGAGTCACTGTGCATTTACTCCCCATGCAGGACCTCTGTCCTTAATGAGTTGCACTATAAGAATTAACTGTAAACCTTCTTGTTCTCAAACAGTTCTTTATATCTGTGTGTGCATGTGGGTACAAACTGCTGAAATCTTTACTTAGTATAGAGTTGGTCTTCTGTATATAAAATTAATTAAAAATGAATCTTAATGAAGAATGGGATGGGAGAGGGAAGAGGAGGTGGGATGGGAGTTGGGGTGGGAGGGCAGGCATGGGGAGAAGAACCACTATATTCCTAAAGTTGTACTTATGAAATCTGTATTCATTAAATAAAAGGTTTCTTTAAAAAATATTTATTTTGTTTATTTATTTGAGAGGCAAAGTTACAGAAAGAGAGAGAGAGGGAGAGGCAGAGAGACATCTTCCATCTGCTGGTTCTCTCCCCAAATGGCTATAACTGTTGGGGCTGGGCCAAGCTGAAGACAGGAGCTTCTCCTGGGTCTCCCCGATGGGTGCAGGAGCCCAAGCACCTGGGCCATCTTCTGCTACTTTTCCCACGCCATTAGCAGGGAGCTGGATTGGAAGTGGAGCAGCTGGGACTAAAACCAGTGCCCATATGGGATGCCAGCACTGCAGGCGGAAGCTTAACCTTCCACAACACAACGTCAGTCCCATATCTTTGTAATTTACACAACTGAAAAAAAGGATGTATAAATTATAAGAAAAGCCAGAAAATACAAAAAGGAATAAATAAATAGAAATTCAAATGATTAATAAGGGTAGGAAAACATGCTTTGTATCATTAATGATAAGGAAAATGCAAATTAAAATAAAAACATCTTAAAAAACCATGAATGCTCTTTATATACAGAAGATGAATCTTGATGTGAATGGAAGGGAAGAGGGAGTGGGAGAGGGGAGGGTTGCGGGTGGGAGGGAAGGGAAGCCAATGTAATTCATAAGCTGTACTTTGGAAATTTATATTCATTAAATAGAAGTTTTTAATAAAACACACACACACACACACTAAAACAATCATGTGACAGAATAAATAGACTAATAGGACAAGGCAAAAAAACAAAACAAAACAAAACAGAAACCATGAATGTTATGAAAGAAGTGAGGTTCCAAATAACGTATATGAAATTAGTCTAAAAATTTGTGGGGAGGTGGGTGTTTGCTGCAGTAGTTAAAATGCCAATTGAGTTACCCATATCTCCTCCTAGAGTGCTGACTTTGAGTCCTGGTTCCAATTCCAATCCCACTTCTTGCCAATACAAAACCCAGGAGGCAGCCAGTGAGTACTTGTGTGAGTACTTATAAGTACTACTCAAGTACTTGTGTCCCTGCTACTCATGTGAGAGACCAGATTGAAATCTGAGCTCCTGGCTATGGCCTGGCACAGTTCTAGAAGTTGTGGGCATTTAGGGAGTGAACCAATGGTTGGAAGGTTCATTCATATTCTCTCTCTCCCTCTCTTACCCGCATACCCCACTTTAAAAATGATTTCTTTATTTACTCGAAATGCAGTTAGAGACAGGCACCCAGGTAGATAGCAGGGATTCAAGTACTTGGGCCATGTTCTGCTGCTTTCCCAGGTGCGTTAGCAGGGAGCGCGATCAGAAGTGGAACAGCTGAGACTAAAACTGTTGCTCATATGGGTGCGAGTATTGCAAGTGGTGGGCTTACCTTCTGATCCACAGTGTGGGTCCCTGTCTGTTTTTCAAATAAAAATGAAAATTAAACTTTTTAAAAGTTGTGGAAAAGTGGAGCTGAATTAAATTTGGGGGGATACAAAATGTTTAAAACCATATATATTCATATAATTGATTCTAATCGTATGTTGTATAAAAGCAAGCCATGTGGCCGGCGCCGTGGCTCAATTAGCTAATCCTCCGCCTGCGGCACTGGCACACCGGGTTCTAGTCCCAGTCGGGGCGCCGGATTCTGTCCTGGTTGCCCCTCTTCCAGGCCAGCTCTCTGCTATGGCCCGGGAGTGCAGTGGAGGATGGCCCAAGTCCTTGGGCCCTGCATCCTCATGGGAGACCAGGGGAAGCACCTGGCTCTTGGCTTCGGATCTGTGCGATGCGCCAGCCACAGTGCACCGGCCGCGGCGGCCATTGGAGGGTGAACCAATGGCAAAAAGGCAGACCTTTCTCTCTGTCTCTCTCACTGTCCACTCTGCCTGTCAAGAAAAAAAAAAAAAAAGCAAGCCATGTATCTCTCTATAAACACTTGCATATTGATCATATATAAATAACATTTACGGGATGCATATGTGGGAGCAGGAAGATTTTAAAAGAGGAGCAGGAAATAATTATCACTAAATGCAGGAGAATGGAATTGTGTTCACGGAGGAGCACTATGGGAAAGGTGTTTGCAATGTTTTACTTGAATTTATTTCTCTCTTTAAGAAATGAACATAGGCATTAGTTTTATGGTATGTGTTAAACAGTGAATATACTTTATTTTCAGCACCATGTTTTGTTATGTTGTACAATAAAGAAAATACTCGGAGACGCATAACTTCCCTCTTGGAGACAGAGCACAGCCCAGGGAGAAGACAGAATATATAAGGCAGAAGCAGTTTATTCTTTTTAAGGTGGTGCTGCTTGTACATTTATTTTAATATGATAAGCTATGTCTTTTATAGATGTTAAATATGAGGATATTTCAAGGGGTTCATGGTAAAAATGGAGTTAAGTATGAGTTTATTTTGGTGTAAAAATTTGAAATCATGCACATTAGGGAGGTCTTCAAAAGTTCATGGAAAGATCTATTATGAGAAAACTAGACTAGAATTTCAAAACAAAATTTGCAGCAATATAAGTTTGCCTTTTAATTCCATTTTCCATGAACATGTAGGAATTATTTCATAATTAAGCTTTAAAGAGCCTATTAATGGGCTAGTGTTGTGGCACACTGGTCTAAGCCACTGCCAGCAATGCTAGCATCCCATATCAGAGCACTGGATCAGGTCCTGGCTGACCCACTTCTGATCCAGGTTCCTGTCAATATGCCTGGGAAAGCAGTGGAGAATGGCCCAAGTACCTGGGACCATGCCACCCATGTGCGAGACCTGGATGGCGTTCCTGGCTCCTGGCTTCAGCCTGAACCAGCTCCAGTCATCGTGGCCTTTTGTGCAATAAACCAGCAGATGAGATTCTTTCATGTGCACACTCCTCCTCTCTATATAACTTTACCTTTCAAGTAAATAAATAAATCTTTAAAAAACATCCTATTAAAATCAAGTGCACAGTTCCTCTTCTAGAAAAAATCACTAAAAATTATAGCTAATAATTAGCTATAATTATTATTATAAATTGTAAGCTAAAAGTGATTCGACTTTAAAACAGGGGTTAGCAAACTACAGCTTACGGATTGAAGCTGGCCCACCGCCTGCTGAGAATGGCAATAAGCTAAGAACGGGTTTAACATACAGGAAAACTACATGAAGTTCAAATGCCAACGTTTATATATAAAGTAGCATTGCAGCACAGCCACACCTGTATTGTCTGTGTCTGTTTTCTGTGACACAGCAGGCTTACGAGACTGTATGGTCCACACAGCCTAAGATGTGATCACCTGGTCTTCACAGATAGGCCTGCCAACCTTGCTCTACAGCACAGTGCCTTTTCCGTCCCAACGCCCCGTTGCCCTCTGCCTTCTACAGCCAGACATGATGAATGGCTCTTTACAGGCTCGGTTGTTTGAAAAAGTTGCTCTCCTGAGGAAGATGTGCAGTTCTGACCCCCAACAGGGGCTGTTTCTGAAAGTACCCCACAACCCCATCTGTCTGCTCCACCCTCCACTTGCTCGAATTTGCAGAGAGCCCGGGAGTCCTCTCTGTGAGCTCAGTTAACTTTGGGGACTCCGACTGCCTGGCGATTTGTGCCAACTGAGAACTGAGAGAAAAGGAGATCTTCCAACTCAGTGGCTTATCAGATGGGAAGACATAGAAAATTTGTACTAGTTTTTATGGTTTTTGCTTTCTTCCACAAAACAGAACTAATAAAGCCTGCTTTAAAGAATTTTTATGAGCATTAATGATACTATATGCAAATTTCCTGCAAACAGTAGACATGCAATTAACAGAAGCTATTAGCATTTATAATTATCAATGCAGAAGGCATCAGGGCAAAAGAAAAGAATCCAAACTAGCCCCTGTGGTATTACTTGATTTCAACTTTAAGTCCTTAAAGACCTCAGGTGCCAGGGCATGGAACAAGAGTGTCATCAATTAATTCAGGCAGACAGGGTGGGAAGTCCCCATCAGCTCCTTTATCATCCTAAGTGATTTACCAGCTCCTCATCCAGACTCCGGTCTGAATTCAGCTTTATAGAGACTCTCCCTAAGCACTTAGGTACCTCGTACTCAAATATCTCAACCCACTTTACAATTTCATGGGATCCTCATTGCATCTAGGGCACTAAGGTTAAGAGCCAAGGTCTCAGCCAGTTACCAAGAAAATAAAGAGGCCTTGGGAAAAATATCACAGTGAAAAGAATTCCTCAGAGGAGTATGCCTCTGAAGGCCATCCAAGAAGAAAGGCAGATTTAACCTGCAGTGAGGAGAGAAGAGAGTATGGCTTTATCTGTTTATTCATATTGAAATACTTGATAATTAGGATAAAACATGAATACCTGGGAGTCAGAGTGACTGTAATTACCACGAGACTGAATTCAGTTTGCTTTCAATTTAACTAGGTATAAAATTAGATTATTAATGTATTGAAACATGACATAGGAAATTACTCCTGTTGTTAATTCTTGGTGTCTTACATTAGGAAGTCTGTTTAAAAAGAGAAATGAGTGAGAAAATTATTTTCACATTATTTCAAACAATCAGAATGCCATGCACAGAAAAATGAGAGGTCTTCATTTCTGGGGAGGTGGTGGTGAGTGAGGTTAATTGCAGTTCTGAAGGGGAGTTCTGTACTGCCCCACCCTCTGCACACAGCCAGAGCTCAGCAGGGGTGTGCCCACCCCAGCCACTGTGCATAGAGGCAGAGTTCTCCTTGCCGGAAGCCTAGAACCGAGTCCAGGCATACAGCTTCTATAGCTGTTCTCCCTCAGAGAAGCCGAGAAGAACACACAAGCTCTCTCTGGACTTCTTGCTCCTCGTGGGTCAAGGAAGAGCTGAGGGCCTCAAGAACCCTCAAGAATCTGAGAAGCAATAACAGAAGAGTAACAGCAACACCCCTAGTTTAGAGTTTTTGCTGCACTCTGACTTTGGCTGGGTCTTGTGCATGCACTATCTCACATAATTTTCAAAATTCCACCTAAATATGCTCTTGTTTGTACATGAGGAAAATGAGGCTTAGTGAGGCGAGGAAAGTTGCCTCAAGGCCCCATGACTAGCAGGTGACAGTTTCAAGCTGTGTCTCTAAAGTTTATGCTCTTTGCCTCTCACTGTTTTCCACCTCCCTGACACACACACATATCCCATCCTTACACCCCATGATGGTTTTACATGATAAATGCATCTGGCCGTAACACGTGCATACCTTCCATGCATGATTGTGTTGAGTTGTCTCATTTAATTATTTGCATGATCTGCACTCACTGGTATCTCTGGCTATGTTTAAGACACTTTCCTTGAGTGCCATTTAGCACAGTGTCACACACTAAGAGGTAAATAAAACATGTTTCTGGCCAGGAGGGTGCGGCTTTGCTCTATCTGATGCTCAGCTGCACTTCTCCAGAAGAAAGATAGAGTATCCGGCCATTGTTCAAGTCATATACAGCACCTGCCTCCTCAGGTGATGTCAGAGGATATGGCTGTGTATTAAACAAATACATGACTTTTACCTCATTGGGGAGCTACCCTCAGAAGATCCATTCAAGGCATCACAGCAATCTAGACTCTAGGCCTAGGCTTGTATTGCAGCTTCACCACTGGGCAAGTGTATAATCTCCATCAAGTAGCCTAACCCATGTAAGCCTTGGCATTCGCACTGGTAAAACAGAGTCAGATTGGTGATTTTATGATTGTTCTACAAGCTCAGTCAGGACCTGCACTGTCACTGTTACTGACAGCGCCCACTTGATCTCCCAGGTACTGAAGGCTACACCTTGGCTGCATTCTTCATTTTGCTGAGGCGTAGGCTAAATACCCAGCCACGAAAAGGTGGCAAGGACATTTCCCTGCTAGAGTGAGTATTTGTTCCCAAGGCCCTGGAATGACCACTTCTGCCCCTCCTGAAGACACTGCAGAGGCTGTGGAGCCTTTCAGATGAGCTGACAGAAGCCCAGGAGACTGTACTCCCTGCACTCCTGACTGAGGTCCACTGTTGGCACATAAGGAGGGCATTTACTCCCTGGTCTTCAGTTCTTCCCTCAAACTCATTCCAGACTGCTGGATTGTCCCTAATGTAGACAGGGAACTAAGAAACCCCATGCTGCCATATGCCTGCCACTTCTGCCTCTCATACTTTCCCTTGGAACTGGAAGGACCTCCTTTTCCCTACCTTTGTGATGGAGGTGACTTACCCCTGCCATGACGTCCTGCTCAAGAGGTGGCTGTCACCTCATTGTTCACTCCCAAGGATCCTAAGGGCAGAATGTATGTAGGGGAACATGACTCACAATCATCTAAAGGTTGGGTAGAAGGAAAATTGGTATAAACTTAATATTCCCAAAAAACATTTTGAAAGATGATTTGATTTGATTTGATTTGATTTGATTTGATTTGATATGAAAGGCAGAGTTACAGAGAGAGGGTGAGACACGGAGAGGTCTTCCATCCACTGGTTCACTCTACAAATGGCTGCAACAGCCAGACTAAAGACAGGAGCCTGGAACTCCCACGTCAGTGACAGGAGCCCACGTAGTTGGGACATCATTGTCTTCTTTCCCAAGCACTTTAGCAGGGAGCTGGGTAGGAAGTGTAGCAGCTAGACTTCGAATCTCATGTGGGATGAGAGCATCGCAGGTGGTTGCTCAACTCGATTTGCTAAACAGCCCCAGTATTCTCAAAATATCATTCTCGTTATATACTCCTTGACATGCTAACCAGGAGAACCCAGTGAGATGAACATCCTCACTCCCCTTTCAGTGCAGGCCCAGAGAGGCCAAATCTCTCATGTAGGTCTTGGTTTTTGTACTGCACAACCCAACCTCACACAAGTGAAGATACTGGGGTGGAAGCCAATCACTCCCTTACAGGTCTTTCATTTGGGTAATTAAACCATTAGTCAGGGATTTGTACTCGGCCTCTGAGGTCTCTCCAGGACTGAAGTTCAACGGTTTTTCATTTCTGCTTCTCTGTCTCTTGGAAGTGTTTGCACATTCCAGTGACTCTTTTCTCTTTTCCATCCTCTTCTCTTCAAAGAATGTCTGAAAAGCCCAAACTAAGTGAATCAGGTCCCTTCCAAAACTCTCTGAAGGACCCTGCAATCGCATCATAGCAGCCACATAATAGTCCCCAAAAGAGGTTTTCTCCATAATTCACTCCCGTGCGTGGAGCTGGACAAGAGATACATAATTTATACAGGCAATTACACATCAATTGGTTATTAAAAGTGCCCTCATTGAGATATACTGTATTGAGGACACAGAGATAAATCTGGTTCCCCAGGTAACCGGCTCTAGTCACAGACAGAAGGCAGATTTTCTGATTTGGGACTGGCAGAGTTTCCCTTAACCCTGCTATTCTCTGCCTGCGGTGTGGTGCTCTGCCTGCGCGTGGGTGGGTGAAGACCAGAGCAGCCCGGAGGAAGCCCAGGCACAAATGCTACTTCTGTATTTGTCTTGCAGCTCTTTCCTCCTGGGGAAAATTATGATTTTCTTAATTAATTAAACCTTCACCCAAGAATTCATTCATCCACCAGCCTATCTATTTAAATGGTTAGTGTTGACACTAACTACTGTGCTAGATTCTGGAGGAGACCACAGCACAAAAAAATGATGCTGAACTTCTGTTTAAAGAGCTGACTGGTGATTGCAGACAGAAGAGGCAAATGAATAATTGCAAATAGTTTGAAAAGCGCAGAAGAGGAGAGAAATGCAGATGAAAATGTGGTGGAGGTTCATTTGCTCTCTCCAGGCAACAGAAAAGGCTTCATATAGAAAATGGAGATGAGCAGACGTCTGTGATAATAAATGAACGTTTACTATGTAGAGTGTGGAAAGGCAGTACACAAAGAGGAACAAGAATGTGCAAAGATAAATGATTTTCCATCTAATTAGGGACACAGTGCACATCTAGAAGAAACAACTCTACAAGATACCCAGGGGGGCCAACGTTGTGGCACAGTGGGTTGGGCCACAGCCTCCAACTTCAGGATCCCATATGATTAGCAGTTTGAGCCCTGGCTGTTCCACTTCCTATCTAACTCCCTGCTGAGTGACTGTGAAGGCAGTGAAAGATGGTCCAAGTGCTTGAATCCCTATGTGTCACATAGGAGACCCAGATGGAGTTCCAGGCTCCTGGTTGTTGTAGCCACCTGGGAAATGAACCAGTGGATGAAAGAGTCTCTCAAGTCTCTCTCTGTCTCTCCCCTTCTCTCTTCCCTCTTCCTCCCTCTCTCTGTAATTCTGGTTTTCAAATAAATAAGTCTGCATTTCTTGGGAAAAAATAAGACACTGCATTTTCACCTCTGCTCAAAAACGGGTGGTGAACAATTTAGTGATTCTACTGTTCACAGACTGGATTTGCAGCAGCAGTGTTTTCTGGGGGAGGTTTAGGGCTATTTGTTTTGTTTTAATAATAGAAATGTTGATTTAGTAGGTCTGGGGCCTGACTTGTTAATCTGGATTTTAAAAGCTCTCTGGGTGATTCAACGGAAAATGGGACTCAGATAAGGATGAGAAAAATTGGGTTAGTGTCTAGGCAGTTACCTCCCTGAGTTCTCTTTTTAGTGGCTGGGCTGGAACCTTGAAGCCCAACTCCCCAGCAGTTTGCTGAATGTCTTCTAGTCAATCCTATCCCCAAAAGGGCCCATGTTTTTCCAGTTGTGTTTAAGAGTTGGGAAGATGCCCAGATCCGCTGACAGTCCTTTGGCACCAATCCCCAGAGAGCGTCCTTAGAACTGTGGTGGCAGTGTAAAAAGACCCAGGCAACCAGAAGTGCCCCTGTCTTCCCTGCATGAATATCACCCACAATTCCCATGGCTGGGGCAGAAACCAGATTAATGGGTTAAATGCATTGGGATTCATAAAGTACAGCACATAAAGATTAACAAAATTGTGGAGAGTCTTCAGTAAACACTGAAGAAATTACACTGAACGCTTCTCCATGGAACACGTGTTATAGGCACTAGTGAGGACACTGATAGCTTTTACCAACCAGCTGGAGGAGGGGGTGCCATGCACACCATTGAGTAGTAGCACTAATAATTTAATAATAAATTCGGGATATTGTAATTGTCCCAGATTAGATAGATTAATGGACTGAAAAGCAAATTTTAGTGATACTACCATTCCTTTAAATACTCAGAAGTCAAAAACTGTCAAGAATTCACAAAATAAATAGTATTTATCCCCACCACCACCACCCACAAGGAGCTGTTGCTGTGCAAATTCATTGCTATACAGCTTGTTCCTTCTTATTTTCATTACTTATCAAAATAAGAAGAGAGGAATTAACATTTGCTGAATGCTTATTGTGTGAAAAACAACAAACAATATTCTTGCTGCATGTATTATTTCCTTTTAGTCTGTCAATGACCCAGTGAAGTTAGTACTATTATCATTTATTAGAGGTGCAGAAAGTAAGCTTCAGGGAGTATACAATTTTACTCAAGGGTACCTCCCAGATTGTCATGGAAAGAGCTAGAATTCCCCAGCCTTGCTCCCTGAGATTCTACTATGTGCACTGGTAGCTTCCTTGGATAATACCATCCAATACAGTTCATCTAGATAGGTGTGGGGAATTGAAGAACCCCTGCCATTCCATGTTTCCATTCTGTGATAACAACCAAGTACAGAACAGAGTAGACACATTACAGCAAATTATTGATTTGAAGTTTCCTATGAATGCCCATACATTTATTGTCTTGTACAATAAATACTGTACTTCCTATGCTGCTCATAGACTAGGTTTGAGTTAAACAGCTTTTAAAATATTTTAAAACCATATGTTCTCATGGAATTTTCATTCTAGAGTGAGAATACTAACAAAACACAATAAGTCTCACCTATAAATAAATAATATAATAAGTCAGAAGATCAAAGCACTACAGAGAAAGAGACAGCAGTGACATCAAAGCCATCACAGTTTCTGATCACATTTAATTAACCTAAATTGCTGCACTGGACTGATTTAATTCCAAAAGAAAAGAAATACGTATTTTACTTTACCTGCTATACTCTTTCTTAAATAAGTATATGTTTTTCATGTTTGAGACAATAAAAACAGCTCATGGATCCTCTAATTACCTTTATGCATCACTAGGTTGCTATTTTCTCTACCTTAATTGGACATCAAAACTAAGGTGCAAAAGAGATAGAACCTTGGGGGAGGGGAGGGAGTGAGAGGGATATGCAGAAATGGAGCAAGTGAGAGAGAAGGAGAGAAAGAGAACAAGAAAATGTGAAAATTCAAGAGTAGATAGGACTCAAAGGCATGTCAAAGACAAGTTCATTCCTTCACTAAAATTCTGCTACTGATTTTCTTAACCAAGACTGAAAAATGAGTAAGATCTTATCCCTTGCGCAAAACAGATGTAGTAGCCACAGCACCCATAGAGCATATTCCTTCAAGAAACCCACTTTCAAAGAACGGGGCCATCAAAGAAGGAGGTACCCTTCTCCGAAGGGAGGAGAGAACTTCCACTTTGACTATGACCCTATCGAAATAAGACCAAAGTCAGCGAACTCTAAAGGCTTCCATAGCCCTGGCAACTCATGACTAGAGCCTAGGGAGATTACTGACGCCATGAACAGGAGTGTCAAATTGTTAAATCAGCAACAGGAGTCACTGTGTACTTACACCCCATGTGGGATCTGTCCCTAATGTGTCGTCTAAAGCGAAGTGATGCTATAACTAGTACTGAAACAGTATTTTTATACTTTGCGTTTCTGTGTGGGCACAAACTGATGAGGTCTTTACTAATTATATACTGAATTGATCTTCTGTATATAAAGAGAATTGGAAATGAAAAAAAAAAAAACAACCTGGTGTTAAAATGGAAATGGCATAGAAAATTAATTAATTTGAAAAAAAATTATGTAGGATCTCTGTCTTTAATGTGCTGTACATTGCTATTTAATGCTATAATTAGTAATCCAATGGTAGTTTTTTCACTTTGTGTTGCTATATGGGCAAAATGTTGAAATCTTTACCTAATATATACTAAACTGATCTTCTGTATACAAAGAGAATTGAAAATGAATCTTTACATGAATGGAAGGGGAAAGGGAGCGGGAAGGGGGAGGATTGCGGGCAGGAGGGAAGTTATGGGATGGGGGAAGCCATTGTAACCCATGGGCTATACTTTGGAAATTTATATTCATTAAATAAAAGTTAAAAAAAAAAAAAAAAGAAACCCACTTTCTTGTCAAGGATGTTTATTTTCCAGAAACGGTTTACAATAACCTCTAGAAGTACACAATCCTCCATCTGGCGAGCAGAGTTAATTCTAGTCACTGAGTTATTGGCAAATTCAGGGACAGGCCTGACATTCCCTGCAGCTCCCTTACATAGGTTGATGTGGAATCTCCAAGGAAGCAGTGACGAGAGATCGACCTAGAGAGAGGATCAAGAAGAGAAAGTGAATCTGGAAGCCTGCTGGGCTTGGGGCTTTTCAAGTGGACTAGAAAACATGTTGGCAGGTATTTTCTTGTTCAGGTCAGTGAAGAATTTGCTCTTCCTCCTAACCCAGTGCTGGGGGATTCTGAACCCCATCCCTTCCAGGAGAGTATCTCTTAAAGGATACATAAGGAATATAGAATGAGCCCTCAAAAACTACATTCCAAATGAAAGAGAAATAAGCTGACTTTTTTCCCCCTGAAACTCTCCTATGGTTGCAAAGGGGCCTGATTAACAGGAGAAGGTAAATCAGAATAATTCAGGCTTCTCTACCATTTCCCTGTGGCCATCCACCTGAGACTGTTTGTCACAAGATAGTTTTGAAGAGCAGACTCCCTTCGGACTCAGATCCCTTTCATCCTTCCCTGCGCAGGGCTTGGTATGCAAAACGCGTTGGGGAGATGACAGACACACATCACTGGCAGTGCTAATGTGGGAGGTGCAAGGTGGCTGCAGGGCCAGGTGATGCGTCGCGAGGTGGCCTCTGTACCCGGGAACATCAGCATCGCTCTTTCTCTCGGATGTCTTCTCATTTCAGCAGCATGACGGGGCTGAATACAGTCGTGCCTAAAATGAAAACAACAAAAACTAAAGATTCTCACCTCCTCCAGGATTAGGATTTCCTTCCCTATAATCCATGGCTTTTGGATTTAAAACCCTGTCCTTAATTGACCTGCTTACCCACCCTCCCCGATCCTACTTATCCCGTCTTTTGACCTTCTGAGGTAATCCTTGGTGTCCACATTTCCAAGTCACTCTCCCTTGTTTTTTTGTGTTTGCTTTATTAGAAAGGCCGAGGCATACACAGAGGCTGACAGACAGACAGACAGACCCATAGATTAGTTCACTCCCCAAATGCTCACGATGACTGTGGCTGGGCCAGGAGGAAACCCAGGAACCTGGAACTCAACCCAAGTCTCCAATGTGAGTGGCAGGCACCCAACTCTTTGGGCCATCCCCTCTACCTCCCAGGGTTAACATTAGCAGAGAGCTGGAATTACGGAGCATGATGGGGAGTCTTTTACCCAGTGTCTTTTTTTTTTTTTTTTTTTTTTTTTGGACAGGCAGAGTGGACAGTAGAGGGAGACAGAGAGAAAGGTCTTCCTTTTTGCCATCGGTTCACCCTCCAATGGCCGCTGCGGCTGGCGCGCTGCAGCCAGCACACCGCGCTGATCCGAAGCCAGGAGCCAGGTGCTTCTCCTAGTCTCCCATGGGGTGCAGGGCCCAAGCACTTGGGCCATCCTCCACTGCACTCCCTGGCCACAGCAGAGAGCTGGCCTGGAAGAGGGGCAACCGGGACAGGATCGGTGCCCCGACCGGGACTAGAACCCGGTGTGCCGGCGCCGCAAGGTGGAGGATTAGCCTGTTAAGCCATGGCGCCCGCCTTACCCAGTGTCTTAACTGTTGAGCCAAATACCTGCTGCTCCTGGTTTTCAATGAGTCCTAAACAGATAACAAGGTTACAAAAATAACTGGTGATTGCAAGTGCATTTAATCAAGTGTCATTACCAAAATCTAAAGAAAACTGGATGGTTTACAAATGACAGTGTGCATAACGTAGGTGGATACTTCAAAGTTTGTGAGAAATTGAGAGAAGTACATTTTGGTGCAAACATTTTTTTTGAAATCCAGGCATAGTGTTTTCATAGGAAATAGTTTCAAGGCACATTTTGAAGGTTCCTCATATATGCAGTGGGAGCAAAAAATCAAGAATAGTCTTATGGATCTCACAATTGGCCTCAATTAGCATACACTTTGCAAAGGAGTCTTCTAATGTTTTCCTCTCTCTCTCTCTCTCTCTCTCTCTCTCTCTCTCTCTCTCTCTCTCTCTCTCTCTCTTGCTCTCTCTCTCTCTGTCATCACCCTAATATCTGCAGCCAGCAGTTATGGAAAGAGAGATCCCTGATGACATGTTCAGTGTGGATGGGTAGGCACTGAAATGTGTTAACAAACAGGAGCCCTGCTCTTTTTCCATTATCACACACCCTCCCTTCCCCATCTCAGTACTCCTCATGTCTGTGTTATGAGATGCCCAGTGACTTCCACAGTGCCCAGGGTGCTGCCCCGCCCTCTTTAGCATCATCACTCCCATTGGAGCCTCTCATCCCGTGCCCCTGTTTACCTGTTCTCACCTTTGAGCACTGGGATCCCAATGAAGTATAGGAAAAGGAAAATAAAGGAGCAACCTGAGATATCCAAGTCAAGCATATTCATCTACATCCTTTTCTGTCTAAGGCTACTCTCTCACTCCAAATATACTTGGATAAATAAAAGCTATAGCCAGAGCTTTTGCTTTTTTGACCTTCATGCTTGAGCACCTACCAGAAAAACTGCTATTTACTGCTACCCTTAAATCACTCTGAATGCAGCCTTCCACTGCAGCCCTCACCCCAAAGTGTAATTATTTTTTGTATTTTAAAGATCCCTCTGACCATCACTGTCTCCTTTCATTCTCTCCCCCTCAAGAGCTGCACTTCTTGGAAGAGAAAGGAGCCCTATGTTTGGGCATGCAGTGGTTCTGTATAAGACAGTGTGCAGTTAAATCAGGGATGACAGCACCTTGAGCAAAAACATAAAAACAGCCTGATAAATTTCCAGGAAAAACACATGAAAAAATATTGCTATGTAATTTCTGCTGCAGCTCAAGAAGACTAATAATTTTGCCCTATATTTGCATAGCATTTTGTCATTTACAAACATCTCTTCCCAAGTTTCCTCTTTAATTATCCCACCCAGCACAAGTGTACTTTTCAGCCACTCTACAGATAAGGAAAACCGAGGCTTTTAGAGGCTGAGTGATATGCTTAGGGTACCCTACTGCTGGGTGACACCAGTTGTCTGATTTGCAGGGTTGAATGTACACTGAAGATGCAGGGTCTCTTGTTAACATACAAACATACATAAACACACATGCATACCTACGTACATACATACATTCATACATAACCAGGAATTTTAAGAGGGCAACAGCACATCCTCAAACCAAGTGTGAAGTCCATTGGTACATGGGGCCTGTGTGTTCATGAAGCTGGTGCTATTGCAAAACAGCAATGGAGCTAGGACTGAAATCCAGGCCTTTGACATCCAAGCCCGTCTTTCTTGTTAACCTCTGACTGGGTCAGCATTCCATTCACTGATCTTCTTCCAACCGTCTTGGTGATTGTGTGCACACACCACTTCATGGACATGCATCCCGGTTGCTCCTGCTACAAACTGAGTGATCAGAGGAAGGAACCAATGCAGTGTCTCAGTTCTGCAACATTAGGTGCTTCGCTCCCCCTAGATACTTGAATCACTCTACACAATGATTAGCTAGCTAGCTAGCTAGATATTATAATGGATGAATGTCCCTGTATTTTTCAATTGTCAATGTATCGTCTATTCTTTCAACCCCCCACCCATCTCACATCCTGCACATCCTCCTGCTTGGATTTAATCTATCTGTTAAGTGTGCTCATTTTTAAAAGGGGGAGGGGGTGAGAGAAAGAGCATGAGAAAGAAAAGGAGAGAGAGAGAGAAAGGGAGGAAAACGCAGTGCTCAAGGCCCTCCTTTGTGCAGATGGCTCCAGATCTCCAGTTTCACTGTCATCAGCAGAGTTCACTCCAGGGATGATGTTCTCTGCAATTTGTATGGCAAAGACACATTTTTGAAACCAAACTGGTGATTATTGCGGAGGCTCCTGCCTCCAGCAACAATCTGAATGTTTTTCTCCCTGAAATCTGAACATATTCATCAAACTGTGTTGCGCTCCTGGACTTGCAATTAATCACGGCTCGTTTCCAGCTTTGTTAATTAATACCAAGGCCGGGGACCCAGTGGAGGCCCCACATTTAATCTGCAGTGTTTTAAAATTATTATAATCTACTAGAGGAAGAGCTGTTGGATCTTAAATGGCTTTATTTTAAAAATTTCAACATTGCATTTCCGAGAATTAAAATAATATGATAGTGTCAGTGAGGAGATGCCTGGAATAGCCTCGTTTTGCTGTAGTCTGGGGATATCTGTCCAGCAGAGGGAGCAGAACCGAACTGGAAGCAGTGTGGTCTCAGAGCTACACAGGATTAACAACGTAAACACGGGGAAAGAAAACCAAATGGAGGCTGCCAGGCAGCTATTGGCCATAAAAGAATCAACACTTGAGAGGGGGGATTCCCAGTAGAGTCTGGTTTGTTGAAACTGGGGGGTGGGGGTGGTGGCAGAGCACTTTATGTCAGTTCTATTTACTTTGAATCACTCAATGGGAAGCATCCCTGAGTACGAACTCTACATAGTTAAAAGAGAAAACTGAAAAAGTGAAAGGACTCCAAAGGAATAAGAAAATAGTTGCTATGAAATCACATTCCCTGGCTCGTGGGCATGCTCAAAGATTGAGGTTACTATGCCTTTATGTCCTTGGGAGGGACCCCACCCCCAGACAGCCTTCCCCAAATCTGGATCAAGGTAGATACACACCTCCACTGCCAATGTGCATTTATTTTTCAGAACCCAGACATTTGCAGCAATACTACCCAGTCATAATTAAGACACTGCTTCCTGCTAGTACTTCATCTGTTAGCTCAGTTGTTAAAAACTTTTGATTTTGAAATGTTCTTCAGGAGGATAAATGACCTCAGAGTATTAGTAGAACAATGCCAGAATATTCCAGACAAGTGCATGAATCTGTGTCTAAATAAGTACTTAGGCATAAAGACCTCAGCAGGAGTGACTTTCTAAAGTGCTTAGCACAGTACACACGTCTCTGCAAATCCTATCCCCACTGGAATCTTCAGCTTTGTTTCCCTACACCACCCAACTCACTTCAACCATTCCAAAATGTCTATATCTCCAAACACCTTGAATTTTATGCCTCTGGGACTTCACACCTGATGGTCTCTTAGCTTTGAATTCCATCAGGATTCTGTTCACACTTTAAGACCCACACAAAACTCACCTTCAGGCTAAAGCCTTCCCTGATTCCTGCAAGAGTTTGTTCCACTGATTGCATTTTTGTGTGTGTGCATATGTAACTGGGCCCTTATCACATTGCTTTCAATCATCTCATGTTATGAGAAATGCATCATTAGGCAATTTCACCATTGTGCAAACATCATGGAGTGCTTACACAAACCTTGATGGTATCAGTTCATTCAGCATGGCCTTTTGAGGTAGTCAAGCCACCCATTGAACTTGAGCTTTATGAGGCTGCTCTTGGCCTAAAGTGACTCACTGTTTTACACTCAACATTTTTTACAAGTCAGAGTACTTTCCAAAATAATGATAAAAGTATAGGACAATAAATATGTAACCTAGTAATAGTCATTTTTACTATATCAAGTATTATGAATTGTTCATAATTGTATGTGCTATGCTGTTATATGACTGTCAGTGCAGTAGGTTTGTTTATACCAACATCACCATAGACCCTTGAGTAACGCCTTGCTCCATGGTATCACTAGATGACGGGAATTGTCTAGCCCCATTATAATTGCATAGGGTCATTGTCATATATGCAATTCTTCATTGACTGAAATAGCAACATGGTGCATAGCTATAATAAATTATGATGAATGATGATCAGATAAATAGATATAAGCTCTCCACCTCCAGACTTTAAGAGCTGAAGCATGATGCTGTTATCTTTTCCATCTTTTATGCTCTCAGTCTCTAGGGAAGTATCGGTGACATGGCAGGTGCTTGATACTTATTACTTGAATGAATCACTTAAATGAATAAGTAGAGGTCACTTCAGGTCTAGTCTTATTTTATAAAAGGAAACCAAAGCACCAGCAGGGCAAATTACTTGTCTAGAGTCACACAATTAATTATCAAACACATTTGGCATCATTCCAAGCCACAGAGTGCTCATTTCCTTAGGTGGATAGTCTCAGACAAATCTCTGTTCTTTAGCACAGGAAACCACATGGTTACAGGGGAGACAGAGCATGGGGGCAGGGCATAAGGGATCCTTAAATTGACTGTGAGTAGGTAATATGCAGAGCCACTGATAGAGACCAGAGTTAATCAACTTGGGGGAGGAGGGAGCAATGCAATTCAAGGGTGAATATGCTCATAGCAGGAAAAATCTCAAGTAGGCTGAAACCACCAGGTTGTAGAGCATTCTCCTCCCTGTTTCTGAGGTTTGGGGAAGGCAATTTGGGGATTTTGATGAAAAAGAAAACCTGAAAGCAATCAGAAGTACCATTTTCACCAGCAAATGTCCATAGATATCTCCCAGATGGGGAAACACTTCAGCCCATGTGACCTGTGGCTGTGTACTCGAGTCCAACTCATGACAGCAAACAGTTGCTGGTGGCCAAGAACAGAGACTCATGCTCTGTGACAAAATCACTGACAAAATACCAGAAGGTAACGTGAGAGGGAAGTGCTAGATGGAAATGTGGAAAACAAGGACCGTGAAGCACCGTTGCCGTGGCTGCTATCAGCCCCCTCAGCGTTAAAGATGCACGGAGCACTCCTGGGGCTGGTGAGTCTGAAGGGCTGGCAGGTCACAGGTGCATGGCACCTGACTGCACAGCCTGATGTCAGATTTTCCTATTATACAAAAGAAGCCAAACCCCAGATATAGGTTCCCTCCCCAAATTTTTAAATAGCAACTGTCTGTCCATGGCTGGGGAAGAGGATCTCATTTCCAATCAACTTTTAAGATGACAGATGCTGTGAGACTATGAAAAATATATGTGCTTTGCCTTGAGAAGCTCAATAATTTGTACAATTTCTTCATTACTCTGTCCCAAAATAACCTCTACTTCAGGACAATAGGTCAAACCATGAATGCTAGGTTTTGGAGACAGTTTCAATTTAAAATTTCTTTTGCTCTAAGCAGATAAAGTCAAATACATCACTGTACTTAGGGCTTTCAAATGCCTTGGAACAGTGCAAGGTGGGAGTTTCCCACTTGAAGTACATGACCAGGGACCAAGCCAAGTCTCATAACATAGACAGCTGTCAGGTGGTCCCTGGGAGAGGTACTAGTCACCATTAAAGGGATGCCCTCCCCATCATGGTAAGTGCTGGCAGAAGGTGTGCCAGCCAGGGTGATGGAGCTGAGCAGCCATCTCTCCAAGGGAACCTGCCTGTCCACTGGTCTGCAGGCAATGACTCATCTCCTACTCAGCCTCAGGTCATTCAGTTGGTGCTGCTTCCACTCCAAGCATCTCCCTTGGGCATTCCTGAACTCCTTTCTCTTTGCTCTTAGGCTTCTCTTCCCACTCACCAATACAGGGGTCTTTGGTGTTGCCCCCGAGAGAGATGGGGAGGGATCCCTTCCTCTCGTAAGTGATTCTCAGAGACTTTACTCCCAGGTAACATCGATGCCTTCCAGACAAAGCTACAATCTGCTTAAAGGGTTGAACATTTGGAAACACTGAAGTCCAGTGAGTCACCAGCCATCTGCCCTGGCACAACATCCTGCAGCAAATCCAAGCCTGATTAGTACTGGGAACCATCTGCTTCCAAGGCAAGGCAGGTGGAAAGGAAGGAAGGGATTAATTGTGGGAAATAAAAACAGGTAAAATTAATTTCCTTCTTCTTTGAAGAATTATTTATGCATTTATTTTAAAGGGAGAGTGACAGAAACAGAGACAGAGACAGAGAGGTACAGAGATTTTCCATCCACTTGGTCACTCCCCAAATGACAGCAGCCAGGGTTGAGCCAGGCTGAATCCAGGAGCCTAGAAGTTCAGCCAAGTCTCCCACGTGGGTGATTGAGACTCAAGCCAACATTCGCTGCCTTCTGTAGTGCATTAGCAGGGAGCTGGAATGGAAGCAGAGCAACCAGGACTCAAATCAGCTCTGTGACATGAGATGCCACCAACCCCAGCAGGGGCTTAACCCACCACCCCACAATGCCAGCACCTGTATCATTTATGTTTCTAATACATCATTCTGCTACTCCTCTTGGGAAAAATTAAGGCACAAATTAATCCATATTCCCCATGAAATTAAATGTAGTCCACAGTGAAAGGAGTTTATCCGTTCCACGTGGCTGATGAACCCCAACACTGTCTGGGAGCCCCCTCTTCTCTCTTGTGTCAGGCATAGCCAAGCCTGGCACCCACCATGCAGATGAAATAGGTCCCAAAGCCTCCAGAATCCACCTCTGTCAACCACAAAACTAGGTTCTGGTTGCCCCTGTGTGCCCAGAAAGGAGGTTTACTGGAAGTAAGTGGTATGGGGGCAGCCATAAAGGAGTGGGGGCAGGAGAGAAGACAGGCCATTGTGAGCCTAGGTCCCAGCCAAAGGCAGCTGCGGGGCCTGCTGCTGAGGGCGACTGTTTTCTCATCCTACCTGGCCCCCTCCTGATGAAAAGGCCTTGGACAAATCCCACCTTCTCTTCTAAGTTCCTTTATTCTTGAGCCTCATGCAGTGCCAGGAGAAAAAGCAGCTGCTGTGCAAGAAGGCAGCAAGCCAGAGGGAAGAGGGCACAGAGCTGCCAGCCTTTGAGGACATATTAAAGACTTCAGCAAGCACAGGCACTGCACCGCATTGTCCCTTTCAGCCCTTCTCTGTTCTCGAGCCTCTACCCCACCCACCAAAAAAAAAAATAGTTTGTTCAGCAAAGAGGGCTAAGGGGTTCGAGTGTGAATTTCAACTTGCTATTGGAAGAACAAATAGGAGACTCCCTAGCCCTCAGAACAGTGCTCCCCATACCTACTGGAGGGGTGGCTACTAGAAGAGCTGTGCTCTGGGGGAAGTGTCTGTCTCCACATCCCTGATAAGATGCACAGGGCTACAGTCACCTAGGAGGCCTGCAGAACATGCCTGGGAGATTGAGTTTTAAAAAAATGAACTTGTTTTGAAATCCATACCTAGCTTTTGCATAATATTTATTTTCCATGAACATTTTGAAGACCATACCCACCCACCTACCCACCCACACACTTATATACAGATAAGAAAAACAGAGGACAAACATTACTCACAATGTCACTTGTAGGTAAATGCATTTTCTCAAGTGATGAAGGTAGCAGATATATTTTTTTAAAGATTTATTTATTTTATTTGAAAGACAGAGCCACAGAGAGAGGAGGAGAGACAGAGAGAAGATCTTCCATCCACTGGTTCACTCCCCAAATGGCTACAAGAAACAGGGCTGGACCCATCTGGCCAGGAGCCAGGGGCATCCTCTGCATCTCCCACCATGGGTGCAGGGGCCCAAGCACCTGGCCCGTCCTCTGCTGCCCTCCCAGGTGCAATAGCAGAAAGCTGGACTGGAAGTGGAGCAGCTGGGACTTGAACTAGCACCCACATGAGATGCTGGCATCACAGGAGGAAGCCCAACCCACTATGCCACAACACTAGCTCCAAAGTAGCAGAGATTATAGTGTAAAATCTGTAGTATGGTGAAAAGGAGTCTGTATTTTTAACCAAAAGACCTAAGACTGAATTTCAGTTTTGCTCCTTACTAATAGTTGTGCAAACTGAAGACAACTCACTGACACTCTCTTAATCTCTTAGAAGAGTTTCTGGGAGAAAATAGACGCTCAGAACTTGTGGGTTTTTGTGTTGTTCAGTATTATTATGATCGTTATTAACCTCAGGTGCAGATAGGGAAACACTATGGACACAGCTGTGTAGCTTCTCAGAGTGTCCCACCACCACTAACCTGCCTCACACGAACTGATCCACATGTCCACCGCATGAAGTAGCTGCCTAAGCAGCTTTTGTATCTCCATTCACTTCTTCCAGTCTATGCTTCCCACTCCTTTCAAAATTCTTAATAAAACAGAGATGTCTTTTCCATGTCTATCCCCTGTGGAAAAATTTCCCATACTCCCTTATACCTAAGGAATAAATTCTTACCCAGGAAAGGACTCTTGATAAAATCAGGTAACTTCCAAACAGAAAGAGAAAGAGTAAAGAGATGGCAGGACCATAGCTAAAGTTAGGTTTTTTTTTTTAAGATTTATTTATTTATATGAAAGGCAGAGTTACACAGAGGGAGAGGGAGAGAGAGACAGAGATCTTCCATCCGCTATTTCACTCCCCAAATGGCCACAATGCCTGGAGCTGGGAAGATACAAAGCCAGGATCCAGGAGTTTCTTCTGGGTCTCCCATGCTGTTTCAGGTGCCCAAGGACTTGGGCCATCTTCTACTGCTTTTTCCAGGCCGTACAGAGAGCTGGATCAGAAGCAGAACAGCCTCAACTCATACAGGCACCCATGTAGGATGGCAGCACTGCAGGCAGCAGCTTCATCTTCTGCACCACAGTGCCAGCCCCAGGCTTTCAGTTTTAAAACTTAAAATCATTTTTATGATTGATACTCTGGGACAAAAGACAACAACCTAAACGTGGTAAAGACTATTTTCATGCATTCATTCACAGGCTATTCATTGAGTACCCGACTCTCTGCCATAGAATGGAGATACAGCAGTGAAAATGACAAAAGAGGTCCTGCCTCTGTGGAACTTACATTCTATTGGGAAAGAGAGATATTAAAAGATAAAGTGGTGGTGAATGATCACAAACTCCAGAAGAGGGCTCAACATGCTTCTGAAGACAGAGATCCAGGCACTGCCAACACGCCCAGGCATTGCTCCAAGAGGATGCAAGTGATGAAATGCATTTGTCATATTTCCCATCATTTTCATTTCCTTCTCTTGAGGAATCAGTTCTAAGGTGCCCGAGCCAATGCTGATTCTCTGAGGCATAACTCTCCATTGTTGTATGTGTTGTTGTTGATGCTGTTGTTGGAGATGCATTCCCTGAAATGGACTACTAGCTAAATCAGTGCTCTCTGGGTCTTCAAAGCTGGGTCCTTTTGGAGATAACTAATTCCTAACATTTTATACTAGACTAGTCTCTCTCCACATCTCTTAAATGCCCTGCAGTCACTGCCTCTGGCCATAGCTTCTGAAAGCTGCACTGTATTCAGCTGTTTTTGAAAACTCTTACCAGGCTTCAGGAATGCTTTTCATAATTTCAGAGATTTCCACCCATTCCTGCTTGCAGAGAGAGGAGCGAGCGGCATTGCTCTCATCTAGGTAGCAGAGTCGGAAGTTCTCACAACATAAGCGCTGTATCTGTTATGAATTGAGAATCCTATGCCTTCCTGTTTAGAAGTTCTTCCCTCAAGTCTTCCTCCTGGTCCTACTCTGTTGCATCATTAGTGTGTTTCATTGAACTCCTATACAGAGTTAGTTCTGTGATGGGACTCCCCAGTGCACTGGCCAGCTGAGCTGAGGCAGGGGCACTTCACTTTGTCCAGACAGCCTCCCACTCAGCTACCTGGACACAGCACTGCCTCTCTCCCTATTCCCCAGTGACTTGTTAGAGGATTGTGCTGAATGGAAGAGTCAATTACAATCCTAGTGCCAGGATCTGGTATTGCCTACTACCTGGAGTCCCAATGCTATTCCTCACCTGGCTAATTGGCATATTTATCTTCAAGGTGTTTTATACACATTAATAATTTTAACTCTTGAAATAACTCTACAAGAAATTTGTTAGGCTCCTATTTTATGGATGGAAACACTGAGGCTTGATGTGGTTTAATAATCTTCCAAAGCATCACAGCTGGTTATGCTGAAAGGATTGGCATATATAACCGTATCAGTATCACAGACCATGAGGCTGTGGCTTTCACTTCCAAAGACAGCATAATTGGTGGTTCTTCTCCCAGTAGCACTGGGTTGAGCTGCCTGCCCTTCCACTTTCCGTAAGTATGAACTTGGGCTAACTAGAAGTGGTTATTTAATCCTTTCAAGCCTTCCTCCCTGTAAAGCACAGATAATGATACTTGATTCATACAGCTGATCTGAGTAAAGGACCACAAAAGATACCCCCACGTAAAATACGACACACAGTGACTGTAGTGTGCTATGGGGCACATACAACATACTTCATCTATTAGCAGTGTCACTATTATTGTTATTGCCAGTCCCACTCCCTGAGCTATATTTTATCTAACAAATGAGAACTCTCGTATCTTCAGGCCTCCCGAGTCGGCTCGTGCTGCAGAGGTCCCAACACACCTCACTTCAGACTGCTGGAATTTGGCAGCCGTCCCTGGCCGAAGCAAGGAATGCACATCGCTTACTTAGACCTTGCTGAATACCCCCAACCAGTTCATCTTATCCCTTGTTCCACATATTTTTGGAATGTCATTTGGCATTACCTTTGCTGTTATCGCCTTGAAGCGGGTCGTATCTTAACAGTTCCTTGTTTCAAATTATTATTTCCCCATTGTCTAAATTTTTTGAAAGTGCAATTTTTTACATCTTGTTTTTAAGTTTTCAAAAACATGTTCTCAATGTACTTTTCTAACTTTTACATCACTATCTTATTCACCTACCAGTGCTGTAAATCCATAATGAACCTTTGTGTACATGCTGGGAACTTTCCCATCTAGCTCATGTATAAAACATGTTCTTGCTTCCCTCACTTCTGTGTCTACTAAAGTCCACATTGTCATCCTCTAAGGTTCAAATTAAATTCTTCCAAAGGCTTATCTACTCCTCCCTATCAAGCTCTAATTAATTGAGACAATGTGGGAAGGGCATAGAATGCAGTGTCTGAGTCCAGTTCCAGCACAGCAGAAAGGCAATGCTATTTCGATTCACCTTGGGCCACAGAACATTACTAACTAGAAAATACCAAATCTACTGTTTCTCAAATTCCTTCCAAGCATTCCTAGAGGGAGAAACTATAAAATGAGCCACTTTTATATTAGACCCAAATGTTGGATGGAGTTTGCTGCGGATTGGATAGAGATTGGGTGTGTGCCTCAAGGAGCCACATGCTAGGATCTTAGTCCTCCATATGTGGAGGGGACATGAAGTGGTGGGAAGCTTCAGAGATGGTTAGGTCACTGAGGGCACTGCTCTTGGAAGGGATTAATGCAGTTCTTGTGGGAGCCCTACTGGTTCCACCAGGAATGGTTTGTTATAAAGATTGAGCCTATGTTCTTTCTGCATGGAATCTTCCTTTTTCACATGGTCCTACAATGGTGCCATCTACCATGTTGTGATATCTCCAAAAGATGCTCACTGGAGCTGAGCACATGCTAATGCCACATTCAGAAACCTCCAAAATGGTCAAATATACCCTCTTTCTTCACGTATCACCCAGCATCATGTGTTTTGTACAGAAAAGGAACTGATACAGAGTTATACTTGATTTAAGAAAAATGTTGGATGAAATCATTTAGTTTTATAATTTAGGAGAGTACAGTCCAAGCAAAATAGCCATAGGATAAATTATCCTTCATGTGAAGTGACATTGGAACATATATGTTTCATTATGTTGGTAATTTATATCTCTGAAGCCCAAGTTCAAGAAGGCAATTCTGTTCCACAAAATTTTAAGAAAGGCATTCCCAATGATACAGCTTAGTTTTTTTTTTTTCCCCTTAAAAGAACATCTCTGCATATGGCATTTATTGTCTGCACCACTCCTCTTACACTTACTATGACCTTATCATATTGCATACATTTTTGCTCATCCTGAATACTTCAAAAATGTTTATGCCATTGTTTTTTGTTTGTTTGAAAGGCCAAGCAGAGAGAGAAAGAGAGAGATTTCCAGCTGTTGGATCAGTCTCCAAATGCCCTGAATATTGAGGACCGGGCAAGTGTGAAGCAAGGAGCCAGGATCCAGGAACTCCATCTGGGCCTCCGATGTACAGCTCAAGGACTCATGTGTTTGAACTACCATCTGCTGCCTCCCAGATGCGCATTCACAGGAAGCTTGATTGGGATGTGAAGTAGCCAGGATTCAAGTAGGTACTCTGATGTGGAACGAAGCTTTCCAAATAGTAGCGTAATCCACTGTGCCACAACCCCACCTTAGCCCTACACTTTCATATTTGATAGTTCATGTCCTCCTATACCTGTCGAATGTCAAGGGGCCTATTAAAAAGTCTAACACACAGGTGCCATTTTTTTGAATGATGGCTGAAAGTTGAATGAATATATACTGGATATAGGAACCACTTTGTTTTGGTTTTGGCTTATTATCTCTGCTGGTAAATAAATCTATAACCCATTAACTATTATTCTATAGAATTGTTAAGATAAATAGGAGCCAGTGCTGTGGCTCACTAGGCTAATCCTCCGCCTTGCAGTGCCGGCACACCGGGTTCTAGTCCTGGTCAGAGCGCCGGATTCTGTCCCGGTTGCCCCTCTTCCAGGCCAGCTCTCCGCTGTGGCCAGGGAGTGCAGTGGAGGATGGCCCAGGTCCTTGGGCCCTGCACCCCATGGGAGGCCAGGAGAAGCACCTGGCTCCTGGCATCAGATCAGAGCGGTGCGCCGGCCGCAGCGTGCCAGCCGTGGCGGCCATTGGAGGGTGAACCAACTGCAAAGGAAGACCTTTCTCTCTGTCTCTCTCTCTCTCACTGTCCACTTGGCCTGTCCAAAAAAAAAAAAAAAAGATAAATAGGATGAGGTTCATAAAATACAATTTTGGTACCCATCATATTGTACATGAGTAACTATAATAAATGTACTTTTATTAGCTATGACACGATGGACATTAGCATATCATTGACATTTTATTCTACTGTCTTTTGGAGCTAATTTTCGTATTGGCTTCTCATTTCTTTTATTTCTTAGTTTTCCAAAAAGAGTCATGCTTTGTCTAAATAACTCATTTGGGTTCCTTCTAATGGGAACCTAAGAGTGAAGGAGAATTAGTAAGGAAATAAATAGCACTTAAGCTCAGATTGGGGAGCAAAGTCTAAATTCAGCAGTAGAGAGTGATGGAAATAGAGAAAGGGTATAGAAAGGCAATTTGACAATTATTTCAGTGATTCTTGTATCCCCTGATATTTCTAAATATGGCCATGGTCTATATACTCCTATATATTCTTTTCTAAAGGTCTCGAATTGCTTTGTGATTACTTTTCGGCTGATTTGAGACTGAAACCTACAAGTCACAAATTTTTAAATACTAATATGTATGAATATAAATTCACCCAATTCTTTAGTTTCTGTAATGTGATTAGGAATACAATGTGATCAGGAATACAAACTAAAGAAAAATTTACTGTGAGAAATAAATGCTTCTCCATGGGCTTATATACCCATAACAGTAGGCTTGCCCCTCCCATACTTGTGGGGAATGAATGTTGGTCTTGGTGATTGGTAAATAGAACTCAAAAGAAGAAATGCCCTCAAGGTCCCCGCATGCTGCGTCAGTTCTTCACTGTCAGTCTGGATCTGTTCTGGGATCCCACATTTGTGATCTTTAAAGATCAGACCTGCTGACTCCTGGACCAGTCAGCAAGGTCTTGGGGATACAGCAAATACGAAGTAGGGAAAGATGGAAAACAGGATGGAAGAAGTCTAGCTTCGTCTTCTGAGAATTTAGGAGTTGTTGATTTCATACAAAGTTCTGTAGAAATCCCAGGACCCCCAGTAATGACTGTCTCTGTTCCTTTGTTCAACAACTGTCCACTGAGATACTACTCTCAATAATTACTATCTTGATATGGAAGGTGCCTTGTTCCATTTAATCCTCCAAAGTGATGTGATAGACCATATTATCATTCCATTATAAAGAAAATTAGGGTCCAAAAGTAGCAACTTGCCTTAGATTAAACTGCTATTTAGCTATAAGAGTGTCTGATTCCAGATCAGGGGCTTTTAATCCTACAGTGTGGAAATGAGAATTGAGTCTATCCACAAATATCCCAAAAAATGTTAAGGAGATTTGCTGGATACTTAATGTGCATGGCCCAGTGCAAAAAAAAAATGTAGGGCTTCTAGCTCATGAATTAAGAATTTCAAGATGGCAACGACAAACTAACCATGAGGCCCTTTCAAGCATGGGGGCCTGCTCAACTGCAGGGCTCCCAGGCCCATGAGACCAGCTCTGGTCTTCTGATTCAGTTATCCAAAATATATCCTATGGGCTTAACTCCCTCAATGACATGCTGCCTAATTATGCAGTCTGGATTTGTTTTCATTCAATCTTCTTAAGATTTTTTAGATATTTTATTTGAGCATCCTTAACGTGGGGGAAGCAGGGCTTACTCGAATCAGCCAAGAAAAGCCAGGCATCTGAAGCAATGACAGTTACTTGAGGTTCAGTGTAAGAGTCCCTTAAACAAGCCTTCCCTCAGAAGGAACAAAAAGCCGCAGAGCCAAGCCAAAACACACTGAGAGGAAGTAAAAATACAGCTGCTTCCTAACCAGGAGGACCAGCCACCGTGCGCTCTACAGAATAAAGGTGGTGCCCCAGTCTTGTTACACTGACCTACGCACTGGATTGACACAGCAAACTCACCACACACTCTCACTGCCTTCTGACAGTCATTCCATTGGCCGAGATCTGAGCTTTAAAGATTCTATTATTATAAGTAGTGTCTCTGATAGATAATGATGCTATATGTTGAGCAGAGCCATCCAGGCTGCTAGAATATTGTGCCGATACTACACATTCTCTCTATGTATTTATGTTACTGGTTCTGTCCCTTGAGTACCTCACGCTGTGGCAGCTAGACGCTCTTACAAAATTTAAGGGACACACATGTTATCTAAAGCTTCCTACCATCACTGGCGTCGAAACTCTACCTACCACCACACCACAGGAGTTTCTTCTACTGAATTTATCAGAAGTCAGATTACTTACTCAAACATTTCCTGCTGGCCTCCATCTTCCCAAAGCATTCCAGAAGCTGAGAGTTTCGTCGGCCCAAGAACTCCAAAGGAGCCATTAGAGTATAAATCTTCATACAGAAAGCACCACTGAAATCAATAGGATTTGGCAGGTTCTATCATATATCAAAGATTGTAGAAAACAGGAAAGAAGTAGCCGTCACCCTCCGTGACTTCATACCATAGTTCATTCATCTGTCACTCAAGCTAGTCTCAGAGTAAGGAAATGTTCTTGCCTTATTCCTGGAGTGGCTATCCATTAAGGGTTTTCTGGGACAGTTTCAATTTTAAATATTCTGTCCTGTTGCCCCCATAAGTGTACTCAAAACTTGTCAGACCTTGTGTCCTGATTTGGGAGTTGAGAAAATACGACCCCTGTTCCTCTTCCTCTGTGCAGGCTTACATGAGTTTCTCAAACTCAGTATCTTATATGAAAAATGTTAGAAAAGTAAAGGGGCCGAGCACACTATATCGTCTCTTACTTGTTTCTTAGCACTAGAACACACTTTGAATAATGTTTATATGCAAATGCAATATGTAATGTAGATGAAAGTGGAGATGCTCTCATTTGAGTTTCTGACTCACCCACTCACGTATCTGAGATTCACGAAAGCATTTCCTCTGACACCTCAGCTTTCCAAACATGCAACAGGACTGTTTGTGGACTGATGATCTCCAAGTCCCCTTCCAACTCGAACAAATGCCTTAGGGATCTGAAAAATGCTCTGAGTTCAAGAGAGGAAGAGACAAAACTGGAGGAGAATATTGAGGTCATGAATACAGGCCCGCCTTGAGGGGTCTCTGTATAAACTTCCTGATAATTCTAAAATGTAGCTGCTTCTGGAAATAGGTTTCCAGAGCACTGGAGCACTTGAGAAGTGATTTGTGATTTACTTGGAAGCAAAAAGACAGTGTGAATTAATGGAAAGTCTTCTGTTTAGATGTAAGAAGATCTGAATTCTAGGTTTGTTTCTGCCATAAACTAGCTTGGCAGGGCATTTAAACTGCCTGGATATCTATTGCTAGAACTGTAAAAAGTTAATTTGTAAGAAAGAAGTGGAAGGGAAGCCTTTTGAGCCTCCAACAGATATGATGACTGTACTAAGAGAGGTAAACATTCTTATTAGGGGTTCAACCCCATTTCTAAACTTAAGAATGGAGAAAAACAAAGTGTTTCCTTTTCTCATTTTCATCCCAACTCAACTCTCAGCTCTGTTCCATTACTTTGCACATTCTGATTGCCCTTGTCTGAGGTTCAAGAGTTATCAGCAGCAGAAAAAAAAAAAAAAAGAAAGAGTAATTCTCTCATGCTTGGAAGGAAGGCAAAGAAGAAAGTGCAGATAAACTTGATCTGATGTTCACCTGCCACTTAGAGAACAGTACTTGCAAGGGGCTGACATCTCTTTCCTCATCTGTAGTACTATTTAAAGTGTTCACATCCAGGAAGAAAGACAATTCAGTGATGTAGGGGAAATTTCATACAGATTCTGGACTATTACCTTATCCTTATGTCAGGGAAAGAATCTTAGATATTTCAGGTTTTGGGGGTTATTTATTTTTTAGAAGCACAGAAACAGAGAAAGGGAGACACAAAGAGAAAAAGAGATCTTCCATCCAGTAGTTCAGTTCCCAAATGACCGCACCGTTGCAACTGGGCCAAGCAGAAGCCAAGGAGCTGGGAATCCCATTTCAATCAGCGATGTGGACAGCAGAGACCTAGTACTGTGTTATCATCTGCCACCTTCCAGGTTGCATCTGAGCGGGAAGCTAGAATCAGGAGTGGAGCCCAGGCATCTCACACTGTCAGTGACAATTACCTCCAGCTGGTAGAAGCATCCAGCAGCCAGGAAGAATCCACATTAATACTTCATAATAGCAACCCCACACCAAGTCTGTGGATTCACTTTGCACAATTTCAGTTACTGAGGTCTGAAAATATTAAATAAAAAGTAACAGAAATGAACAATTTGTAAGGTTTAAATAACAGCTATTATAGTTATAATTGTGGTGTTTTATTATTAGGCATTATTGTTAATCACTTACTGTGTCTAATTTATAAATTAAACTGCATCATAGGTATAGTATGTAGGAAAAATAATATTATATGTGTATGTATTCCAACAAATTCATCAGAAAATTGAATTTAAAGATAAGTTTATTTGGGTGTAAAACACATTTGAAACCCATGAATATAAGGAATCTCCAAATAGTTCATTGAAAATGTATATTATGAAAAACCTATGCATGGATGGATTTCAATTTTTTTTGAAACACAATAAACTTATCTTTTTTTAACTTTTAATTAACAAATATAAATTTCCAAAGTACAGCTTATGGATTACAGTGGATTTCCCCCCCATAACTTCCCTCCCACCCACAACCCTCCCATCTCCCACTCCCTCTCCCATTCCATTCACATCAAGAATCATTTTCAATTCTCTTTATATACAGAAGATCAATTTAGTATATATTAAGTAAAGATTTCAACAGTTTGCACCCAACAGAAACACAAGTGTAAAGTACTGTTTAAGTACTAGTTATAGCAATAAATCACAATGTACAGTACCTTTAGGACAGAGATCCTACATGAGGAGTAAGTGCACAGTGACTCCTGTTGTTGACTTAACGAACTGACACTCTTGTTTATGGCGTCAGTAATCACCCTAGGCTCTTGTCATGAATTTCCGAGGTTATGGAAGCCTTTTGAGTTTGCCAGTTCTGGTCTTATTTAGACAAGGTCATAGTCAATAAACTTATCTTTTAATTCTGTTTTTCCATGAATTTTTGAAACTCTTTTATATGGGCTTCAGTACTATCTATTCGTGGTGTCAGGCTCCTGTGAATGTCTTAAAATGTATTGGTTCTGTGTTTAGCTGTCCTCCTATAGGTTCCTATGGACTTTTTCCAGCCACTTCTATTGTATTCAGTACTTTGGGATGGCTCTGTAAACAGATGAAGCGATTAATGTATTAACAGTACCAACTGAGAGAAAGTATGGTTAACTGAGGTTACTAAAAACAAAAAGCAATTCAAATCAATTGCCAATCGACAAAAAGAGTTAAAGATTTTAAAAGCTATTATTAAAATTGCTATATTGGTCTATTATGCTATGTTATATGTGTGTACATATTGTATGTCCACATGGGAAAATTTTATTAAGAGTTTTATTTTAATTGGCTTATAGATAAGATTGTCCATAAATTTAAGCTGCTAAAATTAATCAAAGATACATTTTAATTCGTGTGACCTGAATCTCTGCATCATATGTTTTATACTTGTTGGTAGAAAGAAACTAAAAACATTTTATATGGTTGTGCTTAAGTTTACTGGTTAAACAAACTACACCATGTTAGATATCTAAGAGGTGTTTCCAAATACATGATTCTTAAAATTTATAGAAGGCATTGGACCTTCTGGTAAATGTTTTCTTAACTTGTTATCTAATGGTTGAAACTGTTTGCTAAGTATTCATGTAATATTGCTAGTGTCAGCAAGCGATCTAGGACTTGCTCCCTCATTTCTCTATTCTAAGCCCAACTTGTTCTTTCATTTCTCTATTCTCTTCAAGGTAGGAAACTAGTTCTATTATGAAGGAATCTGTAGGATGCACAATTTAATCTTTAGACCTTATAAAAGAGATGGCTAACATTTTTCTGTAATAGCATAGCCAAAATAAGAGCTTAAATAATAATCTCATAGCTAGATTTACTTCACCATCAGCGAAGTAAACAGTAAGTAGAAAAAACTTCCATTTCAGACCTAAGGGAAAGGAAGTTTTTAAGGGAGAATATAATTTTCCTCATGGGCATTGTCTACCTTAAAAAAACTACTACAGAACATGCCTGTGACTATAGGCTTGTAGTTCAGGCCACCGAAGATTAGAGATGGGACACGGGCACTCCCTTGACTTGCATCCTCTGGTCTGCTTTAACAAAAACCAGGAGGAAAAGAAAGCTAGGCATCAGAAGCAATGGGTGGCAGGCCTATTAATGGCTGATCTGTACAGTGATCTGCCCTCAAGGAGACCCAATAGGCCAGTCTACTGCAGTGGCTTTCAATGTGGTAAGCCTGGGCTTCAGCAGAAGTCAACTTGTGAAGAGCCCTGGCAGCTCTGCCAAGAGTTGGATCAGTGGAAATGGACCTGCCCTGGAGTCGAAGGATGCCCAGGTCAGAGCCACAGATCTTATTGGCTCTAAGCTGAAAAGCCCTTCACTCAGCCCAGCTTCCAAAGTGACCACTGCAGCTGAGGGGACAGCCACGTAGGGTCAGCAACATTGCAGGCAGAACTGTAAATTTCTTGTTAGAGATGCCACCTGCCTTGACCTGGCCAGCTCTCCTCCCAGGCCAGCTAAGTAATGAAAGTCAACAGAGTGCCTTCCCCGAGGAGGTTCACACCTCCCTTAGGATGTACCCCATGTGAAGAGATAGATAGGTCTGGGCCTCTTAACTTACAAGGCCTAAAGCCCACCAGATTATTATCAAGCCCCTTCTGTCAGGTTCTATTTGCCTCTCAATCAGAAAACTTAATTGTAGCTTAGACAGCACCTTTCTTAGCTCCTCTAATAATGACTCTGTCCTTTGTTCTAGACCCTGTCTAGTGCACTTGGGCCTCATTCCTTTGTAATCATAACCTCTACTCTACCTCCAATGGCTCTACTCTCAACCTGTTTGTACTGATGGTCCTCTTCCCCACTTAATGCTGTATAATTGTTCAGACCTGGTTAATGCCACTCTTAGGATCATTGGTTACTATTCTCACCCTTTTATGACCTTGTCTAAATATGATCGGAGTTGGCGAACTTGGAAGGCTTCCATAACCTTGGCAACTCATGACGAGAGCCTAGGGTGGTTACTGGCGCCATAAACTACAGTGTCTATTTGTTGGGTCAACAACAGGAGCTACTGTGCACTTGCCCCTCATGTGGGATCTCTGTCCTTAATGTGCTGTACATTTTGATTTAATGCTAAAACTAGTACTCAAACAGTATGTTTCACTTTGTGTTTCTGTGTGGGTGCAAACTATTGAAATCTTTACTTAATATATACTAAATTGATCTTCTGTATATAAAGAGAATTGAAAATGAATCTTGATGTGAATGGAAGGGGAGAGGGAGCGGGAGAGGGGAGGGTTGCGGGTGGGAGGGAAGTTATGGGAGGGGGAAGCCATTGTAATCCATAAGCTGTACACTGGAAATTTATATTCATTAAATAAAAGTTAAAAAATAAAAAAATAAAATAAAAAATTAAAAAAGAAATGGGCAAAAAAAAAAAGTACGATCCATGGGTAAGGTGAGGGACTACTGTGGCCTTTGATTGACACAACTCAATCCCCTCTTGTTCCTCAACTGTGTTAAGTGGATACACTTCTGAGAAATATTCTTGAGTGACTCTGGTTTTAGCAACAAGTTGTTCCTCAGGCAATTCTTGTTCTTCCTAATGAATGATGAGTCAAATAAACAAATTCAGAAGCTCAGAACTCAAACTTGTAACTGAAGGGTATTTTCTCCCAAGGCCACCTGCTAACATGATGTGCTTTAGGATCATATGGAATTCCTCAAGGTTAAGTTTGCCATTTTATACATACACAGCACTCACGTATGTATAGTAGTGAAAAACAAAATCCTGCAAATACCCCTGAGTCCTTATGACTTCTTAGTGTGTCTATGAGATTGCACAAACAAAGCAGACCTAAAACAGTCTTTCTCAAACATGAATATTCAAATGAGCCACTTGGGAGACCTTGAGAAAACAGACTATGATTTGCCAGGTCTGGGAAGGGAACAAGATGTTGCTTTCTTAACGAACTCAGGTGATGCTGATGTTGTTGTTCTTTAACAATATTTTGAGCACGAAAGTCTTCCTGTTCTAAGATTCCATGATTATATAATTCATTCACATTACTGTAAGGCATTTTGGCCTGTGGGCTTCAATAGCTAAACTGCCTGGATTCAAACCCAGGATCTTTTACTTACCATGTATGTGACCTGGGGCAAGCTCTTACTTTCACTGGGCCTTGGTTTTCTCAGGATAGAATTAAAAGGGAGAGAATGATCCTGCCGGGGAAGCAGGACACACAGCAGACTCATAGAATAGCAAATGCCCCAAACAGCACTCTGGCCTCAGAATCAACCCTTGGGGCATTTGGATCTGGCTAAAAGGCCCATGAGAGTCTCACAGGCATGGAAAGCCAAGACACTGTGGCAAAAACGATCTGAATGAAATGTCTTGGTGAACAAGATCCCAGCAGAAAGAACGGGCCATCAAAGAAGGAGGCACCTTTCTCTGAAGGGAGGAAGGAACCTCCATTGTGATATGGCCTTAGCTAAATAGGTTCAGAGTTGGTGAACTCAAGGGGCTTCCATAGCCTCGACAGCTCATGGCAAGAGCCTCAGGTGATTACTGACGTCATAAATAAGAGTGTCAGTTGTTAAATCAACGATGGGAGTCACTGGGCACATGTTCCCCATGCAGGATCTCTGTCCTTAATGTGTTTTACTATGGGAGTTAATGATAAAACTACTAGTAGAACAGTACTCTATATCTTGTGCGGTTGTGTGGGTGTAGTCTGTTGAAATTTTTGCTTAGTATATACTAAGTTGATCTTCTGTTTGTAAAGATGATTGAAAATGAAACTCGATGAAGAGTGGGATGGGAGAGGGAGTGGGAGATGGGGTGGCTGCAGGTGGAAGGGAGGTTATGGGGGAAAAAGCCGCAACAATGCAAAAGTTGCACTTTGTAAATTTACATTTATTAAATGAAAAAAAAAGGAATTGAACAGTTTATGTCTGTATGTCACACTGAGCACTGCCTGGTACACAGTGAGGGCTCCATAAATGTTAGTTGCTGCTATTTTGCTATTTCAAGGGTAGAATTTTGTAAAACTCCACTGAACTAGAGGGAGGTATTGTGAGTACGGAAACCAGGGTTGAGGAATACATGTTTATTTATGTTGCCTTATTCAGAAAATTATTTAAGGTTGCTGATTGCTAATTATTTTCCTTACATAGCCATATATATAGCAGGGTATGAATACAAATATATAGAGGCCCTAAGATAACTAGGAATGCATGTATCCCAAGGTTGGGCAGAGACACACAGGTAACGATTAGACTGTTGATGTTGTTGATTATGTCATACAAAAGGCAGATGACACTGATTAAAGTGTTATCTTATTGCATTGAATTTATTTCACAACTTTTTATTATTGGGATTGTATGAGGATTAGGATTTGAGAAAGAGTTTGGTTTCAGGATAAACAGAAACAGACTATATGGCTTATGTCTTGTGGTCCTTTTATTAAGATCACATAAGGAAGTTGGCAAGATTTAGTTACACATTTAATTATCTGAACAAAATAGTTGAAGAAGTCTAAGTTGTTTTCCACCCGGGGAGTGAAGGTGTGAATGGCAGAATCCAGGTTATCTACAGAAAGTTTGTGATCAAGGTGTCCATCCAAGTGAATTGTAGGGAATGGGGTTTTCCTGAATAAATATGCAATGGAATTGAGACAGCAGCTCCTGGGAGGCTAAAGTTCAAGTCCAGGAAACACTAACGTGGTTTAGTGTTCCCAGACACTCATTCAAGACATGTTACTTTTTAGACACTTGTCTCTCTAGGACTAAAGATTCCCATATTATCTCAGCAAAGGTCACTCTGATACAAATTAATTATGGCTTATGAATGGTTGTGAAGGACTACCACTCAAATGTAGATGACAAAGGAATGTTTACACAGTACACATGCTCTAGTTGGAACACAAGTAAATGCCAGAGAAAATTGCTGACAAATATCACAAGGGAAAGTATTTACTTTAGGAGTGAGGGTAAGGCAGTACCCTTCAGCATGAGGAAGGATAGTTTAGCACAGCCTTATGTAAATGTCTGATTTGAAAATAAATGATATGTAGGATCCAGGAGGAGGGGTTTTGACCAGGGTCTGTCATCTAAACTGGTAGAATTATGTACACTTGCCTGGTACAGTCGGTTAAGCTACATATATGTGTTGAAAAGTTGCGCTGTAATCTTTAAAATGTGTAACTATTGCACATCGATCTAAAATTTTTAATGAAATGAAAAAACTCAGGAGCCAAACATTTGTTCATTCATTGAGCAAAAGTTTTTGAGAATCAGCAATGGGTCAGATCCAGCAAATCAAATGAGACATTAATATTAAGAAGCCCAGAGGTGCATACAAGTATGCAAAGTAGCAACCCCAGAGACCTACGTGTCACGGTAGGATCACACAGAGATGCCGTGAGAGCAAAGGAGAGATGCACCTGCTCAGTCAGACCCAGGACTGAGAGTGGGATTTCTGGAGATGACGCTTGAATCAAACTTGAGGGATGAATCACAGGCTGCCTGATTAAGTGAGTTCAAGGAATGAAAAACTCTCAGCCAGCCAAGCTCAGAAGCTACCAAGCTGAAGTTTCATGTCTTGATGCTTACAAAATTAATGTGACTTCTCCCTTTAGTAAGGAAGGTTAAGATTCACCAGAAACCGTTTCATATGAGCCGTGGAGGAAGGTAGCAAAGTGACTGGAGCTTTCAGAGGTTTTTACCTTACACATTTTGCAAACTGCCTCTTGAAACTTCAATCGGAAGAGCTCATTCTCCCCCTCTGTTGGTCATCCCTGCAAGGGTCCAATCAAAAATGAATTCTGGGAGTTAGTGTTGGTTCACTGGTTAACTAAGTCACTGCTTAGGACACCTGTGTCCCATATGAGAAACCTTGGGTTGGAGTCCCAGCTCTGCTTTAGATCCAGCTTCCTGCTAATGCGCTCCCTGGGAAGCTGCAGGTGATGGCTCAAACACTTGAGTCCCTTCCATGCATATGAATTCCAGGATCCTGGCTTTTGTCTGATTTAGCCCTGACACTTGTGGGCATCTGGGAGTGAATTAGATTCTCCGCCCCCCCCCTCGCCCTCTCTGTCTCCTTCTCCCTCCTCCTGCCCCTCTCAATTCCTCTCCACTTCTCTCTCTCTCATGGGTTTCAAGTAAGTAAGAAATAAACAAAAATTCAGCAGCAAGGCAAGATTTTAAATGAATAGATAGCAACATAGATAAATAAGTACATATTTTTTAAAAGAATTCTGCAGCTTAAAGGAGGTTTAAAAACCACTGCATAGGTCTAATGAAATCTATCATAACAGAGAAATGAGCCATCTGTTTGAGTAAAGTTCTCCTGGCCTTAGCTTATGTCCAGGTCAGAGCTCTTCTTATTCTCCCTGCATACCCAGGACTCTCTGATCTGTTCACCTTCCGCTAGCTACACTGTTATCTATCACAACCTCCCTCCCGAGCAGATGATTCTATGTACCCAGGTGTACACTTCTAAAGATTCAGCTTCATGCTCCAAATGATAGCTACATTATAGTGTTAACCAATTAGGACAACTTCATGCTTTACCCCACAAGGAGGGCACAGGTGGTTTGCTTTCCCAATTCTCAGTTTCACCCTAAGGAAGTGAAAGCAGGGCAATTGAAGCCCTAGGAATTTTTCTAGGGAAGGTGGTTTAGGTGATAAATTGAATGCAGCTGCCTCCTCTGTCTTGTCTGTACGAGGTGAGCCCTGACAGTGACTCTGAAGCAGAGATGCTCTGAGGCAGCTTGTTGCCAGCAGGTGCAAGAGACACTCAAAGCGATGAGCCTCTGGATGCTCCAGCTGAGCTGCCAGTGGGTCTTCCAGGTCTTGCATATCTGCACGATCAGGGGCGCATGGGTCACTCTGGGCAAGGAGAAGGAGGAAAAGTTAGAGAAGAAGAGGAAGAGGGAGGGGACAAAGCACTCAAGACACAACATGAAGGGAATGGACAGCAAAGAGGGGACATGCAGGGAAGTTAAGAAATTGAGTGCCTAGAAAGGAAGGGTAAAGAATGTAAACTTAGACTATTTTTTGTAGGTGTTAGAAAACCAGTCCCCTGGAAACAACAGAGGTGATTGAGAAAGGGAGAGAGAAGAGAGAAATACAAAATCACAAGGGAGCAAGAGAGACACATACACACAGAGAAAATAACTTCTCCCACCAAATTGCTTTTCCTTAACAGTTTAGGTCAGTTTCAACTAGGTCACAAGGATGTGTGTATCTTCAGAATAAAGTCTTTAATCGGCTGATGGATATGAAAAAATAAATTACTGTGGCAAAATGTAATAAACGTTAAAGGGAAAATGATGAGGGTAATATAACTACATTGATTTAACTAGGATGATATAGAGGAATTGTCTGTTTTATAGGTTTCTAGGTGTCTATTAGTGGCTCTGTATTAAGGAATAGGGCTGTTCTCCTGATATACTTAAGAGCTGTCAGTAATTCCTATTTCACAGTCCACTGCTTCAATTCAGAAAGTGTGTTCCAGCCCTTGGTGACCCCATCCCGAAGGCACTGGAGGGTGACCAGCTGCCAAAGGTTTGCGTTCAGGCAGCCATCGGGTGAGCAGCTGTATTATTCAAAATCGGGCTGCATTCAAGGGGAGCCAATCACTTCAGCCACCTCCACACTGCCCTGCCACCTTGCTGGACTGCAGTGTCATTTGTTTTAATCACTCGGCATTGGGCTCATTATGTCCTGATCTCTGCTAGAGAGAGTAGCCTTCTTGGTGGGTGGAAGTGGTAATTGAGGACATTTAGGGAGCAGGCACCATGCCAGGCCCTGGGGGCATGTGTCCCCCAGAGATAGGGCACCTTCCCAGCATAAAGTAAAAGACATGAGCTTTAGGTAGAATGTCACTTTTCCATTATGATAATGTCACTGACCTATAAAAAGTACCCCACATTTCCCCGTGGTCTACTGAATTACACCCAAACTATTAACAGGGAAAGAAGGAGAAAACTGGTCATTTCTGGTCCCTTACAAGGCACCACACACTGTGCTGGGTGCTTTCTGGTGTCAGCTCATTTAACCCTCACATTCATGGTTTTTAAATGAGATGGCATCTCTGTCTCTCCCTATCAGAGACTCAGCCAATGATTCCTTTGCTACTTTACACCCAACTCACTTTATGATATTTTTTTCTTCTTCCAATTTAGGTGGCAGAGAGACCTGGCTGCTTTCCAAATATTTAGACAAAAATGAAGCCTAAGGATCTAGACCCAGCTCTTCATTGTTAGATTTTGTGTCTTCAATCCCAGCATGCAACTTCTCTGGATTGCACTGCCGTTCTCAGCAAAGGCAAGAATGCTGGACTAAGGCAGTAGCTGTCAACCATCTCAGGGTGGCTAGCAGAAACTACAGATGTTTTTGACGTGTGGGTGGGTGCTAGTGGCATCCAGTGGTAGAGGTTCACATGACAGTCCCCCACAACAAGGATGCAGCCAGCCCCAAATGCCACAAGTTCAAAGATTGAGAAACCAAGACCAAGGTCACCAACATGACCTTTCCCGTCATGTTCCACTGCGTCTATCTGCTTTCCCCATAATTCTGGTGCTCTAGCTGATCCAGACTACTTCCTACCCTGCTTCACCATGAAACATCTGATCTTCTCCCACCTCTGTCCAAGGTCTTCTTTTACTATTGTCGGGGGCCATCGTTTATTAAATTCTCATTATTTGAATGGCTCTGTGTTGCATTAGACTCATTTTAAGAGTCATATCATTTCAGCTTCACATAGCTCCATCAGATAAACAGTATCCCCATTTTACAGTGGGGAAGCTGAAGATCTGAGACGTCACATAATTTGTGCAAAGCAACCTTTGACTTTTTGTACATCACCTTCAGTGTTAATAAGTGCCCAGTGCTGGATTCAAAACAGATATGAATGACTCCAAACTCCTGGAAGTTCTTTCCACTTTGCAGCTGAAACTCTTAAAACCTGTATTTTTTTAAAAGATTTATTTATTTACTTGAAAGTCAGAGTTACACACAGAGAGAAGGGGAGGCAGAGAGAGAGAAAGAGAAAGAGAGAGAGAGAAAGAGGTCTTCCATCCACTGGTTCACTCCCCTGTTGGCTGCAACAGCCAGAGCTGTGCCGATCCAAAGCCAGGAGCCAGAAGCCAGGAGCCTCCTTCTGGGTCTCCCACGCGGTTGCAGGGGCCCAAGGACTTGGGTCATCTTATACTGCTTTCCCAGACCATAGCAGAGAGCTGCATCAGAAGTGGAGCAGCCAGGTCTCAAACTGGTGCCCATACAGGATGCCAGCACTGCAGGAGGCTGCTTTACCTGCTATGCCACAGCGCCAGCCTTTTTTTTTTTTAATTTTTAATGGTTTATTTCTCTACTTGAAAGTCAGAGTTACACAGAGAGAGGAGAGGCAGCAAGAGAGTCAACCTATATTTTTATAATGACTATGGCCTCTTTAAACTGTTTAAAATAAGCCAGCATCCAAAGTTACTGCTAGTGGCAATTTAGTAAAGCTTGTTAGATAAGCAATCTCCGCATCCAGCCCAGTGGCCACAGTCCTGAGACATGGATTTAGGGTTCGGTAAAAGTCTATTCACTCCCTTTCCTAGAGGGAAAATTTTTCTGTGATTACAGCAAAGTTATTAAAGGTTTACCAAATAGCTTCAAGAAGCAACAAACTAGTTGATGATGGAGAACACTCTCAATATATGTCATCTATTGCTATATAAACAATTACCTCAAAACTTGTGTGTCACAGTTTCTGTGCATCAGGGATTTGAAAACAGCTTAGCTGGGAGTTGCAGTCCCTCACCTGCCTGACTGGGCCTGCAGCATCTGTCTTCAAGGTGACTCGCTCACGTGACTGGCAAATTGGTGCAGGAAATTGACAGGAGGCCTCAGCTCTTTCCCTTGTGTGTCTCCCCAGAAGGCAGCTGGGTGTCTTCATTCCCGGGCAGCAGCTTGCTCCAGAGTGAGTGATCCAATAAAGAGCAAGGTAGAAACCACAATATCTTTTATGACTCAACCTCAAAAGTCACAACTCTGTTGTTGCTACACTGTACTATTGAAGACAAGAGGCCACCCCTATTGAGAAGGCCAGGGCATACATCTCAGGAGGCATTGGGGATGTGATCCAAGTCTGTTAAACATGAAATTTGTTTGTTTCATATACACCTTATACGGACACCCTCAAAGTAATTTTATATAATATTTTTAGTGCACCTATATTTTGCCTGCAACTTATCACATACGATCCATTTGGGGCATCCCAGTCATGTGGAGACACAAATGCCAGAAGGACACAATGATCTGCAAACACCGTGTGAAAAAGTGATGACAGCAAAGGTGCTCTAGGCTGCTGTGCCCATACCTGGAGTGGGAGTTCACTGCAGTGTGAGACGCTCATACAGGGTGGTTCAGATACGGATGGCTCCCAGCACTAAGAAAGAGTAAGATACCATGTTTCCATTCTATACCAGTGCTGGAATGCGGGGCTGGAGCTTCATGGAGTTGAAGGATTAACTAGTCATAAAGCCCTCAAGATGGACAGACTAAATGAAGACATGACATTGCAAATAGAAAACAAGGAATGGAAACCATTGCCGAATATTTTTAAAATATTTTTTCCTTCTAGAAATATTAAAGAGTGTTTAGGTGATACATATGTATGTCTCTAGCAGAGAAGACTGAAGTAGACAAAAGCTGCCAGGCAACCCACATCTATCTACAAGAGAGAAAGCAAGAGTGTTATAGCCTAAGGAAGTGAGATAGAAGGCCAGTCCTAGGAAGATTCAATATGTCATGCGGAATCCCATGGAAGTGGGTAAAATGAAGCCAAAAGTCCACGCATCATTAGTCTCGGAGACCCACTGTGAGAGGAAGGAGTACCTCAGTCCTGATGGGAGCAGTGCTGTCCAGCAAGTTTTCTTACCAATAAGCAGCCCATCAAAATAGCACCAACGTGATGCTTAACCCAGATGTTGTTGTGTCTTCTATTAACTAAGCTCCTTAGTATAACTTTGAACTAGAAGCACGATTCCACATTCCAGGTGTTCCAAGGATCCTCCTTAAAGAGTAATATGCTGGCTGGCACTGAGGTTCACTAGGCTAATCCTCCACCTGCGGCGCCGGTACCCAGGGTTCTAGTCCCAGTTGGGGTGCCGGATTCTGTCCCGGTTGCTCCTCTTCCAGTGCAGCTCTCTGTTGTGGCCTGGGAATGCAGTGGAGGATGGCCCAAGTGCTTGGGCCCTGCACCGCATGGGAGACCAGGAGGAAGCACCTGGCTTCAGAGTGGCACAGCGCGCCAGCCGCAGCAGCCATCTGGGGGGTGAACCAACGGAAGGAAGACCTTTCTCTCTGTCTCTCTCTCTCACTGTCTAACTCTGCCTGTCAAAAAAAAAGAGTAATATGCTAATTGTAATATCTCAGGAAATGTATTATCACAGAGAAATGGGGGAAATTAAACCTGAATGAAAACATGAAAATTATTTAATATGAAGACTAGGGTCAATAAAAAAAGTGTAGGGTTAGAATGTGTGCTAAAAGTAATAACAATCTATAAGCTGTACACTGGAAATTTATATTCATTAAATAAAAGTTAAAAAAAAAGTAATAACAATCATCAGGCAATAGAGACAAGTCACCTTATGAATAGTAGCCAGAATGCCTGGAATATAAATTATAATCCTATCATTAGCTGTGTAACTATTTCATATTATCTGTATCTTGACTTATGTATTTAAGAATCTTAATAATCCCTCATCGTAAGCTTATAGAAGTCTTTAAATGAGTTACTACTTTGAAAAGCTTTGAGTGATAGCAGGAAAATGGCATGCTTTTGATTGCTGCTATTTATTTTTTTTAAACTTTTTTTTTTTGACAGGCAGAGTGGACAGTGAGAGAGAAAGACAAAGAGAAAGGTCTTCCTTTGCCGTTGGTTCACCCTCCAATGGCCGCCGCGGCTGGCGCGCTGCAGTTGGCGCATCACACTGATCCAAAGCCAGGAGTCAGGTGCTTCTCCTGGTCTCCCATGGGGTGCAGGGCCCAAACACTTGGGCCATCCTCCACTGCACTCCCTGACCACAGCAGAGAGCTGGCCTGGAAGAGGGGCAGCTGGGACAGAACCGGCACCCCGACCAGGACTAGAACCCGGTGTGCCGGCGCCGCAAGGCGGAGGATTAGCCTAGTGAGCCTCGGCGCCGGCCTGATTGCTGCTATTTATAAGATCATCGTTAGCTCCTGCTATTCACAAAGTTCAGATTGAGCATACCTAATATAAAAAACCAGAACATTCTAAATGCTCCAAAATCTGAAACTGTTTGACACCAACATGATGCCACAAGTGGAAAATTCCACACCTGATCTCATGTGATGGGTCCCAGCTAAAAATGGAGGTACATTGTAAATATTAAAGAGTATATATGAAACAAATGAATTTCCTACTTACACTTGGGTTACTTCTCCAAGATAGCCCATTATGTATATGTAAATATTCCCAAGTTAAAAAAAAAAGTTCCAAATCTGAAACACTTTTGATCCTAAGCAATTCAGATAAGGGATACTAAACCTGTGTTATCTATTTTGATTATTTGTTTTACTTACACAGTTTTAATAATATATTCCAATAGTGTATGGGAAACGATACTTTAATACAAGGAAGTGTTGGACTGGAGCAGTCATCCATCCTGTATTAAGGAAAAATGCACTCTGTGTAGTTTGGACCACACTACAGTAGCACACAAACACTCGCTTGGGGCTGCAGGGCTAAACTGTAGTTTTCTGGAACCAAAACCATCTCTTCTGAGGTTGCAACTACAAAAAACAGCTATGGGGTGACCCCTGTATATGAGCCTGAGCTCCCAGTATCCAAGTTACATAATTCTGTATGAAACAGAAGAAACCCACATGTGCCATTTTGTGGGCTTCTTTGAACAATCTGAAGAGATTGGCAGGGAATTGGGATTACGAAATATTGTGATTGAACTAGTTCAGCTGTGTCCACATCTATCAGGCTGTGCTCACCACAGTCCATCATTCAAAGCCTTGTCCAAAATAAACGAGGCCCTGTATCTGTTAAGAACAAGGTATTTGGTGTCACTTATAAAAATCAAGAGAAGAGATTTCCTAGTTTATTTGCAATGTCTTTAGCAGATTGAGTTATAACAGAGAAAACAGGGAGCTATAATACCTCACTCCAGCCAGTCGCAGGCCTCAGTATTAATAGATTTTTCCACTCCAAGTGTTCTCACTTGAATGACTGAAAGTTAAACTGATGAAAGGAAAGTAGCAATTACTACACAGACATGTTCTTGTGGGCAGCTATTGGTTTCCAAAGCTTTTTTTTTTTTTTTTTTGACTCTCAGTTGTCATTTACTTTTGTCTTGCTTGAGAGTGAAGTAATACTGAATTAAGATATTGACAACAAAGAGAAAAAGGTCTTTCCTCCCTGACCATCTCAGATCTACACTGTATTCTTGAAGTTACTCGTTTACTAGCCTCAGGACTATTTCTAGGCCCTCAGCACTCTCTCCCAGTCATCAAACATTATTCTCCCTTCTATCAAACACTGTCCAGACAGGTAAGCCCAGCATGTCCAGGCCCAAGCGTGATTGCCTAGTGAAACTTGTATTGACCCTAACCCCAGTGCAATGGTTTTAACCAATAGGCTCATCAAATTTCCTTAGGTTTGCAAACTACATGTGCCTGAGTTCTTGTTCTCTTATGCATGAAGAAACACAAACCCAGAAACTCCAAGTATATGGTCCAGGAATATGCATTTAGTAAAAGGCATCTAGAAGTTTCTGAATGCACAATCATCTTTGAAGGACAGCAACACCCTGTCTTGCCTTCTGAGAAACTTTTTTCCCAAAAGTGCTACTTGCAGTAGGAAGCAAGGCTGCTCACCAAAGGCAGATGAGAACAATGTTGCCTCTAATCTCAGCAGATGCAACCACACCTAAGCCTTTCTCCTACATCTCCTTTTTCTGTTCCTTCTTTTCTCTTCCTCCCACACCACAATACAGAAAAGCTACAACTCTCAGGGTAGAATCAGACATCAGAAAATTGTGCTCTGACACGGAAAGCAGTCTGTTTTCTTTCTTTTTTTTTTCTTTGACATGCAGAGTGAACAGTGAGAGAGAGAGACAGAGAGAAAGGTCTTCCTTTTGCCGTTGGTTCACCCTCCAATGGCCGCCGCGGCTGGCGCGCTGCAGTTGGCGCATCACGCTGATCCGAAGCCAGGAGTCAGGTGCTTCTCCTGGTCTCCCATGCGGGTGCAGGGCCCAAGCACTTGGGCCATCCTCCACTGCCCTCCCGGGCCATAGCAGAAAACTGGCCTGGAAGAGGGGCAACCGGGACAGAATTCGGTGCCCCTAGTGGGACTAGAACCCAGTGTGCTTGTGCCACGCCTAATGAGCTGTGGCGCCAGCTAGTCTGTTTTCAATATGGTTTGTTGTGCTGGATTCATGCAAGGATTTGAACCTGAAGTCTCTTATTAACAGTACAAAATTAATGCAGATGAAGTGTTTAGAAGTAGGAACCTTAGGGAAGTGCTTAGATTGGAGTGTAGCCTGCATGACTGAACCCTGGTGGCTTTCCAAAGAGAAGAAGCATCATCATCCATAGGTACTCACACTGTCCCATGATGATGTGACACAGACCCAAGGCACCCCTGCCACAGCCTGCACCGTGTTGCTTGGATCATGTTCCTCCAGCACCATGAGCCAAAATAAAACTCTGCTGTTTATACAGAAGCCTACCTCAGGTATTTTGTTCTAGCAATGAAAAGTTGACTAATACAGGAGATGTAAATCACGAGCTGAGTAAGAGGTATGTGATTCAGTTGTTGGGAGAGATATCACTAGGGGCATAGAACAAGAAGGCAGGAAAGTCTTTTTAAAAACAGCTGATTCACATCATACCACAGCAGCAATTCTCCAAGTGTGGTGTTTAGACCCCTGGGAGTACCCCAGGTTTTCTCAAGAGTCCACAAGACCAAAATAATTTTCACAAAACTTTCAATACTTTCAAGAGGAGGAGGAGGAAGAGGCATTTACACCCTAGTTCAAAGCAATGCTAATGCTTCAATAAGAATTATGGCACTGGGGGGCCAGCCTTGTGGCACAGCAAGTTAGGCTGCTGCCCGTGACCTGGCATCGCATATTGGGTGCCAGTTTTGAGTTCTGGCTTCTGCACTTCCAATAAAACTCTCTGTTAATGTACATGGGAAAGCAGCAGAAGATGACCAAAGTGCTCTGGCCCCTTCACCTACATGGCAGACCCGGATGGAGTTTTACGCTTCTGGTGTTGTGACCATTTGGAAAAATGGACCAGAGGATGGAAGTGTCTCTCTTTCTCTCCCTCTCTTTGTAATTATCCCTTACAAATCTAAGAATTATGTAAATCTAAGAATTATGTCTATGACACTAAACTGTAAAATAGCCACCATAGTATTCACTGTCATATACTTCCAGTAAACTTTTTGAAGCCAATTTCCAATTGATCATAAAGAAATAATAAAATTTGGGGCCAGCACTGTGGTGCAGTGGGTTAGCGCCCTGGCCTGAAGCGCCAGCATCCCATATGGGTGCCAGTTCAAGACTTGATCCAGTTCTCTGCTATGACCTGGGAAAGCAGTAGAAGATGGCCCAAGTCCTTGGGCCCCTGCACCCACATGGAAGACCCAAAGGAAGCTCCTGTCTCCTGGCTTGAAATCGGCACAGCCCCAACCGTTGCAGCCAATTGGGGAGTGAACCAATCAATGGAAGACCTCTCTCTCTCTCTCTCTCTCAATCTCTCTCTCTCTCTCTCTCTCTCTCTCTCTCTGTCACTCTGACTTTCAAACAAAATAAATCTTTTTAAAAAAAAGAAATAGTAAAATTTATGATTTTTATTAAATCTTGACCCTTGATTACATATATGTGTTTTTAAAGTATTATGTGAGACAAAATGGGAATTATACACAAAAAGTGTGATGATTTTCTCAAGGAAATCCACTTGTGTAATTATTTGAGGTGAGAGTTGAACTAGCTGCTTATTGCAGGAAACGTGGTTTTTGTTTTCTTCGAAAGAATAATGTGCAAACTATAGCCATTCAAACTTTGATATTTGACTTTTTTAAAGTGCTGTTTATTTGTTTTAAAAGCAGAGCAAGAGAGAGAGAAACAGAGAGATCTTACATATTCTGGTTTACTCCACAAATGGTCCCAAGAGCCAATGTCTAGACAAGTCAAATTCATGAGCCAGGAACTCCATCTGGGATTCCCATGTGGGTGGCCGGGGCCCAACCACTTGGGCCATCACCCTCTGCCTTCTCAGATGCATTAGTGGGACTATGGATCAGAAGTAGAGTGGCAAGGACTTGAACTGGCATTCCAATCTGGGTTGCTGGTTTGCAGGTGGGAGCTTAACTTAGCCACAATATTGATCCCTGACTGTTTTTTCTTAATGAAACAACCCTGTCATTTCAAAGAAAACAATTGACAATATTTGTCATCTATGATAAAACTGTATCATCTGAAAAAGAAAACAAAATCTTGGAAAACTTTTCTGTTTCACCAGTATCTCAACACACACACACACACACACAGTGGAGCTTTTGGGAAATGTTGTAATAAAATGTGTTAACATTCAAACCATTATTTTCAAAATGACCAGTACATGATTTTATAAACTTATGCATGGGTAAAATATTTCTTCAAGGTGCAACACAGATCTGTGGATTTTAATGTGACAAATTAACAAACATTCAAGGATGTGATTTCCTATTCCACACTGCAACCAACTCTTAAGAAACTAAAACTCTTTGAATTTTGCTTCCATATCAAAGAAGATTATCTGCAATTAGCAAAAAAGCCATTAAAATTCTCCTCCTTTCCAAGCTATACATTTGTGATTGAATGTAGAAGTAGCTATGATTATCCTGTTGTCTTCTATGTAGCCTGGTATTAAAGAGATCTTCATAAATATAAACATACTGTATTCTCTAAAGTACTCTATTTACTGATGGTTCTGTTGAAACATGATCCTTCAAAAGACAGTGTGACGTTTCAGACTCGGTCCAATCATTACCAACGAGGGCTATCGTCTTCCTTTTACTGCGATTCCCTTAGGAGTGTTGGCAGACACATCAGCCTCTTTATTCTTACTGCACGTGTGCATCACATGTCTCCAGGCTTCTTGCTGTTGTTTGTCTGCTTCACAAGTCCCCAATAAACCTTATCTCACCAATATTAATAAGTGAAATTTCATTTTTTTGTACTAAATTAGGGAGCTTAAATCTGTAAAAAAAAAAAATCTTGATAGAGCTGACACATCAATATCACTTATGAAACCTCTTTGGATCTTAGTCCTTTCCATTCAACAAGTCTTAAAACTGTCCGGTATGAAGAAGCCACAGATATGATGTTTCTCCTAGTCACTGATCAAATATTTAACAGGATAAGACCCTCTAATGCTCTATAAAAACCTGTCTTCTCAGGGAGTGGAGTCAGAGCGTGCAGCATGTTCCCGATTCACCACTGAAAATTGCATAGTGTTGAAAAGTGCAGACAGTGATGGGTATCGCCTGCTTCCCAGCTTTGGGCCTGAACATCAGGATTTCGCAGATCTCTGGCCATGGTTACAGAAGCTACCATCTCCTTTTCATAAAGCATTCATGCTCTTAGGCTACACACTCTTAAGGATCTCTTTGTGGTTTTGTTCCCTCTTTTAAATGATTGGATTTGCGATTTCCAGCATAGAGTGTGTTTTTTTGTTTGTTTACAAAAGGTGGGGAGATTTGAACATTGAAAGAGTTGTGAAGTTCTGTTTTTGTTGGATTTGACCATGCTTTGTCCTAAGGTTCATTCTGTCATGAGACTGTCTGGCCTGTCCTCTTTCAGTATTTTCTTGTCTCCAAAGAGACGTCCTGGGCCTCAGCTTAATTTACCAAATGACCTTCTTCTTTTTTTTTTTTTTTTAATTTTACAGATAGAGTTAGACAGTGAGAGAGAGAGAGAGAGAGAAAGGTCTTCCTTCCGTTGGTTCACCCCCCAAATGGCTGCCGCAGCCGGCTCTGTGCCAATCTGAAGCTAGGAGCCAGGTGCTTCCTCCTGATCTCCCATGCGGGTACAGGAGCCCAAGCACTTGGGCCATCCTCCACTACACTCCCGGGCCACATCAGAGAGCTGGACTGGAAGAGGAGCAACCAAGACTAGAAACCAGAGTCCATACACGATGCCAGCATCACAGGCGGAGGATTAACCAATTGAGCCACGGCGCTGGCCCCACCAAATGACTTTATAGCATGTGGGCACGTCAGCTACTTGTGTTCAGCACTGGTTGTTGTCTTTCGTTCCCTGTGCAACATCGCGAATTTCAGGTGCTTCTTTAACTTGAATCCCTTGCAATTTCGTCTTGCATTTCCTGCTGCAAGATCATGGCTCTCTAATGTGAATGTTCTGATAGCTCCCTTCCAAACATCTAGAAAACTCTTGCAACTCAGCCCAGCTTGTTAGACATTAGATGTCAGAGCACTGGGATGATGTGGTCCTTTTCTCCCAGTGTCTATCAATTCCTTATCACTGGAAAAAATTCTTTCTTGTTTGTTTGTGTTATATATTATAGACATACCATTTATTGGTTCCTGTATTCTATAGAAATTACCAGAAATAAAAGTAATTTAGAAGTCACCTGGAGGAATAAATAGAGGAAATATTAATTGAATGATCTGTAAACTATAAGTGTGAATAAGATCATCAAATCTCTTTTAGTGTAATGACTGTCAAGTTTTAAAACATTTTTATATTTAAATTGGTATGCTTGTCTCAACATGCTTTATTAATAAAATGTATTTCAATGTCAAAAAAAAAAAAGAAGTCGCCAATACCTAGCGTGTTATGTTTCTGTGCCAAATTTGTTGCTGGTTTAAAAATGTGCCATTCAGTGCTTTGGTGTGGATGGATAATTTGCAACATGTCCCCACAAAATACTCTTCTAGAACATTCACCTTTTAATCTTTTATTCTCACACCCAGGAGGTTTCTATCTCGACTTCTTGCATTTCCTGTCAAGTATGTCTTCCTGGCATATTTAACTTCGCCTGATGTCCCCAGACAACCTGCATGTTCTGAACTTGGGGAAGAGGGTCTTCAGTTTTCAGTCTTTCAGACCATCACCACCAAGCCTTGGGGATGCTTTAGAAGTTTGTATTTATCACCTGATGCTATGCTGCCCTCTCTCTTTTTTCCTTACCCAAACTCTCTGCAATAGTGTCTAGGCACCTGAGGCCATGAGCGTGGTTTTCAAACCCTTGTCCCATTCAGTGCTCCCAAGTACTTCCACTCATCTACTCTGCTTGTACATGGCCATTATTCTGTTTGGGAATTTTTAGGATTAGCAGTGGCACAAATGGGTCAGAGAGCATTAAGGCCTTCTTGTCAAGATCTTGTCAAGCCGAGGGATCATGTGTCAATGCTTGTGGCTCAGGAAGAAAATGAGCAACCGGATTGAGTCACAGGCACCATCATCATCAAAGGAACTCATCTAGGAGGGTTGGGCAAGCATGTGAGAGGGTGCTTTTGTTAATCATTGCAAATGCATCTTTAAATATTGAGATCTACATGCCTCAGTGGGAACAGAACTCTCGTCATTATTACAGCAATGTCTGTGTTAAGAGGGAACATTCTTCAGCATTTCATTAACATGAATCGGGCCTCTGTGGCCAGGAACAGTAGGTGAGCATCCCAGTGTAGGAAATGCCTTGTCCAAAATGACCCATTCTTTCATGCCCACACAGGAGCACAGCTGGCCTGTTATTGCAGCGTTCTTATTACTGTCGTCATCACCATCAGCATCCCAAATTAGCTAATTATTCACAGTGTGCAAGGCAAAAAGTGATGTTCCTCTCTGGACGCTTGTGCGAGAACAGCAGCAGGAGCGGCCATGTGTTTTCAGAGCTCACTTTTCTGCATGATGGAAATAGCTCATGGAAGGCATGCAAGTGCACTGCACTTACTAGGGAGCTCCCAGTGATTTATCTCCCAAAGGCCACAGTGATTTCTAAGACCCTGGTATTTTTGCAGATTAGCAGCTCTGTCCTTTTCTGAGCTCATACGCCTGCGTGAGGCTTTCAATAGTGTTATGATGATATGCATTTGCCACTTGAATCAATAGCACAGATTCCATTCATCTGTGCTTGGCATCCTGTTTTCTACCTACCCTTGGTGACCTCCTTTTTCTGGTTCTATTCTCAAGCCTCCACAGACAATGTGCAGGGAATCTATTAAGTGGCCAGAATTAAGGAGGATTTATGCAAGTCTCTCTCCTGTTTCCCTGCTCCGAGCTTGGGAATCAAAGTGAGCGACACTCTAGGTCCACAGAGGTGGCCCTGCATGTAAGGTTTGATTCTCATTAATAACAATAATAACCAGCAAATGAACACAGCTTGAGCATAAAGTTCTGGGGCTGACTTCAAACCCATGCCTCTTATGTCCACTTATGGTGACAAATTCACACATAATTCTGACATTGTCTTTTCTTCTAGAAAAAGTAGTTCTCATTTTCTCTCCTTCCTTCCCTTCTTCCTATCTTCCTCCTTTCTTCCCTTCATACCTCCCTCTCTCTGATATTTCTTCTGGGATTTGTTACGTTGCAGGGGAATATCAAGAAGACACAGTAACTTTGATTCTCTACTTAAAACTAAGAGACATCTTTCTAGAACAATCCAATTGTGCACATATGAAAAGCTTTGGTGGGCTGCAGATGATTTCAGATTCTCTTATGTCCACCAAAGGACTCCCCAGGGATTCTATGGGCCCCAGGTCCCAGGAATGCCTCTGGAAGACCCTCATCTTCTCACAATGACAAGTCATATCCCTCTAGAAGGGGGTGGTAGGGATAGAGAAAAGTTACATTTGCCAACTTTTTAAAAAATCATGCTTGTTGAGGTACAACTTGCATACAGCTAAAATCCTCCCTTTGGGGGTATGCATTTTGAACGTAACTATCATTACACATACAGGAAGGTGCATTGCAAACTCTGCCAAGTTCCCATGTGCCCCACTGCAGTCCATCCCCCTGCTCAGGTCCCCGCCCTGACAACCACCGATATGAGTTTTGTCTCCCAAGTTTTGTGTTTTCTAGAATGCCATATAAATGGGCACATGGAGTCTGTAGCCTTTGTGTCTGGCTTGATTCACTTGGCATGAGGCTCTTTCACCTTCTCGGAGGGAAAAGATGGAACCAAATGAGAATTGTCGAAGGAGTTTGTCCCCTTAGACATGGGAGGTGATATTTTGAGGTCAGCCCCTGAGGCTTAGCACCGAAGGCATACAAGGAGCTGATTAGTACTAATAAGAAGGACCCTTGGCCAGCGCCGTGGCTTAACAGGCTAATCCTCCACCTTGTGGTGCCGGCACACCAGGTTCTAGTCCCGGTTTGGGCGCCAGATTCTGTCCCAGTTGCTCCTCTTCCAGGCCAGCTCTCTGCTGTGGCCCAGGAGTGCAGTGGAGGATGGCCCAAGTGCTTGGGCCCTGCACCCGCATGGGAGACCAGGAGAAGCACCTGGTTCCTGGCTTCGGACCAGCGAGATGTGCCGGCCGCAGCGGCCATTGGAGGGTGAACCAGCGGCAAAAAGGAAGACCTTTCTCTCTGTCTCTCTCTCTCACTGTCCACTCTGCCTGTCAAAAAAAAAAAAAAAAAAGGCCCCTCATCTATATCATGTATATGACCATATTTATAAGTAGTTCATTCCTTTCACTATTGAGAAGCCTTCCATCCTACGGATGAATCACAATCTGTTAATTTTTACTTCTTCAGTGGTGCCCTTTTCTTTCATGTTCTCTTATTTTAGCTCAAAACAGGCACAAATGGAAGTTGGGTATCCTTTGACTTTTTTCAAAAAGTCCTCCTCACTTCCCCAGTGTGCACGCAGTAGAACCGGCTTTAATTAAGCTGACACCTACTGACAACTTTAAAAGTGCTGAATATCTCATGAGGCATTTTCCTATTTAGCCCTACAAGCTCCCCATGAAGGAGGAATTAGTATTCCCATTATGTTAGTTCAGGAAACTGAGACAGATGAACTGATTCCCAAGGCCCAGCTGATTCCCAAGGCCAATGGCAAAACCCAAGCCAAGTTATGCAACTCTAGGTCCAGCATCCTTTCTTGAATGCCCAGCACCCTCCACCAACTTTGGCCATTGGCTTAGGATGGAGAAGCATCTAGATAGAAAAGATCATTTGGCTAGAGCCCATTTGGAATCTATCACCAGCCTTCCCATTCCTATCCATGCCCTCACCTACTCTCCGCACTGCCAATCAGTGGCTTTTCTCAGCCACAAGCAGGATTCGTTGAGTAATTCCTAAGGGTCACCAGAAACAAGCTCAGATCCTTCAGGAAAAAAACTGGCAGGGTCTCCAGGGCTGAAAGGCTTTGCTTTTCCATGGAGTGGAGGTAGGGGGTTTCATGGGTCCCCTCTAGTTCAGAGAGGATAATCTTGAGTCAATTATTCAGCTCATTTAAGTCCTCAATGGGACACAATAGTTTTCTACCCTCTCAATTTCCCAAAACAGTAAGAGGTGTTGGGATCCAAGCAGAATTATGTCTCTGGGAATCAGTCAAGCTCAGCATAAAATACACTCATTCCCCCTCACTTGTGTGGCCTGAAGGTTAACATTCAACCATCCTGAGGTCTAAGAAATTGCCTGCTTTGCCTGAATTAATGAACTCTAATGAAACAGAAATCCAGGTCAGTGTAGTTCACCCTCAAATCTTCAGCTCCCGCATTGCTGGCAGCTCTCCTTGTAATCATTAAACAGAAAGTCGTAGGCAGGCAACAGTGAAATTCATTGCTAATCTTGCCCCTCATCAGCCTATCTTCCTAAATGTTCTTTAATTAAGGTTTCTAAATGCTCTGTATCCCTTCTGCACCCAGGGTACAAAAATGAAGTTGACTGCTTCAGGGATGCCCAGCAACCAGCGGTGGAAGGTCTTTTAGGGATAGTTCTCATCCCAAACGTTTAAAATCAAAGATAAAATCCAATACATGGAAATGCATGTGAGCAACGAGCAAGGAGACGGGGACGGAGTGTTGGGAGGGGATTTTTTTTTTTTTCTGGAGGATTTCATTTTAAGGATTCTGAAGGCGTATCACTGGCTTTATCACGGCTTCTCCAACACACCAGGGAGTGAATGAAACAGCTGTCACATTTAAACACACACAGCGGTAATCCTCCACTGAGCACAATGCCAGGACAGAACAGAAAATCTATCAACACTTACAATGCATTCTATTTATTTAGCATCTCGTGCCCCTTCACCGAAAATTCCATCTGCAAGGCTGAATCTGGGGCCACATGCCACCAGTGGCTTTTTGTGGTTCAGCAGCTACTGAGGAAGGGGGTGTCGGGAAGTGGTCAGATCCAGGAGTAGGCTGTTTAAAGACAACATGATCACAGCAACTGCATTTTAGGATAACCAGAATTCTACAGCCAAGTGGAGCCACAAACTCTTCACATCCAAGAGGCAAAGGGCATATAAGAAATGCCCCTAGGGGTGCCCCCGTTTCCTTCCTTACCCAAGATTTGCATTTCAAACACCAAGACCTCCGTTTATGCACCCAGGAGCCCATCTTGGGGTCAGACTGATCACAAGGGTCCAGGAGGGAGTGCACAGCTGCTTCAAGGCGCTGTAAACACGCTGTCTGGACAGGTATTTCTCAGTCAGAACACTCTGGAGGCTGCCCCAGAGTTCCTCTATATCAAATAAGATCTAAATTTTACTTAATAATTATGGAACATCAGCAATGAGAATTGCACATGGGACATCTGGCAGGGAATTTTAAAATCACCTATATAGTTCTCTATAAGGAAGTCAAAGCTCAATGACGTTGGGGCTGTCCTGAGCCCACACCCATATCCCTAGCTAAGGAGCAGACTCGCAGAGGCAGAGTCAGAATTGAAGACCCACTGCAGTCAGGCTTCATGGTTATTGTAAGGACTCTTCCTATGACATAATGAATGAAATTTGGGAAGTAGAATTGTTTTTCATATGGAGATATCAAGTGGAGAAATGATTCAAGAACAGAAAATGGAGAGAAGGGGTGGATATTTGGTGCAAAGTCTGCACTTGGTATGCTCACATCCTATATTGGAGTGCCTGGGTTAAAGTACCAGTTATTCTACTTCCAATCAAGCTTCCTGCTAATGCACAACCTAGGAGGCATCAGATGATGACTTGCATCCTGACCGCCCATGTGGGAGACCCAGGTGGAGTTCCAGGCTCCTCGAATTGTCCGGGCCCAGCCCTCGCTGTTGCAGGTATTTGAAGGGTGAATCAGGAGATGGATCTCTGTCTCTCTGCTATGAAAATAAGATAAAAAATGTTTTTAAAATGTGAAGAAAAGACACTGATAAAGAAATCTACCATTGTCATCCTAGAAAAGTTTCTGTTGGGCACAGCTCTGGGGCCATAGAGAGATTCAGAGAACAAGTATGGATGGCAAGAGAGACACACGGAGATTCTTAAAGGGACAGCAAACAGAGCAAGCAGATTAAAATCTACTACACAGGAGGCTGAGGAAAGATCAGTTAATTAATAGCCTTATAAAAACATGTTCGGCCTAATTCAATTATGGTCAAAGAAATCTAATTTGGATAGTATTTTTTCAGGTAGTTCACATGAGATTCTGTGACAGCCTCTGTAGGAGGCACAAAGGTGACAGGCACAGTGAGTGTCAATGTGAAATTGGGGAGCAAATTCATAGTTGTGCGACCTGGGAGAAAGTACTAGATGCAGACTCAGAGAGAGATCTGAATGTGGGCTTTGGCGCATTGTACCGTGAGACCTCAGGGAAGACCACTGCTCTTCTCCTTATATACCCAGAGTTTTTATGAAATCCAAATGAGAAGTAATAAGTCAAGAAGCTTGAAAAGTTCTGTTAGCAAGCCCAAACAGTATTAGCTTCTTTGCCCCCCCCAAAATTAGTATACAGTCATTTGTCACTTAACAATGAGAACATGTCCCAAGAAATTTGTCACTGGGCAATTTCTTAGGGGTGTGTACCCACACACTAAGATGGCTATGTCACTAGGGACCACCATATATTCAGGCCATTTTTGACTGAAATATCATTACACAGGATATGACTGTAGTATGTTTCAAAAGATTCATGGAAAAGGGAATTACAAGATAACTTTATTTTGGTGCAAAACAATTTTGAATCCATGCATACAAGGGATCTCCCAACAGTACATGGAAAGTGTATATTATGAAAAAAATATATGTGGACTTATAAAATATTTTGCACCAAAATAAATATCTTTTAATTCCATTTTCCTTGAACTTTTTGGGGGTATCCACAAATAAATAAAGAGCAGGGAATGCGGGAGAATAATCTCAAATTCATTCTGGCTGACAAACAGGGATTGTGAAGCATAGGGAAATGGAGCAGAAACGAACAAAAGTATACACAGGACCAGGCTAAGGGGTGTAAGTTCACCAGTACAGTCAATAAGACTCGCTTGGGAGGCTGGCACTGTGCTGTGGTAGGTTGAAACTCCATCTGCAATGCCAGCATCCCAAATACCAGTCCATGTCGTGGCTGCACCACTTCCAATCCAACTCCCTGCTAATGCACCTGGGAAATCAGCAGAAGATGGCCCAAATCCTTTGGCCCCTGCACCCACATGGGAGACCCAGAAGAAGCTCTTGGATCCTGGCTTTGGTCCAGCCCAGCCCAATGGCTGTTATAGCAATTTGGGCAGTGAACCAGTGAATGGAAAATTTCTCTCTCTCATTCTCTATCTGTAACTCTGCCTTTCAAAATAATAAAAAATAAATCTTAAAAAGAAAAGACTTGTTCACATCAAACTGATGCTTGAGTTGGGCTGCAGGCAGAGGTGGGGCACCCTAGAGACCACTGTCACAGTTTAAGTCAGATTTGTGAGATGCAACAGGGTCTGATCCTTTCTACTCTACTCTGCATTTTCTTTTCTCCTTAGTATTTAACACTTCTTCCCTACCACATTACTCATGTATTTGCCAAGTAAGTTCCATGAGGGCACGAAGCTTGGTTTTATTCACTGATGGAACCCAAGCACCTAGAACAATGTTGGGCACCTGCTAGGCACGCATGAAACAAATCTCCTCAAAATGAAAAGAAAGAGAGCTAGACCACGGTGTTCCCAGGGAGAAGGAGAGCATGTGAAGGCTTTGGACTGCAAGCTAAGCAGCTTGTTTTCTGCTTCCTTTGAAAAGAAGTGGACTTAAATGCAATTGTGAAAGATTGAGGTTAAAGATTTTCCAGCTGGGGTATGGTCAAGTTTTTGTTTCTGGTGCTTGTTGCAAAGCAGGGATCACCGCCAGAGCCTTTCTGTTGCTCAGGTGCTCAGATGTCCGACACACAGGGGCTTTTGGACAAGCCTGGGGAAACAGAGCAGAGGGTGATTAAGATTCAGGCCAGCCTGTCCTCCCCAGGCCAGCCTCCCTGCAGTGATTTCCCCTCGAGGGGGATAAAAGTCACCCTCCCTGCCCTCAGGTGCCCCGTCCTGAGAACAGCGTGGCCCAGGCCTGGCTGGCAAGGCTGACGCACCAGGCTTTGTCTGTCCCTGGATCTTAGGCACTTCTCAGCACCACCCCCGTTAGCAGCTTTGGAAATGTGGAACACGTTGTAATCCTTAACTCCACTGTTTGGAAATGTCCCTTCAATGGCTATAATAATCATCTTACAAACAACCTAGAACAAGCTCTAATTGCTTCTAACGTTGCATTACAGCTGGGATGTGGGGAGAGCTGAGACATGCTGGCTGTCACAGCCCGGCTCTGATTATATGGTACCTCCGGGAGCATTTTCGTGCAGGAAAAGACAACAAGCCTATTGTTTTTTCCCTGTTTTTATGGTGAGCACAGTTTTGCAGAGCTCTCCCCACACCCAAGCAGCAAATGGAGAGGCAGTGGAGGCACCAGAACCTTCCTGTACTCAGTGAGCAATAAAGAATAATCTGATCTGCAGACAAAGGTGCAGTAATGTATTCTCAGTTCCCTCAATGACTGCCGGTGAGGATGTTTATGAGCCAGCTCTTTCTACCACTGAAAAAGTCCTTAACTGTTAATGACTCCTGGGTGTCGGAGTTCTGGATCAATGAGGGAATAAATGAAGGAGCAAGTGGATCACCGGCAGCGCTGATTCCTATGGAGATCCAGAAGTGTGCGGATTTGCACGAAACGGCACAGGTGCCCTTCCTGCAATTCCAGCAGGCAGACTCTGAAAGCACTCCCATTTGACAGATGAGATAACCGAGGCTTGGAAAAGTGATGTGGACCTTATCGATGATTATTACAAGCGTTACAGTGAGAGGGACAGGATTCCAACGCTGAACCCTGAGTTGTTTCTGTTGTGCTATGTCATATTCACAGAATCTCTGGCTTGGGGAAACAGGTTCAAATTTGGTACAAGTGGCTGTCTCTGGTACAGCCATGAATACTGGCCCTAGGTTTGACCTCTCACAGGTCTCCTCTGCCTCCCCAAGTGCTTGCCATCTACACTTCAGCTGTAGGGCCTTCTGCCTCCTCTAGAGGGTGCACCTTCTTACCTTTGGTGCTGTGGCTAGGAAGACCTTGCCCTCCGCCTCTAGCAGCCTCTCTGTTTTGTCTTTCCAGCTGGTCCCTTCATTATCCAAAGTCACAGGAAAAGCTGCTGAGCACTGGAAATTCTTTACAACAGCCCTGTGTGGGTCATAAAAGCAACTACCATTGTCCATCATTGTATGTTCAGGGAAACCAAGGCCCAAAGGAGGAAAATCTCCAACAGGAGTTGTACAGTGATTGGGTGGCAGAATCAGGGCCTCCCCCACCTGCTTGACTATGGAAGCCAGTTCTCTCTTGTAGACACCACCCCAACCTGGATGGAACCCACTCCCGCGAGCTGGGTGCTCAAGTCCTAAGGCTACTGGAGCAAGAAATGCTTCTCCACAACTGTCACAGAGACGGGTGACAGGTGTAGAATCTGGCAGAGCAGAGAGACCAATGTTGGTTAGATTCTTGACACCTTGATAGACTCCTGCTTTGCATAATTTCCTATCCCAGGGAAAAATGCAATCACAATATTAAAACCACTTGCATATATCCTTTGGAAGAAATGTCTTAAGGTCCTTCACTCATTCTTTAATCAGGTGATATGGTTTTCTTGTTTGTTGCTGCTGAGTTGCAGGAGTTCCCTATACACGCGCATTTGGCTATTAATCCTTGATCAAGTATATGGTTTGTAAATATTCTCTCCCTTACACTGCCGTCCATGTTGCTGTTTATTGTTGTTATCTTTTGATCGACTCTGCACAACAAACATGCAGATGCTTTGGAGTTTCACATACTTCCACTTGTTGATATTTACCTCTGCCACCTGTGCTATGGTGTCATATACAAGAAAATCGTTGCCAAGACCAATGATATGGACTTTTTCCCTATGCTTTCCTCCAGGAGGGATGTCCATTGTAGAATCATCCACAATAGCTATGACAGGGAAACAATCTGTCCATCGACAGATGAATAGATAAAATATGGTGTGTATACACACAATGGAATGCTATTCCGTTTTTAAAAAGAAGAGGATCCTGTCATTTGCAACCACCTGGATGAACCTGAAGGACATTATGCCAGTAAAATAAGCCAGAGATAGAACAGTTACTGTTACCACTTACGTGTGTCATTTAAAAAGCTCAAACATAGAAGCGGAGTAGAACAGTGGTTGCCACAGGTCAAGGATGGAGAGATGGGAAGATGTTGGTCCAAGGGTGCAGACTTTTCATCATCAGAAGACTAAATTCAGGGGCTCTACCATATGGCATTATGCTTATAGTTCATAATATTGTATTGTTTACTAGGCATCTGTGAAGAGAGTAGATTTTCAGTTGCCTCCCCCAACAGAACTATAACTAATTGGGGTGATGGATGTGTTAATTAATTTGATTATAGAAACCATTACACAATGTATATCAAATCATTACTTTGTATACATGCAGCATATGAAATTTTATTTGTCCATGATACCTCAAAAAGCTGGAAACTTCCTAAAACTTCTGACAAAAGCTGCAGCAACTGAGTCCTGCCCCCTGCTCAGCTGCGTGTAAGAGTGAGAGGTTGTGAGAGAATAAACAGGACTTGCTCAGCTCCCTGTCTGAACACCTCCCCAGGGACCATTTCTGCAACAGGACCCAGGTCATCTGGGATGTGTGCCCAGAGGTGAGGCCATGTGCCCTGGCCTGGGTTCCCAAAGCCTGAGTTCCTTTGTGTTCACAGTCGGCGCTGAGGGCTTCTGCTCCCTTCTCTGGGAGCTGTCTCATCCAGGCACTGTGGTAATTATTCACTCTGCTATTCACACACATTAGCCATACTCCCACACTCCCCAAGCACTCTGTAGACGTTAACCCCTTCAGATGCTGTTACGAAACGAGGTAGAGAGGATTGGAAGCACTTAGGGAACCAGCCTCCCACTGGATGAGCCACCCTGTGCATCCACAACATGTAAACTGGAACGCTGAAGTATGAAAGGCACCTGCTGTCCATATTTTGACAGATTGGGAGTAATCACAAGAACAATTGAAGGTACTGAGTTCTAGGCACATATTTCTCTCATTTACTCCATAAATATTTGTTATCTGTAAATATTCGACTCCCAAGTAAGATCAACCGCTACGGTTTCCTGTTAAAATGTATTATTCACTTATTTGAAACTCTAAAGTTATAGTAAATCCCAGTGAAAGTCTGAAAATCAAGTCGATAAAAGCAAACACAATGCTTGGAGGTGAGGGGGGAAATATGTCTACAACTGACATGCAAAAATATCAGCCTTGCTGCAAAATACCACCTCATAAATAAATAAATAAACATGAGAACAAAGGACAACAGGAAAATCCAACTCGCTCCTACCGGTTGACACTTCCCATGGTGCACTGCAACGTCAATTTGTGTAGACACCCACAGAAAGACTCGCGCGCGCCATGGCAGATCGCAGCAAACTCTGCATTTCCTTTATGTTAATTAAGTGAACGTGTCAAAACAATTACCTCGGAGATACGAGGACTGGCAAGCAACTTCTCTCCTTTTTCAAGTTTCCTTTGAGCACCGTGATCAAGTAAGTTGTCTGCAGAATGTGGGGGCCTCGCTTCCATTCAGCTTCCCTTTCCAAAGGCCACCGCTGCAGTCCTCACCTGGGGACCACGGTGTGGCAGCCCTGCCCCACCGAGATCGTGCGCGGTGAGAACTGGTGTCAGCGATGTGTGATGCCAGGTGTCTGAGCGACAGCAGAGCAATTTGGCAAACAATCCGGGGTAGCATGGGAAACAACCCTTTTATAAATGAATACATGCTGTTGGTGGCTGCGACGTCAAGACATCTTGTGAGCGTGCCGAATAAAAAAAGCCGCCAAGTCAGGTGAGGCGTTTGACACGGGAGCTATGAATGCTACAACAATCTATTACCGAGGGAGGCATCCTCTATTCTAGGTGTGTGTTTGTTATAAATCACTCGGTTCCTTTCCTTTCTCCCACCATTAGTATATTTCCCTGCAGCAAATATTATTTGCTGCATATTACCAGCTATGTGCAGCTGTTAACATTTGTGTCTAGAGTTAGCATTTTTATTCAGTTAATATTTTCATTCAGTAACACTCACCAAGCGTCAGTTTCATTCTCATCATATTTGCTAGAAATATTTTCTTCTGTTAACGTTTGTTTCTCCCTTTAAGTTTTTATTTGCTAGGTATTTTTATCCTGCGAGGACTGTCAACTTCAGCTAGCGTTACAGGAAATTCTGATCACTTGCGGCAAACTGTTCTGAGTCAGTGGCTGCTTCCCAGGTGCAATGTTATCTCTGGGCCTTGTTTTGTGGCATCTTGAAAATGGAGCTAATAGGAGGTGAGCGTTTGGCACAGTGGTTAAGATAACACTTGGGCTGTCCACATCCTGTATCAGAGGGCCTGGGCTTGAGTCTCAGGTCCATTCTGAATTCTAGCTTTGTGCTAAAGCGTACTCTGGGAGGCAGCAGATGGTGACTCATTAACTGGGTCCCTCCAATCACAGGAGAGCCCAATCTGGCTTTGGCCTGGTCCAATCATGGTTGTTGAAGACATTTGGAGAATGAACCAGTGGATGAGAGATCTCTTGCTCTTTATGTGTTTGACTCTGTCTCTCTGCCTTCCAAAGAAGTAAAAATTAATGAATTAATTTTAAAATGAGAGTAATAAGGGTACTATGAAGAGAAGTTAATTGAATGCAGGACTTATCTGTATGTATCTATAAGTATATAAGTCTTCAAATAAAGGGAAGGGAGAATTAGGGGAAAATAGGCTGGGAATCCCATGAAAATAGATGACATTAGGCTTATTATAAATAATAAGAAAACTATTACAAGACAGCTATACAAAGATATGTAGGTACTTCAGAATTTTCATGAAAATAGAATGAAAAGCTAATTTTAATTTGCTACAAAAATGTACAACCCACAAATAGTTTTTTCATAATATGAAGTTTCCATGGCATTAATGTAGACCCTTATATGGATACATTTCAAAAATTTTTGCACCAAAGTAAACTTATCTTTTCATTCCATTTTCTACAATTGTTTTTGGGCCCCATAGGATCTGCTGCTTCGGGAAATGATGAGTTTTTTGTTTGTTGTTTGTTTTGGCAAAGATGTTAGAGAAGGGATTCTCAACCTTTCTTCTGGGCCCTAACACTGGGTTTTAGATTCAGGACCCCTGGAACAAACCTGAAAACTTGCACCTCTAACAAGCTCACAGGTGGTGCTGAGGCTGCTGGTCCCCTGCCATCTTTGGGAATCTCAGACTTGAAGTCTACATTGAACAGGCAGAGAAGGAGATTTCCCTCCTTTGTTCCCTTCCTCCTCTAACGTTTCTCTGTCCTTTCCTTTAGTGGCTTTGGTCTTTTCAACACTCCAATCTAAAGCTTAGGCTCCCAGACAGCTGACACTGAGGCCCAAGCTGGGACTGGAGCCAGAGGGAGCTGAATCTGAGAGGTGCGGACTGAGGGACATGGGAAGTGTGACTGGAATGTGGGGAAGAGTTTGCAGCAAGACAGAAGTAGAAGGAGGACTTCCAGGTTCATTTACACTCTGCAATCCCTGGCACATCATGTCTCTCAGCACTTGTAGCTGCATAGGAGCCAGAGCCTAGTAAGAACACCTGCTCCTGGTCCCTAACACCTAACACGTTTTTCCATTTCTCCATGGTATGATGTCGAGAACAAAAGACTCATGCGACTCTGGCCCAGCTCCCAAAGCTGGCTCTCATTTCAACTGGCCAGGGTTCCTCAAGCCCTTCTCTGAGACCTCTTCTTATTGGAGATATTCCTGCTCTAATTGGATCTCTTATCATGAGATTGGCAGAAGGATTCCCAGATTAGATGAGAAGGAGAGTTGCAGAGAGACTTTCCCATGTTTAAGATTATTTGTTTTCACACCAGGACAGAAACTGAGATTATGGAGGTGACTGCTAGGACATCCTCTGGGGCCCAAGACATTGGCTTAGTCACCCACATGCATTTATGAAGCTGGTTAGATGGCAACGTTGGGTTGCTGCAGGCAGAATCTTTGAACCTGTTTTAAAATATAGAAATTTTTTTTTAACTTTTATTTAATGAATATAAATTTCCAAAGTACAGCTTATGGATTACAATGGCTTCCCCCCGCCAAAACTTCCCTCCCACCTGCAACCATCCCCTTTCCCACTCCCTCTCCCCTTCCATTCACATCAAGATTCATTTTCAATTCTCTTTATATACAGAAGATCAGTTTAGTATATATTAAGTAAAGATTTCAACAGTTTGCCTCCACATAGTAACACAAAGTGAAAAATACTGTTGGAGTAATAGTTATAGCATTAAATAACAGTGTACAGCACATTAAAGACAGAGATCCTACATGATATTTTAAAAAATTGATTAATTTTCTATGCAATTTCCAATTTAACACCAGGTTTTTTTTTTCATTTTCAATTATCTTTATATACAGAAGATCGATTCAGTATATACTAAGTAAAGATTTCATCAGTTTGCACCCACACAGAAACACAAAGTGTAAAAATACTGTTTTAGTACTAGTTATAGCATCACTTCACATTGGACAACACATTAAGGACAGATCCCACATGAGATGTAAGTACACAGTGACTCCTGGTGTTGACTTAACAATTTGACACTCTTGTTTATGGCGTCAATAATCTCCCTAGGCTCTAGTCATGAGTTGCCAAGGCTATGGAAGCCTTTAGGGTTCACCGACTTTGATCTTATTCTGACAGAGTCATAGTCAAAGTGGAAGTTCTCTCCTCCCTTCAGAGAAAGGTACCTCCTTCTTTGATGGCCCAATTACCATACAACCCAGCCATCCCACTCCTTGGAATTTACCCAAAGGAAATTAATTTGACAAACAAAAAAGCCATCTGCACATTAATGTTTTTTGCAGCTCAATTCACAATAGCTAAGACCTGGAACCAACCCAAATGCCCATCAACAGTAGACTGGATAAAGAAATTATGGGACATGTACTCTATAGAATACTATACAGCAGTGAAAAAGAATGAAACCCGGTCATTTGCAACAAGATGGAGGAATCTGGAAAACATCATGCTGAGTGAATTAAGCCAGTCCCAAAGAGACAAATATCATTTGTTTTCCCTGATCAGTAACAACTAACTGAGCACCAAAGGGGAAAAACCTGTTGAAGTGAAATGGACACTATAAGAAACAATGACCTAATCAGCTCTTGTCCTGACTGTTGATGTACAATGTAATACTTTATCCTTTTTAGTATGTTTTGTTGTTGTTGTTCTTGTACTAGTGGTTGAACTCTGTAATTAACACACAATTATTCTTAGGTGTTTAAATTTTAACTGAAAAGTGAACCCTGTTAAATATCAGAGTGGGGAAAAAGAGAGGGAGGAGATGTACAATTTGGGACATGCTCAATCGGACTTGCCCCAAATGGTGGAGTTAGAAACGTTTCTGGGAATTCCAATACAATCCCTTCAAGGTGGCAGGTACCAATGCCATCTCACTAGTCCAAGTGATCAATTTCAGTTCACAATTGATCACTCTGATAGGTCTAAGAGTCAAAGGGATCACACAAACTAGACTAACGTCTGCTAATACTAACTGATAGAATCAAAAAGGGAGAGAAGGATCCAACATGGGAAGTGGGATACACAGCAGACTCATAGAATGGTAGATGTCCTAAATAGCACTCTGGCCTCAGAATCAGCCCTTAAGGCATTCAGATCTGGCTGAAGAGCCCATGAGAGTATTTTAGGCATGGAAAGCCAAGACACTCTGCCAAAAAAAAAAAAAAAAAAAAAAAACCCTAAATGAAAGATCTCTGCAAGTGAGATCCCAGTGGAAAGAACGGGGCCATCAAAGAAGGAGGTAAAATATAGAAAATTTTTAAAGAGTTTATTAATACATCTGATTCCCAAGGTCACAGCTAATGTATGGTAATCATTACAACAAATTCTCACCAATTTTCGTGTTAATGTGATATTAATACAAAGAAAAGAGATCCAGAGTGGTTCATAGATGCAATTCCAAGAATATAATGATACTTTCTTTCCTCAATCCCATACTCATTTTTTTTCTTTTTGCTTTCCTTCTTTTCTAATTTTTAGAATACCATTTTTAACATAGAAATTTGTACATTCAGCTCCAGTCTGTGGTTTGTAATTCCAAAAATCATATATTGAAGGTTGGTCCTGGGGCTACTGGAGTGAGCAGTGATCCCCAAAGCAAACCTGGGATTTAGCCAAGCCCAATCCATGAGAAAAAACATGGTACCAGATGGGAATAGAGAAAGTGCAGCGATCCTGCAGATGTGAGGCCCGGGAGAGGCCTTGTGCTGAATCTAGAAACGGAGAAACAGAGAAGGAACAGAGCTGGTGGCCGGCTGCCATTCCGAAGGGCACATTCTAGCATTCTGGCAAGTGCAATTACAGATCTGACCCTGGGCTTGGGATGACATTAGAAAGCTGTCAGCTTCCAATTAGGTTCTGGCAGACTATGCTTGGATTTGAGCTTAACAGGAGAACCCTTTCCCACCCCCACACATATCTTTGCTCACCAGTGTCTGCCACTTCCAACTGCACCACTAGCCAATCCCCCCAAAGCATACACCCCCGTGTGAATCTGCAGAGCTCCAGCTAAAATAACCAGTTCTCCCTAAAGTCAGACCTCAGGGAACCATTAGGCTTCTTTATTCCTGAGCATCTGTTGTCCAAGGGAGGATGGTGTTTGGCCGCCTGAGGAGACCAGCAAGAGTTACCAGGTCCCAGCTCCATCCTCATCATCCTGAGTTGTTTGCTGGCATTTAATAAAACTGGTGCTAACTTCAGCACAGCATCCCTTGGGTTTTTATTTTTTGCCTTTGTGCTATATTTTGCATTTTGCTGTTGGTTGACATCACTCAGCTGTCAAAATCATTCCTTGAGACTGCTAGGAAACATGGATATGAGGCCTCCGGGTATGTAAATTTGGTTTATCAGGGAAGAGCATAACTATTGGAGGGACAAAGGACAGCAAACTTAACAGTAAGAATTGGGAGGCAGGGAGGGAGGTTGAAGAAGTGGTTGTGAGGACAGCAGCACACCCTGAGAAAACCTTGCTTCTATTCCTCTTGAAAGAGGTCCCCAGACTTTACAGAATGTTTTGGGAGGATGTGGGGGACATACATGTGTGCTTGAGATGAGAGATTCCTCTCGTTCCTCACTCCTGAAGGAGGTGGCCCTTTAGGTTCAGATCTTTCGGTGATGTCATGCTTTCCCCTCTGTCTAGAATTAAGGCGCACATGCTGACGTTGTGGGGAAAGCAGACTTTGTGCACCGACTTCAGCATTATCTTCCCAGCTCTTTTTCCGGCAATACCACTTACCACTTGTGTGATGTTGTGCAAGTTTCATGGCCTCACTGTACCTCATCCTTGAAAGGAGGGAGATAAAACCCCCTTCCTCAGTGTTGTGGGGGAGCCAATGAGGCCATGATGTTAAGATAACAATATCTCTGCCCAAATCCTAAAACTGCTGGGTTCCTCTTGCCTTTTCGCTGCCTCTTCCTTCCCCGAGAAAATGCCTATCCTTTTTATATCTGTTAAGAATGCATTAGGTTGTAAGTAACAGAACCTCTTAGTACCTAAAGTGAATAGAGATTTAATTTTCTCATCTACGGATCCAAGTGAAGGTTTTGCCAATGTTGGTTCAGAAGAGGCTCCACGAGTCAAGGCTGTCCTTTGTGATTCCCTCAATCTTTCCTCTGTGGAGCAAGACTGTTTTTGCATCCTCACATATCACATCCAAATTCAAATGAAAGCAGAGGTGGTAGCCGTGCCTTTCCTTCTAATTCAGAAACCTAAACGCCTTCCTGTTGCCCCTGGGAGACCTGACTTGTACCTCTAATCAGAATTTTTACTACCTTTGACTGCAAGGGAATTGGGAGATTATGGTATTTAATTTCCCCAACCACTGTATGGGAAGAGAAAAGGGAGTAGGAGGTAAGAAGTGGAGTGTCAGCCAATAACAAGATCTGCCACCATGACCAAAAGAAATGAAGACTATATTTTTTTCTCTTTTTGTTTAGCAAACTGATAGCTATCATTTGAACGTGTGCTCTGCACCAAAATTCATGTTTCATAAACTTAATCACCAAATAAGCATGCTGATGATATTGGCAGGTGGGACCTTTGGGAGTTAATTGGAATTAAATGAGGCCCCTCTGATGGGATTAATAGCTGCGCATGAAGAGGAAGAGAGATAGGAGCTGGCATGCCTCATCCCTCTTGCCATATAATGCTTTCCACCATGCTATCACAGCAAACAGGGCTCCATCAGATGTGGCCTCTTACCCTGGAAACTTCTAGCCTCCAGAGAGGTAAGGATAAATTTATTTTCTTCATGCATAGCCCAATGGTAGCAACAGAAAATAAACGAAGTCACCAGTAGTTTAGTATATCCATTGAGTATAGCTAAATACATATCCGCAAGTACAGGAGACTGGGCGGCTTTCTAGAATCTCAATAATTATTGCTCATGGGAGGAGCAGCTCCTGTCAAGAGCAGACATTAAAACGTTGTACCAAAAGTGTTATCTGCTTTGTGGTTCCCTCTCATTGTTGTGGTTTTTTTTTTTTCCATAGCAAAAATGAGATGGGCTGAATATTTTTGTTTCCTCAAACTTCGTATGTTGAAATCCTAGTTCTCAGCATTATGGTACTAAGAGATGGAGCCTTTGACAGATAATTTAGGGACCAGTGCTCTTACGAAAGAGAACTCATGGAGCTGCCTTGCCCCATTTACCCAGGTGAGGACACAGAGGGAAGGCACCACCTAGGAACCAAGAAGCAGTCCCTCACCAGACAGTGAACCTGCTGGCTCTTTGATCTTGCACTCCTCAGCTTTCTGAACCATGAAAAGTAAACATTTGTTGTTTAAGCCACCAGTCTATGGAGTCTGGCAGACTGTTGCGGTTTGGATGTAGTTGGATTCCCAAAGGTTCGTGCACTGGGAGCTTGGCCTCCATGTGGCAGTGTTGAGATGGTGAGACTTGTAATGGCTAGGGCCTCGTAGGAGGTACTAGGTCCTGTAGCTCTGCCCTTATGGATGCATTAACACTACCTCTCAGGGGTGGGTCCAGACTTACAGGACTGTACTAATTCCCATGAGAATGAATTGCTGTAGTGGAATGTTGGCTTTCTCAGCTCTGTGTCTTGCTTTCTCTCTTGCCATGTGACCCCTGCTTTGCATGTGCTTCTGCCACATGAGACCATCCACCAGGTGATGCCATGGCCAAGGGTCCTTGCTCAGCACCATGTGTTTGAGCTTTGCAACCGCTAGAATTGTGAGCTAAATAAGCTACTTTCCTTTACAGAAGAGCCAGTGACAAGCATTCTGTCACAGCAAGACACAATGCACTAAGGCTGACCAAACTGATTAAAATGAAAAGTCAGAATTTATTGCGTTTTGGCTGTAGGTAGGCACTGTGCTTAGTGTTTTAAGCACATCATTTTGCTTAATTCCTCAAAACCAGGCAAAAGTACCCACCTGAAGGAATTGAAAACATAGTCTTTGCGGAGTGGGAGACTCAAAGAGAATCCAGGGCGCATATCAGAAAGGCAGGTGAGTGGATAGAAGTAAATACACTTTGTAAATAATTAAGTAGTAAAGAGTTGGGGTGTGGATGGGTAAGAGCATTGAATCTAGAGTTAAACAAAACTGAGTGATAATTTCAGTTCTGCCATGTATTTCTACAGGTGAGGCACTTATTACATTTTTTTCTATTGTGCTTCTATATTCTCATCAATAGAATGGGAATAATAATAGTAACCATGTTACCAAGTCTCCATACACATAAATAATGTAATAATAGCAAATATTTTATAGTATGTTTTAATTTGCCAGGCAGTGTTCTAAGCCCTGCACACAAACATGCACACACACAAAAGTCCAATGAAGAACAATTGTTTTACAAATGGGAAACTGGCATAAAGATTTTAGTTGTATATTTTTATTTTAATTTTTTTTCCTTTTTGGTGTGTTTTTTATATCAAGGCAACAAATTTCATGTATTTCATGCATGCAGTTTTAGGATCATGGTACTTCCCACTCTCTCCTTCTTTCCTCCCTTACTCCCATCATTCCTCTTACTTTCTTTTAAAATTTTAATTAGTTTTTAACAGACTCAATATAGTTTCTAGACACAATTCTAAAACTATAATGATATCTCCTCCTTCTCTCCCTTCCCTTCTTTTCCTTCTAGCCTCTCTCCCTCTGTTTTATTTATTTTTCTTTTTTAGTTTTTTAGATAACGTATTTTAAATTTATATTACATTGAAAAGGCTTAATGCTTCAGCAAATAAGGAGTTAAACAAGTGACAAACAAAGAGACCCTAGTTTAGTGGGAGCATTGACAACAGCTACAAACAATAATTGCACAGAAAAAATGACCATTTCACCCATATACAGTAAGTTGTAAAGTAATCACAAGTCACTAAAGCTATAATAATATAATATTATTTTTTAAAAAAACATTTTATTTATTTATTAGCGAGGTTGATTGACAGAGAGAGGTCTTCCCTCCGCTGGTTCATTCCCCAAATTGCAACAACTGCCGGAGCTGAGCCAATCCAAAGTCAGGAGCCAGGAGCTTCTTCTGGATTTCCCACATAGGTGCAGGGGCCAGAGCACTTGAGCCATCTTCTACTGTTTTCACAGGCCATAGCAGAGAGCTAGATCAGAAGAGGAGCAGCCAGGACTAGAACCAGTGCCCATGTGGGATGCCAGCAATGCAGGCAGAGATTTATTTAGCCCACTACACCACAACATGGACCCCAGTAGCATAACATTCTTAACCACCAGTTTCACAAAGATACAAAACAAATTTTTGTGAGCTATGTTTGCAGCAATTATCTGTTTTTCTTTTTTTACATTTTAGTTCCTACATATAAGGGAGAACATGCAGTATTTGTCTTTCTGTATCCAGCTTATTTCACTCAACGTGATGTCCTCCAGTTGCATCCATTTTGATGTGTATGGTAGAGGTTCATTGTTTTTTATAGCTGAATAATATTCCATTGCATATAGATATATATAAAACATCTTCTTTATCCATTCTTCTGATTACGGACACCCTGGTTGACTTCAAATTTTGGCTATTGTGAACACTGGTGCAGGCATCTCTTTGATACAAAGTTTTCATATTTTTTGAGTAAATACCCAGCAGTGGGATTGCTAGATCACATGGCAAGTCTATTTCTAGTGTTTTAAGAAATCTCTGTACTATTTTCCACAGTGGCTACACTAATTTACATTCCCACCAACAGTGGGTAAGTGCTCTCCTTTGCCCATGTCCTCGCCAGCATTTGTTATTCACTGTCTTTGGATTTTAGCCATTCCGACAGGAGTGAGGTGATATCTTTTTGTGGTTTTAATTTGCATTTCTCTAATGGCTAGTGATGTTGAGCATTTTTTCATACATGTATTGGTCATTTGTATTTTTTGTTTTGAGAACTCTCTATTGAGGTCCTTTGCCCATTTCTTTACTGGATTGATTGTTTTTGTTGTGTTTTTTAAGTTGCTGATATATTCTGGATATTAATCCTTGTCAGATAGGTAGCTTGCAAATATTTTCCCATTCTGTTGGATGTCTCTTCACTCTAAAGATCATTTCCTTTGCTGTGCAGAAGCTTCTGAGTTTGATGAAGTCCCATTTGTCTAGTTTTTCTTTTGTTGCCTGTGCTTTGGGGGACTTGTCTAAGAATTCATCCCCTGCATCAATGTCTTGGAAAGTTTCTCCAACATTTTCTCCCAGCAACTTCATACTCTTATTTCTTAAATGTAGATCTTTGATCCATGTTGAGATGATTTTTGTGTATGGTGAGAGATATGGACCTAATTTCATTCTTCTACATATATACATCCAGATATGGTAAAACCATGTAAATCGCAATGTTTATATGACTTGCTTTAGCAAAGAAATTTTGGACTAGGATTTTTTTAAGATTTATTTATTTATTTGAAAGTCAGAGTTATATAGAGAGAGGGAGACACATACACACACACACAGAAAGAGAGAGAGAAAGAGAGAGAGATGATATCTTTTATTCTTTGTTCACTCCCTAGGTGGCTGCCATGACCAGGGCTTAGCCATGCAAAAGCTGGGAGCCAGGGGCTTCATTTGGATCACTCATGTTGGTGGTAGGGGCCTATGCACTTGGGATATCTTCTGCTACTTTTCGTGGGTAATTAGCAGGGAACTGGATCAAAACTGGAGCAGTGAGGTCATGAATCAGCGCCCATATGGGCTGCTGGCATTACAGGTGCTTTACCCACTATGCCACAATATCAACCCTTGGACTGAGTTTTCTACATTTTGCATTGGACATGGAGCAGTCCCAGTAAAGTGATCTTGAGGGCATGCTGCAAACTCTTTGGGGGAGATAACATTAAATCTCTCTTTATATCTCTGACTTATTCCTAATCTCCAGTCCCTGCCCAATGATAATTAAAATAAGCACAGTAATAACAACTGACCAACTGATGGAATGCTTATTAAATGCCAGACACTGTAATAGTCCTTATAGGAGATAGATCATTTAATCTTTACAACAAATCTATGTCCTAAGTCCTATTATTATCCTTGTTCTTCACTTGGGGAGACTAAAGCAGAGAGGTTAGGTTACTCATCCAAAGTCACATTAGTAATAACTTGGTAATAACTTCAACAATCAAACTGTAGAATCCATGCTCCTTTTTTTTAACTTTTATTTAATGAATATAAATTTCCAAAGTACAGCTTATGGATTACAATGGCTTACCCCCCCCCCCCAATAACTTTCCTCCAACCCGCAACTCTCCCCTCTCCCGCTCCCTCTCCCCTTCCATTCACATCAAGATTCATTTTCAATTCTCTTTATATACAGAAGGTCAATTTAGCATGTATTAAGTAAAGCTTTCAACAGTTTGCACCCACACAGAAACACAAAGTGTAAAATATTGTTTGAGTACTAGTTATAGCATTAAATCACAATGTACAGCACATTTAGGACAGAGATACTACACGAGGAGTAAGTGCACAGTGACTCCTGTTGTTGACTTAATAAATTGACACTCTTGTTTATGGCGTCAGTAATCACCCTAGGCTCTTGTCATGAGTTGCCAAGGCTATGGAGGCCTTTTGAGTTCGCCGACTCTGATCTTATTTAGACAAGGTCATAGTCAAAGCGGAAGTTCTCTCCTCCCTTCAGAGAAAGGTACCTCCCTCTTTGATGACCTGTTCTTTCCACTGGGATCTCACTCGCAGAGATCTTTCATATAGGTTTGGTTTTGTTTTTGTTTTTATTGTTTGTTTGTTTTGTTTTGCCAGAGTGTCTTGGCTTTCCATGCCTAAAATACTCTCATGGGCTTTTCAGCCAGATCTGAATGCCTTAAAGGATGATTTTGAGGCCAGAGTGCTGTTTAGGACATCTGCCATTCTATGAGTCTGCTGTGTATCCTGCTTTCCATGTTGGATCATTCTCTCCCTTTTTTAGAATTCATGCTCTTAGACACAAATCTACACTACCTCCACTCTGAGCTTCTATACCAACTACTTCCTTGAGTAGAAGGAACAAGCTAAGTATAGCCAAAAAAAAAAAAATTGTAAGGGAATTTGCTTCTTCTTATGCCATTAGTAAAAACCCTTTAAGATTGGATTGCTACTGGAATCCAGCACTAACAGTCTGTCTTATAGGGACAGAATCATGTATTCAGATATGAAAACGCCAACCCTCATTCCTTCTATAACCAGCAAATGAATCTACCTCTCATTTACTAAAATTCTAGCATTTTTAACCTGCTCCACCTTTTAAGGAAAAACAAATTCCACAAGTTCACTTCCCACTGTCACTGGCTTTTCTTTGTAAATTGCCCCTTAATTCCTTCAGAGGGGGCCCCTAGCTCTCCTACAGCAGAGAAGTCTTGTCAACAGTCCTATATACTTACTTCTGCCTGCTTCCCGAGCAGCAAATTTCTTCTCATTGTCAGTCTTTCCAACTCCTTGATCACTGAAGTGGCCCTTCTCTGATTGTGCTCGGTTCTGTTGTAGAAAATGCCTGGGGACCCTGAGGAAACACAGAGCACTCCGTCAGTAAGCCTCCTCGACACCCTCTGCCTCTGTTCAATCAAGTCCACTCCCATTCAAGATGCTTTTGCTGACATCTGATACAGGGAGGCATCGCATCAGAAATAGAGTGTGTGCTCCTGTTTCTATTTCTCTAATAATTAAGTGGAAGAAGGAAGTGGAAGATTGCTGGTCAAGAGGAGCTTTACCATCAGCCTAATACGATTTAATAGCCAGAGCTCCAATACTGGTAATCTGGAATTCACTTGACAGGTACAGGGAAGCAGAGTCAGAACGGTGAGCTAATTGACCCAAGGGCAGCCAGTGATGGTTGGCTCAGGGTTTAAGCTGGACCCACACTCTCTCTGCTATACCCCAGTGGCAGTCATGATACTGAGAAACAGAAAGAAGGGAAATACGCTGATATCCAGTCGTGTGTTCATCAACACTAAAAGTAGCTGGAGAAGATGGCTTCCACTTTGCACAATCCAGAGCTTTGTTTATGCTAGAGTTCCACCCACCTCTGCCATTCCTTAGAGACCTTCATAAACTTGACCTTCTTCAGGGCAGGATGTAAGGTGCCTGAGAACCTCCTAAGACAAGACAAGCCTCCCTTGATTATGTAAAGTTGTCAAGAGGAACAACCATCTCGAGGAAGTGAAGAAGGTTCTGAGAAGAGATGAAGTTCAGCAGGTTGGTTGTTTGTGGTTTGTGTTGCAGCCATTCTCAAAAAGAAAATGTCTCCCCTCTTGTTTTATGTGTGAAATAACCATTACAGCTATGTGTCATACACAATTCCCAGACCTTTATTCATCCCAATTCATTTAATCCTCAAACAACCCTATGTCCCAGGTATTACCATTAATGTAATTTTTGCTACTTCACAAATTAGGAAAATAAACTACCAAGAGGTTAAGTTGCTTTCTTGAAGCTGCCCAAACAGTGAGTTGCAAAGCTGGGATTTGATCCAGGCAATCAGGCTCCCAAGTCTGTACTCCAAATCACTGTGGAACATTGCCTCAATAACCCAGCGTTAGGGGGATAGAAGTATTGACTAGGGCTCTTCAAGAGTCCCATAATCAAGACAGGAGCTGAGAAACCTGACAACCGGAATCAACCTCATTCCTCAAACCTAAACCCTCTCCCTCCTTGGACTCCACATCTTGTGTTTAGTTATAAAACCTATAGCCTTTTTGCCATTTGGGCACTGTACCCAAGTCTGTGTCATCCTGTCCTCCCTAATTTCCCTGTGCCCATGAGTCTGAATCCTATCTTTGCCTTTCATCCTGTTAGGTTTGTTTGGCCATAATCACCACTCCCCCAGTATTTCCTCTTAGTAGTTTTTCCATTCACTGAACCCCACCCTGTGGCTTGACTGTAAATTCCTACTTGCCCATGCTATATTCAGAATTGAGCCCCATCTCTCCTCCACTGCAAAGTCCCATTGCAGTGGCCCCTACATCTACCATGATGGTCCTGAGCTTTAACAAGTATCACTGAACCTTTTCTTTAACCCCACAGGCTAAAATATGGAGGAGCAGTCTTGCCCAGCCTGACTTCTGGATACTACCCTTGCTAGGATTTCCTTACTGCCAGTTGAGGAAATCTGTGATATGGTCATGAGCCAGTTAGCTGGGTACATTCCTGTGATCTGGGCCAGAAAGGTGCACTGTTTCAGTCTCACCACAGGATACAGGATCTGCCTGTAGTACAGACTTCACCAAATGGATGCAGCCAGCTTTAGGTCTCAAACCATGATTTGATGGTGACCTATGGCTGATGGAAGTATCACCTCGTACCCACAGATATGCACTTTTATTACATGACCATAAAAGTTTTGTAGCTGGTGCTGCTGCTCAATAGGCTAATCCTTCGCCTGCAGCGCCGGCACCCTGGGGTTCTAGTCCCGGTCAGGGCGCCAGATTCTGTCCCGGTTGCTCCTCTTCCAGGCCAGCTCTCTGCTGTGGCCTGGGAAGGCAGTGGAAGATGGCCCAAGTGCTTGGGCCCTGCACCCGCATGGGAGACCAGGATAAGCACCTGGCTCCTGGCTTCGGATCAGTGCAGCGCCGGCCATAGTGGCCATTTGGGGGATAAACCAATGTAAGGAAGACCTTTCTCTCTGTCTCTCTCTCTCTCTCTCTCTCACTGTCTATAACTCTGTCTCTCTCTCTCTCTCTCTCACTGTCTAACTCTGCCTGGCTTAAAAAAAAAAAGTTTTATAAACTACTCTTTTAATTAAACTAATGCTACTCATAGATTAGGTGCAATAGAATTATAAACCCAGAGTAGTAAGGGGTGGAGGGGGGAGGTAAAGTTAATTTTTGGTGGTTTGAAGCAGCTTTGTTTTCTGCTAAGGATTTGAGATGTTCTGTTAAATTTCTGATCTGTGTTTTAAATTCTTCAGTTATATCTACTTTTATTTTTGTGTCTGCAGCTTTTATTTGCCTAAAGAATGTATTCAGCTTTAGAGATAACTTTATTCATTGAGTCTAAAAGGCCCAAGATTGGGCACAGAAGACAGGTAATGGAGCTCATTCTGTTAAACTGACCCTGATCTCCAGGGGGAGGAGCAAACTATTAGCATGATAATTATTTAGCATAGTCAGTATTGTTGCTTGAATCTTGAAGAAAAGCAAAGGTTTTGAGCCATATCATTCAATTCTCCAGCAACTCTAATTGTCACAAAGCTCATTTTTAATTAGGTGACTCTAGCCTCTTTGTCATTTCTATTCATTACTCCCAAGTCTGCTGGCTGAAAAACAAAAAAAACAAATATACTCTCCTGCCTCCATGACAAGTCTTCAAGTGTCCAAAAACAAATCCGATACCTTTAATGCGAATTGTTTCCTTTCCAAATGAGTATTTTCTTTCCTTGAGACATTCTAGTCATTAATATCATAGAATTAAAACCTCAGGTGATAAATATAAAAAAGGTGCCCTTTGTCTTGTAGGAAAACATTCCATTGATTTTTTTTTCTATTTTTTGCTTAGCTTGTGAGCTGACATAATGAGGCTAGTGTAGAGGAAGATGCTAAGTGTGGGGAGACACATGCTCGTGAGCATGTACGGAAATGCTGTGTGGTTCTTCCCCAGTTGATAAGCTTGGGGCTCAGCCTTCTACACAATGTTGGAATTGGAATGGATCAGCTGGACAGCAGTATTAAATGTCTAACATGGCAGAAAGGCGCCTGCTGCTGGACAAATGCCAAGTGGCAGGCCAATGTGTTGGGTGACGGGACTTAGAGAGGCAGCCAGGGATACATAGACAGCCTGTGTCCAACTCCAGAGAGACACTTGTAAGAAACTTAGAATGATAATGCTAAAATCATCGAAATAATAAAATGAATAAGTACTAATAAGTATTGGGTCATTAGGATGAGTTACTACGTGTATTGACTTCTTAAAAATAAGCTCTGTGGTCATCTAAATTTCACTAAAAGTAGACAGAGATTAGTAAACAGTGTAAGTGGAATTCCATCCCAGTTTGTCTAAACCCAAATCCCTCAAGCTTAACAATTGCACCATATTGGATCAACACTTTCTAGAACTAAGAACATATTCCTAATCATAAAATGCTGTAGCATTAGATGAGTGAAGAGTGAATCAGATGAACAAAGAAGAAAACCAATGCATAATCTCAGTTCAAGAGAGAAGGCGAGCCCTGGTACAGTCGGGGCAGAGCTGCAACTGAGGTTCATGCAGACGCCCAGTGCACGTCAGACCTCAGGTTTAGTGACAGGAAAAAAATAAAATAAAACTGAAGCTGATACTCAGAAATCTGGCAGTGGTGCTAGGACCCCCAGGCACAGCATGCCTTTGGTTCAGGCTGAGGTGTCTTGGGCATAATATCGCTCTCAGCCAAGATCAGAATTGAATCAGGAGCCCAAACACTGAATCTGCAGCCAAAGCAAGCCAGGCTGCAGGGAACTGGTGACTAGCAAAGCAAGGCAGCAGGGCAGGGGTTGACCTGCCCTGGAATACAGACATTGAGGACCAGAGCATCTTGAACTGTTGCCCTCTTACTTTCTCCTGAAAATAACAGAATACAGCCTGCATCATGATGCTTCTCCAGTGTCACTGTTATCCTCAGGGGCACCCAGCTTGGCAGTTTTATCTGGGCATTTTTCACTTTCTTCCACAAAAATTTCATTTTAAAGCTTTTTGGTCAGGTCAGGCAATTCTCCTCCCACATTCCCTGCAATATGAACACTGTCTCTTGCCAGGAACTCCTTGTTCTGGAAAGCCATGGTCCAGGAAAACAAATCCTGCTTTGACACCATCTATATAGCCAGCTGTTCCCTACTCATATCTTACTGTGCCTGCCAAACTTACAACCTCTGATTGGAAAAAGCAACACTTATTATTCCTGGTGTTTGCTTTTATAAAAAGTCTTGTATCTGGAACTTCAAAATCATTAAAGATACAGGCAACCAATTTTTCTCTGATTACATCATTTAGTTTCATACCGATCAACAGATAAATAAGAGTAAATGAGTTTGATGTGTTTTGGGAAGACTCTCCATTTCTGTACTCCCTTAGATATCCACTCCTGGGATCATGAGGAGCCTGACATATCACACTCACTTCCAGTCATTTGTTTATCCTGAAGTAGAAAGTGATTGACAATTACAGCTCTTCTGTTCCTTTCAGGAGATTTAAAAACCAAAGCACTTTATATAAGTATTTGTGTATAATGGGCATCCCTTCCTGAAGAAACTGCAACCCTGCCCTGGGAAAGATCTTCACTCCTACGTATAGGAGAGTTCTACAATACGGTTCTTCCTATGTTAGCTCATATTGGATTTGAGATAGAAAACGGGATGGAATTTGGATGAACAGAAAGGATGGGAGAAGGGAGTCTAACTTACTAACACTAGTGCATGTATGTGCATAAGCATATTTTTAAATGTTCATGGAAATTGGAATTAAAAAAAATTTTGTTTTGAAACTAAAATTTTAAAATTTGTGCTTATTAGGGGCTCTTCCAAAAGGTAATGAAAAACTTTCGTATGAAAAATCATGCATGAATTTTAAAAACTTACACTGAAATAGTTAAGTTTTAATTCCATTGGCTATGAATTTTTTAAATACCCTTTTGTGTGTGTATGCGTGTGTGTGTGTGAGAGAGAGAGAGAAAGCAAGAAAGAAAGAAAAAGAAAAAGAAAGGAAGAAAGAAAGAGAGAGAGAGAGAGAGAAAAGAAAAAGAAAGAAAGAGATAGCACAGCTTGGTATGTCTGGGAGACAATGAAAATCTCTAGCCATGCTATGAAACTTCATAATTAACAATAGTTGACAATGAGATGGTTATAATGGGTATTCATGAATGATTTTCCAAGCTTGCACACTAGTTGACACATCAGACTTTGCAAATAGCTGAAGAAGGATGTCTAATTTATTTTAAGTAGAAAATTCATTTGATGAAAGCAATGTTTTATTTTTTAAAAGATTTATTTTGAAAGGCAGAGTTATGGAGAGAGAAAAAGAGATAGATAGAGATTTTCCATCCACTGGTTCACCCTCCAGAGAGCTGCACAAGCCAGGGCTGGGCCAGGCCAAAGCCAGGATCTAGGCATTCTTTTCAGGTCTCCTACTTAGGTGACAGGGAGCCAAGAACTTGGGCTATCTCCCATTGCTTTGCTAGGTGCATTAGCTAGGAGTTGAATAGGAAGTGGAGCAGCCAAGACTTAAATTGGTGCACATATGGGATGTCAGTCCTGCAGGCAGTGGCTTAACCTGCTGTAGCACAGTGCCAGCCCCTGAAAGTAATGTTTCTGAAAGACTTTTTCAAGGATCCATTCAGGAAGATTTAGCAAATTTCGAGAAATCTATTTTTTATACAATAGGATCCTGTGGAGAGCCAAATGCCAGCAGATGTGGTGGCTGAGGAAAGCCTGCCTTCTTAAAGACAGACACCTTCGTGCTATGACCTAACGTGGTAGAAGGGTAAGAGGGATGTTTCTGGGGTCTGTTTTATCAGGACACTAATTGCATTAACGAGAGCTCCACCCTCATGACCTAATCACCTTCCAAATGCTCCACCTCCTAACACCATGGCTTTGGGGGTTAGGATTTCAACATGTGAATTTGGAGAGACTGAAACATTCAGACCATGGCAGGGAGTATATAAAATTAAGTTCCAATTCTAGAGAATGATTGGAGAGAAAGAAACTATGAATTATGGAGCCACTGCAGTGGGACTTTCACACAGAAGTTGGACACGCAGGATGAAGATGTGATTGATGGTGGCGGATTAGTATTCCTTTTCTCTCTGCACGAATATGGAGAAAAACACAGGGTATACGAGATGCATCTGCTTCAGTCAGATGCTTTCACTCCCTTTTCTCAATGGGAGAACAAAGGCACATTGAGAACAGCCTCTGTAAATTGTAAGATGAAAGATTATCATCCACCGGCTGGTGCTATGGTGTAGTAGACTAAGCCTCCGCCTGCAGGGCCAGCATCACATATGGGCGCTGGTTTCTGTCCAGACTGCTCCTCTTCTGCTCCAGCTCTCTGCTATGGGCTGAGAAAGCAGTAGAAGATGGCCCAAGTCCTTGAGCCCCTGCACCTGCGTGGGAGACTGGGAGGAGCTCCTGGCTTCTGGCTTTGGATTGCCCCAGCCCCGGCCTTTGAGGCCATCTGGAGAGTGAACCAATGCATGGAAGATTTCTCTCTCTGTCTGTCCCTCTCTCTGTCTATAACTCTGTCTCTCAAATAAATAAACAAAATCTTAAAAAAAAGTCATTAATAAAAGGATGTTATCCAGTTCTTTAAGTTATGTGTGTAGCATAGGGCTGTAGTGGAATAGCACTTTGCAAGTTTCTTTAATGATTCTTGGACTTGGTCTCTGATGGATGTTTTTGTGAACTCCACTAATATCATGACTGAGGAATCGCCAAGTGTTTCTGGCTTTCCCAGAAATGAAGTGTCCTGCACATACATTTGTATGTCAGCCCATTGTGCAATGGATGTTTGCTTGAAACCATCGCAAGCTGATGAGACCAAAATAGCGTGTTACTGGGAGGTGTAACTCCCAAGAGAGGGTTCCAAGAATTGGCTTCTCAATCTGGTTTATTAGTCCATAGCACATCAGAGCTGAACAAATGGACCATGAGCTTCCAGGGCTTAGTAGGATTCACAAGCAATTACTGGAGCTCCGAAGGCAGTGCACGCTATTAAGGAGCATCTTATTGAAGAATGCTGTGATGTTGCAGGAGCTCTTGGAGAGTTGTGCTTCTCCTGCAGGGACATGTGTGGCCCAGGGAAGAGGGTTGGAAAGGGCAGCCATCACACGGCCATCCTCTCATCTCAGGCTCTCACTCCCTCAGAACCACAGCCAGAAAATTGGACATTTATTGTGTAAGGAGGTTTTTGGAAAGTATGAAAGAAAAGTGCTTGGAAATCAGTTCCATCCTATAAGCTGAATTGGCTAAGACGTTTGTTGGGATTTGTTTTGTTTTGAAGTGGGAGGCAGTGATACAGATGGTGAAAAGCAGAAGCCTTCCAGTCAGTCAGACCGAGGTTCTTACCAGCCTGGGTCAATTTTCTAACCAGGGACCACTGGATAAACAAATGAATTGCTGCACCTCAATATCTCCATCTATGCTATGGGAATAATGACTTGCTTCAAACTTGTAAGCATTAAGTGAAGTGATATATATAAATCACCTACCATGTCCAAAAACGAAAGTCAGTACATCTGCCCCCTCAGTGACAGCTGCTGGACGAGAGTGGGCCTCCCAATTTTAGGAGCTGCCCTTGAAAAATCTGTACACATAAAAAAGTCTCAAGCTTTCTCTGTTTGAAAAGGATTTAAAAACAGAAAGGCAGATGGAGGAATTGTGTGCACACACCCCCATTTATCAAGTTACTCCTTGCTCTGGTTTAAATATTAGTTTGAGTGTTGAATGCCCCCTAAAGGCCTATGTGTTGAAGGCTTGGTTCCACAGTCTTATGTTAATGGTACTAACAGGGCAAAGACTTCATTTAATTATGGTATTTGGAGGTGGGGCCTTTGGGAGGTGGTTGGAATGGATTGCACCACTAGGGTAGAGCCCCATGACTAAATCCTGGTGGTTTTATGGGAGACCACATAGACACAAGCAGGTGTGTATGTTCCCTCACTCTCTGCTTCCTGGCTGGCCACGTGACACCTACTCACCTGCCCGCCATGCTCCACCATTGCCATTCTCATGAGAGGCAAACCAGTGGAGCTGTGTGATCCTGAACTTGAACCTGCAAAACTGTAAGCTACATGAATCTTTTTCTCCTTATAATGTTAGCTTCTGCCTGGTATTTTGTTGCAGAAATGAAAAGCCGATTAATGAACTCCTTTTAAAGGGTCGAATCTGAGAAAGAGCAAAGAGAGACCAGAAGTAATTCTAATGGATGTGTCTTCCATTATCTGCAAGAAAAGAAATGGCAAGAGTATGAAACAAGTGCTCATTCTAAAGAATAATACATATAAGCTGAGATGATTTTTCACTTAACATCATCCATATTTTTCCATGTCATTATGTTTTTTTTTTTTTTGAACACAGTTTCTAACAACACAAACATTCCAACATGCGGATGATTTATTTAGCCATTCCTCTACTATCGGACATTTAATTTTTCTGGTGTTTCATGATGATAAATAACACTTTGGTAAATATTTTGTCATATAAGCCTTTGTCTGAATTTTTGATCATTTCCTTAGGATAAATTGGTATGAGTAAAATTACTAGATCAAAAATGATCTTAGGATTCTCATTACATTTTACCACCTATGGCAATAATGGAGGTAAAGTTCCATTTTCAATAGCACCAAATGCAATTCATAGTCTCACAAGCTCCTTCGCAGAATAAAATATCTATTTTGTAAAAAGCACTGTGATTTTACTTAAAATAAGAAGATATAGCTTACCATTTAGGTCTGCATTTGATTCAGTAAATTTTTCTTATGTTTACTAGCTAACAGCAATTTTTCTCTTATGAAGGTCTGTTCAAGCCCTTCGCCCAAATATTAGAGTGCCAGAGTTTTAGTTTATTTCATAACATTTTTGCAAAATTTTTGAATGTATTAAGTAGAATTTTGACAAGTAGAGAAGCCAGGATATGGCAGTGATATCAGACTTTCTATAATTGCAAAATTCAGCTAATGGAAATATTATGAACAGAAATATGCTTATTGGAGCTCTCAAGTAATATGTAAGTGCAGCAGGTAGTTTAGCTGGATAAGCATTCATCTGAAAATGTACTGAGAATGAAGATTTTAAAATTGTTTGTAACTATAGTGTAAGTCTTCTGAAATGTCAGATTGAGAAATTGAAGTCTCATTCAGTGATTGGTGGGAAAATATTGAAGTTTCTTATGTGAGCTGAATCAGTGCTTTTTTTTTTTTTAACTGTGTCTACCTTTTTAACAGTTAAAATACAAATTGTATCCCATCCTGGACCAATTAAGTCAGAATCTCTGGTGACAGAGACTGCAGTGCTAAGCAGGACTGAGACAAATCATTTGAAAGAAATTGTAGCTAGAGCAAAGTTTACCTCATGACAGGGAAAGGTGAGAGAAAGGGAGGGAAGGGGAGAAGAAAGATGGGAGGGGATGGAAAAGAAAAGAAGGAAAGGGGAAGGGAGGGGATGAACAGAACAGACCAGAGACCAACTAAAGGAAAGAAAAACTGCTAGGAGGTGATTGTTTAGGAAGGCAGCAGTAAGGCCTGATTCAGGGTCATATCAGTGGGAGACAATAGAGGTATGGGTGCAAGCCATAATGCATACAATACATTGATTTGGCCATAACTGAGAAAGAGGATGGCAGGAATAAAGTGTGAGGTTTGAGAAAGAGTAAACACCAAAGTGATCAGTTACCAAGACTTCCACAGGGAGGCAACAAGAAATCCATGGATGGATTTCCAGGTCGTGGTGAAATTTGAAATAAGGGTAGAGGCAAAGGAAACGGGAACATCTAAGAAGACACGGAGATGTGGTCTCAAGCACTATCGCTAAGAGAGAGAAAGTATTGAATCACTATTGTTAACATATAAAAAAGAAGGGTAAGCTGAGGTGGAATCTTCCTGAGGGTCCCCTTTCTCTGAGTTGAAGGAAGAAGGCACACAACTGAGGAGAGAGATGGAATGATCTGAAGGCAGGGTTGAGTGTTGACAGGATGGAAATAGAGAAGAGACCTTTTCATTTCACTAGAATAGCAGCTCTATTGTGAAAGTAGGCTAAGAGTCTGTAAGTGATTGAGGAAATGGGAAAATCAGTAGAAATGATTCCTGGGAAAGACTGAAAGGTGAAAGGTTGTGGAAACAATGTCTGCATTTGTTGTTGTGTTTGGGTTTTTGAAGTGATACTTTACAAGATAGGTCAGCTCTAACTACATTTGTGTCAAAGAGATAGGAGTTCCTGGGTAGGAACAGGAACAATGGAACAAAGGAAAGCTGGGGAAGAAACTAGCAAAGTTGGGGAGAAGGCAGGTGGGAATAGAATGGTGAGAAGGCGTAGAAGGGTAGGCATCAAAAACGAGAGGGTCAACCCATCTTCCCAGAGAATAAAAGTGGAGAGGGTGATTGAAAACACAGGGAGACATCAAATGCAGACGAAAAAACTGGGGGAGCCAGGGATAGCTAAGGTTAAACTTTGCACTAAAAACAGAGGTTGAGTTATTAGCTGACAAGGCTGGTTGCAGGAATAAGTTGAAAGATGCAGAGACACAGACAGGAAATCATGAATAAGTCAGGCAACAGTAAAGATCAAATTAAGGTTTTAGTACAAAGTTGTAGAGCACCCAGGTAGCAAGGATTTAAAGTCCTGCCTTGGTTTGTTTTCTGTTACTACATCAAAATATCTGAAGTTGGGTACCTTTATACAGAAAAGATGCTTCTTTAGCTCCTAAGTTTGAAGACTAAAAATCCAAGATCATTTGGCTCCATTTGTTGGGCCTCTGGGGTGGGGGATTCTGTCTGTCATAACATGGCAAGTGGCATCTCATGGCAGGAGCATGTGCAAGAGGGAGACATCATGCAGCAGAATAGGAAGAAGGAGAGCAGGCAGGATCCGGGTTTGCTCATTTATAACAACCCACTCTGAGCAAACCATTCCATTCCTGTGAGACCTAACCTACTCGGTGATATCAGCATCAATCTCTTCATGAGGCTGGTCAAGACCCAATCATTTTCCCCAAGGCTTTCCCTAACAAGGTTCTGTCACCCTTCAATATCATTACATTGGGGACCAAACTCCCAAGCACATGAGCCTTTGGGGGACTAACCTTATTCAGATCACAGCGAGCAGTGGTCAGCACTCTGAGTTTGAGAATAGAAAAACTAAATAGAGAAGGGTAGCCAAGTACATTAGTTATCTATTGATAAGTAACAGGTGGCCCCCAAACATAGCAGCTTCATGTGTCATATTTTATTGGCATGGCTTAAGAAGACTCCTTCATGGGCTGCAATCAAGATGGGTGGCCTGAGCTCAGCTCATATGGAACTTGACAGGATGCAATTCCTACCACACTGCTGAAATAAGGTCCTCCATTCTTGGGTGCATTCTACATCCAAGGCTTCCCCCCCCACCCCCATTAAGCTATCTCTCTAGTTTGATGGCTTATTTCATCAAAGCACACAATCCAAGAAGACAATAACGGAAGTCAGCTAGTAGGACACAAGTCACAGCTTTTTGTTACCTGATCATAGAAGTCACATGCCATCACATTTCCTATTTCTACTGGCTAGGAGGTACTTAGTCCCGCCCAGACTCAAAGGCAGGGAATTGCCCAAGAGATGGGAATTCGAGAGGAAGGGACTACTTTGAATCAAATCAATGGCAGCCTATTTGATCCGTATGAGAGTGGATAGGATTTAATGAATGTTCTAAAAGGTATCCACGTGTATGTCCTTAAATCCCTTCTTACTCTATATGCAAGTTATGCTATGTTCTAGAATTATATTAAAATTAACTTATCAGGGATTTTAAAAGATATTTGTCATGACAAATAGTCTGGTACAGGCATAAATATCAAGAAGGAAGAAAGACCATAAGTATACAGGAAAGAATAAAATAAGGAAGAAACAAAGGAAAATACAAAATTTAAATCTTTGGGGTAGAGTTGTCTGGGGTGAAGATGAGGTTTGGATTCTGATGGTGCTCGTCCTGCAAGGCTCAGAGATTAAGTGAAGATATGAGCAGGTATATGTGAGGGTTCTTGGATGTCATCTGCGATCAGGAAAGAGGCTATGGCCATGAACACGAAGTATAGCAAATCTTGAGAGTCCACTTGTGGGATAGGCGTATGTCCTAGTGGTTAGGATACCATTTGTGAAACTCATATTCCACATCAGAATGCCTAGATTTGAATCCCAGCTCTGCTCCCAACTTCAGCATCCTCCTAATGCAGACGCTGGGAAACAAAGGTAATAGCTCTAGAACTTGCATCCCTGCCACACACACAGGAGCTCTAGGTTGAGTTCCTGGCTCCCAGCTATGACTTGCTTCAGCTCCAGCAATTTCAAACACTTCGGGGAGTAAACCAGCAGATTAAAGCTCTATATTTCAGAGCCAGCATTGTGGCATAGCAGGTTAAAACCATGACCTGCAATGCCAGAAATCCCACATGGGCACCGGTTCGAGTCTCGGCTGATCCACTTCCGATCCAGCTCTCTGAGCCTGGGGAAGCAGTAGAAGATGGCTCAAGTCCTTAGGCCCTTGCACCCATGTGGGAGACCTGGGAGAAGCTCCTGGCTCCTGGCTTCCATCTGGATCAGCCTTGATCGTTATGGCCATTTAGGGAGTGAACCAGCAGATGGAAGATCTCCTTCTCTCTCCTTCCCTCTCTCTGTAACTCTGCCTTTAAAATAAATAAATCTTTTTTTAAAGTTCTCTATTTCTTTCTGCGTACTCAAATCTATATATTTACAAGTGTCTACTTGTGACAGGCACTGAGCTAAGTGCTTCACATATACTTACATTGATGACGGTGATGATGATGGCATTCAGCTACTGTACTATCAGCTTGTTCCAGAAAGATTTATAATTACAATTTAATCCTCACAGTAAGTCTATGATAATATCATTATTATTACTCATTTTTAAAATGTTGAACTTCAGGATTTTAGACCTGTCCAAGGTCACAGAGCAAGAAAATGGCACAATAATGGTGGTAATCTAGATCGTGGTAGCATGAAACACATTTATGCTTTTAATTATCTTGCTGCAAACCCTTTTGTTTTAAAATTTTATTTAAGTATATAAGCTTCATGTATTTCATTATATACAGATTTGGGAACATAGTGATACCATCCTACCCTTCCTACTGCCCACACTCCAACCCTTCTTCCTCTTCCCTCTCCTACTTCCATTCTTAATTTTTACAAAGATATATTTTCAACTTACTTAATGATAATCAGGTTAACCCTACACTAAGTAAAGAGTTCAACACATAATATGAAGCAAAAACACTAATCCTCAAGAGAAGAGACAAGGGCTGTAAAAAATCATAGAATACTGAAATGCCCTTTCACTCCAATACATTACATTTAGGTACTCTACTAGTTATCATATCAGGGAAAACATGATATCTTTTGGGGGACTGGCTTATTTCACTAACTATAATGGCTGCAAGCCCTTAATGGCTGAAAATAGTGTGGGGACCCTGAAGTCAGTAAGGAAGTAAGAGTATAAATTTAAAAACAGGATATTGTGAGATGGACACATTTTTAAAGATAAAAAGAGGAAAAACTCAGGTGGTCTGATGAAAGTTGGCAGACAGATGTTAAAGACAGAAAGAGGGGCCGGCACTGTGGTGCAGTGGGTTAATGCCATAGCCTAAAGAGCCAGCATCCCATATGGGTGCCGGTTCGAGACCTGGCTGCTCCACTTCCGATCCAGCTCTCTGCTGTGGCTGGGAAAGCAGTAGTAGATGGCCCAAGTTCTTGGGCCCCTGCACCTATGTGGGAGACCCGGAAGAAGTTACTGGCTCCTGGCTTCGGATTAGTGCAGCTCCAGCCAATGCGGCCAACTGGGGAGTGAACCATTGGATGGAAGTCCTCTCTCTCTCTCTCTGCCTCTCCTCCCTCGGTGTAACTCTGACTTGTAAATAAATAAATAAATCTTTAAAAAAAAAAAAGAAAAAAATGGTGAATAGAGGAAAAGGAGGAATGGTGACATCATTTAACCAATAATTATATCTGACCTACTTTTAAACATATAGGAAGGGGTTGGTACTGTGGCACAGCAGCAGGTTAAGCCATTACCTGCAGTGCTGGCATCCTATATGGGCAGCAGTTCAAGTCCCAGCAGCTACACTTCCTATCCAAGCTCCCTGCTAATGTGCCTGGGAAAGTGATGGAAAATGGTCCAATACTTGGGTCCCTGCTACCCATATGGGAGGCCTGAATGGAGTTCCAGGCTCCTGGCTTTGGTCTGCCTCAGTCTGGCCATTGCAGCCATTTGAGGGGCAAACCAGCAGTTGGAAGCTCTCTCCCTCCCTCTCTAACTTTGCCTTTAAACTGGATTAGGAAGGATGTAGAGATACACATTTTCATGGGGAGATAGAAAAAAAAATCTCACAGGTCACAACAAAATATACATCTATATCGTTATGACGTTCTAAAAGATCACTTTTGTGGGGTTTTTAAAGATGATAATTTATTCATGGATACAGAAGGTCCTCAAGAGAACTTTTCTTCTCAAAACTTGGTGTGCATTAAATTAAAGACAAGAAAATCCCTGCTCTTGTGATGCTTGCAATCTAAAGGGTAGGATGACCCTTAAATTTATCGTCCAAACCTGGACATTTTTAGAGTAAAAGGGAATATCTTTAATAATTTACTGGGACCACAGACACAAACTAGAACTGCTCCAAACGAATTGCAATTTATGTTCATCCTACTAATGGACAATAAATAAGTAAACGAACAAGTACAAATGCAATTATAAGTTTGGGCCGCTTTTAAAGGAAGCAAAATTTATTTGAATAGGATCATCAAGGAAGGGCTGTCTGTGGAGGTGACATTAAAAAAGACTGAAGGATAAAAAAAGATTCGTGAAAGAGGGAACAGCTGCACAGTAGCTTAATAAGCCCTAAGCTGGGAAATAGCTCACCCTGTCCTAGGAAGTGACTGGGGTACAGTTTCTGGGAGCACACCAGTAGGGGGAACAGAGTGAGGAGGGGCTGGGCAGAGGAGTCAGTGAGGAGGTGACACAGGGATCTTGTTTGTGCAAAGGAAGCCCTTGAAGGTGCTTGAATCACCTAGTGAGTTTATCTAAGTTACATTACACTTTTGGGGCTTGGCTGTTAGGAGCAACAGTGAAGTCTGAGACAAATGAATAGTCTACAAATAAACTGGAGGTAACACAAGCAGACCTGCTCGTGGCTACATGTAGGCGTTGATAGGAAAGGCAATCAGTAATGACTTCCAGCTTTCTGCCATAATGCAGTGGGTGGCGATTTCTGGGATGGAGCAGATTCTCAGAGAAAAGCCATCTAAGTAGAAAACATGAGAGCACCAACTCCCAAAGTCCAAGATGACTCAGTTTCTCTCCTCCAATTTGAAAGCAGGAACTAAAACACTCATTATCACGTCATGTTCTTTGGCTAAAAGCTACAAAATGGACTCAAGATAGCTTAGGCAATGGTGATATGTGGGGAAACCAGTGGGAACTCAGAGGCTCAGGGAAGCTGCAAAGTCAGGCTTGGAAACAAGCAGAAGCCATGGCCAGAACAAAGGCAGGATCCATGTGACTGATTAGAGCCAACTTCTAGAAGGAAATGGCAAGGGCAATCATGTCTAGTCTTTTCAAATCTCTGTTCCAGGAATTGCATTTAGGAAGAGGGTTTTGATAGGCTGAGATTTCGTTATGTGTCCTTCTCTTCTTCATCGGAATATAGCCAAGGGGGAAATGTTAAATTATGTATGTGAAGTACGCAGTTCAGTCACTGGGCAGTCAAAGCCTGAATCTGACCTGTGCACAAGGGACTGCAGGTAGTCGAGATGTACAACTGAAATTGTCCATGGGCCAACAGCAATCATGCATCCACCTGGCCACCTGGGAAACTCTGAGATGGGGAGGGGATTAGAGGGTTAGACTCTTCCTGAAATGCACTCAGGAAGATATGAACACAAGGACAAGCTCCTGTTTTCCTGGATGTAAAGAGGACTAGCCATTTTCCACAAGCCACTTCACTCCATCCTGATATAAAAATAGCCTGCATACTAGCACTTCTATCAAACATTTAATTTCCTTTCGGGTCTGCATTTGGTGATAATCCAGGGGAATTAGTGAACCTGGGTCCTCTTCACTACACTGGGATGATTTAGCTAATGATCTGTTAATGAGCTGTTAATCACTTATTCAAATCGGAGAAGTTGGGTGACTGAACAGGTGCTGAACCTGGAGGAAGAATCTGCTGCAATAAAACCTTCCAATTTCCATTTCTCTGGGAGGGCGCACATCCTTGCTCACTCCTCATGTATTTTTTTTTTTTCCTTCCACTTTCTAGCAGGATCCTGGACAGACTTGGCTCCTGGTGTCTCCTGGCATGCTGATAGCCAGGGTCTACCACTCTTGAATGTTACATCTCAGTTAGTGATGCAGACAGGAACGACGGTGTCTCCATAGCTTGTTTATGTCAACTGAAAAATCACTGAACTTCGGAAAAGTAAAGAGCTATCTATCAAGTCTTTAGGCAAAAACAAGTTGAAAATTCTAAACCACTGTACACACTACCTCATTTAACCAGCCACAAAGTGACAAGAGAAGACAAGGAGCTGCTTTCCAGATGCTGTGATGGAAAGTTAGAGAAGTTAAGAAAATTCCCCAAGGTCATTGACATGCAAGTAGCAGAACTGGATTTCAGTCTAGGTGTGACTGACTTCTTGTTCTACATACTTAACTTGGGCCACATGACCTCTCCAGGAATTTGAAGTAAACATTCTATAATATTTCAGGGGGTGGCGCTGTGGCACAGCAGGTGAAAACACCAGTCTGCAGTGCCAGTATCCCATATTGGCGCCAGTTCAAGACCAGGCTGCTCCACTTCCAATCCAGCTCTGTGCTATGGCCTGGGAAAGCAGTAGTTGATGGCCCAAGTCCTTGGGCCCCTGCACCCACGTAGGAGACCTGGAAGACGCTCCTGGCTCCTGGCTCCTGGCTTCTGATCGGCACAGCTCCGCCTGTTGCGGCCATCTGGGGAGTGATCCAGTGGATGGAAGACTTCTCTCTCTTTCTCTCTCTCTGCTTCTCCTTCTTTCTGTGTAACTCTGACTTTCTAATAAATAAATAAATCTTTAAAAATATTTGGAATTGATGCCATATATACCATACATGAAGTATGTACTTGCTCCTCAATGAGTATTCATTCATGGACAAGGGAAAACCACCTTCAGAAATCCTTGGACTGCTTGTTAAAATGAGGATTCCTGAGCTCCATTTCAGATCTGCCAAATGAGAATCTTTGAGAGTAGGCCCCACAAATTTATACACTCCCCAAGTAGTGTTTATGCACACTGGAGTTTGTGAATTTTAGTCCCTCACTGATTTGTTTTACTATTACCGTGGCCAACATATTTAATAAGATTAATGACCTGTTCTCTCTGCCGAGAGGATTTTAGAGGCATAACATTAGAATATGAAATATTCCAGTATGACATAGGAACAAAAAGGAAGGGTTCTTGGAGGCCAGTACACATATCAGGAGAGACACCACCTGACTAGCAGCTAGGGAGACATAGGGAAGAAACACACTGAGGTCTATACTGGCTGCATTTATTTCAGAAAAATATAACAATGAATATTAATTGGGCTCATCCTGACTCAAGAAACAAAAAAGCAGTTTAGCGTACTTTCTGTACCTTTCTGCTATGAATGCCAGGAATGATATAATAAATGTTTAAAAGATATGTGAAAAACAACTTTAAAAGTCATTTGGCACTTGTATGGATAATTTTTATCTTTGATAGTGCCTTGAATGTTTTGTGTGTATATGGGAGCCTTGTGCATCTGAGAATCCCCCACATGACATTTTATCCTTGATGGTTCTGGGTTAATAAAACATCATTATATTCTATTTATGAGCCAGCATAGGGATGCAGGGGTTATGTATTAAATAAATATAATTATGAGTCCAATAAGACAATTGACCTTTATATTAATGTTCCTGGCTGCTCTTCCTGGTAAAAATGAGTGACTTTGGATCAAAATCCCTTCCCTTATACATTTTCTTATCTTCAGAATGAGACTGCAAGTTCCTACTAGGTGTCTATTAAAAACATGTTATGAGACTAATAAAGATGTCTGGGAAAAGAGAATTCTTATATATCTCTGCTTTCTAGATTTAAGATAATAAATTTATTTTATTATTTTATTATTTAAGGTAATAAAATTATTTTTGCTTAAGTGGCTGATCATCAGAACTCATGAATGACCTCATACCAATTGTAGAATTGCTTTTTAAAAAAATTGAACATCAGGGCCGGCACTGTGGCACAGCGGGTTAATGCCCTGGCCTGAAGTGCGGGCATCCCATAGGGGTGCCGGTTCTAGTCCCTGCCGGTTCTAGTCCCAGCTGCTCCTCTTCCAATTCAGTTCTCTGCTATGGCCTGGGAAAGCAGTAGAAGATGGCCCAAGTCCTTGGGCCCCTGCACCCGCCTGGGAGACCCGAAAGAAGCTCCTGGTTTCGGATCGGTGCAGCTCCAGCCATTGCGGTCATCTGGGGAGTGAACCAGCAGATGAAAGAACTCTCTCTGTCTACCTCTCTCTGTAACTTTGCCTTTCAAATAAATAAAATAAATCTTTAAAAAAAATTGAACATCAAAATTTTGACATTATCATAACAAAATTTAGCACTGCTTCACATCTTGACAGTACCTTTAATATAATCCAAATAGAAGTATTAGTTAAGGCTCAAAATATCTGGTTGAAATAGGAACCCTTTATGTCATGACATAACATGGACAAAATTTGATCAATGATACAAAATGAATACTTGAATGATTTAAAATAAGCACATATTTAAATAATCCATAGCTCTTAATAAAAAAAAAAGCTTAACTGGTTTGTTTTTAAGCAATTAGAATTTAACAAAGACATTAAGAGAATACAATAGGTAACTTCAACAAACACAAAATCTATCTTTGGTCATCGCAAGAATTAAGTAAATAAAACTTAAATTAGTTAGCACATGGAATTATCCCATAACTTGGAACAATTTTAACAGAGAACTAGGGAAGAGAAAAGTTAAAAATTCTAATGATCTTGTGTTGTTATCAGACACGGTGATTATCTTAATGAAAAAGTCTCAGAGGCCTAAAAGGGTTAAGTGTTTGATAAAATCCTACAGGTGTTTTCAAAAATACTGTGTGGAATAAGCAAGTGCCTATTCTTGTTGGTTAATGAGTTTATAATTTTAAACATGGCTATTGAAAGCCTTTGTGATCCACAGTTTTGTATTCTCCAAACCTTAAAAATCAGATTTACTGCTCATGAAGTTAAAACAGTGTTGGTTCTGTGTTTAAATGTACCCTTTCATATTTCAAAGGACCTCTTTTTCCTTGACCTCTATTGTGTTCAATACTCTGGGACAGTTCTGTAAGCAGATAAAACCAATAATGTACTACAGTTTCCAACTTCAAAAAAGTATGGTTAATTCAGAGTACTAAGAGCAGAAAGTAATTCTAATTGGTTGATGGTAATAAAAAAAGACAGCTAAAGAGGAAGCTGTTACTGCAGCTGCTGTATTGTTCTATCATGTATGTTATGTTACATGTGTACACATACTGCACCTCTACATGGGAAATTTATTTAGAGTTCTATTTTAATTGGCTTATAGATAAAATATCACTCATAAACGCAAACTGCTAAGTTAATCAAAGATACCTTTTTGGTTTGTGTGACCTAAATTTCTGTACCAGATGTTATAAATTTGTTAACTTGGGTTTGCTGGTCAAACAAGTTTCACTTGTGTTAGATATTTAAGCACTGTTTCCAAATACGTATACTCTTGCATCGAAATTTATAAAAGGCATTGGGCTTTCAGGTAAATGGTAAATGTTTTCCTACGTTGTTAATTAACAGTTAAAATTGTTTGCTAGTTTTCATTTGATATTGTTGTCAGCAAGCGATCTAGAAAGCCTAACTTTTTCCCTCATTTCTCTATTCTCTTAAATATAGGAAGTTAATGCTATTCTGAAGAACTCTTTAGAATGTACAATTTGATATTTAGACCTTATAAAAGGGATGGCTAACATTTTTTTTCTGTAATAATAGCATAGCCAAAATGAGAACTTAAATTATGATTCCACAGCTAGATTTACTTCGCCATGGGCACAATAAACAGACAAAACCTCCCCTTTTTTAACCACCCAAAGGGAGAGTTTTACTAATGACTTAAAATTTAATAAATAAGGTGGTCATCATTTCCCCATGGGCATTGACTACCTCAAAGAAAACCACTATCAGAACATGCCTGTGACTACAGATGTCTAGTTTAGGCCACCGAAGATTGAGGTCAGAGCACCCCCTTGGCTTGCATTCCCTTAAGGGTTTCCTCTGGCCTGTGTTAACAAAAACCAGGAGGAAGAGGAAGCTAGGCTACAGAAACAATACAAAGATAGGTAGCAGGCCAATTAATGGCTGCTTTACACAGTGATCTGCCATCAAAGAGTCCCAACAGGCCAGTCCATTGCATTTGGTTTCCTATGTGGAAAACCAAGGCTTCAGCAGAAGTCAGCTTATAAAGAGCTCTGGCAGCTATGCCAGCCAAGAGTTGAGTCACTGGAAATGGATCTGCCCTGGAGTCGAAGAGCTCCAGGTCAGAATCACAGGCCTTGTTCACTCTAAGGGGAAAAGCCAAGCCCTTCACTCGCCCCAGCTTCCAAAGTAATCACTGTTGTCAAGGGGATGGCCAAGAAGGGTCAACAACATACAGGCAGAACTGTATATTAACTAATAAATGTTTTCCTTTTAGGAATGCCACCTACCTTCTCTTCAAGCCAGCTTTGCTCCCAGGCCAGCGAGGTAATGGAAGTCAACAGGGTGACTCCTTTATGATGTACCACATGTGAAGAGACATAGATAGGTCTGAGCCTCGTAACTGACAAGGCCTTAAGCCCACCTGAATGTTTTCAAGCCCTTTCTGTCAGTTTAGAATTTGCCTCTCAATGAAAAACACGTGCTCATAGTTTAGACACTTTTCTTAGGGCCTCTAATAATGACTCTGTCCTCAGTTTTAGATCCTGCGATTTTAGATCCTGTGAGTTTAAACTGCTTGTTAAGTTCGTTTTAGGACTTAAAGTAAAATTCTAGGTGGCCATGCACATGAAACCTCCGATGGAAGCCGTTTCTGCAGCCGGCAATGCATCCCCCTGGAGAAGCCACCTCCTGTTGTAACCTTGTCTTGACTCCGTTCCCAAAGACGCCCCTTTTCAGCATGAAGCAGCCAGAGTGATCATCGCCCAGTTCCCCTAACAGCTGTTAGGGCTTCCATCTGGGAGAAGGGAATGAGAGAGGTCAGATAGGTTAATAGATAGTCAGGGGATTCCAGCAGAATTTGGGGTGTAAAATATTTGCTTCCTTCCCTAAAACATTATCTTTAGGAAGAACAAACAGGCCGTCCTCCCTGCTTTGGAATCTCCAAATTTACCATGAGACCAGCAAGGGAGCTCCTTCAGAGCTCACAGCTTATTGTGAAAACAAGTTACCTATCCCACCCTTAGCAGGCCAGACAGGATGGAGAATTGTAAATGAGGCTTTTTGGTGGTTTTTGTTCCCTCCTGGTAATGGAAAGCCAATCTGTAGAGTTTTTTTTTTTTTTTTCTTCAAAATTGTACTTAAAGCCTACTGCCACCAGTCTCCTTGGGTTTTCCTCTCTTGGAAGCCCCTCTGTATGCCGCTCTGTCTGGCGGTCCTTGATTCTAATAGATACTTTTAAATCTAAAAAAAAATTTGAATTATTTCACTGACAAGTTCTATGACAGAACTAGAGTCAAGGTTACTTTTTGGAAATAAGACTGTGCATTTGTTGTTGTTTGTTTTCTTTACTTTTTTGCTTTCTGCTGTATTTTTTCTTGACTCAATTATCTTCAAATGATTCACCAGAAAAGAATCTAAGCAAGAGATGAGTGACATTGTTAAACCTATTTTTCTGTTAAGCCCTATATTTTTCTCATTTTTTTTTTTTTTTTTGGCAAAGGGGATGCTTGAGTCTTACTAACCAACCAATTTTGTTTAAAAAAAGAACAACAAAAGGGGAGAAATGGGTAAACCTACCAATACAATAATATATGCTAAACTGTTTCTTTTCTTTTTTAATTTATTTTTATTTATATAAAAGATAGATTTCATGTAGTTTATAAATTTGATTCTAAGAAGATAATAACAATTTCCTGCCCCCCTTTTCTCCTTCTCTCCCTTTCCCCTTCCTTCCTTTCTCTCTATTTTAAAAAAAAGTTTTTTTTCAGTAACATACTGCTAATTTACTTCATAGTCACAGGTGTAAAGCTCCACAAAATAAAGAGTTCAACAAGTAAAAACTAGAAAGACCACTGCCCAGCAGTCTTATAAACAAAGACTATAAACAATAATCAAATCTCAAGATGTCAATTTCACTCAAATACATTAAATTTGTTTTGTACTCTATTTATTAGTTACCACAAATCAAAGAAAACATATGCTATTTGTCATTTTGAGTCTGGATCATTTCACTAAGCATAATGGTCTCCAGTTGCATCAGTTTTGTTGCCAAAGACAGGATTTCATTCTTTTTATAGCTGAGTAGTATTTTATCATGTACATATACCATGTTTTCTTTATTCAGTCATCAGCTGATGGGCACCTGGACTGATTTCATATCTTAGCTATTGTGTATTGAGCTGCTGTAAACATGGGGTACAGCTAGTTTTTATATGCCGATTTCACTTCTTTTGAGTATCCCAGGAGTGGGATATCTGGGTCATATGATAGATCTATTTTAGTTTTCTAAGGAATCTCCAAACTCTGTTCCAAAATGGATGAACCAGTTTACATTCCCACCAACAGTATATTAAGATACTTTCTTCACCATATCATTGCCAGCATGTGTTATTTTTTGATTTTTGAGTGATAGGCATCCTATTTTTTTGAAAGATTTATTTATTTATCTGAAAGTCAGAGTTACACAGAGAGAGGAGAGGCAGAGAGAGAGAGAGAGAGAGAGAGAGAGAGAGAGAGAGAGAGGTCTTCCATCTGCTGGGTCACTCAGCAGATGAACACAACGGCCGGAGCTGCACCGATCCAAAGCAGGAACCAGGAGCTTTTTCAAGGTCTCCCACCTGGGTGCAGGGGCCCAAGGACTTGGGCCATCTTCTACTGCTTTCCCAGGCCACAGCAGAGAGATAGATTGGAAATGGAGCAGCCAGATCTCAAACTGGCACCATATGGGATGCAGGCGCTTCAGGCCAGGGAGTTAATCCCCTGTGCCACAGCACTGGCCCCAATAGCCATTCTAACTGGGATGAGGTGATACCACACTGTGGTTTTTATGTGCATTTCCATGATGGCTAATGATACTAATAATTTTTTCTTGTGTGTCAGCCATTTGTATTTTTGTTCTTTGAAAAATTTCTGTTAATTTTAAGGAAACAAAATATCCACATTTTATTCTTTGAAAAACATCTCAAATGTTTGTCTGATACACATTTTTTAGATATTTTAACCTCATCATTTTTATCTTGATCTTTTTTACTTATTTATTTGAGATAACATTTTTAATTTACATTATAGTAAAAGGTATAATGACTTAAATAAAGAGTTCAAAAAATGTAGAACAAACAACCCACTTAAGAGATGGGCCAAGGACCTCAATAGACATTTTTCAAAAGAGGAAATCCAAATGGCCAACAGACACATGAAAAATTGTTCAGGATCACTAGCAATCAGGGAAATGCAAATCAAAACCACAATGAGGTTCCACCTCACCCCGATGAGAATGGCTCACATCCAGAAATCTATCAACAATAGATGCTGGAGAGGATGTGGGGAAAAAGGGACACTAACCCACTGTTGGTGGGAATGCAAACTGGTTAAGCCACTATGGAAGTCAGTCTGGAGCTTCCTCAGAAACCTGAACATAACCCTACCATACAACCCAGCCATCCCACTCCTTGGAATTTACCCAAAGGAAATTAAATTGGCAAACAAAAAAGCCATCTGCACATTAATGTTTATTGCAGAACAATTCAAAATAGCTAAGACCTGGAACCAACCCAAATGCCCAACAAGAGTAGACTGGATAAAAAAACTATGGGATATGTACTCTATAGAATACTATACAGCAGTAAAAAAAAAAAATGAAATCCGGTCATTTGCAGCAAAATGGAATAATCTGGAAAACATCATGCTGAGTGAAATAAGCCAGTCCCAAAGGGACAAATATCATATGTTCTCCCAGATCAGTGACAACTAACTGAGCACCAAAAAGGAAACCTGTTGAAGTGAAATGGACACTATGAGAAACAGTGATGTGATCAGCCCTTTTCCTGACTGTTGATGAACAATTTAATACTTTATCCCTTTTAGTATTTTTCTGTTCTACTTAATACTATTGGTTGAAATCTGTAATTAACACACAATTATTCTTAGGTGTTTAAATTTAACTGAAAAGTGAACCCTGTTAAATATCAGAGTGGGAATAAGAGAGGGAGGAGACCTACAGTTTGGGACATGCTCAATCTGACTTACCCCTAATGGTAGAGTTAGAAACATGCCAGGGGATTCCAATACAATCCCATCAAGGTGGCATGTACCAATGCCATCTCACAAGTCCAAGTGATCAGTTTCTGTTCACAATTGATCATAATGATAAGATTAAGAGTCAAAGGGATCACACAATAAGACTAGTGTCTGCTAATACTAACTGATAGAATCATAAAGGGAAAAAATGATCCAACACGGGAAATGGGATACGCAGCTGACTCATAGAATGGTGGATGTCCTAAATAGCACTCTGGCCTCAGAATCAGCCCTTAAGGCATTTGGATCTGGCTGAAGAGCCCATGAGAATATTTTAGGCATGGAAAGCCAAGACACTCTGGGAAAAAAAAAAAAAAAACTAAATGAAAGATCTCTGTGAGTGAGATCCCAGTGGAAAGAACGGGGCCAACAAAGAAGAAGGGAGGATAGAACTCTGAAGGGAGGAGAGAACTTCCACTTTGACTATGACCTTGTCTAAATAAGATCAGAGTTGGTGAACTTAAAAGGCTTCCATAGCCTTGGCAACTCATGACTAGAGCCTAGGGTAATTACTGACACCATAAACAAGAGTGTCAAATTGTTAAGTCAACAACAGGAGTCACTGTGCACTTACTCCCCATGTAGGATCTCTGTCCTTAATGTGCTGTACAATGTGAATTAATGCTATAACTAGTACTCAAACAGTATTTTACACTTTGTGTTTCTGTGTGGGTGCAAACTGTTGAAATCTTTACTTAATATATACTAAATTGATCTTCTGTATATAATGCTAATTGAAAATGAATCTTGATGTGAATGGAAGGGTAGAGGGAGTGGGAGATGGGAGGATTCCTGGTTTGAGGGAATTTATGGGGGGGGGGAGCCACTGTAATCCATAAGCTGTACTTTGGAAATTTATATTTGTTAAATAAAAGTTAAAAAAAAGAAATGAAAAAAAAATAAAAGTAGAAATTATCATAGTTGAGCAGGAAAATAGGCAAATGCTGTAAACACAATCAAATGAAATGATGTTCAACTTTATTCATATAAAGTACATTTTAAAATAGTCTCAAAATTATTAATACTATGGTAGTATATGTTTCCTGTCAATTTGTTGGACAAATATGGTTTTAAGATGCCAACTTCTTGCATTTTTCCCCAGAACCATAATAGAAATTGTATTTTAATTTTTAATCACATCATCCAATAATACTCCCATGAAGTCATCTCAATAGTCTCTTTAATACCATAAGTATAAATTATCAAGGAATTAAATTTTACATTTAAATTTCTTTTCAGGATCATTAATTCCAGTTAGATTAATAAGAGCTAGAATTCCAGATGATTAACCAAAATTCCTGAATAAATCATATTTTAAAACATGTAAAGAGGCTTGGTTAAGGGACATCATTTTCCTCTATGTTAGAAAATTCTGCTAATCTTCATCCTTCAAAGATAAATGCATTTATTACATCAATCAGAGAAAGGAGTGGGGTGAAATATATGAAAGTTATTAAAGAAAGGGAGATGGATTGCAATTGAAACAACAGTTTGTTTTGCAGCCTCTGAATCCATTTCCAGAAAAAAACACCCTTATCAATTTCTAGGGAATGGTTTGTTCTGTCACGGTGGATGCAGTGTTAACGTTCTTTATGACTCTCTCAGAGCCCATGCAATGACACCAATCTAAATAAGGGAGAAGGGAAGGCTTAATCACACCTGTCACTGACCAGTTATTAACATTTTCCAACAAGGGCATTAGAGGAAAAATTCTGAGAGGTCAATTTGTATTTCAAGAGTGGAGCCAAAAGAGAGAAAACTTACTTGAAAGCAGCGTGCTTATGGCAAGAGCAGGTGTGTTAAGTCCACATCAATTTGCTAAGCCTCTATCAAATGTCTATGTTACACACATCACTCTAGGTCCTTGGTCATTCAAGGAGTTCATTGTCCAGCAGGCAAAGCTGTTAAGGGAAAATATAAACTGAACAAATATTTGTCAAAGCCATTTGAATACACATAAACACAAGATACAAAGTAGGGTTTGATGAAATCATTCTGGAACAATAAACAATGAAACTTTGATTTACGTGCCTGACTATGAGAAAGAGACTGTCTGACAAAAGAGACAAAAGAGGTGCAAGGGAAGTTTCAGCCAGAGAACAAGCCTGGGCTAGGCTCAGAGGTGCAGAATAGCATGGGAAAAATGGAGTACATGGTCCTTATCAACAAAATGTAACATTCATATGGAAAGGGGGAAAAAACTTAGGAATAAGCAGCACCTTATTAAGCAGGACCTCATGTTGGGAAGCTATTCCAGGAGATTTTGAAGAGTGGTTATATGGGCAAGCTGTACTGGATAAAAATTGCCAAGGAAGATTTGTGGAGAAAGGATGAAAAGGAAGTACTACTTGTTGAGTTCTTTATTACTAAAGGGTTAAGCTTGTGATTATAAAGAACATTGAAAGTATGTCATTGTAAAACTTAAAAGTAAGAAAAGTAGGAGGGCAAGTTGGAGGAAGGGAGGGTAGAGTGGGAAGCGCCACTATGCTCTGAAAACTGTTTGTATGAAGTACATGAACTTTGTTCACTTTTTATAATTTATTTTCAGAAAAAAGGGATGAAGAATGGCAAAATGTTGATGGGTTGGAGACTGTGATAAAAGTGAGAGAGAATAGTGTTGTACATTAAGGTAGTAGAGGTGAAACCTGGGTTATAAACGATGGTAGAGTTTGAAGAATATGTTTTAGGATTTCTAAGTCTTGGTATTGTTTTGATATAGAATGGGTGACTATTTGGATGTAGGCCCAAGGACTCAACTGCACCATCACCACATGGTCCTGTGCAATCCCTTATGTGTTACCCAGTATCCCATCTACAAACCCTTCTGCTATACCTTTAGGAACTGTCAATGCTGCAGTATGTGTGAAGTATTGTGAGGAGTCAGACAGGTTAATAGCCAGTCAGGGTGGTCCTGTTGGAAATTAAGTGTGCAAAATGCTTGCTTCCCCCAAAAGTTGTCTTTAGCAGGGTCAAAAATGCCTGCCTCATTTCTTAGGAATTTCCAATTTTACCTTTGTTAGGTAGGAAGTCAGATTTAGCCTACGTGTGTGTGGAGATAGGCCTGAGGATCAGCACCCACTGGGAAGCTCCAGAAACCCAGCATCTTGCACTTCAAAGTCCTGCCCAGACCCTGATAACCTCCCAGGTGGTCCCAGCCCTTCCCCCACAAGGAGAGTTCCCAGGAGAATTCTCTCTCAGGACCAAATGGGTTACCTGACCTGACAACACGGGGCAATAAAACCTTCACAGATGCCCTAATGGAAGCCCCACTACTCTGCCTGGGAGCCAGCAAATCTGAGGAGGAATTTGATAATTTTCATCTTAACAAACCCTTCCATCAGGACTCTCCATCCTTTGTCCTGCAGGAGAGGGGGAGGTAGGTAAACAGACTCCCTTAAAAACATAGTGAGTGGCCGGCGCCGTGGCTCAACAGGCTAATCCTCCACCTAGTGGCGCCAGCACACCAGGTTCTAGTCCTGGTTGGGACACCGGATTCTATCCCGGTTGCCCCTCTTCCAGGCCAGCTCTCTGCTATGGCCTGGGAAGGCAGTGGAGGATGGCCCAAGTGCTTGGGCCCTGCACCCACATGGGAGACCAGGATAAGTACCTGGCTCCTGCCTTCGGATCAGTGCGGTGCGCTGGCCGCAGCGTGCCAGCCGCGGCGGCCGTTGGAGGGTGAACCAATGGCAAAGGAAGACCTTTCTCTCTGTCTCTCTCTCTCACTGTCCACTCTGCCTGTCAAAAATAAATAAATAAATAAAATAAAAATAAAAAAAACTAGTGAGTCCAGAGGGCCCAGCTCCCGCCTGGTCTGCCCAGGTGTATTCTCTCCATTCAAACATGTAACCTCGCTCTCCCCCAGTCCTAGCGTTTGGGTGCTCTCTCTCTCTCTCTCTGTCCCCAATAAAGCCTTATCACTCCGCTCTCTGTCTCGCCTCTGAATTCTTTCTTGCGTGAAGACAAGAATCCCACAGCTTCCACAGCCTTTCCTCCAGTGACAACATCAGAATAGCAAGGGAGTGGTGATTCCTTCTGAGCTTCTAGCTTACTTGTTTGTTTTTTCAATTTTTATTTAATAAATGTAAATTTACAAAGTGCAACTTTTGCATTGTTGTGGCTTTTCCCCCCATAGCCTCCCTCCCACTTGCAGCCAACTTATCTCCCACTCCCTCTCCCATCCCACTCTTCATCAAGATTCATTTTCAATTATCTTTATATACAGAAGATCAACTTAGTATATACTAAGCAAAGATTTCAACAGACTGCACCCACACAACAGCACAAAATATAGAGTACTGTTCGATTAGTAGTTTTACTGTTAATTCTCATAGTACAACACATTAAGGACAGAGATCCTACATGGGGAGCATGTGCACAGTGACTCCCGTTGTTGATTTAACAATTGACACTCTTATTTATGACGTCAGTGATCACCCGAGGCTCTTGCCATGAGCTGTCAAGGCTATGGAAGCCTCTTGAGTTTATATAAGTTCAGAGTTGGTGAGCTCCTAGCTTACTTGTAAAACAAATTGGATATCCCACTCTTCTGATGGTTCTTTTGTTTTATCATGAGCAAGCCAGACAGAATAAAAAGATTACAAAAATGATCTTTGGATGTGTTTGTCCCTGACTTATAACTAAATATCAAGCTCATAAATTTTTTTCTTCCCAAAATTGTGCTCAAAAACCCCAGTACCACCGACCCCTTCGGATTTCACTTCTCTTGGAGCCCCCCTCCAGGTCACTCTGGTTGGAGATCTTTGACTTAAATAAATCTTGTTTTTAAATACTTTTAAATGCTTTCTCTATGCCTTGCCAGCTTGGAAATTTTTCTTCCATGTGAGACAAAGAACCGAAGTAGTCTTTCCTCTGCTGCCATTTCACCGGTAACTGTATATACACACTGTTAGTAAAATGGCACAGTCTTATCTGTGGTGCCATCTATGCCCAGACACCAGCCTAGGCTCTAGACCCTGCTGCCATTGCTGGAAGCCAGGTGACCAGATGGCCCAAACACAGGTGTCAGCTCCAACCTGCACCTTCATGGGATTCACTGCTCCTACTTCCCTGCCTGCCCCTGCAAAGGTTTAACAGGACCTATTCCCAAACATGTGCTCTCTCTCTCTCATGCTCCCGCCCACTCCCCCTGCCCCTCAGGCTTCCCCCACCTGACAGTTAACCTTTCCTCTAACTCTGGTGTTTGGTGTGTTTTATGGCAACCTTACACACATGCATTTCTTACCCCTGGCCTTCTTCAGAACACTATCCAGCTTGAGGCCCTTGAAAATAACAGGTGATGAGGCCGGTGCCATGGCTCAATAGGCTAATCCTCCGCCTAGCGGCGCCGGCACACCAGATTCTAGTCCTGGTCGGGGAGCCGGATTCTGTCCCGGTTGCCCCTCTTCCAGGCCAGCTCTCTGCTGTGGCCAGGGAGTGCAGTGGAGGATGGCCCAAGTACTTGGGCCCTGCACCCCATGGGAGACCAGGATGAGCACCTGGCTCCTGCCATCGGACCAGCGCGGTGTGCCGGCCGCAGCACGCCGGCCACGGCGGCCATTGGAGGGTGAACCAATGGCAAAAGGAAGACCTTTCTCTCTGTCTCTCTCTCTCTCACTGTCCACTCTGCCTGTCAAAAATAAAAAAAAAAAAAAAAGAAAAGAACGGGTGATGGTTTTCTCCCATGTTGTAATGGTGGACAAAGAATGGGTGCTCAGCATGATGTTTTCCAGTTTCCTCCATTTTGTTGAAAATGACTGGATTTCATTTTTTACTGCTGTGTAGGATTCCATAGAGTACATATTCCATAATTTCTTTATCCAGTGTTCCATTAATGGGCATTTAGGTTGATTCCATGTCTGAGTTTGTGAACTCAAGAGGCTTCCATAGCCTTGGCATCTCATGACAAGAACCTTGGTGGATTACTGACATCATAAATAGCAGTGTCAATTGTTAAATCATCAACAACAGGAGTCACTGTGCACTTACTCCCCATGCAGGACCTCTGTCCTTAATATGTTGTACTATGAGAATTAACGGTAAAACTAGTCTTCAAATAATACTTTATACTTGAGTGTCTGTGTGTGTGCAAACTGTTGAAATCTTTACTTAGTATAGAGTTGATCTTCTGTATATAAAGATAATTAAAAATGAATCTTAATAAAGAATGGATAGGAGAGGGAGTAGGAGGTGGGATGGTTTGGAGATGGGAGGGCTGTTATAGGGGGAAGAACAGCTATAATCCAAAAGTTGTACTTACAAAAATTATATTTATTAGATAAAAGCTTTCTATTAAAAAAAAAGAGAATGGACATCAGAAGCAATGGGTGGCAGGCCTATTAATGTCTGATCTGTACAGTGATCTGCCCTCAAGGAGACCCAACAGGCCAGTCCACTGCAGTGGCTTTCAATGTGGTAAGCCTGGGCTTCAGCAGAAGTCAGCTTGTGAAGATCCCTGGCAGCTCTGCCAAGAGTTGGATCACTGGAAATGGACCTGCCCTGGAGTCGAAGGATGCCCAGGTCAGAGCCACAGATCTTATTGGCTCTAAGCTGAAAAGCCCTTCACTCAGCCCAACTTTCAAAGTGACCACTGCAGCTGAGGGGATGGTCAAGTAGGGTCAGCAACATTGCAGGCAGAACTGTAAATTTCTTGTTAGAGATGCCACCTGCCTTTACCTGGCCAGCTCTCCTCCCAGGCCAGCCAAGTAATGAAAGTCAACAGAGTGCCTTCCCCTAGGAGGTTCACACCTCCCTTAGGATATACCCCATGTGAAGAGATAGATAGGTCTGGGCCTCTGAATTTACAAGGCCTAAAGCCCACCAGATTATTATCAAGCCCCTTCTATCAGGTTCTATTTGCCTCTCAATCAGAAAACTTAATTGTAGCTTAGACAGCACCTTTCTTAGCTCCTCTAATAATGACTCTGTCCTTTGTTCTAGGCCCTGTCTAGTGCACTTGGGCCTCATTCCTTTGTAATCATAACCTCTACTCTACCACCAATGGCTCTACCCCCAACCTGTGTGTACTGATGGTCCTCTTCCCCACTTAATGCTGTATAATTGTTCAAACCTGGTAAATGCCACTCTTAGGATCATTGGTTACTATCCTCACTCTGTCTTTTATGACCTTGTTTAAATATGATCAGAGTCGGTAAACTTGGAAGACTTCCATAGCCTTGGCAACTCATGACGACAGCCTAGGATGGTTACTGGCGCCATAAACTAGAGTGTCAATTTGTTGGGTCAACAACAGGAGCCACTGTGCACTTGCTCCTCATGTGGGATCTCTGTCCTTAATGTGCTGTACATTGTGATTTAACGCTATAACTAGTACTCAAACAGTATGTTTCACTTTGTGTTTCTATGTGGGTGCAAACTGTTGAAATCTTTATACTAAATTGATCTTCTGTATATAAAGAGAATTGAAAATGAATCTTGATGCAAATGGAAGGGGAGAGGGAGCGGGAGAGGGGAGGGTTGCGGGTGGGAGGGCAGTTATGGGAGGGGGAAGCCATTGTAATCCATAAGCTGTACACTGGAAATTTATATTCATTAAATAAAAGTTAAAAAAAAAAAAAGAGAATGGATGCTGTGTTTCTGGTTCCCCATGGCTTCTTGTAAAAATCCTTAAATTTATTTAATTAATTTAATTAGAGAGAGAGAGAGAATTGATCTTCCTTCTACTACTTCATTCCCCAAATGCCCACAGCTGTAAAGACTGGGCTAGACTGAAGCCAGGAGCCAGGAACTCCATCCAAGGTGGCAGGGACCCAAGTACTTGAACCATCACCTGCTGCATCCCAAGATATGCATTAGCAGGAAGCTGGATGAGCAATGGAGGGACTGAGCCTCCAACCAGGCACTCCATTGTGATATGCTGGCTTCCCAAGCTTCAACCTGACTGCAGCACCAGATGCGTGTCCCCCACTGTGGCTCCTTATTGCTCCTCCTATTATAATTGAATCATCTCCTGTGAGGGCTCTGCCCTCAGACTAAACCTTTCTCTAGGTTCTACTCTCTGTTGACCTCCAGTTTATTCCTTCTCAGCCATGAAGCAGTGTACACTATGACTTTACAGTCATGAAATATTCCATTCCACTCCCCTTACAGCCAAGGACAACTCTGCCAAAATTCTAGCATCAACTCTTATTACCTCACATTCCCCAAGGATGATTTACTGAACACTTTGGTTCACTTCCTTAGCCTCTTCACCTACAAATGGCCTCTCTAATGCACTCCAGTTTATTCCTTGAACTTGGTTCACTCCACAGTCACTAACTCAAGTATGCACTTCTCTAAACTAAACTGTTTCTATTTCCATCTTGCTTATTAAATTACTCCTACTTCGATCTTACAGTTACATCTTCTGTTTTTATATTAGGAATCCAGAATTTCTTGCTCCACTAAAACTATCTACGAGTAGACCTTTAATCTGGAGGTTAAGATACTGATTAAGATGCTTGTATCTCACATCCAAGTACTCCTGTTTGAGTCTCTGCTCTACTCTTTATCCCAATGTCTTGCTAATGCAAACATAGGGAGCAATAAATAATGGTTCACATGATTAGGTACCTGTCATTCTTGTGGGAGACCTAGAGTTTCTGGCTCCCAGTTTCAGCTCCACTGTTGGCTGCATTTGGGAAGTGAGCCAGCAAATAATAGCTCCTTTTGTCCATCTGCCTCTCAAATAAAAAAATAAATAATTTTAAAATAAGCAAGCACTAAATAAATAACATCACCTCTAATACATATAGTCTATTTTTTTCTCAATGTTTTCCTCTCCTGTTTCAAACCCCTAACAGTGAGTGAATCCAAGTGAACATGTTCTCTCTGCCTACATCCAAGATGCTGAGCTGAGACCAAAAATAAAAAAAAAAATTAAAAAACCATCACCAAAAGATTAATTCCCCATATTCTTCTAACTAAGATGAGTTCTCCACGTTGAATGCTAAGTCTATAGTTCCATTATTTAATTCCTGTCACTCTACAAGTTTCTACGCCTGCTTCACAGAGGAAACAGAAGTTATCAGACAGGAGCTCTTTCATCCTCCCCTTCCCAGACATAAGCATCTACATCCTCCTCCATTCTCCTCTGTTAAGATGGAGAACTTGTGCAAGTTCCTGCTCCATATGCCCTTACCTTCATCCCTTCCAACCTCTGATTCACACAGCACTATTTTTAACCCTGCTCTCTACAAGTTAACATCTCCTCCTCAATTAGATCTTTCATGAACATTTAATCAAGATGAATTTACTCCAGGCAAAGCAACAAACTAGAAACAAAATAAAGTACAGCAAAGCCCTCTCTTAAACCCCACATTTATCTCCAACTAAAGTGTCATCTTTATCCTCCTCTTGAAAAACACATCAAGGAGATGTTCCTCCTCCCTGTATGTAATTTCTTCAAGTCCAGCTGGCTGGCAAATTTTGTAAACACAGTTTAATTGGAACACAGCCACATCTATTAATTTATGTATTGTCTGTGGCTGCCTTAATCCTGCAACAGCAGAGCTGAGTAGTTGCGACAGAGACCATATGGCCCATGAAACCTAAAATATTTACTATGTGACCCTTTATAGAAAAGAAAAAAATAGATATTTTTATTTATTGCATGGGCAACATGAAGTAGGAGCATTATGAGTTCAACTTTAGATATTTTCATCCACTTAATCTTATTTAATTTATGTATTCACTTAGATTCAGTGCCAGGCACTTATCTACGCTATTAGGGTATGTCAAAGAATAAAATAGACAAATCACCACTGACCTTTAGGAGTTTGTATTCTTGTGAGAGGAGAAGCACAATAAAAATTATGTGCAATATAAAAGAGAATTAGATGTAGTGTCTTGGAAACTGAATATGGAAATATTCAACATAAATAGAGAATAGTAAGGGGCGTTAAATTTTACCAAAATAACATCATTTAGGCAAAGACCTCCTGCTAGACTCATTCAGTTCTTAGGGAACTTTTCCTACATGACTTCCCCTGCCAGCACCTTTTGTTCCTCTGCATATCTCTGGTCTTAGATTCAGGTTGAATATCATGCTATATAAATAGAAACAGAGAAAAGTAAGGGGGATTAAATTTTACTAAAATAACTTATTTTTTAAATCCATCTTTCCACGAACTTTTTGAAATACTTGTACTGTCAAATGTTATAAGTAGCTTGTATTAAATAATGGTTGAAAAATACAGAAGACATTACAACAAAATGCTATGAGTAGGAGCCATATTGTGGTAGGATGAAAAGTGAATGGAGAGGATGAGGTAGAATAAACTGTATGAAAGCATTTTAAAAATTGGGTTGGGAAAGAAGGAAAAGGCAGAGGCATAATAAAATAAGGGTAAGCATTAATTGGTTTAATTTTTAACTTTTTTTTAATTAAACTTTTATTTAATGGATATAAATTTCCAAAGTACAGCTTATGGGTTACAATGGCTTCCCCCTCCCAAAACTTTCCTCCCACCCACAACCCTCCCCTTTCCCGCTCCCTCTCCCCTTCCAATCACATCATGATTCATTTTCAATTCTCTTTATATACAGAAGATCAGTTTAGCATATATTAGGTAACGATTTCAACAGTTTGCCCCCATATAGCAACACAAAGTGAAAAAAAATACTGTTGGAGTACTAGTTATAGCATTAAACAAGAGTGTACAGCACATTAAAGACAGAGATCCTACATAATATATTTTTAAAAAATTAATTAATTTTCTATGCCATTTCCAATTTAACACCAGGTGTTTTTTTTTTTCATTTCCAATTATCTTTATATATAGAAGATTGATTCAGTATATAATTATATACTGAATTTTTAACTTTTTAAAGCTTACTTTTTAAGGAATACAAATTTCTTATTTTTTAAAGATGTATTTATTTATCTGAAAGTCAGGGTTACACAAAGAGAGGAGAAGGAGAGAGAGAGAGAGAGAGAGAGTGAGAGAGAGGTCTTCCATCCACTGGTTCACTCTCCAGAAACTGGGTCGAGCTGAAGCCAGAAGTCAAGAGATTCTTCCAGTCTCCCACATGGGCGCAGGGGTACAAGCACTTGGGCCTTCTTCTACTGCTTTTCCACAACATAGCAGAGAGCTGGATCAGAAGTGGAGCAGCCAGCACTAGAACTAGCGCCCATATGGGATGCTGGCTCTTCAGGCCAGGGCTTTAACTGGCTGCGCCTCAGTGCCAGCCCCAGGAATACAAATTTCATAAATACAACAACTTTAGGAATACAATTATTCTTCCCACCATACCCACACTCCCATCCATACTCTCACCCCTCCTCCTGCTCCCCCTCCGCTTGCCAGTCCCATTCTCCATTAAGCTTCATTTTTCAATTAACTTTGTACACAGAAGACCAACTCTATACTAAGTAAAGATTTCAAGAATTAGCTTTGTTTTGTTGTGTAAGATTGCTTTAGTAATTTGAGGTCTCGTGTGTTTCTATGTGTTTCTATGTGAATTTCAGCATCACTTTTCTATATCTGAAAAGGATGTCTTTGGTATTTTGATTAGTATTACATTGAATCTGTAAATTGATTTCAGAAGAATAGACATTTTGATGATATTGATTCTTCCAATCCATGAACATGGGATATTTTTCCATTTTTTGTATCTTCTTCTATTTCTTTCTTTAATGTTTTGTAATTCTCATTGTAGACATCTTTGACATCCTTGGTTAAATTTATTCTAAGGTATTTGAGTTTTTTGTAGCTACTATGAATGATATTGATCTTATTAGTTCTATTTCAGCCATGGCATTGCCTGTGTATTGACTTTATTTCCTTCTACTTTACCAAACTCTTTTATAAGTTCCAATAGTCTCTTAGTGGAGTCTTTTGGATTCCCTATATATAGAACCATGTCATCTGCAAATAGGGATAGTTTGATTTCCTCCTTCCCAATTTATATCCCTTTGATTTCTCTTTCTTGCCAATGGCTCTGGCTAAAACTTCCAGGATTATATTGAATAGCATGGTGAGAGTGGGCTTCCCTATCTGGTACTGGATCTCAGTGGGAATGCTTCCAATTTTTCTCCATTCAATAGGATGCTGGCCGTGGGTTTGTCATAACTTGCCTTGATTGTGTTGAGGAATGTTCCTTCTATACCCAATTTTCTTAGAGTTTTCATCATGAAAGCATGTTATATTTTATCAAATGTTTTCTCTGCCTATATTGAAATAATCATATGGTTTTCATTCAGCAGTTTGTTAATGTGATGTATCACATTGATTGTTTTGCAAATGTTGAACCATCCCTGCATACCAGGAATAAATCCCGCTTGCTTTGGGTGGATGGTCTTTCTGATGTGCTGTTGGATTCGACTGGCTAGAATTTTGTTGAAGATTTTTGCATCTATGTTCATCAGGAAAATTGGTCTGTAATTTTCTTTCTCTGTTGCATCTTTTTAGATTTAGAAATTAAGGTGATGCTGGCTTCATAGAAAGAATGTGAAAGGATTCCCTCCCTTTCAATTGTTTTGAGTAACGTGAGAAGAATTGGAGTTCTTTAAATGTCTGGTATAATTCATCAATGAAGCCATCAGTTCCAGGGCTTTTCTTTGTTGGGAGGGCCTTTATTACTGATTCAATTTCCATCTTGGTTATGGGTCTGTTTATGTTTTCTAGGTCTTCATGGCTCAATTTAGATAAGTGGTATATATCCAGGAATCTACCCATTTCTTCTAGGTTTCCTGATCTGTTGGCATACAACTTAGTAGTAATTTCTGATGATTCTTTTTATTTCTGTGGTGTCTATTGTTACATTTCCCTTTTATTGTTAATTTTATTGATTTGGGTTCTCTCTTTTTTTTGGCTAGTTGGGCTAATGGTGTGTTAATTATCTTTATTTTTTCAAAAAAAGCTCTTCATTTTGCTGATCTTTTGTATTTTTTTATTCAATTTTGTTGATTTCTTCTCTAATTTTATTTCTTTTCTCCTACTAGTTTTAGGTTGGGTTTGCTATTGTTTTTCTAGATCCTTGAGATGCAATGATATCTCTTTTATTTCATGCCCTTCTAATTTCTTGATGTAGGCATGAATTACTATAAACTTCCCTTTTAACACTGATTTTGCTGTATCCCATGAATTTTGATATGCTATGTTGTCTTCATTTGTTTCCAGAATTGTTTTTGATTTCTCTTTTGATTTCTTCTATGACCCACTGTTCATTCAGGAGCATGTTGTTCAGTCTCCATGTGTTTGCATATGTTCTGGAGATTCATGAGTTGCTGATTTCCAGCTTTACTCCATTCTGGTCTGAGAAGATGCATGGTATGACTTTGGTTTTTTTGAATTTGCTGAGACTTGCCTTATGGCCTACTGTATGGTCAATACTAGAGAATGTTCTATGCATTGGTAAGAATAATGTGTATTCTGCAACTGTAGGATGAAAAGTTCTGTAGTTATCTGTTAGGTCCATTTGGTCTATTGTGTCAATTAAATATGCTGTTTCCTTGCTGACTTTTGTCTCATTGATCTGTCCATTGCTGAAAGTGGGGTATTGAAATCCTCCAATTCTACTTTATTGGAATTTATGTCTCCCTTTAGATCTCTTAACGTTTCTTTTAAATATCCAGGTGCCCTGTAATTGGGTGCATATATGTTTATAATAGTTACCTCTTGTTGAATTGATCCCTTAATCATTACGTATTGCCCTTCTTTGTTTCTTTTTGTCATTTTTTTGTTAAAGTCTGTTTTGTCTTATAGTAGGATGGCTACACAAGCCCTTTTTTGGTTTCTGTTGGTGTAGAATATCTTTTTCCATCCTTTCATTTGTAGTCTGCATGCATCTTTGTTGATAAGATGTGTTTCTTGTAGGCAGCAAATAGATGGGTTTTGTTTTTTAATCCAGTCAACCAACCTGTGTCTTTTATCTGGATAGCTGAGACCATATACATTTAAGATGACTATTGATAAGTAATGACTTTGCCCTGCCATTTTTCAAAAAAAATATTCCTATTTTTTTACTTTCAATTTCCTTTGAACTTTTACTGAGGTGTTTCTTCCTTTACCTTCTTTCATAATGATGACCACATTTCTGTATTCTGTGTGCAGCACATCCTTAAGCACATCCTTAAGGGCAGAATGGGTAGTGATAAATTCTTTCAATTTCTGTTTGCTATGGAAGGTTGTTATTTCACCTTCAATCATAAATGAGAGCTTTGCAAGGTATAGTATTCTGGGTTGACAGTTTTTTTCCCCTTAAGACTTGGAAGATATCTCACCATTCTTTCCTAGCCTAGGGTTTCTGATGAGAAGTCCACTGTGAATCTAATTGGAGATCCTCTGAAAGTAATCTGTGTTTCTCTCATGCACATTTTAGAATCTTTTCTTTATGTTCTACTGTGGTGAGTTTGATTACAATGTGTCGTGGTGAAGATCTTTTCTGGTCATGTCTATTAGGAATTCTATGTGCTTCCTGTATTTGGGTATCCCTTTCTTTCTCCCAATCAGGGAAGTTTTCTGGTATTATTTCACTTAAAAGGCCTTCTAATCCTTTCTCTCTTTCCATAGCTTCAGGAACTCCCAGAATCTCTAAGTTGGGTCATTTGATAGTATCCCATAGATTCCCAACAGTGTTTTTTAGTTTTCTAATTTCCTCTTCTTGTTTTTGGCCTGACTGTATAATTTCCAGTGCTTTGTCTTCTAATTCAGATATTCTTTCTTCTGCTTCACCAATTCTGTTGTTAAGGCTTTCCACTGCATTTTTATTAGTTCTACTGAATTCTTCATTTAATTTTCTCTCTAAGATCTCAATTTCATTTTCTTTCATGCCCTGTACATATTTAAGAAGTTTGTGCATTTGCTTCTGATTACTTCTATGTAATCTTATGGTCAATTTTTTGAATTCCAATTCTTGCATTTCTTCAATCATCTTCACAATCAAATATTGAAGTGTTGTGTTCCTTTGGGGGCATCATGTTGTCTTCCTTATTCTTGTTCTTGAATTGGTGCATTTGTTGTTTGACATTTGTGGAGATACTTGTTGGTGTTTTTTTGTTTTTCGTTTTTTTTTTTTTTTTTTTTTTTTTTTTGGCCATGTACTATGCCTTTGTTGATAAGTGGAATGTCCGCTTTCAGTGAATATCTAGAGGTTTGTGGTGGGTGTGGCCAGGGAGCACTGTTCAGTTCTCCAGGTTGAAGGCCATGTCTAAGTTGACACACCCAGATTTGGCACAGTAAATCTCCTCTCTCTATTTTGTTAATCAGAAGGGAAATTTATTCTGCTCAGCCTGAGCTCCTCTCCTCAGAGGAGACCAGTGCCTGTGTGCTAGCCCCAGTGGGTATAATATTTATCTTCTCTGCCCCAAGGACCACACAAAGGATCTGTGCAGTCCTCAGTATAAGCTCAGATTCTCCAGCAATGTCCCTCACCAGGTAACCAGGAAGTCCTAAGCCTGTGGAATCTCCTACAGTGACTGCCCAAATTCCCAGCCACACTGTGAGTCCTCCCTCACAGCCTCAGTTTTTTTCACAGTCCTGGCACACAAATCTCCCATGGTCATGAGCTCCTAGCCCCCTTTAGTTCTCCCCGCCAGAGTCAGGAGTCTCTACTCCACTGGTTGATGGGCACAGACATGAGCTGGCACAGCTATAATGCATATCCAAAACGGCACCTGCTCCCTCAGCTTGTTACAGGATGCTGTTGTAAAGTGATCGGGGAGAGAGAAATGTGTCCCTCCTTTTTTTTCTCCTCTGGTTGGGCAGGTACACTATCCTCCAGGGGGCTCCAAGCCAGATTCCCTCTTGGCTCTTCCAATAGCTTTATTGCCAGTGGCTTGGGCTGCTGCAATCTGGTCTTACCTCACTTTCCAACATTGATGCATAGGCTTTTGGCTGCTGGAGTCCTGAGTTGTGGGTGTCCACACCCTCCACGTAGGTCCACTGTATCCCTCTAATTTGCATGGAGTTTCTTTGCTTTTTTCTCCCTAACTCTTCCCTGAGATTGCACTCTCTGCTACACTAGAGCAGTAAGCTCCCTCCCTACTCCACCATCTTCAGTTTATTTCTTGTTCACCTTTGCATTGAGTCTCTAGCCTTTTTTTGAATTGGTTTAATTTATTAAATTATTCTTCCAAAAGAATTTACATTATTAAAGCATAGTAAAATTATTTAAATATCATCAGGTACCAGCATGTTTTCTTGACCCTGTGAGGGAGATACTATTAAAACAGGTTTTCAGGTAAGGGCAATAAGTTATTGAAAGGTCAAGTAACTGTCTCCCAAATCTTACAGCAAGTAAATGGTGTGACAAGGATCCTTACTCAGATCTGCCCAATACCAATAGCCATAGTTTAAACACTTAAGGCAGGTGTTCATCAACATCAATAACCTACTGTTCCCTTCACTGTTTTTGCCTTAAATCCTCAGTGATAAATCATTTTTATCATTGTTTACTTAATGTTTTTATTTCAATCTATTTATTTCCACTATTTATTGGATTCATGTCAAGGGGTTATTTTGCATAAAAAAGCACATACTGATTGTGCTGTATCAAATACTCAATATATTAAGAACTCATTACATGAATGTTACACAAGTTTACTTAGACATGGACAAACATTATTAATGAAATTTACTTAAACAATTTAAGCTACATTTACAAATTTCATAGAACTGATTCTTTAAAATCTTTCAAATACCTTAAATAGCATGTGAATATATATATATTTACATATATATATTTACATATATATTTATTATATGCTTTATATATTATCTAGAAAAGTCACTGCTCACTTTGCCACCCATTCTACATCATAACTAATGTAAGTTTAGTTCATTTTGTCATTATTTATGTACTTGGTTTTATACTTATCTAGACTGTAATTAAATTTATTATGATAACTTTCAAAAGTTTTCTTAAATTTATTCAAATATTTCTCCAAGGTTGTGGTGATTTTACCAGACCCCCCCCCAAAAAAAAAGATACACAATGCCATTTCAAACCAACTATGCTTACAGAACCTGGATTCTAAGTTTAACAGGCTCTTGGTCAAGGTGCAACATTTGGTTACTTTTGTTCAAGTGTGACTCAACCTAAGTCAATAATGTGACACTGACCTTCATTTTCATATCTAAACTTCACTGTCTATTTTATTAAGACTTTTGATATCCAAGTCTCATTTCACTTTAAATATTTTGCTTCTTTACTTAATATATACTAAACTGATCTTCTGATATAAAGAGAATTGAAAATGAATCTTGATGTGAATGGAAGGCGAGAGGCAGCAGGAAAGGGGAAGGTTGCGGGTGGGAGGGAAGTTATGGGGGGGGGAAGCCATTGTAATCCATAAGCTGTACTTTGGAAATTTATATGCATTAAATAAAAGTTTAAAAAAAAGATATATCTCTCTCTTTCTCGTTTTCTCATTCTCTTTCTCTCTTTGCCACTCTGCCTTTTGTATAAATAAATAAATAAATAAATAATCTTCAAAAATACAAAAAAAAAATTTGCTTCTTGGGATTTAGTCCCAGAATGATGTTCTATTGGAGTCTTTGTTATATAGCATTGTGGGGCTGTCAAAAGGTTTATGAAAAATGCATGTTCTGAAAAAAATGTGTGTGGATTTCAATTTTATGTACCAAAATAATTTTATCCTTTAATTCCACTTTATGCAAACTTTTTGAAGTATCCTAATATTTACCTTCCATTGTTCTGCTGTCAAAATATATTTATTCATTTTTGTCATTATTAAAGACAAATTTTTGCCTTAATAATGTCTTATTCCAATTATAGTGCCAGTTGGAGTTGGTAGGTCATAGGAGAAATGGAATCTAACACAGCACACATTTAGACTTCTTTCAGGGGCATAAGGTATTTGACTCACATATTATCCTGAAATAAACTAAAATTTGGTACAAAGTGATAATGTGTGCTCATTAACCAACCGACCCTTTCTAACTCACAATCCACCAACATATGTATGATCAGTTTTACAGATGAGTTCTTAATGAGACTTTGGTACTGTTCCCAATTTGTTTAGGACTATATGACTGAGTCCAAGTTTCCAGTAGTTGCTAAATTCTATCTACATAGATAAAGGCTGTGTGTGTGTGTGTGATTATGTACTTAGAAGAATAAATGAAATACTCACACATAATAACATTTGTCTGATAATTAAACCAGTAACATCAAAATTTTTTTGCATTTTATTTTTACCTTGTGTACAAGCATCCTAGCCTTCTAAAACTTTTATAACTAACTTATTTTCTCTTTAATATTCACCTAATGTTTCCCAGTAGAACTTCTATGAGCCAACTTCTTTATCCTTTATGACTGCCATTGATACTCTCAGAAATGTATGTTCTTTTCTGTCCATAATAGCCTTTTTCAGAGCTAGACTGATCTGATTTTACCACAGGTTATTTTCCTAAAAGTTCTGGTTCTTCTTTGTGCAGGACATGAAAGACCAAACTTTGGATGCTAGGAATGAACATGAATGTTGGTGACAGGCAAATGCTGTGGCTGATGTTGAATCCTATTGACCATCTCAGTTTCAGAGAGCCATTATTTATTTTCTTTTTTTAAATATAACCTAGTATATGGATGTTCTATACCATAGTGAGAATGATGTTTTCATTATGACTAAGTCTATTATGTAGTCACATACTTTAAATTAGCTGATTTTAAAAGGAAACTTTATACCAGTACTTTAAATCACTACCAGTATCATTTACCATTGGTAAAAAAAAAAACCATAAAAATAATAACAAATAATTGAGTCTAATATGAATCCTTCATCACATATATACATTCTACCAAAAGATACAATGTGATGGTGATGTGAAGAATAGTGACATGAGAGCTTTGAGGGCCTAATTTCCAGTGCAATGATCATAAATGCTAGAAATTACTTTTAAAACTGCCATTTGTAATCTCTGGAAATTGTCATAAAGTTATGTTGCAAATGAAGACCCATTTATTCACGAAAATCTACTAGCCATTGGTAGGAATAGTAGAAGTTATGGCACTTGAGCCATGACATGTTCACTCTGCCCCCTAGCCTAGACCAGCATGATGGAAGCCCCACTCTATGTGGGTGCAGCCTACATGACAGCTGACTCTTCCACATCTCCCAGACAAGCTCTACAGTGATTTCCTAGAAGGAGTGGTCCATGGACATTACTCATTACCCACAACTTCCTGTTGCAGAAGATAAATCCCAGATAAGGGCAACCAAGAGGTCAGTAAATTATTTTCTCTACCCAGAAAGAATGGAGTCAATATATCCTAGGCATATCCAACTGAGGAAACTGGCCCTGATTGTCCTTCTTTGAATTTCTTTGTAAAAAGAGAGTGTACATTAGGAGAATAATCTTGAAAACAGAAGAGTTTACTGTCCAAATGCAATAACCCAAGCATGAGAGAGGGTATCACTTTGGGACAAGTGGGCCATTGTGCTTATACTCAGTTCCATATTGATGGCTTAAACATTTTCTGAGATAGAGAGGAGAGCCATAAGAGAAAATTCTGAAAGTCCTCCCAAAGGAAAATTGGTATTTTAAACAGAATATAAGGATTGTAAGGAAGTTCAAGCCTTAAAATCAATGGGTTTTTCAACATATGAAAGAGTTACCTATACCCCCATGTTCATTACAGCTCAATTTACAATAGCTAACAGATGGAATCAACTCAGATGTCCATCAACTGAAGACTGAATAAAGAAATTATGGGATATATACACTTTGGAGTACTACTCAGTTATAAAAAAAATGAAATCCTGTCATTTGCAACAAAATGATGCTACTAGAAACCATAATCCTTAGTGAAATAAGCCAGTTCCAAAAAACAAATACCATATGTTCTCTTTGATCTATGGTAACTAATAGTGTGCCTAAAAGATAATCTGTAGGAATGAAATTGACACTTGATGATGTAATGATTTTGAACAGCCCTTTCCTTGACTTCCTTGATTGTTTAGGAACAATGCTTTTTGATTGCTTGTTTTTTTTTTTTACATATTTCTTCATACTATTCATTAATCCCTCTACTTAATATAGGGTTAATCCTGTGAGTATAAATCTTTGTAAAAAATAAGAATGGGAATGGGTGAGAGAGGAGGAAGAAGGGTAGGAGTATGGATGGGAAGGAGGTAGAGTGGGAAGAATCACTATGTTCCTAAATTTGTGTGTATTCTACTTAATACTACTGGTTGAACTCTTTAACACACAATTATTCTTAGGTGTTTAAATTTAACTGAAAAGTGATCCCTGTTAAATATAAGAGTGGGAATAAGAGAGGGAGGAGACCTACAGTTTGGCACATGCTCAATCGAACTTGCCCCAAACAGTAGAGTTAGAAACGTGCCAGGGGATTCCAATTCAATCCCATCAAGGTGGCAGGTACCAATGCCATTTCACTAGTCAAAGCGATCAATTTCAGTTCACAATTGATCATGATAGGATTAAGAGTCAAAAAGATCACATAAACAAGATTAGTGTCTGCTAATACTGATAGAATTAAAAAGGACAGAATGATCCAACATGGGAAGCAGGATACACAGCAGACTCATAGAATGGCAGGTGTCCTAAACAGCACTCTGGCCTCAGAATCAGCCCTTAAGACATTCGGATCTGGCTGAAGAGCCCATGAGAGTATTTTAGGCATGGAAAGCCAAGACACTGTGGCAAAAGAAAAAAAAAGACCTAAATGAAAGATCTGTGTGAGAGTGAGATCCCAGTGGAAAAAATGGGCCATCAAAGAAGGAGATGCTTTTCTCTGAAGGGAGGAGAGAACTTTCACTTTGACTATGAATTGGAGTTGGCAAACTCAAAAGGCTTCCATAGCCTTGGCAATGCATGACAAGAGCCCCAGGTGATTACTGATGCCATAAACAAGAATGTCAATTGTTAAATCAACAATAGGAGTCACGGTACATTTACTCCCCATGTAGGATCTCTGTCCTTAATGTGTTGTACAATGTGAATTAATGCTATAACCAGTACTCAAACAGTATTTTACACTTTGTGTTTCTGCGTGGGTGCAAACTGTTGTAATCTTTACTTAATATATACTAAATTGATCTTCTGTATATAAAGATAATTGAAAATGAATCTTGATGTGAATGGAAGGGGAGAGGGAGTGGGAGATAGGAGGGTTGAGGGTGGAAGGGAAGTTATGGGGGGGAAAAGCCACTGTAATCCAAAAGCTGTACTTTGGAAATTTATATTTGTTAAATAAAAGTAAAAAAAAAGATATTTATATTCTTTAAATATTTTTTTTAAAAAGATCAATGGGATTTTGGTGATAAGCAATTCAGAGTATATCGGTAGTTCTATGGGAGTGATTCGATAAACTATAGTCCAGAAAGCATCATGAAAATAAATAAAAACTAAGAAGAGCTCTTCTGATGTCAAAAAGGAACCGACAGATTGGCTTCAAAAACTATCCAGGGGCCAATGTTGTAGTATAGCAGGTAACCCCACCAACTATGATGCTGGCATCCCATATGGGCCCTGGATGGAGTCCCAGCTGTGCTGCTTCTAATCCAGCTTCCTACTAATGGCCTAGGAAAAGAAGCGGAAGATAGCCCAAGTACCTGGATCCCTGCCACCCATGTGGAAGACCCAGGTGAAGCTCTTGGTTTCTGCAAGGCCTATCTCTGGCCCTTGTGGCCATCTGGGAAGTGAATAAGTGGATGGAATACTTCTTTCTCTCCTTCACTCTCACTCTTGCTCTGTGTGTCTCTCTCGCTCTGTAACTCTGACTTTCATATAAATAAATAAATAAATCTTTTAAAAATTACTCCTAAAGAGGATCTCAAATTTAATTGGACAAATCATGATGCTATATATGCTACCCGGGCATTGTCTAAAACAATAGGACAATTAGCTAGCAATCAGTGGAGCTTAAAAGTGGATGTAAAAGAGCTAAGTGTAAATTCTGGATTTGACAGTACAAAACCCGAGATGAAAAATGCACTACCGAGGCAAAACAATACATTTGAACAGGCAAAAGAAAGAATCAGCAAACTTAAACATATACAGTACATAATCTGAAGAACAGAGGAAAACAGAATGAAGAAAAGTTAACAGAGCCTCAGAGGAATGTAAGATACTATTAAATGCACTTAGATATTAGAAATGGGATTAGCAGAACTTTAGAAGAATCTAACAGGAAAAAATATTCAAAAATATTGTAAGAAACATCTGAAAATGTTACAAATTTGGTGAAAAGTTTTAATTCATATATTCCAAATCTTCAAGCATATTAAATATAAAGTGACCCATACAAATGCAAAATGGTGGCTATATTGGAAAAAAAGATGACAAAAATGTTAAAAAAAATCAAGAAAGAAGCAATTTGTCATGTATGAGGAAACCCCAATACAATTCATACCTTCCTTCTTTTCAGAAGCAACATGGCCAGGAGGCAGATAGCAATGCTGATAGGAAAAACCTGTCAGTGGAGAATGTCATAAGCCTAAGAACAACCTTTTAAAAGTAAAAGCAAAGTAACCAGTACTCAAACAGTATTTTACACTTTGTGTTTCTGCATGGGTGCAAACTGTTGAAATCTTTACTTAATATATGCTAAACTGATCTTCTGTATATAAAGATAATTGAAAATGAATCTTGATGTGAATGGAATGGGAGAGGGAGCGGGAAATGGGAGGGTTGCGGGTGGGAGGGAAGTTATGGAGGGGAAAAGCCACTGTAATCCAAAAGCTGTACCTTGAAAATTTATATTTATTAAATAAAAGTTAAATAAAAGTAAAAGCAAAAATAAAAACAGTCCCAGATACAACCTGATAGATCTGTGGTCAGTAGACCCACCTTAAAACAAATAAACAAAGTTGTTGAGGCTCAAAGTACAAAGAACCAACTCCCAAAGAGTGATTTTAATCCACATGACAAAACAAAATGGAGTTGAGTAGAATTTTGTCTCCCTAATACCCATGCAGCTACTTTAATGACTAAAAGTTAGTGGTTGAGTTACCAAGAATGGAGACTTGATCTAAAGATGGCATCTGAGGGGTGGAAGTCCTTGGAGGTGCACGCCCTTAGAGGGTGATTCTTTCAAGAGATTTTAATATTTCAGTTCAAACTAAGTCTAGGCTCGCTCTCACCTACCTGTCTCATGATGTGATCCCTGCCACTGTGACTGCCACACCCAGCTACCATCAGACACGGGACTGTGGGCTGCCCTCCCATAACCTCCCCTCTAAGTTGAAGAAAACCTTCTCTTTCTCAAAGAAATCCCTCTCATGTATTTAAGTCCAAGTAACAGAAAGTGGAATAATACACAGAGTATTATAAAAGTTAATTATAAATTTGAAAAGAAAATATAAATGTATATGTCTTCTACTTTCTTCTCCATCTACATCTATAAATTTTTCCCTCCCATAACTTCCTGAAATTTATCCCAGAAAAGCAAAGTATATTTAAAAAATAAAACCAAGAAAAAAACAAAGAATTCTATATATTATATCAACAGAGGAAGGGGAAACATGACCATCTTTACATACATTGAAAAATCATCTGACACCATTCAAAACTCTTTAATATTTTTAAAAAATCACTTGACAAACTATGATTAGAAGAAAACTACCCACCACTAGTATCACACTTAATGGTGGAGAAAAGAGGACATTTTCTCCCCAAGTTCAGGGAGAGTTCTTTCCAATACTGTATTGGAGATATTAGCCAGGACAATGAATCAAAGAAAAGAAACAGAAGGCATCCAGATTTTAAATGAAGAATTAAGATGATGTCTATATACAAGTAGCATGATTTTATATATTGAGAATCCTAAGGAATCTACTAAAGATCTATTAGAACTAATAAAAAAAGTGTATCAAGAAGAAAGGATATAAGATATATACTTAAATCAATTGGATTTCCAAACCCTTCCAACGAACAATCTAAAAGTGAAATTTAGAAAACGTCTATTTGCACAGGCATCAAAAAATAAAATAGTTAGGAAGTAACTTAAATAAAGAAGTGAAAATATGTTTTCTGAAAAATATAGAACATTGTAAAGAATTAAAAACTATAAGAGGAAAAACATCCTATTTCCACAAATATGTAGACAATATCATGAAAATGGCAAAACATCCAAATTTGATATTCAAATTCAATTCAAGCTCTATCAAAGTCCCAAAAAGTTTCTTTAAATAAATTAATAAACTAATTCAAAAATGTATAGGGAAAAATGCATATGGAAATGCAAGGAAATAAAAATAGTCAAAATCACTTGAAAATGAACAAAGTTGTAGTTCTCACACTTCCCAATTTCAAAACTTACTTCTCAGCTAAAGTAATTGAAACACTGTGCTATTAACACAATGATAGACCTACAGACCAATGGAAGAGAATTGAGATCCCAGAAATAAAACCTTGTATTTTTAATCAATTAATTTTTAACAAAGGCATCAACACAATTCAACAAGGGAGAAAGAGTCATTTCTCAATCAGCTGATTATCCATGTGCAAACAATCAAGTTGTATCCCTGTCTTATACAATACACAAAAAATTAACTCAAAATCATCAAATGCCTCCATGTAAGAACTAAGACATAAAATAAACATTAAATTTTTGTGATCTTCATTAGGCAATGGTTTCTTAGATATGACACCACAAACGCAAGCAATAAAATAAGTCCAAATAAATAAATTGTGCTTCATCACATTTAATAGGACTTTTAAAGGATGCTATTAAGAAAGTGACAAAGACAATCCATAAAATAAGAGAAAACATTTGCAAGTCATATATCTAATAAGTTTATAGTATAAAGAATAAATTAAGAGGCCGGCGCTGTGTTCAGTGGGCTAAAGCCCTGGCCTGAAGCGCCGGCATCCCATATGGGTGCTGGTTCTAGTCCCGGCTGCTCTTCTTCCAATCCAGCTCTCTGCAGTAGAAGATGGCCCAAGTCCTTGGGCCCCTGCACTCGCGTGGAAGACCTGGAAGAAATTCCTGGCTCTTAGCTAGAAGTTCTGGTTCCATGGCTCTGTTGTGGCTATCAGGGGAGTGAACCAGTGGATGGAAGACATCTCTCTCTGTCTCTACCTCTCTCTGTAACTTTGTCTTTCAAATAAATAAAATAAATCTTTAAAAAATAATAAATTAAGAACTCAACAAGTTTTACAATAAAAAAAAACAAGCAGCACAACTGGAAATAGGCTAAATATCTCAATAGCTAACTGTAAAAAGAACATACACCAATGGAATATAAGTACATGAAAAGATAATATTATCAGCCAAAAGAGAAATGAAAATCAAAACTTAGCCAATATCACTTCACCACTTCCTTTATAATAAAAAGATAAATAATAAAAAGCATTGTGAAGATACAGAAAAGGCAGAACCCTTATATACTGCTGGTAAGAATGTAAACAGGTGCAGGCATTTGAGAAGAGAATCTGATAGTTCCTCAAAGGAACAAATACAGAGCTGTTGTATGGCCTAGCAATTCCACTTAAGTATACATCCAAGAAATGTCCCTCACAACAAGTGTGTACACTGATGTTCACAGAAATATTATTCATAGTAGCCAAAAAAGTAGAAAAAAACACAAATAGCTATCAACTAATAAATGAATAAATCAAGTATGGCATGTTCATACAGTATTATATTAAAAAGAATTAAAAAGAATGAAAAATGGCAGCTATTGCAATATGGATGAACAATGAAAACCTCATGTTGAGTGAAAAATAAATTCATCATAAAAGACCTTATATTGTATTGTCCAATTTACAAAAGAAGCTCAGAACAAACAAATCTATGAGACAAGAAGTGGTATAGCAAGTGGTTGCTTGAGTCTTGAGGATGCTGTGAAAAGTGGGAATTGACTCTTAATGGGAACAGAGTTTCTCTTGGAACTAATGAAAAAAAAATTTTGCTCTCTTAAGTAAGCAAATTGTGTTTTAAAATTTTATCTTTTATTGGAAAGGCAGAAAGAGAGAATCTGTTATACAAATGCCCACAACAACCAGAGCTGGGCAAGGCTGGAGCCAAGATCTTCTAATTCAATCCAGGTCTCCCAAGTAAGTGATAGGGAACCAAGTGCCTGAGTGATCACCCCCTGCATTAGCAGAAGGCCGGATCAAAAGCGGAGAAGGGACTGGTACTCAGGGATTCATGTGGGAGGTGGGTGTCCCAAGCAGTGAGGTAACAGCCGTGTGAAATATCTGTCCCATGAAAGTGTTTTAAAACTGTGGTTATGTTTGTACAGTTCTGTGTAAATAATAAAAATCTCTGAATTGTACATTTTTATAGGTAAATTATATGGTATGTGAAGTATTTCTCAATAAAGCCATTTAAAAATGTGGGGATGTAATAGTTTTGAATTTTATGAAAGCACAGGTAAGGAATCTCTGTTCAGCCTGGAGATAGGGGGTTTGGTGAGCCTTGCCTTTGGACAACAGTTCTCACATTGAAGGAGGCTTCTCTGTAGGAGGATGTGGGGAGTGTGTGAGAGACAGACAGAGGCCATAGGAAAACCACACATAATTCAGAAGTAACATGAAGTCAGGTGAAGCTTGAAACTTAGGCAAAGGTAATAACACAAACAACAGGTTTTTTTAATGCCAAGTTAAAGTATTCAAACTTGGCCCTCCATAGCTATTGATTGGAATTTTGGTAAAATACATGACATGATCAAATTTGCATCTTCTGAGTCATGATGAATGAATTCTTTATGAAGAGGAGAAATAGAATGGGGAGGCTGAGACAGGATGCAGCGAAAACAGCAAAGGGCTCACTGCAGAAACACAGGCAAGAATGATGGGATGAACAACACCACAGAGGACAAAGGCAAACACTACTAGAGGAGAAGGTTCAAGAAACATTGATGCGATTGGCAAAAGGTGCTGTGATATGTCTGAAATGTGGGTAATATTGCAAAGGAAGGACAATGAGAGGGAGGATCCAAGGATTAGGCTCGGATTTGCAACAGAATGACCGCGTACTGTCTGAATCAACAAGTAAACTAAGATGCATGAGTTTAGGAAAAGCTGCAAAAATTTTTGCTCTTGAAGATCTGGAATATGTCTTTTCATCTACTGGCTCAAACATGTAGTACAGTGCAAATCAAAAATCTAACCAGACAAATTACAACGATGCCAGATTCCAAGATCCCAGTATCCAGGGACTGAAGTTCTTTGCTGTGCCAAATTCCCAAAAGCCAAAAAAGGAAATAGCCAGTGTTTGGGGGACAAAATTCAGGAAGTGGTAGCCAGGCTTTCTACTGGGTTATAAGCCAGCCCCTGTTCTATAAAATGAGGTACTTGTCAAAGTTCATGGCGACAGAATTGCAGAGGAGAGATTGATGCTACTGGAGTGGAAAAACAGGAATGCTTTGCAGAATTTTGATTTAGAGCCTCTGCTGTAAATGCCAGTTGTTCCACTAACTTCATTTTGCTAATGCAAGAACAGCTTTTGCAGTAATAACATATTTCAGTGTGAATGTCTTTTTAATAATCCTTAATTTGAGTCCTAATTCCCTTGATAGCCACTCTGAAGAGACAACTGCATTCCAAAAGTAACACACTGTGAGAGCACGTTTGAAAAAAAGACTAACTGCTCGAACACACATATACATACACAGAGAAAGTTGCGACATATATTTTAACGTGTTATATTTCCTCAATCCAATGTCATCAAAGGAATGCCCCTGAGCATTTTAATAAGCAATCACTCTGAATTTCATAGGCATAAGCCATTAGCAGCACCTTCTTTGTCATCAGTGAGAATCTGAGTAGAATGGAGGTAGAAGATGAAGATGCTGTGATTAAAAAAAAAAGCAGTAATGGGGAAAGACAAAAGAGATGGATAGAAACAAAAATACAACTCATAAAGTAACCACAAAACCAAGGCAAGCCCACAGCAATGGGGACACTTAAATATATTCTATCATGGGATCCAATATAGTTTAGGCATTTTTTTTTCATCCAGTAAAGAGAGCCAACAAGCTAAGTTGGGATCAATGAGTTAACATTGATGGGTCTGAAGTAACAAAGCTGCCCAGAAAACATACATGCCAAAAAAGAAATATGTGCATGCCCTCACCTTTCCCCTCCTGAGCCCTTGGCAGAACAAATTTATTTTTGTGTTATAGAAAATTGCTCACAGCGGCACCCCCACACTTCTCATCCATTCTCAACTGTCTTCCAATCTTCTCACCTGCAGTAATTCTTAACACTTGCTAGCAGAAGAGCACCGAGACCAGCCTTGCAAGTTGGGAACTTGTTCAGAAGTGGAGCAGCTGGGACTCGAACCAGTGCCCATATGAGATGCCAGTGCCACAAGTGGAGGCTCAGCCTACTACGCCACAGCACTGGCCCTGTCAAGGGCAGAGATCACATCTGTACAGGACCCACACCTTCTGGCCCATGGCAGGCTCTCAATGACTCTTTGTTGAATGGATGAGTAAGTGAACGAGGGGTCAATTTTTCCTTATTTCTTTTGATCATTTTTTATTCTGACCCAAAAAACAAATAGTTTTGACATCATATCATTATGATATTGGGCCAGAAGTCACAGAGGGGAACTCACTCCATGAACGAAATATCAGTGATGCCATGTTCTTGCACATTCTTCCTCACCTGGCCCTTCAGATGGGAGTAAGAGAGGCCCGTTGATTACTAAAAGGTAAACAGGAGATGTATGTATCAGTGTTCATTATGCATCCATCACGTCCTTTCCAGGCCAGGCCAAGTCTCCTGTTGGCAGGGCTGTTTGTTTAACATTCATAATACTCTACATCCCTCCTTTACTGTTCAGAACTTTCTCGACCAGCTAATTCTATCAGTGATTTTTGTTGTCTATTTCTCTGACCGTAAACTCTATGAGAATGGAGATGGTTTGTCTAATTCATTGCTCTCTTTCCTGAATCTCATGGGGAGGATGGAGGGAGATGGAGATGGAGATGGAGGAAGGGAGGAAAGCACAGAGAAGAAAGGGAAACAGGAAGGAAGGAAGAAGGAGAAAGCTTGTGACTATCTTGTGCAGAATACAGTTAAAACATCTCAGGTTCTATAAAGTAACTAAGCATTTGGACAACAGGCTGTCTCCACCAGAGTTTTTACCCTTTCATAACACAAATTGCAGTTTGTGTTCTAGGCCTCACTTCCCCCAGTGCGTGTCTTGGCACCTTTGGCTTGCATCTCTCTATCTATTACTGTGTACAGCAGAGGGAAATTTAGCTGACATCCTGTGGAATTTTTTGCTCAAGAATCGACTATGCAAATAATTGAACACAAAGAAAAGCATAACCAAGGATTCTCTAACAAAAAGCAGTACAACGTGACCATAGTGCAGTTGGCCACAATGACTAGTGTTCTATTATTTGTACACCCGTTCAAAAGCAGCCCTGCTCACAAGGAAGAGATCTCAAACATGGTGAAATATCTTCTAGCACAAGAAGTAAAAGAATTTTTTTTCTTATTTACACTGATGTTACAAGTGGCAGAATATATTCTGGTGCCCTTCTGAAAGCAACCTCTCCTTCATTTGAACTTTCCCAAGTATTTAAGGTCTGGTGCAAAACCCAATAGAACTTCCTGGAATCAGGATGCACATTCTTTATCTGTGCTCTCTCCATCATGGTAGCCACCAGCCCACCACTGAGCACTTGAAATATGGATAATGTGACTGAAAAATTGAATTTTAAATTGTATTCATTTACATTTAAATGTAAATAGCCACATGTGGCTACTGGTTTCTATATTGGACAACTCATGATGATGCCATAACATCTTTTTTAATTTTTTAAAATTTATTTGACAGAGTTAGACAGTGAGAGAGAGAGAGAGACAGAGAGAAAGGTCTTCCTTCTGTTGGTTCATCCCCCAAATGGCTGCTACCGCCGGAGCTATGCTGATCCAAAGCTAGGAGACAGGTGCTTCTTCCTGGTCTCCCACGCGGGTGCAGGCATCCAAGCACTTGGGCCTTTCTCCATTGCCTTCCCAGGCCACAGCAGAGAGCTGGACTGGAAGAGGAGCAAATGGGACTAGAATCCGGTGCCCATATGGGATGCCGGCGCCACAGGCGGAGGATTAACCAAGTGAGCCACGGCACCGGCCCCATGCCATAACATCTTGGTTAATGACAAAGGCTGGCCTCTCGTGATATACTGACCTGATTTTCCAGCATTCTGGGTAGGCACTTCTAGCACTATCTGACTATACATCAATTGATAAGCTTATAATTGTTGATACTTTAAATGTCTAAAAATCTAACCTTTAAAAAAAAAGTTGCATTTACTTACCAAAATTCAGAACCATAGAGAGAGACAGATTTTCCATCCCCTGGTTCATTCCCCAAATGAGTGTGATGGCCAGGGCTGAATCAGGCCAAAGCAAAGAACCAGTAGCTTCATCCAGACCTCCCATGTGCGTGCCAAGGGCTTGGGCATTTGGACCACTCTCTGCTTTTTTTTCAGGGTATTAGCAGGGAGCTGGGTAGGAAGTGGAACAGCCAAGACACAAACCAGTGCCATATGAAATGCTGGCATTGCAGGCAGCAGGTTTACCCACTTCCTTTTTTTTTTTTTTTTTTTTTGACAGGCAGAGTGGACAGTGAGAGAGAGAGACAGAGAGAAAGGTCTTTCTTTTCCATTGGTTCACCTCCCAATGGCCGCTGCGGCCCTTGCACTGCGGCCAGTGCACAGCGCTGATCCGAAGCCAGGAGCCAGGTGCTTCTCCTGATCTCCCATGCATTTGCAGTGTCCAAGGACTTGGGCCATCCTCCACTACACCCCCAGGCCACAGCAGAGAGCTGGACTGGAAGAGGAGCAACTGGGACAGAATCCGGTGCCCCGACCAGGACTAGAACCTGGTGTGCCTGCGTCGCAGGTGGAAGATTAGTCTATTGAGCCACAGCCCTGGCCAGGTGTACCCACTTCTATAACAAGGCCATCCCCAGTATCTACATGACTGGTTTCCAACATCTGGATTGAAATGAGCATCTCTAGAGACATTCGTTTGAACAATACAGGCTGGGAACATCTCATCTGAGATATCACTGTTAGAAGGTACATGCCTTGTGTGGAAAGAAATGTGTAACTATCAGTCCTGGTGCATCAAGGTGGAACCAAATGTGGAAGACAGTCTTGGGCAAGAGCATCGGTGAAGATTTGGGAGGTCGAAACTGAGAGAAGTCAGGGGTGGGCGCGCATTCTGAATCTTGCAAAATCAGGACATGAGAGTGTATGTGTAAGACTTGTAGACTTGTATTGTGTACACCAGACTATGCACAGGTGAAAATCTGAATGCCACTACGAGTGCTGTGGGCTGCCAATCCTTATCCCAGGTCGTGGGCAGGTAGAAACGCAGTGTCACCAGATGACTGCCCTCAGAGCGCAAATAAACTATACAAATGATGAGAAGAGTTTAGTTAGGGATGTATTCCTCCCCCACGCCCCTCCAGTCTCATCTGTTACTTAATCAATAAACGTGCCTGCGCCATGGCTTAACAGGCTAATCCTCTGCCTTGCGGCGCCGGCACACTGGGTTCTAGTCCTGGTTGGGGCACCGGATTCTATCCCGGTTTCCCCTCTTCCAGGCCAGCTCTCTGCTATGGCCCGGGAAGGCAGTGGAGGATGGCCCAAGTGCTTGGGCCCTGCACCCGCATGGGAGACCAGGATAAGTACCTGGCTCCTGGCTTCAGATCAGCGAGATGTGCTGGCCACAGCGGCCATTGGAGGGTGAACCAACGGTAAAAGGAAGACCTTTCTCCCTGTCTCTCTCTCTCTCTCACTATCCACTCTGCCTATCAAAAAATAAAAATAAAAAAATAAATAAAATAAAAAAATAAAAAATAAATGTGTATTGACTACCACATTCTACCCTGTATGTAGCATTTGTCATATACTAGTCATAGACCTTAACCTTAAGAAAGGCACATTATGTTGAGGAGGCAAACATATAAATAATAGTAAATTGCTGTATAAAAATCTTTAAAAACTAGCTTTCAAAAATCATTAGCTGGGGCCAGCACTGTGGCATAGTGAGTAAAGCTGCCACCTGCAGCATATGGCACTGGTTCCTGTCCTGGCTGGTCCTCTTCCAATCCAGCTCCCTGCTAATGAGCTGGGAAAGCAGCAGAAAGCCCTATCCTTGGGGCCCCTACACCCATGTGGGAGACCTAGATGAATCTCTTGGCTCCTGGCTTCAGCCTAGCCCAGGTCTGGCCATTGCAGCAATTTAGAGAGTGAACCAGCAGATGGTAGACCTCTCCCCACCCCCCAACTCTCTATCCACCTCTGTCTCCCCTTTTCTGTGGCTCTGACTTTCAAACGAATAAATGAATCTTTAAAAAAAAACACTAGCTTTTGCTAAATGAGAACTGAAATAAACACAGGACATTGGTACATACATGTGGGTCCAGAGACTGCTATCACCAAGCCTACTGCATTTCAATACATACATATTAAATGCATGTAAATACATGAGTGCACACATACACATGTACACGCTTAAAATGGCTTTTCATGTTAGTGAAAAAAAGCTGAGAAAAAAATGACATGCTAGGATTTTTTCTTTTGCTTCATTTTAATAGAAAACATCCATATTTTGGCTTTCCACTGTCTTTCCTCTTCCAACAGTCAAAGAAAATCATTATTAAAAATTTCTGGAAGTTTTTATTAATTCATTTTGGTTTTGTTTCAGATTCTGCATTACCGAGGATGCTAGACACTAGCCAGTGTAATAAGATGAGAATCAGGCAAAGGTTCTGAGATGCCTTCCAGGCTGGCAAGCCCTGCAGCCACACACATTTGCTAAGAGCATTAGCTTGGGCACTGGTATTGGATTGTTGACACTAATTTGGAGAACAGGGAATGTGGTCCTGACACACTTCTATTCCAGAGAGACCCCTTGATTTTATAATTGAGTTGAGCTTAAAATGTGAAGCAGATTGGCTTTGTTGGCAAGCTCAGAGCACAGGTGTGTTTATTTCTTCATAAAACAATGGTGCTCCTACACAAAACCCCAGGACCCCAGATGGATCCCCTACTTCTTTCCACACAACCTTCTCACCTGAATCACAGATGGAAACCACTTAAGTCATTTCTCCTCCTATTTCTTCTATTCCTCTCTTAGGCCTGCCTAATTATCCATGAATATTCCCTAGTTATTTTTCAAAAACATATTTTTAAAATATAGTATCTCTTAGCTTCCCAGTAGGACATATAAGTGTTTTTTTTTTTTTCTGTTTTATATCCCAAGCCCTAATGTGAATGAATAGCTGTCTTCAGTACTGGCGCTACCACCAGTTCCCTACAATTTCACTTTATTGGAAGTACTATCTTTGGTTTGACTGACCTTGGTACTGAACTTGACGCTATCCTTTCACTATATCCCTTTCCAATATATCATCCTAGTTCCCACTAAAAGCATTCCACATTCCTAGATTTCCTAGCTTGAATTATACAACCGGAGTACAGAACAGTCTCCTACTTCTGACTCAGAGAATTCATTACACAACCTCTACATTCACCTTAGGTCAATGGCAGGAGGCTTTTGTTTCAAAGTACACATGGCAAATAAAGGGAGATTTACAAGTAACTGCTATAACATGATGCCATGTATAATAATGTAAGTATGGTAACTGATCTGGGATGTAGACATGAATAAAGGGATTAACTCAGATTATAGAGCCAAGAAAGCTTCATAGATAAGGATCTTCCTTTGCACGATTTGATAGACAGATATAAAGTTCCCAATCATTTATAGAAGAGGGAGACTATTCAAGATAGGAGGATATGAAGTTGCATGTACAAAACCGTAGGTGGGTACAGGAAATTAAATATTTAATACCTACTATGTGATGGGCATTTTACTGGCAGTTTGCCTATATCATTTTTATTTATTCCTGCTGTAATACAATACAGAAGGTAGCTTTTTTTTCCTTTTTACATGGGAGGGAATTGAGGTTTGGAGAATGTCAGTAATTCACCTAAAGCCACACAAAAAGAAATACAGTCCAAATATGAAGCCATTTCCAAGGTCTATCTAGTATTTCCACAATACTCCCTTGTTCTATGGAATACTTCAAAAAGTTAATGAAAAATTGAATTAAAAGAGAAGTTCATACGCATGTATAGGAGAGGTCTGCAAAAAATTCATGGAAAAAGAATACTAGAAAAGCATCAGTTTCAACATTCTTTGCACCAAAACAGACGTATCATTCAGTTATGTTTTTTACAACTTTTGCAAACTGCCTTCATATCGTGTAAAATTTTCTCAGCTGACCTGAATTGGCTGGCTGTGCCAGCACCTCCCCAACACATACACACACACACACACACTTCTTTTACAGTTGTCAGACAATACAGCAGCAAACACGATGTCACTGAGGCCATGACGCCTCCTTGGAATTCCATAGATAGGCTCTGGGTGCCCGGGATGTCCACGTGCCTTTCCTGTGGGATGTCAGCTCCTTCAGGGGACTCTGCCTGCCTTGGCCATCACTCCCAACTTTTAGGGACACTGCAGCAAAGTGACACAGCTGAGCATAAGGTTACATCCTGCTTGACTTTCTCCAGACTCTCGGGTCTGGAAATCAGTCCAAAGTCAGGAAAGTCAGTGGTGCTTTTCCTGGTCATTAGGTTTATCCACTCTGCGTATAGTATGCGCTCCATTAAAGGAGCTGTGTGATATCATAAGAGAAACAAAACAGCAGTGAGAACGAGAGGAGCAGCTGCTCTGCAAATCATACAATCACTTCCTAGAGGGAGGGGGAGCACACAACCAGAACCTTCAAAGTTAAATCACTTTTTCACCTAGTTATCCCCACTCCCTGTTCCCACCAAAGCTGTGGTGGGTGGGTCCTAACTTGATGTAAGATGTCAATTTCCCGACCTTTGTAGAGTTGCCCTTGGAATCTCTTTGTGGAATAAAACCAATGTCTCTTGGCCATGGCTGGCCGGTTCTGGTGATAAGAAGCCCAGGCGGATGGGTTCCATCCCAGTGACACCCAGTCAACCATGCTCCGGCCCTTTCCATTCATTCCACACCATTTAGTGAATATATGCTAGGTACCAGACAAGTGTGAGGCAATAAGCAAAATGTAAAGAACCCTGTTCTGACTCTGCAGGAGCTAGCACCGTAAAAGCAAAGACAACAAGGGCAGCAGCATAAAGCAGACAGAATGAGTCTGTGATGGAGGAACAAGCCAAGGGCCCTGATGCAGCAATCCCAGAGCCCCTGCTCTTATCCAGAAGTGGGGCATCGTCCCAGCAGAATTAACTGTACAGTGGGGAAACCCTGTGGGCATGGGCATTTGTGCAGATACTCACTGAGATACATGTTGCTGGGCATGACAGAGTCCCTCTGCCAGGCATCTTGGAGGCACTTTGACTATTTGAGTTTAGAGCCATGAAACAACCTGGAAATTTCAATGAAAATTAGCTCCAGAGGTGGAGGCTTGCTTCTGGAGTTAAAAGCCCCAAGACAGACTTCAGCCCAAGCCATCAGCTCCTCTTCGAAAACCCTAATAAAATAAGTGAGGACCAGTAGAGGTTTCAGTCTGATTCCTTGGAGTGCCGTAGCTGAGGCACAACTCCGCTCCCAGTTCAAACTCCCAGCTGATGCACCCAAGGAGGTGATAGCTTACATCCTTGTATCCCTGTGCCCAAGTGGGAGACCTGGATTGAGTTCTCAGATCTCAAGTTCAACTTCATCCAACCAGCCCCAACCATTGCAAGCATTTGGAAAATAAACCAGTGGACGGTAAATCTCTCTCTGTCTTTCCTTCTCAAATATATAAATAAATAAATAAACAAGCAAATAAATAAATAAATCTTGCATCACAGGATGTTTTTTTTTCTTTTTTTTACTTAATAAATGTGAATTTACAAAGTGCAACTTTTGTATTGTTGTGGCTTCCCCCCCCCCAACCTCCCTCCCTCCTGTGGCCCTCCCCTCTCCCCCTCTCCCATCCCGCCCTTTATCGAGTTTCATTTTCAATTGCCTTCATATACTGAAGATCAACTTAGTATATACTAAGCAAGGATTTCAACAGGCTGCACTCATACAGCCGCACAAAGTATAGGGTACTGTTAGACTAGTAGTGTTTTTACGTTTCATAGTAAAACACATTAAGGACAGAGATCCTACGTGGGGAGCATGTACCCAGTGACTCCCTTGTTGATTTAACAATTGGCACTCTTATTTATGACGTCAGCAATCACCCGAGACTCTTGCTATGAGCTGTCTAGGCCATGGAAGCCCCTTGAGTTCACCAACTCTGAACTTGTTTAGTCAAGGCCGTATCACAGTGGAGGTTCCTTCCTCCCTTCAGAGACAGGATGGTTTTAAGAGCTGGATGTAACCATCTCAGATAACACACACAAAAAATAAAAATATGACAATACACCTTCCTCGTTTTGCTTCCACCCAAAAATTGAGTTCCACCTTCCCAGGTATATAAAACTTTGACTTCCTGAGTGATGGATTTCTTAGAAATCCACAGTGATTATTTGAACACTAATTTTATTCTGATGTCAGAATATTTCTTCCAGTCATCCCCCAGGAGGTGTTGTGGGACAGTGTTTGAGATCTACATTATCTTCTTTCTGGTAATCTATAGTCCTGCAGAACATTGGAGGGCTGAGCTAACAGACACGGCATCTGCTATACAAACAGGCAGCTCACGTTCAGGCTGAAGATTAAACTATACCTGCCTATAGCTACAGCTTTGTTTACAACCCCTACATGTTAACTGTTGCCATTTAGCAAGCCTGGGTGCTATAATTATTACCTGAAGCAAATAATATAGTTAGCACTTTATAAGAAATGCAAACTCCTCACCCTTCCTTTGGTTCTCAGAGCAATACCATTAATTATGACAAATTCTTCTGATATTTGTGTGACTGTGGTAGGCAATTTCTTAGGCATTTCTCTGCAATTTGGCATCAATCATTGTCCACTTAGCATAAATTAGGGCAAGACTCCATGGCTGGATTTCATCACTTATTATGCCTCATTCAGGGGAGCTAATTCCTTAAAAATGTATTAAATTGTTTCTAAGAGCTTTTTTTAAGCAGTGCATGTTTTAGTTCTGTGGTTGTTCCCCATGTGCAGGACTCTTGCAAGAATTTTCAGCTCTTCTGTTTTCCAGCCCCAGGAGAAGGAGTCTTCCTGGAAGACTCTTGGAGCTTCCACATTCAGAGCCCTAGCATCCTTTTCCACAACGTTCAATTCAACTACCTCTGCATCATAGCTAATCATCTATTGCCCTCTTTCTATTCAGAGCCCATTTAATGAGCCAGACAAGGCTGATTTGCAAGACCATAGTACCCCCTTATCCATGGTTTTGTTTCCCACAGTGTTACTTACCTACAGTCAACTGCCGTCCAAAAACATGAAATGTAAGGTTTCAGAAATGAACAATCCATGAATTATAAGCTGCTCAGTGTTCTGAGTGGTGAAATATTGTGCTGTCCTGCTCTGTCCTCCTGGGACATGAATCATCCCTTTGTCCAGTAGCCCTCCTGGTTATCAGATTGACTGCTCGGTGCCACGCTGCTTGTGTTCAAGTACGAAGGTCAATAGCTGCCTAACGAACGGTGCATCCATTGCCTCCGTCCTTCACCTCGCATCACCCCCTCACTTAGGCACTGTGTAATCTCATATCATCACAGAAGGTGACTGTAGTGCAATGACGTATTTTGGGAGAGATGGGAACCATATTCACATCACTTTTATTACAGCGTGTTGTTGCAATTGCTCCTTTTAATTATTCCCTGTTTTTCATCTGTTGCTATGCCTGATTTATAGACTAAACTTGATCATAGGTATGTGTACATAAGGAAGAGTATAGTATATGTTCACTGGGAATCCTGGGTTGTACTACTATAGTCAAAATTGTGTGAAAGTACTGGACTAGTTGATTGCTTCTCTTTGGTGATTTTAAATTCTCCTAGTAAGCACATTCTAGGAAGGAGGAGACGAGCAATCAGATGAAATGAGGAAGAACTTAGTGAGGAAATACATCTGACCCTTGCTTTTCTTCATTCCTTCCTAGAAATTTAAAACAAAACCCTCAAGTTGTCTCCAAAAATGTGTCTGACGGCTCTCCGGAGTAATAGGGCAATGTAGAGGAATCTCCTTGTTTATTTAAATTTGCACTGAGTGTTGGAGAAATCTTAGGGCTCCCATGATACAATAATTTGTCAGTAATCATTGATAGAGTGATGTTCCAGAACCAGAGAAGACACAGATGACGTTAAGCCAGTGTGAGCTATAACCCATGCAGGAGGCTGCAGACTGTGTGCTCTGACACTTCTGTTGCCGAACAGGACAGAAAGATGACAATTCCTGGAGCCGACCTGCCTGAAAATAGCTTCTATACTGGATCAGAGATTGAAACAAAAATAGGTCTGGATAAATTAGTGAGAGTTAACAAAGAAGGTGAAAGCTGAGTTGCAGCCCGAAGATCTATTGTCGGGGCAGGTGAGACAAAGGGTGGCCAGGAAACACTTCATGAACCAGGGAAAAGGCTGTCCTGCTCTGTAACTGTGTCCAACTGGAGAGTGTCACTCCATTTGACACCAGCTTACTGAAACCAAAATTACCATGTTCAGGTCCTTTCAAGCCCAGGACCCTAAAACAAGGCAACTACTACAACTGAAGCAGAAGGGGTAGGAAATTCCACTGTTACATGATAACTCCTCTATAGACTTATCCCATATGTGTAGAGCATGAAGAATCCTGACTACTTAGTGGAAAACATAAAGACTTAAGATGACAAAGACCAACCGCTTCATTTTATAAATGAATTTGGTTCCTGGGGGAATTCTGAACTTAGTGTAGCCTGTGGTGGCTGAGAAGTTCCGCTCCAGTCCCAGGCTCCTTTTGTATTCTGTGTTTATTACTCTGCAATCACTGCAATTGTTCTTCTCTCCCTTAAAAAGGAAAACCTCTTTAGATGCCAAGGTGTTTATCCTTTCATATGAAAGTCCTTTCTCCATATTAAGAGTCAGCCATATTCTGAGGTCTAGCCCCAGTTTCACTTGCTGGTTCTAGGAACCAGTCATGGTGTCTCCCTACTTCTGAATTCACAAAGCCCAACCCCTTATAACATGAACAGCTCTTCTAATCAAGTGTATTTGTTGCTAATCTGGCCCTCAGCCTCTCCTCTGAAGCTGCAAGTATTTAGGAGAATGTTTGCTGAGTCTACAGGTACAGTGAGTTAGAGAATTATATGTAATAGAAATACACCTGTTGGTAGATACACAAGGTTTCAGGGTCTCTGTCTCCAAGGAGACGGTCATCTAAAACAGGGGATTATCTAACCTTCTATATGATAAACCTCTCCAGAATGAGAACCTGTGTTGTTCCTGTTGGTGTCTTCTCTCAGTTTAGCACAATACCTTTACATAATATGCTCCCTAAATATCTTACAAATTTGTCAAACTATGGTACCAAATATACCAATATATATTCATCCAGAGGAGGTTGAGTTACAAGTAAAATGGAAAAGTGTAAAATATATCTGAAGGTATTATTTCTAAAATGCATGCCAGAGCATTTCCTGGGTTATGTAACTCAAAACATATTAATGACTATTGCCATTATTACTGCCCACAATGTGTGAGGCACTCAACAGGACTTGGGACATTACAAAAGTATGCTGCTCTGCCTAAAAGGAGCTGCCAGTTGAGACAAGATATTCTCCCTCTAAACTCACTGTGAAACACTGGCAGGTCTGATGGATTTGCCAAGCTAAGCTGGCTTTGGCGGGAACTAAAACCATTTGTCAAACTCTAAGGAGTGCACGCATGAGCATGTATGGGAGATGGAGTTTAACATTGCTTAGAATGTGAATCAAGAACTTTTAGGCAAAGCCAGATAAACCAGAAAGGAGATAGCCAAGGACACTGTAGTGGGCAACACAAATTCCTGTGCAATTGCCTCTGATTAAAGATTGACAACAGGGAAAATTGACATCCTTGATTTATAGACCCTGAGAGTGCCAGGTTCCTGTAGAAATGGCCCCAGCCTCAAATTAAAACAGCTATTTTCAGGGATGAAAAGAGACTTGAATCCCCCAAACCACCACTCTGGCCCTTTGTCTCTTTTTTGAAGATTCAAGTGCTTGGGAAAATGTTTGCTGAGTCCACAAATACAGTGAGTTGGAGAATTGCATGTACTAGCAACACACCTGCTGGCAGACACACATGGTCGCCGGGTCTCTGTCTCCAAGGAGACTGTCATCTAAGACAAAACTGCAATCAGGAATAGAGGACATAATTTTAAGGAGTGTGAACAGTCACTGAGAGGGAAGGGTAAATTAGAATTTATCCATGAAGTCTGCAGAAGTGTTTGAGGACAAACTCGGGCTGAGCAGAGAGGAAAGGACATAGGGACACTGTAAGTGCAGCAAGCCACTGTCTGCCCGCTGTAGACACCCATTAACTATGGTCTATTTCCATACTGGCCCTAACTCTGCCTTATACTGCATCATGACGGTTGTTCATTAGCATCTCTACCTAATCCTCCTTAGGTTATCATGCAGTATGAAACACCTCTGCTGAACCATTTCTGCCAAAGTAATACCAATAGATAATAATTATCAGCTGTTTGGTTGTTAATGAGCATTGTTGTAAACTTTTCCCACATATCAATTTAGTTAACTCTCATAAAAACACCAAGAGGTAGGAAACACCATTATTCCCCATTTCATTAACAAGAAAACTGAAACACAAAGAGGTTAGGTAACCCAGCTGAGGCCACATGGTTGGTAGATATGGGAGTTAGGACTCTAATCTAAGCTGTCTAGTCCAGAGACTACACTTGGAAGCTGTATAGAATATAGTGGCTTGACCTGGGAATGCCAAAGGCTGCTATTATTCCTGAAGAAGATGCATCTGTGGTAAACTCTCCTACAGGGATTGGTCAGTTTATTCACTGAGGTTTAATCCAACGACAGCCAGCACTTCCATTTTCATGCAACGGTCAGATTCCATTTCCTCCTCCAACTTCCTGTGGCTATTGTCTGGCCTGGATCTGGGAAGGCAGGGAGACTACAGCTTCTGGGCTTTTGCTCACATCTCCCACCCACTGCTGTTGTTGATGACTCTGTGGGGTGTTGGGTAGGGAACAGGGAAAAGAGAAGAATGCAAAATTTGCCAGCATGGAAAATTCTTATCTCACTGCATGTTCTTGAGGTGGTAGACATTTCAGCTAATGCTTTAGTATATAGATTTTTCACTGGATTCTGGGAGTCTCCTGCTGGGTCCCTAATTCCACATCTAACATTTATTGAACACATATTTTTAGTCAAGTCCTATAATAAGTGTTCTAGACTTATTATTTAAAGTATCCTTCAGAAAAATCCCATTATGTAAGTATTATCAGTATTCATGTTAAAGACAAGGGGATTGGTATCTCAGTTCTAAATGCAATTCAGTGCATAGTTGAGCTTGTAATCACTTCAAGCAAAGAATCTGAACATCTACATAAGCTATCTGCATTGTTGCTGACATGACTTTACTCTGAAGAAATTCTAATCTGGTTTCCTGCCTCCTAAAAATCTATTAAGTCAACATTTTTAAAAGCCATCAGAGGACTCTTTGCCACCAGATCTGGGCATTTAGTTCAATTGAGAATTCCATCTTATAGAACAACTTTGATTGCCAGGAGGCTATGGCAACACTTGTTCTCTGCTTCCTTCTCATTGGCTGCAGCTTCCCAGTTGCCCCTTTGTTTTTCCTGTAACTGGCCTCCAAATGTTGAGATGTCCTGGAAGGGTCTCAGTCCTGGGCCCTTTTCTCTTCTTTACTTCAATTCTTTCCCTAGGAACTCAAAATAATCTCCCTGTTCATTCAGAGTAATGCCTGTAGTATCATGTATGCTGATGACTCCCACATCTAAGTCTTGCAAGTTAACCTGAGTACCTGACTTGCACACTTTCACTGAGAAAACTTTACAGGCATGCCAAACAAAATATATTCAATATTGAGCTTTTGACAACCTTCACTAATCCAAATCAAGTTTTTCTTGTCTTTTCCAATTTGTCCTATTACAGATCATCACATCATACGAAACTAAATACTATTGTTACACCGCCCATAAATGTCTCTTATCCTCATTCTCCTCTCCTCCATCATGCAATCCCAGTGGTTTCCCTTTCAAAATGTGCGTCAAATACGTTCAATCTGCTCCAACTTTATGATCGTCACTCCAGTCCGAACCACTGTCTTTGTTTCTCTAGGTTACTGTGGCAGACTCTATATCATCTCCCTGCCCAACTTACATGCTATCCACTTACACAGTGACAAAAGTGATCTCTTAGAAGCGCAAATGTGATTACATCACTCCCTGTGTTAGCACTTCTCAATACTATTCCATGCTACTTAGAATAAAACCTATACTTCGCTCTGTGGCTTACTTGTTCTTCCTTTTCATCTCAATCTCTAACTTTGCTTAAATCTCACTGTCTTCTCTTTAATTCTGGGCATTTCTAGAAATTTACCTTTGCTGCCCATTGTCACTTTACTTTACACTCTACTGGTACCTTCTTCAAATATCCATTTGGGTAAAGACTTTTCCAAAAGGTCATTGCTGGCCATTTGGTTTGAAATGTTTTCCTCTAGTTATTTTCTATCTAATCAATTTCTTTACAGCATTCATAATATTATATAAATATAAATGACTGGTTTTATGTGTGTGTTTGCTTAACTGTTGGTCTCCCCATGAGTAAATGAGCTTTAGGAAATAAGTGTCTTATCTATCTTTTTAATTAAAATATTCACATAACTTCTTACACAGTAAGTAATTGATAAATATTTTTGAGTGAGCAGATGGTTAGTTAGATGCATGGACAGATAGATGAATGGATGGGGGGGTGGGTGCATGGTTCATAATATGTGGATAGATGGACCAGTCCATAAAGAATATATATAGAATCTGACAACAATGAATATACTAAAAAAATAGTAAGTTGGAAAATTGACCTGTTTTCCACTGACACCCAAGTTTTCTACAAAAAGCTGAGCCCACATTAGCAGCTAAAACCACACACTCTTATTTATTCCAGCTAAGGATCTTGATGGAAGCACAGATCTGGGCAATCGGGGCATCAGCTATGCCTACAGCAGCCCAAGAGAATGGCATTGGAGGAAATCAATCTTTCCTTCTAAACAAAGGTCTTCAGCAAGCCTTTAGGATCCTGAATGATCCTAGCACCAAAGCTCTACTTGGAAGATTTTAATCCAAGAAAAATGATTTTAATACGCAACATGCTGTGAGGATATTTATTTTGGAGCAGATTGAGCTTAAGTCAAATACTGTGCATTTACAACCAAAGTGATTAATAAACAGCCACAAAATTTTGTTCTTTTTATACAATACACTCAGGAAAATGGATGGATTTTATTATTATACTTATTATTTTTTATCAGCAAAAGTAAAAAAAAAAATGTGATTTCTCCCATCCCTCCCAAGCTGTAAAATGAGAACAGCAGTATGATTATATATTGCTGGAAAGAGACGCAATTGTAGAGAATTATAAATCATATTCCTTTGTTTGGTTGGCATTTGGTGTTTATTTATTTCTAATGCAAAGAGCAGGAGATTTACCATAATTTGCGTTCTGTAACCTGCAGTACATGTGACACAAGAAAAAAATATCTATTAGCAAAAATATGTTTTGCCTTTCTGGGCTGAAAGCAAAATAGCACCAGATTGAAATATTCATCTGTTTTTCCTGCCTGGATTTATTCCTTTTTGTGATTGTCCTCTACCCTTAAAAAAACAAACAACAACTCTAAGGGATTTTCTAAAAAAAAAAAAAATAGACCGCTTAAAAAAACAAAGCTTTGTTTTCTGGCCTGCTTTTGCAGATCATTAATAACTGCAGTGATGCACTTCTTTCTAAAGAAAATAATGATTATCTCTCTTAGGTTCTGTTCGTAAAACAAAACGCAAGAGACTAAGTGTACTTGTAAAGATTCTAAGGGCAGAAAAATAATTCCTAGGAAATAATTCCATGGCATTATATGCACCCAAGGTAGGAACATTGTCTAAGGGAGACTTCTTAAGGTGGGTTTATCTATGCTCTGCCTTCTAAAATCACATTTCCTGGTAGTATTCAAGCATATGAAGGAATAATGCATAAGCGGTTGAGCAGGTTTTGTGATCATCTCCTCTGTATCCACTCAGGGCACATCAAGAGGATATATATTTAAGTTTTGCTATAAAATCTTTAAGCTATACAATTGGTAAGTCTTCTAAACTCTGAGGATAAAAAGATATGAGACTCTGTTCCTAAGGGAGTCTTCCTATTATAATCCCTTCCAAACAATTTTAGTTTTGCATTATACAGCCAATGAAATACTCAAGAGCAAATATAAAACAAGTCAACCCACATGTCTCTTTGTGAGTGATGTATATATTTATGTACATATAAAGTGGCACTGAGATGTATATACCCATACATATAAATGATAAAAATATTCATAATAAAAAGATGCTCAAAATTGGATAAGGATACTTGAGAAGTTTGTGGTAAAATTTGTTTCAGTCATGTGTGATGTGACAATGAAGCTTGACAGGATAACAGCCAGGAAGAGACAGAGTATGCAGGTTCTGAAGAAACCAATACTGAGCATGATATTCAACCTGAATATAACACCAGAGATATGCAGAAGAACAAAAGGTGTTGGCAGAGGAAGTCATGTAGGAAAAGTTCCCTAAGAACTGACATGAGTCAAGCAAGAGATCTTTCCTATAAAAAGTACCTGAGAGCAAATAATTAGGAAAGTTTGAAGAATCTGCAGAAGAATTTGTTTCTTTGTGCTTGAGTGCGTTCATGTTGGCTCTAGCTCCACGGAATCCTCTAGACACCGTGCACCAACACTCTGCTGGTTTTGAAGGAGAAGTGATTGACTGGGTGGGTTGCTGTGAGTTCAATTAAATCAAGAATAGGCTCGTGTTTTAATGAACACACACACACACACATACATAGTGACTCTCTAACCCTTTAATAATTGTATCAGTGCCTTGGGTTGGTAATCTATTGCCATGTAACAAACCAACTGAAAATTTGTTTTGTTATACCTATGGGAACTACAGGTAAGGAATCTGGACAGCGCGTATCAGGAGTAGCTTGTTCTGTTGTCTGATGTCTGGGACCTCAGGTGGAAAACCTCAAAAGCTGATATGGCCCATTGGCTTGAGCTGGAATAATCTGAAGACACCTTCAAGCTCACTTCTGGAAGTTGGTACTAGCTGCTTGCAGAGACCTCAACTAGACGGCCAGCCAGAGCACCCAACCATGGCCTCCCCATGTGATCTCTCCACATGAGCTGGTTAAGGCTCTCTCAAGCCTGGGGATTGGATTTCTAGAGCAAGTATTATAAGTCAAGGGAAAGGTGCAGAGAATTATTTTTATCCAGTCTTAGAAATCAGTATTCTGGTGCATCCAGTTGATGGTAGAAGTCAGAAAATGTGCTGAACTTCAAAGGGAGGGACATAGAAACTACCATCTGGTTGGAAGAATGTCAGTTTTCACAGGAGGAAAAGCTGTGAGATAAGAGATGCAGTGGCTATATTGGGTAATACACACTGTTCCATCAGCTAATCAATAGGAAGAACATTTACTAACAGTAGAGTAGTAAAGAAATATCAGGGTTAGGCTACAGCCCATGATGCTGGCATCTTATGAGTGCTAGTTCAAGTCCCAGCTACTCCACTTCTAATAGCTCCCTGCTAATGCACTTGTGAAAGTAACAGATTATGGTCCAATAATTGAGCTCCCAGCATACACATGGAAATCCCAGATGAGGTTCCAGTCTCCTGGCTTCTACTTGCCCAGCTCCAGCATTAAGGCATCTGGGGAGTGAACCAGCAGATGGAAAATCTCTCTCTGTGTCTCCCTCTCACTTTATCTCCCTTTATTTCTCTGTCACTCTGCCTAGCAAATACATAAAAATACAAAATCTTAAAAAATAAATTGGTAAATATCAAGCTACCAATAGAATATATTCAAGATTCTCCCACTCAGCTGAATTTGACAGTTCAATACATCAACCAGCATGATCACTTCTGCTTCCCCACTTTGGGGGTCTCTGCATTACTACAGGCCACTGCTAAGAACCAAATCATTGAAAGATAAGAGTAGATCTAAAATTACTTGCTTACAAAGGCTGAAGGCCTGTGTATATGCTCTGGAAGTCATTAAAGCAAGAGGGTGCAGGGTGCAGCATTTGAAGAAGCCTAGAATGGTGATGAAAGCTGGTGATGGGTGCTGTAGATCAGATCTCTCAAAGAGAGACTAGTTACACTGGCACAGACTGCATCAACATACTCACCACTTCTCCACAACTGTGAGGGGTCAGAGAGTTGGATGATGGTTTTTCTGTCCACCTTGGGTAATGCTGGGACCCTCCGAGACATCAATTTTCATGAGGACCACCTTTTCAACAGGAAGGCCTGTTAGACCCTCCAAATCAGCTCTCCAGGGTGCTTCTCATCCCACTTAACCCACCCATCACATAACAGTCCAGGTGTAGGTTTCACTCATAGCTGTTCTGATTCGGAATCTCCCATCTTCTTACTCTTCAAGTTCTTCAAACAAACTGAGACTTTCAGTTCTTTAGCCACCCATTTTCACCTTATCTGCCATTCTTCTCTCTTTTCTTCCTATCTTAGATTAGTCCCTTATTGCCTCAGATTATATGACCTATCTCTTTAATACTACACTTAACAAATCTCCCTTTTTTTACTGCTCCTTCTCCTAAGGGCTGTCTTTGGAATGCAGGACTAAGAGTAGTTCTTTATTCCACCCCTATTCTAAGTCCTCCTGAGGCAATGCCTAAATGAGGGAAAAGAGAAAATCAGAGAACTACTTACATAGAAATAAGTTGGCCAATATTGCCAAAAGAACATTCAACCACATGAATTATTTCAAATAGTATCTTAAAGATAAATTTGCTACTGACTGTAAAGAAGAAACCAGAGTCTTAACAGAGCCCACAACCTCAGTCCTATCTCCTGCCTCTGCATGGTCCAAAGGCTTCTGATGGGTCAGATCATGTCATTCCTTCTTCCATACTTCAAGTTGGCAAACCTGACCTGTAATCACCCTGGGAATCTGGCTTAGCTTCCACACCTCCTGCCCATGCTCTCAACATCCTGCCATTTGTGACTTAGAGTTTCCCTAGACAATTGCTTGCTTACCTCTAAATTTGTCTGAAAGAGAATGATAGGTTCGTGAATGCCTGCAAGGGTGGGGTGAAGTGAGAGAGGAAAGTGGAAAACCCAAATCCAGCACCCCAAGGGTGCACATTGGCTCGGCATTTGTATCCCAGCACTCTCCAGCAATCACAGCTGTAACATTGGCAATTGTTACGGTTTGCATATGGTTTGAGTATGTACCCTCTGGGTTCAGGGAGGGAAGCTATGTCCCCATTGTGGAAGTGCTGAGGTAGTGGAAACTTTAAGATATAGGGCCTTGGCCTACATTATGGTACAATGGGTTAAGTTGTCACCTGTTTCACTGGCATCCCATATCAGAGCACTGGATGAATCCTGGCTGCTCTGCTTCCAATCCAGCTCCCTGATAATGCACTTGATAAAGAGAGCAGACAAAGCCCAAATAATTGGGCCCCTGCCATCCACAAGGGGAGCTGGATGGAGTTCTAGTCTCCCGATTTTGGCCTGGCTCTGCCCTGGCCATTGTGACCATTTTGGGAGTGAACCAGCAAATGGAAGATCTCTTTCTCTGTTTCTTTCTTTCTATCTCTCTTTCACTGCACCTTAAAGAGGTAGAGCCTAAGGGAAGGTGTTTAGGTCATTGGCAGCACCACGGTCAGAAAGGATTAACGCTGGTCTCATGAACTGAGTTAATTCCTGCAAGAACATGTTATTATAAAAAAAACAAGGCTGGCCCCTTCTCATTCTCTGTCTCCTTGTCTTGCCATGGGATGTCTTCCACGGTGTTCTCAACACCGTAATGTCACCTGCTGTGAGGCTTCCCCAGAGCCAAGCAAAAGCCAGTGCAATGCTCTTGGACATACAGAACTGTGTGCTAAATAAAACTCTTTTCTTCATACAGAACTCAGTCTTAGCTACTTTATGATAGTAACAACAGACAAATAAATGAGACTATGGGTGCAATTGACAGTGTTGAATAAATCTGACATTCATCCAAGGTGAAGCTTTGAGAGAAAAACGTTAATTTCTAATAAGTAGTCTTTTTCTGGAAGTTCTTAAGAGACAATTATTGCCTTCAAAATAGGAAAATAAATGAGGATAAATATCTTAATATTAAGAGTCACTAGCCAAACCCTTTCCTCTTTTTTACTAGGTGATCTGTCCCATACACACTTGCTGACCACCGGCTGCAGATCTCAGTTCCGTCCTGTAGCAAACTCAATACACAGTAGACATTTGTTCTCCATCTGAGCGCAGAGGAAAGTCCACAACCTTCTCCCTTTCAAAATCCAATCTCTTCCTCATTTATCTCCCTGTCAAACCTGCCAGTCTCCAGAGGCTGGAAGGAGCAAGATAACAACATGGCCCCACCATAGTGGATAGCCTGTCAGTTGCCAACCTGGGCCCATGGTGGCTGGCCCTTCTATCTGTATTAGAAATCATAGCAATCCATTTAGGCACCACTGTTCCTTCCAGGCAAAAGTGAGATAACACAGTTGGCCCATTAACATTGCAGCTGCATAGCAGATTAGACACGTTGTGCTGTGCCGCTTGGTTAAAACATCCATGAGGCATTTATGGAATTAGGTGCTGGTGTTGCAATGAGCTGGTGTACTGTTTACAATCATTCCCTGATACAGACGATCACTTTTGGTTTCAGGTGTAGATTGGGTGGCTGAAAGCATCTCCCACTAAGTACTTTTTATATAGCTCCTTAATATAATATATGCAAAACATATAAATATATGCTGCATATATACATTATATATATATATATAGATAGAAAAACTGTAGGATTATTCCATTAATATAAAAAAGTGATGGTCTTCATCAAGTCTGTCAAGGCAGTAAATCAATAACTTACATAAAGAAAGTGTGGCTTCATAACTCCAGGGCTATTGATTGGCACAACGCATCCTAAAATTCCCTAGAGGACACGAACTTTATGTAATTCTCCTCCTGCAACATTAAGCACCATGACATATGCTTGCAAGGCTCTTTGATTTTAATTCATCCTGAGAAATACATTCCACTTTTATACAAATACCTCATAGATATTTGTGTATAAATGTTTTAAAGATCTTAGGATAAGCACAATACAAGTGTGCAGAAACTACTTCCACTTTTACTGCACATCTTAAATGTAAAAAAGAGATGCTCTTGGCACACAGACTGAGCATATTTCTAAATCCTCACTAAGGCTGGATTCTGGGGTTCTAGCAGGGATGGGTGATACATGATAGAGAGGACCTGCAAGTGCAAAAATAACGAGCAGCAGCTGAGGGAGTCAGGCCAAACATGGAAAACACATTGTTCCAGGTAAAAGCTGAAAGTTAACTGTATTTTAGCTTGGAAATTGGAACAAGGTGATATATGGCATAGGAGTTAAAGTAGTAGGGGAAAAGTGAGACTTATGCTGGTGAGACATACTTAAGAACTCTTCTCGGCTTTCCATGCCTGCTATACTCTCATGGGCTCTTCCGCCAGATCCGAATGCCTTGAGGGCTGATTCTGAGGCCAGAGTGTTGTTTAGGACATCTGCCATTCTATGAGTCTGCTGTGTATCCCGGTTCCCATGTTGGATCTTTCTCTCCCTTTTTGATTCTATCAGTTAGTATTAGCAGTTACTTGTCTTGTTTGTGTGATCTCTTTGACTCTTAGACCTATCAGAGCTATCAATTGTGAGCTGATATTGATCACTTGGACTAGTGCGATGGCATTGGTACATGCCACCTGGGTGGGATTGTGTTGGAATCCCCTGGCACATTTCTGACTACACCATTTGCGGCCAGTCCGATTGAGCACGTTCCAAATTGTTCATCTCCTCCCTCTCTTTTTCCACTCTTAGATTTAACAGGGATCACTTTTCTGTTAAAATTTAAACACCTAAGGATAATTGTGTGTTAATTACTGAGTTCAACCAATAGTACTAGAACAACAACAACAACAACAAATACTAAAAAGGATAAAGTATTACATTGTACATCTAAAGTCAGGACAGGAGCTGATCAGTTCATTGTTGCTTATAGTGTCCATTTCACTTAACAGGTTTCCCCTTTGGCGCTCAGTTGTCACCGATCAGGGAAAACAAAAAAAAGACCTAAATGAAAGATCTCAGTGAGTGAGATCCCAGTGGAAAGAACGGGGCCATCAAAGAAGGAGGTACCCTTCTCCGAAGGGAGGAGAGAACCTCCACTTTGACTATGACCCTATCGGAATAAGATCAAAGTCAGCGAACCCTAAAGGCTTCCATAGCCCTGGCAACTCATGACTAGAGCCTAGGGAGATTACTGACGCCATGAACAGGAGTGTCAAATTGTTAAATCAGCAACAGGAGTCACTGTGTACTTACACCCCATGTGGGATCTGTCCCTAATGTGTCGTCTAAAGCGAAGTGATGCTATAACTAGTACTGAAACAGTATTTTTATACTATGTGTTTCTGTGTGGGCACAAACTGATGAGGTCTTTACTAATTATATACCGAATTGATCTTCTGTGCATAAAGAGAATTGGAAATGAAAAAAAAAAAAAAAACAACAACAACCTGGTGTTAAAATGGAAATGGCATAGAAAATTAATTAATTTGAAAAAAAAAATTATGTAGGATCTCTGTCTTTAATGTGCTGTACATTGCTATTTAATGCTATAATTAGTAATCCAATGGTAGTTTATTCACTTTACGTTGCTATGTGGGCAAAATGTTGAAATCTTTACCTAATATATACTAAACTGATCTTCTGTATATAAAGAGAATTGAAAATGAATCTTTACATGAATGGAAGGGGAGAGGGAGCGGGAAAGGGGAGGGTTGCGGGTGGGAGGGAAGTTATGGGAGGGGGGAAGCCATTGTAACCCATAAGCTATACTTTGGAAATTTATATTCATTAAATAAAGGTTTAATAAAAAAAAAAATAAAGAACTCTTCTCAAATGGGCCACCACAATCAGATTTGGTAATTCCTTCTCCCCCAAAATACACTCATCCCTATTGTCACAGAACATTACAAGTACCAGGTGCAGGAAGAGCGTGGCATGGTTTGTCCTGGGAATAGCTTAGCTCACAGTTTCTCAGGCTGTGCATTAGAATCAGCTAGGGAGCGTTTAAATTTGTCACTGTCCAGAACCTTAACCTACATGAACTAAGGTATCATATCTAGGAACTGGGCTTAGACTTGAATTTTTTTAAAAGATTTATTTATTTATCTGAAAGTCAGAGTTACACAGAGAGAGGAGAGGGAGGGAGAGAGAGAGAGAGAGGTCTTCCATCCAATGGTTCACTCGTCAGATGGCCACAACAGCCGGAGCTGCACCGATCCGCCAGGAGCCGGGAGCTTCTTCTGTGTCTCCCACGTGGGTGCAGGGCCCAAGCACTTGGACCATCTTTAACTGCTTTCCCAGGCCACAGCAGAGAGCTGGATTGGAAGTGGAGCAGCTGGGACTAGAACTGGCGCCCATATGGGATGCTGGCGCTTCAGGCCAGGGCATTAACCCGTTGCGTCACAGCGCCGGTCCCTAGACTTGAACATTAAAAACAAAAACCTCACTCAGTGATGACATTGTCCATTCTGCATTGACATCCACCAGATTCACCTCAAAGAGGCAAAAAGGAAGGAGCTAAGGGGCTCATCCACATCAGCTCTCCCAATGCTCTCCAATCACAAGAGTATCTCCTCCTCTCTGTGAGAAGAATGAGTAAGAAAAGAGTTCATCACACTTCTAGATTTATGCATCCAAATGTAAGGACATACTGGGATCAAGCAGACAGCTCAGCAGAAACACATCCATCACACCTGGTCAGGTGAAGGTATACCTTTCCTTCTTCCACCACCCTTGGCATCTGGACGGCAGCACCCAGGAGACAGTCTCAAATAATCAAGTCTTGTACTTTGGTGTATGGCCACGACCCATTCAGTCCTTCATTTCAAACCATCTCATTGGAGCATCAAACTCTGCCTCCCTGTCTTTACATAAGATATTTATGGACCATGGAAAGCTGAGATTTAGCTCTCCATGCCCTGAACCCTTTTGGCAACTGGATCTCAATTCTGGGCAGCTGGTCAACACATCAGGAATCCACTAAAGCAAATCATTTTGCTTCTCCACAGCAGGCTGACTTCACTAACCATCAAGAATTCATTACTGCTCTATTTTGTTTACACTTGCTAGGAACAGACAGTGATGTGAATTATTTGGAGATACTTTTTCCCCTGAAAATTAGATTCAAACTACGTTTCACATCAATAGTCTAACCACTGGAGTTTCCTCTTTTTTCTTATTCCTTTTTAGGAAAATTAATATACAAATGCCTCTTTGCCTAGTTAGAATAAAAGGATACTGAATATAATTTAATTTTAGTAAGCCAAATCTCACTTCACGTTGACTTGTGTCTATTTGCAGAAGTGCTTTAACTTCACTTTTGGTTAACTTAAAGTTAAAAGTATGTCTATCTCTCCTTTTAAAAATGTTTTTTAATTGATTTTCATCTACTTGAAAGGTGGAGGAACACAGGCAGAGTGAGACAGAGCTCTTCCATCCACTGGTTCATCCCCCAAATGCTCACAACAGTCAGAGCTAGGCCAGGCAGAAGCCAGGAGCCAGGCATTCTCTCTGGGTCTTGATGGCATCATGCACTGCCTGACAGGATGCATTAGCAGAAATGGAAGCAGAGCAGTCAGGACTCAAACCAGCACTAAGTGTGGGATGCAGGCTTAGCCCACTGCTCCATAATACCCGTCCCTATGCCTATCCTTTTACCTTTAAACATCTCTGCCTTCCAGTTCTGTGGATTATTTATCATCTGTAAGGAGACACTAGAAGAGTCTAAAGAAAATGACTTTAAAGGAAATTTGTAATTCTAAAAATTGGAATGAATATTTTTATGCCTAAATGGAGAAATCAGTTTTTCCAAGTACAGTCATCTCTTGGTATCCCTGAGGACTGGTTACAAGACTCCTGTGAGATATCAAATCCACAATTTCCCAAGCTCTTTATATAAAAAGGTGTGGTATCTGCACGTAGCCTCCACACATGCTTCCAATACCTATTACAGCAGACATGCTATGCAAATAACTGTCACACCGTATTGCTTAGGGAATGATGGCAAGAAGAAATTATGTACATATTCAGTAAAGAGGCATTTTTCTTTAATATTTTCTATCTGCAGTTGGTTGAATTCACAGATGTAAAATCTGTGGATTCGGAAGGCCAACTGTATTATCATGCTAGTAATGTTGATCACTGCTTTCACTTTTATGTATTTTAAGTGCCTATTAAGTGAGTAGCTCCTGTTTGAGTTAATCTGGCATATAGTTGTAGCAATAAAGCCAGGATGCCTGACCCTCCACTTCCAACCCAAACTGGATAGGTTGATATAAGAAGCAAGATTGAGGGAAGTAAAAAGTGCACAACATTGTGCTGTGTACCCTATTGGAAGGGGAGAATTCTGGAAGAGCAGGAGTTACAAACCAGTCAATATCTATACTTTTTTAGAGGAAGCAATAAATAATGAAATGTTCAGCTACGTGCTGCAGGCCAAGGAAGTTTAAAGAGGCTCTAGAAACAAATGGCAGGTTGATGAGTTGATGTGAATCTTGACCAAAAACAGTACAGATGCCGAAAAGACAGAAATGACAAATGCTTGTTGCTGAGCAGGTACCTTATATACTTATATAACATGGTGTGCAGCAGAATTCAGAGATGGGAGGGGCTGGTCTATGGAGACAAAAAAAAGACTTTTTTTTTTTTTGCTCATGCAGTTTGAATTTGAGTTTTGTTCATAAGATTCTCTTATTTTAATTAGAATGCTTTTAATGTTTCTACTTGGTCTATAGACCTTGAAAATATCCCCAGAGCAAAAGATTCTCTACAGAAATGCCTCACCTATTGTCACACCACTGCTGCTGCATAGGCTGTGCTCCTGGCCATGCTTTTAGGAACGTTGGGCTCTGTGATAACAATCCTAAAGTTTTCATCCTGGAGTCTCATTTTAGTCCCCTGTGAAATGAAAGTAAACCATTAACATCAAGATGCAACTGTAACAAATCAGTCACTCAAAAACATTCATCTTACAACTGGCTACAATACCCCCTGAATGCCAAGAACCTTCCTTCAGTGGGTGCCACATCCATTTCAGAAATGCTCATGGCAAGATCTCCCCCATTAGGAAATAATCTTCTGCTAGAGCACAATATGGTTTATTCATATCTTCACACTCTACTGTGTGACTGACACTTAGTAGCTGCTTAGTAATAAACAGCTTACAGGCTGGGCACTTGGTGCAGGGGTTCAGCTGTCTCTCAGGACACTTCTGCCCCATATGAGAGTGCCTCGATCCAGTCCTGGTTCCACTTCTGCTGCAGCTCCCTGCAAATGTACACCCTGGGAGGCTGTGCGTGGTAGCTGAAGTGTTTGGGTCCCTGGCACCCACATGTGAGACCCAGTGGAATTCTTGGCTTCTGGTTTTGATCTGGTTAGACCCAGCTGTTGTGGGCATTTAGGAAGTGAAGCAGTGGATGGAAGATACCTCTTTCAAGTAAAATAAATAAACTAATTAAAAATAAATAAACACCTTAGATCTCAGCTACATAGATCCTGGGCTGCAGGACACCTGCATGTTAAACTCTGCACCACCAATGACTATAAAAAATTTGGGAGAGTCACCATATTTGTCAGAGAAACAGAGCCAGTGAAATAGATGTGAGGGTATTTCAAAAATTTCATGGAAAAATGGAATTGAAAGCTATATTTATTTTTGATGCAGAAAAAAATAAAATTCATGCACAGAGGCCTTTTTGAAAGTTCATGGAAATGTGTACTGTAAAAAAAACTGCATGAATTCAAAATATTTTTCACCACAATAAACTTTTAATTTAACTCCTTCTTCCATAAGCTTTTTTTAAAGCTTTTATTTAATGAATATAAATTTCCAAAGTACAGCTTATGGATTACAATGGCTTCCCCCCTCCATAACTTCCCTCCCACCCGCAACCCTCCCCTTTCCCGCTCTCTCTCTCCCCTTCCATTCACATCAAGATTCATTTTCAATTCTCTTTATATACAGAAAATCAGTTTAGTATATATAAAGTAAAGATTTCAACCGTTTGCCCTCACATAGCAACACAAAGTGAAAAATATTGTTGGAGTACTAGTTATAGCATTAAATGACAGTGTACAGCACATTAATGACAGAGATCCTACGTGATGTTTTTTTAAAAAAATTGATTAATTTTCTATGTCATTTCCAATTTAACACCAAGTTTTTTTTTTTTCATTTTCAATTATCTTTATATACAGGACATCGATTCAGTATATACTAAGTAAAGATTTCATCAGTTTGCACCCACACAGAATCATAAAGTGTAAAAATACTGTTTCAGTACTAGTTATAGCATTACTTCACATTGGACAACCCATTAAGGACAGATCCCACATGGGATGTAAGTACACAGTGACTCTTGATGTTGATTTAACAATTTAACACTCTTATTTATGGCATCAGTAATCTCCCTAGGCTCTAGTCATGAGTTGCCAAGGCTATGGAAGCCTTTAGGGTTCACCAACTTTGATCTTATTCCGACAGGGTCATAGTCAAAGTGGAAGTTCTCTCCTCCCTTCAGAGAAAGGTACCTCCTACTTTGATGGCCCCGTTCTTTCCACTGGGATCTCACTCACTGAGATCTTTCATTTAGGTCTTCTTCTTTTTTTTTTTTTTTTCCCCAGAGTGCCTTGGCTTTCCATGCCTAAAATACTCTCATAGGCTCTTCAGCCAGATCCAAATGCCTTAAGGGCTGATTCTGAGGCCAGAGTGCTGTTTAGGACATCTACCATTCTATGAGTCTGCTGTGTATCCCACTTCCCATGATGGATGGTTCTCTCCCTTTTTGATTCTATCAGTTAGTATTAGCAGACACTAGTCTTGTTTGTGTGATCCCTTTGACTCTTAGACCTATCAGTGTGATCAATTGTGAACTGAAATTGTTCACATTCCATAAGCTTTTTGAGGTGTCCTCACACAGGTTGTGAGCAAGCTGAGAGGGGTTTTAGTAGGAGTTTGAATCATGTGATCATGAAGACCACGACCACAAGCCTCACCACAGGCTGTCTGTCAGATGGAGAAACAGGGAGTCCTGTTGTGTGGCTCAGACCAAATATGAAGGCCAGAGAACCTGGAGTTCTGATCTGCAAGGGCAGGGAAAGGCAGGTGTTCCAGCTACAGAAACAAGAGCGATGGGGTGCCCTTCCTTTACTTTTTGTTCTATCCAAATCCTGGGCTCACTGGGTGGTGCCTCCCATGTTGGTAAGGGCAGATCGTCACTCAGTCTTCTGATTCAAACATCAGTCTCTTTCAGAGACATCCTGACAGATACAACCAGAGACCATGTGACCTATCCCATAATCTAGTCAAGCTGACATCCTATTAAAAGCTTTCTAAACAATAAAATAATAACAAAATAAATAAAAGAGTCATTTATTTATTTGAAAAGCAGAGTGACAGAGACAGGGACACACACACACACACACACTTTCTATCCACTTGTTTACTCCTCAAATGCCCACATTAGCTGGGTCTGGCTTGCATTCAAGTCAAAGCCAAAACCTAAGTCCTCCGTCTAGGTCTGTCACATGAGTTGCAAGGTACCAAGTATTTGAGCTGTCATCTGCTGCCTCCCAGGTGCATTAGCAGGAAGCCAGAACAGAAGCAGAAGAGGGATTTGATGCCAGGCGTTGGTCTAGAAGATGTGGGCGCTTCAAGAGGCAACTTAACTGGCTCTGACACATGCCTTCCCTGACACCTAAAATTATCATATTCACTTGGACCATTTCTAAAAGGATGGAAAATGTTAAACTGGCCATGACACACATGATGTGGAAGTCTCTGTCCGAACAGTGACAGAGGAAGACAGAAGATATATATTGGATATCTTTTACTTAGTTAAACAAAGTGAAGTGTGATTGGTCACCTGCTATGTGCTAGGGACTGAGCTAGAATACAAATATAAGATACAAAGATAGGACACAGCCCTTCTAGTAAGAAGTTCACTTTTAAACACAAACCTTGGCTGGCATGGTACAGAATGAGGGCACTTAGAGGCAATAGCAGTCATAATGATGTTTAATCAATTTTTGTAAAAGAATCAATATTGTGGCAGGCCTTGGGTTTAGCAGTTAAAATATGGGTTGAGATGCGCTCATCCCACATTGGAATACCTGAGTTTGATCTCCGGTTCAGCTCCTGGTTTCAGCTTCCTGCTAATACAGACCTTGAGATGCAGTGGAGATGGTTCAAGTACCTAAGTCCCTGACATCCATCCATGTAAGAGACCTAGACTGAGGTTTTGGCCTGGCTCAGCCCCGGACATTGTGAGCCTTTGGGAGAGTAAATCAGTTATGGGATCTCTCTCTCTATTTTCACATAAATAGATAATATATATATATTTTTTTAAAAAAAGCAAGCTCAAGCTACTAGAATTGTGACTTTATCTGTTCAAGCTTGTGGGTACAAGGGGAATTTAATAAACAACTTTAGGATTCCTAGAGACAATACAACTAATTACAAAGGTAAAAAAAGTAGAACAAAAGCCCAAAGTGAAATAATAGCGTCAATATTTAATCATAGCAGGCTAAAGATCATTGAACTGATAGGAATTAAATGTAATTAAAACCAAATATCCCGATTCCCTACATGAGGTGGGGAGTAGAAGAAAGGCATGTGCCCTGGGTGTCTCCATCCCACAGCCTGGAGAACATTCCCTAATGGGTGCTGGCCACTTGAGCACAGGACATCAACATCCTCACAAGGTTCAGCATGCAGACACCTTAGGTAAATTCAGCTCATGCAACAAATCTGCCTCTTAGTCGTGCTGTACAGAAGCATTTTCTTTCTACACAGTGGAGAGTACAAAAGAATAATCTAGCCAGCATACTAATAAGGGAAAATAAAGGTGTCTGGGAAAACTCTTTGAAACCCTCAATGGCTAATTTGGGAATTCTAGACTTTGTGTACTAGAGAGACACAGTAAAGATATTATTAAACAACTCTACTACGTGAGATGTATTACATTGAGGATGTACTCTTATTTTTGTAATTGCTACTTATCTCAGAACTTTCATTCACAATCTCAGAGGACATCTCCAAGAGCTAATACTATCACCATAACCTGAATAGGGTTATGTGAGGGTTCTCTTTTCTTATGGAAGGATTACCTTCACAATTCCCACTCCCCAACACATTAGTTTAATAAAAGCGCCTCTTCTGCACACTGTTATTAAACTGGGACTCATGATCCCCTTTCCTGAGCATTAGTTAATAACTTTGCTTACCACCAGCTAGGAAAAATGGCATCTACACTCCTTATTATTTCTCTTTGTGGATGACAACCCTGATTGCAATGTTAATTGTGTATGTGTATTTGTGTCCGCCTGTCTGATGGGTGACTGATCCATATATAAACAGACAGGCAAGTAACTTTAGAGATGCCAGTTTTCTACACTGTATTTAAAGGTCATCAACAATGGTTATGTTCTTGGCTAGCCATCAGGAGCAAAGCTTTCCAGGTACAAACCATAAATGCATTTGCAGGATACAGGTAGTCATCTGGCAGACTCAAAGAAGAGACATCTTTCAGTTAAAGAGGACAGCATGGCAACCGCCAGTTTCAGGCACAGTCACTTGGTAGATGGCCCCTTCATAAGACTGCGATTGCGTTAAATGCTGACAACGACACTGTCAAAAGTCCATATGACATATATTGCTCTAGTGATTTCAAATGACTCAGAAACATAATCTGATTTCCCCATAACTCTTCTCCTTACCAGAATTGTGCTCTGATGTGATACTCAAATTATGCAGCCAAAAACATGTTTTGCAATCTGCTGGACCAAAGTTATTTAAGGATTGTTTTTCCTGAGAAAGAAAAATATTCTAAGGAAGTGATACATACTTGTTAGCACAGTACATTTCAATAAGTTGAAATGTTCTCATCTCTAACATCACAAACATTGAGACACCAGGCAATGCACACAACTTTTTTTTGTTTTGTTTTTCTTTCCTCACCAGTAAACTTTTAAGGGACAAGGGATCTATATATCATGTGCATTATATATAGTGACACACAAATGGAGCATTGAGTTGGGAATGCATGTTGTAATTATTTTTGAAGGTTTTTAAATGAAATACTGTAAACATTTTAGTAATACAGAGTCATAAATTTTCCTTCTTCCTTGAATTTTGGGAAGGAATCAAGTTCTACAGTAGAATCACATTTATGGAGTCCCCAGTGCATACCAGTTTCCACATAAATGTGTGGGGATCTGACAGGTGTCAGATTCCCCCAGGACAGAGAGTGTGTAAGCATCTATAGTGAGAACTTAGCATCTCCAGAGTCATCCAGATGGTTCCTGAAAGTTTGTTGACTTCATCTCTACCCTTTCTGGGACCTGACACGTTTCAGGGCACCATAGGAGAGGGGCTGTGTCTTCCCCAGCAGTAAATGGCCTCCCTGGACCTTGGAGATACGTGTGACATTCCCCTGGGCAGACTGGTTGAGTGGAGAGAAGAACACTTTTTTTTTCAGAAAGCTTTTATTTAATAAATATAAATTTCATAGGTACAGCTTTTGGATTATAGTGGTTCTTCCCCCCATACTCACACTCCCACACCCAAACCATCCCATTTCCTACTCCCTCTCCCATCCCATTCTTCATTAAGATTCATTTTTAATTATCTTTATATACAGAAGATCGACTCTAAGTAAAGAATCAACAGTTTGCACCCACACAGACACATAAAGCATAAAGTACTGTTTGAAGACTAGTTTTACTGTTAATTCTCATAGTACAACACATTAAGGACAGAGGTCCTACATGGGGAATAGGTGCACAGTGACTCCTGTTGTTGATTTAACAATTGACACTCTTGTTTATCACATTAGTGATCACCTGGGGCTCTTGTCATGCGCTGCCAAGGCTATGGAAGCCTCTTGAGTCCACAAACTCTGACATTATTTAGACAGGGCCACAATCAAAGTGGAAGTTCTGTCCTCACTTGGGGTTTTCAGATCGGATATGCAGGAGCAATGCCTTTGTAGAGCCAGATGAGTCAGAAACTGCAATGCAGTGCTGAGTTCAGAGTGGAACTTTGCAAAGGGCAATCACACGTTTACTTGACAAACAATTCAATCATCTAATTGTATAGAGACTTCAGACTTGAGAGGTGATGTAATGTGAGTCCATAGTGTTACACATTACGTCATAAGGGCCCAGCAAGTTAACCGGCTTGCCAAGTCACATTTGCTAACAAATGAGGGGGCGGGGATCATAATAGAACTGATTCAAAATCTTCACCATTACACGCAGCCTACAGGGAACCTCAAATTCTCTGCCTGGGCCTAGCCTCGTGAAGACCTGTTCAGTCTGCTCAGCTTGTTCAAGCACAACCAGCACAACTGAACTGCCTCAAAAGAAATGTCACGCTGCCCATGCTTTATCAACCTGCCTGCAGGCTCACTGTTGTTATGACATCTTTATTCATGTGCCTCATTAACTTCACAAATAAATAGGGGGGTTATGCTTTATATCCATTACTGCATTACATGTGACACATGAAGTTGGAAAACACATAGCCTGGGCCCTGAGATTTCTGGGTGTTGAAGGAATTAGACAATGAGGGAAAAACCATACCATGATAGGCCTGGTGAAGGAGCTCATCACAGAGAACTATGAGAGCACACAGGTGGAGCACTTGATCAAACAAGACAGCAGGTAAGATTTGCAAGGGGGGCAGGTGAAGCTCAGACTGAATTTTAAAGATTGTCAGGTGTGAAAAAACAAGATCATTAGTAGCAGAGACAACAGGAGGTTTAAATGCACAGGAATGTGAAAGGTGATGCAGTGTCAGGGAAAATGACAGGTCTGTGCACATGGCTGGAGCACGGATGTGGTGAAAGATGAGGCTGGTGATGGAGGTGAGTGACAGCTAGGAAGGAGCTATCTACCAGTTAATGAGCTTTAACTTGAACCAGAAGGCAATGGGAAACCCCTGGAATGATACAGCAACGTATCTTTTCAAAGGCTCTTTCTAGCCATGGGTGACAATGGATTTGAGGGAGGATGTGGGCTAGCAGTTCAGGGAGACCAATCAGGAGGTTGCTCCAGTTAACAGGCCACTTGGTGATCCACAGAGTAAGTGCAGTGGATGCTCTGAGGTGCCACATAGATCCTCATTCAGGGGCAAAGAACGTCTGCCTCAGAAGCTGGGAGTGCTGCCAAGACAGGCTGCAGCTATCAGTCTTTTTGGAGGTTGGCCTCAGCTAAGAAACTGCCCTGGCTCATGACACGGCCTCTTCCAGGAGCAGCTCACACTCAACATCTGTTCAGTGTGCAGCTCAAACGCCACGCAGACCCAGACTATGCCAGAAGGGAACTCCCAGTCAAGTCAGCTACAGGCTCCATTGGGCCTGCATTGTGGCTCAATTTCTTCCTTGGGCTCCCCACACAGGTGTTGATCTGATAAATTACCTGCCCACTAAGTGCCTATCTCTGTCACAGAGAAGCCAGCCTACGCTAATAAGGATGAAGGCCTGTACCAGGGTATTTGTACTGAGAAAGTTTCCAAACTAATTACAAAGTTCATGGTTATAAGACTGGCAACGTTTAGGGACCAATGCAATACAAAGAAGAGGGACAATTTTCTAATGCTGATTACTAATTGGATTATTGTGACTTACCTGTAAATGGGTACTATCTCACATAGGCAGCTGGATATTTGAGTTGAAACTTAGAAGAAAGAACTATGGTGTGTGTGTGTGTGTGTTTGTGTGTGTGTGTTTTCTTTGGAACCATCAGATGAGACTATAGATGGGTTTAAAAGCAATCTTAACAGGGGCAGGCATTTGGCTTCGCTGTTCAATTGCCATTTGGGATGTCACATCCCATATCAGAGTGCCTGGTTCAAAATACTGGTCACCACACTTCTGATGCATTTTCCTGCTAATTGCACCCTGGAGACAGTAAATAATGGCTCAAGTACTCGGGGCCCTGTCACTCACATGGATTGAATTCTGGGCTCCTGGGCTCCAAGCTCTCACCCTGACTGCTGCAGGAATTTGGGGAGTGAACCAGCAGAGGAACAGGAGTGTATGTTTCTCTCCCTCTCTCCCTCTCTCCCTCTCTCCCTCTTTCTCTCCCTTTCAAATAAAATGCAAATAAATGGATACAATTTTTAAAGCTATTTTAAAAGACAGAATCACCAAGAAAAAGATGAAATGAGTCTCAGAACTGAGCACAAAATATGCCAACAGGTCCAGTACAGCCAGAGAGATTAGAAGAAAAAACTAAGAAGAAAGAGGAACCAAAGACACAGGAGGAGATAAGGACACCACAGTAGCACAAAGCTCAGTGAATCTTCTAAGGGAGGCCAATGGTAATTAAGTAAAAGCCTATTGGGGAGACTGACAAAATGAGAGTTAAAAAGTTCCACTGACTTCTTCAGTATGGAGGACATTAGAAGCCTCAGCGAGGGCAGTTTGAATGGTGTAGTGGAGGTCAGATTGAAGTAGGGAGAAGAGTGAATAGGGGAGATGTTTACGTATAAAGATATTAGAATGGTTAAAGATGCTGGAACGAGATAATCTACAGGACACATTTCTACCACAAATCCATAGAAATTACACTAAAGCAAAGATTTCTTTTGGGACAGACATTGTGGAACAGCAGGTTAAGCCACTGGCTACAACACAGGCATCCCATATGAGTACCAGTTTGAGTCCTGACTGCTCCACTTTGGATCCAGCTCACTGCTACTGCACCTGGAAAATTAGTGGATGGTGGCCCAAGTGCTTGGGGCCCTGCCATCTTCATGGGAAATCTGGGTGGAGTTCTAGGCTTCTGGCTTTGGCCTGGCCAACCCAGGTTATTGCTGTCACTTGGCAAGTGAGTCAGCAGATTAATATCTCTATAACTTTACCCTTCAAATAAACAAATAAAGATTTAAAAACTAAACAAAAAGGTATGTATTTTAAAAATTTTAATTTAAAAGTGTATACTAATACTGAATGTTGAAAAAGCTTAAACAGACCAGAAGTTAATTATGAAGAATGTCTCAACAACAGGATATGGAGGAGATTAGACTGAATCAGTACTTCAAGCCCACGCCATCTGGGAAAAAACTGATGCACAAGATAAGGGGTGTCCCAAAGCTGTTCCAGGCTCTATGACAGTGAACATAAAGAACAAAGACAAGAAGACAGTTGGGTGTGTAGCTGGAGAATGAGAGGAAGAGCAGCCAGACAGCTTGTCTATCCCCACCTCCTCTACATGACCCCACACTCTGGAGCGGGTAGCAGCACCTGCATTTGGAGATCCTAAAGGAAAGGAACACCAGCTTGCCACAGAGCCACAGCCCAAATATCTGTCCTCAATTACCTTCCTATCCTCACAGAAGACCAACATCTTCACACAGGCAATGAAGAGACATCTGTGATGCCTCATCAATATCTCAGGAAGAGCAACACCAGAAATACAGATGTCTCAGCAGCCATCAATAGATGGAGATGGATGTGATCTATCACCATGATCAGACAGCTTCCATGAAATGATGTATTAAGTAACAATTAGGACACTTAAATAAAGGGCTATTTAAAGAAATAAACAATCTATGGAGCCAGGAGATAGAACACCCAGTGAAAGAATAATCCCCCAAATGCCAGAAAAGGTAGAGATGTGAAGGAGACAGAAAATGTAAAACATATTTAAAAAGTAACTCACAGTGGATAAATTTCAGAACACCAAGAAATAATACCATAATAGCTTCCAGAGACTTTTTAATAAATAACCTTCCAAAGAATGAGAAAACAAATATGAATTTATCAATGGCACTATCTGTCTCAAGAAAACAATGGAGGCCTGCGCTGCAGCTCAATAGGCTAATCCTCCACCTGTGGCACCGGCACCCCAGGATCCCGGTTGGGGCGCCAGATTCTGTCCCAGTTGCTCCTCTTCCAGGCCAGCTCTCTGCTGTGGCCCAGGAGTGCAGTGGAGGATGACCCAAGTCCTTGAGCCCTGCACCCGCATAGAAGACCAGGAGAAGCACCTGGCTCCTGGCTTCAGATCTGCGTGGTGCACTGGCCGCAGCAGCCATTGAGGGGTGAACCAAGGGAAAAGGAAAACCTTTCTCTGTCTCTCTCTCTCACTGTCCACTCTGCCTGTCAAAAAAAAAAAAAAGTAAGAAAGAAAGAAAAGAAAAGAAAACAATGGAGATTATCACTAAAGTAATAAAATAATTTCTGACCAAAATAAATGCTATCCTCATCCACATTATCATTCAGGTACAAAAATCAAAACAAAGATATCTTTAGGAAAGAAGAAGCTCTGAATATGTGCTACTAATTCAGAAGAATAAATTCAGAGACTTAGGTTAAGATTGGCCACCAACAGCTACTTCTGTTTCCTGCTAAAATAACTATCAGGGCACTTTAAAAGAAAAAGCCTCCAGGGAAAGGAAAGATGACAGAGGAGTAAACAATAACAAAATTTTGGATGGTTCAAGCCAGATGGACAATCAATAAAATATTTTTGAATCTTGAGAGAACTGAACCCTAAACAAGTATGAGGGAAACCCAAGAATCTCAATAGTTGGGGAAACCAAGCAGGCCAGAAGCCAGTTTGAATGGGAGGGAGCTAAATGTATGAGGATTGAATGAAAATTGATTTAAGAAGTTCCTTTCACTAACTCGGGTTAACTGGTTGACAGTCTTTCTTTCATCCTGGTGAAAGGTTGGAGATTTTTTTTTTTGAGAGAACACAACAGCTGGTTCCTGGACTAGTGGATAACAGGTACAGTTAGAACAGAAGTCGGGAGACTGACAACAGGGGCTTTAAGTGCCTGCACCAGTACTGGAAATTGACAACTCCAGTCCTATTTTCTATTCAGTTCCAACAATGATGGAAGTCAGCCCTTCACTCTGTGAGAAAGAAGCCAAAAGAAACTTCTCTGGGAATGTCAAGGTGCCAAGAGAAAAAAAACTAAAGAGATTAAGAGGTTTGCCCCACTAATGTGCCCAACTATATCCCTTAAAGTTGACAATCCACTGTTGCACACTTAAACTTCCAAAAAACTTTGTAGCAGCAACTCCACAATACGACCTGGAAATCAAGACTATAAAATATCAGAAGATACTTTGTTATACGCAAAACAGAGATTAAAAACAAGTGTAAATAAACCCAGTTCAGGAAAAAAAGTGACTATCCAAGAAAAAGAAAACATTTTACTGTTGAAATCTTTACTTAATATATACTAAACTGATCTTCTGTATATAAAGAGAATTGAAAATGAATCTTGATGTGAATGGAAGGGGAGAGGGAGCGGGAAAGGGGAGGGTTGTGGGTGGGAGGGAAGTTATGGCGGGGGGGAGCCATGTAATCCATAAGCTGTACTTTGGAAATTTATATTCATTAAATAAAAGTTTTTTTAAAAAAAAGAAAAAGAAAACATTTTATTTATCTGCTTGCAAATAAGAGAAATGTTCAACAATGAAACAAGAACAGGATTCCAAGAAACACTTGGAATTCCAAACCGGGCTGGGAATTACCAAAAAAAAAAAAAAAACTAGGAAGAAGAAACTGAAGAGGGATACTATACTAAGTTGATCTTCTGCATATAAAGATAATTGAAAATGAATCTTATTGAAGATTGGATGGGAGAGGGAGTGGGAGATGGGATGGTTGTAGGTAGGAGGGAGGTTATGGGGGGAAAAGCCACTATAATCCCAAAGTTATACTTTCGAAATTTATATTTATTAAATAAAAGTTTTTTTTTTTTTAAAGAAGACAGTCCAAGAAACTCTTAGAGAGAAAAAAATAGCAAAATGTATAAACAAGAGGGCTGGAAACCAGAAAAAGCAAAGACAAAGAAACTAGAGGAGCAGTCAGGGAGATGCAAAGAGAAGTGATCCCAGCCAGAGGATTGAGACAGAGGTCTATGTGAAATCCAAGGTTTAGGGGTTGGGGGGTAGTTGAGCAAGGGAATTGAGAGTGCAGGAGGAAAATTAGCAAAGACAGGTGTCAGGAAAGAAAATGAGAGAACTTCCTTTCAATGGCATCAGATGCCACAGTGGGGGCAGACAGAATAAAGATGGAAAAGCGGCCAGTAGAGTTAACAATTCACAGGTCATTGGTCATTAAGACCCTGGCAAGGCAAGGTTCATGGCATTTATAGGGAGCAGAATGGTGCTGGGCTGTGCTGTGAGTGATAAACGAGAAAATGAGAAAGTGAGAAAGTAATCTTCGGCTATTTTTGAAATTTCATTTCTTTTTTTTTTTTTTTTAAGTTACTGTTGGATGGGGGAAACCCAACAGGTTGCCTCCCCATGCATGAACAGCAGCCTGTTCTGGGAGAACAAGTCTTACACAGCTTTGCAGAGGTAAGGAAGTGGGAACAGTGATCCCATTAGGGTGGGGGTAGAGCTGACACTTCTGATTGGGCCATTTGGTCACCTGACTTCTAGTAAGCCAGGCTGGGCTTAGAATGAAGTTTATTGTACAAAAGGGTGATGGACCATGTTAGATATTTAAGAGGTGTTTCCAAATACATGATTCTTAAAATTTATATAAGGCATTGGACCTTCTGGTATATGTTTTCTTAAGTTGTTATCTAATGGTTGAAACTGTTTGCTAAGTATTCATGTAATATTGCTATTGTCAGCAAGCGATCTAGGACTTGCTCCCTCATTTCTCTATTCTAAGCCCAACTTGTTCTTTCATTTCTCTATTCTCTTCAAGGTAGGAAACTAATTCTATTATGAAGGAATCTGTAGGACGCACAATTTAATCTTTAGACCTTATAAAAGAGATGGCTAACATTTTTCTGTAATAGCATAGCCAAAATAAGAGCTTAAATAATAATCTCATAGCTAGATTCACTTGTCCATCAGCGAAGTATACAGTAAGTAGAAAAAACCTTCCTTTCAGACCAAAGGGAAAGAAAGTTTTAAAGTGAGAATATAATTTTCCTCATGGGCATTGTCTACCTTAGAAAAACTACTACAGAACATGCCTGTGACTATAGACTTGTAGTTCAGGCCACCGAAGATTAGAGATGGGATTTTGGCACTCCCTTGACTTGCATCCTCTGGTCTGCTTTAACACAAACCAGGAGGAAAAGAAAGCTAGGCATCAGAAGCAATGGGTGGCAGGCCTATTAATGGCTGATCTGTACAGTGATCTGCCCTCAAGGAGACCCAACAGGCCAGTCCACTGCAGCGGCTTTCAGTGTGGTAAGCCTGGGCTTCAGCAGAAGTCAGCTTGTGAAGAGTCCTGGCAGCTCTGCCAAGAGTTGGATCACTGGAAATGGACCTGGCCTGGAGTCGAAGGATGCCCAGGTCAGAGCCACAGATCTTATTGGCTCTAAGCTGAAAAGCCCTTCACTCAGCCCAACTTCCAAAGTGACCACTGCAGCTGAGGGGATGGTCAAGTAGGGTCAGCAACATTGCAGGCAGAACTGTAAATTTCTTGTTAGAGATGCCACCTGCCTTTACCTGGCCAGCTCTACTCCCAGGCCAGCCAAGTAATGAAAGTCAACAGAGTGCCTTCCCCTAGGAGATTCACACCTCCCTTAGGATATACCCCATGTGAAGAGATAGATAGGCCTGGGCCTCTTACAAGGCCTTTAAAGCCCACCAGATTATTATCAAGCCCCTTCTATCAGGTTCTATTTGCCTCTCAATCAGAAAACTTAATTGTAGCTTAGACAGCACCTTTCTTAGCTCCTCTAATAATGACTCCGTCCTTTGTTCTAGATCCTGTCTAGCGCACTTGGGCCTCATTCCTTTGTAATCATAACCTCTACTCTACCACCAATGGCTCTACCCCCAACCTGTGTGTACTGATGGTCCTCTTCCCCACTTAATGCTGTATAATTGTTCAAACCTGGTAAATGCCACTCTTAGGATCATTGGTTACTATCCTCACCCTGTCTTTTATGACCTTGTCTAAATATGATCAGAGACGGCAAACTTGGAAGGCTTCCATAGCCTTGGCAACTCATGACAAGAGCCTAGGGTGGTTACTGGCACCATAAACTAGAGTGTCAATTTGTTGAGTCGACAACAGGAGTCACTGTGCACTTGCTTCTCGTGTGGGATCTCTGTCCTTAATGTGCTGTACCTTTTGATTTAATGCTATAACTAGTACTCAAACAGTATGTTTCACTTTGTGTTTCTATGTGGGTGCAAACTATTGAATTCTTTATACTAAATTGATCTTCTGTATATAAAGAGAATTGAAAATGAATCTTGATGCAAATGGAAGGGGAGAGGGAGCGGGAGAGGGGAGGGTTGCGGGTGGGAGGGAAGTTATGGGAGGGGGAAATTTATATTCATTAAATAAAAGTTAAAAAAAAAAAAAAACAAAAGGGTGATGGAGCCAGAGCCTAAGTCGGCACCACAGATAAAACTAAGATGACATTTTACTAACATGTTATTAACATTTACTAGCAGTCCCCCCTTTTGTTTTTTATAAAGCAAATGTTGTATGGGATTACATCAGTCCCAAAAGTCCAGAAAGGATGGAAGGATGATGATCTATCTTCTAGAGCTGCTTTCTGCTGACATGGAGCAACAAGTTACTCTCCACTGGCACTGGGCGATGTTAAAGCCGTGATGTCCTGGTGGGGAGCCGAGTATATACCTGCAGTAGCATTTGGTTGACCGCCTGGTTGGTCAAGGGTTTAGGCTTAGGAGGGGCCAGAAGTGTGTTGCACGGACAATGAAGTTGTGTGACTGCACTGTCCCTCATCACACCTAGTCCACTAGAAAGGTGTGGCCTAGAGGAGAGATTACAGAAATCTGCCCGCCATGCAAAATGCCCACGGGGAACTGCCGTTTTCTCAAGAAAACAAAATAGAAACAGAACAATAGCCATGCCCCATTAGGTGTGGAGTCCCAGAGCCTGCTCCTGTCAGAAAAGCCTCAAAGCTTTCCCCCACAGACTCAGCCACAGCAACACCAGAAGTACCCCTGCGCCCTGGTAACAGTCAGCCTTTGGAATATTTCTACAATCTTCCCCTCAACCCTTATAGAGGGTTGAAAATTGAAAATTGCTCAGTGCAGAGGTCTTAACCTCAGACCTTGACCTTCTCCCACTTCAACCTTGTCATCTCAGAGCGCCCCTTGCACCTGCCTTTGCAACAAGGATCTCAGCAGCTCTGTGTTCCATGCCACACTCTACCCTGCTCACCCTGGACAAGCAACCCAGGCTTAGTAACCTTTGTAGCCACCAGGAAAGGCGGAGCAGGGACAGGATAGCAGTGGGCAGATAACAGAAGGAGGTCTAAGAAGAGGGGATTACCAGGAAAACATGAAATTTTCAATCTGGGCACAATGCCTGGCATATGCTAATTACCCGATAAGTCAGTTGCTGTTTTGTGGCTGATGCTGTTGTCCTTTATACAGAATAACCAGCTCACCTGCCACCATTAATAGTAAAAAGATGAAAACGAGCAGGTCTACACTCTCCACCATATGCCAAGATCCTTGCATTCATTAATTATCCCCTCTAATCTTCATTCTAATACCACAAAGTGCCACTTCATCACAGATTTTTACAGACCACGAATGAGGCTTAGCGAAAGGAGCATCTTGCCCAGAGCTGGTAAGTGGCTGACCCAGGATGGAAACTGAGGCCCTCCACTTCCACCAAGAGGCTCCTCCACCACCTGGCTTTTTAGGGCCCGGGCTTATCCAAGGCATGTAACCTTCCCGAGCCAGGATCCTACCCTGTAAGGAGCTTAAGGAGCTGCTCAGGAGTTGCAGGAGGCACAGGTGTCCCTGGAGCGTTCCTCCCCAGGCGCCTCCTGCTAAGAGCCTATCAGATTGCAACCCTGGCTCAGAAGCACTGGGTCCCCGCCCCGTTCTCCATGTCGCCCCAAGTTAGTTTTCATTTCCAGTCATTAGCTGAGCTCTGGGAACTAAGCGTAAAAATTCCCCCTCACCTCGGAGTCCTCACCGGCAGCAGTCCCTTGAAAATCCTGCAATCAGCGCTCCATTTAAGCATCAAAACCTCATCAATTAGTCCTCAATATACTGGGATCACGTGGCCTTCCGGTCACGCTGCGCGGGGCCGCCGAGGAGCACCAGAGGCCTCATTACCGGCCTCGAGCTTTTGTAAAAATCCATGAATAAGCAGCCCACGGAGCGTCTGTGGATGGGATGTACTGCCCCCCACCCCACCCCCAGCTGTAACAATCGCTTTTTTTGGACAATTTAACACTGTGGGTTGCCAGCTGTGTTCCTGGCGGACCCCGCCTTGTGAAGTGGCCTCGGCTGTGGTGTCCAGGCGCCCTCTGTGCCCTGGGATGAGATGCTTTTCTCGGCGGCGTCGGGGGCGGGACTCAGATTCATGGACAGTGGCCAGTGCAGGTGCACCGGCTGGCACCGCTCCTGCTGACTCCGCGGGGAGGCCCCAAAGAAAGGCTGGGAACCGGGCTCTGGCTGCCTCCGGCTGCCTCTCGCTGGTACAGGAACCCGAGAGGAGGGGGGACACCTCTGTCCTGAGCCACTGCAGGAAGCTGCTCGCTCAGCCTGTTTATGCCGGTTCTTCCCCAGCCCAGAAAGGAACCTGGGGATTCTCTGGCTGCTCCCGCTGAGCCTCGCGTACCTGGATCCAGCCGTACCTCAGCTGGCGTCCTCTGGCTGGAGCGTCAGGAGTGGACTTAAGGTTTTTTTAATGGTATTCAAAATCTAGGCGATGTAACAAGTTCAACGCTTTGTTTTACAGTGGCAAAATATTCCAACACTCCTGCGCCGGGTCTGCCTCCGAGAGAGAGAGAGAGAGAGAGAGAGAGAGAGAGAGAGAGGTGGAGAGACTTAGGGAGACTATTTCAAAGCCCTTAGACAATTCAGAAAATTTGAACCTGCAATTTCACCTAAGGAAACTTGCACCCTGGAAACCCATAGGACATCATACACATACTTAGTTGAACATTATTTATAGAAAACACATTTTGAAGAGCAAAACCACAAATGTCCACAAATAAAGAATTGTCTTAATAATTATGGTTTAACCATGCATATGCATTTTAAATTAACATTTATATTGTAGAAATATAGTATGGCATTCCAGGTAACCAGTAAAAAACAGACTTGGTTCCCTGTAATGTGTAACACTAAATAACTAGAACAATCCTCCTGAGAAAAATAAGTTCTGGGTGAAATATATATTATTTTATCTATTTTTTTTACAGGCAGAGTTAGACAGTGAGAGAGAGAGAGAGAGAGAGAGAGAGAGAGAGAAAGGTCTTCCTTTTCAGTTGGTTCACCCCTCAATGGCCGCTATGGCCGGTGCGCTGCAGCGATCCAAAGCCAAGGAGCCAGGTGCTTCCTCCTGGTCTCCCGTGCAGGTGCAGGGCCAAAGCACTTGGGCCATCCTCCACTGCACTCCTGGGCCACAGCAAAGAGCTGGACTGGAAGAGGAGCAACCAGGACAGAACCAGTGCCCCAACCGGGACTAGAACTCGGGGTGTGGGTGCTGCAGGCAGAGGATTAGCCTAGTGAGCCACGGTGCCGGCCATGAAATATATATTAAATATCTTGAGAAAACCTATAAACAATGAATGACCAACTAGAAGGAGCATTTACATTCCTTAGATTGTGGGAATTTAAATTTATATTTATCTTTATTTGTCAAGATTTATCTATTTATTTGAAAAGCAGAATTATGGGATGGGGAAGGACAGAGACAAAGAGAAATTTTCCATTTGCCATTTCACTCTCCAAATGAGTACAAACGGCTGGGTCTGGACCAGGACAAAGCCAGGAGCTAGGAACTTCACTCAGGTCTCCCACAGGGTGCAGGGGCCCAAGCACTTGGGCCATCTTCTGCAGCTTTCAGAGTCCAAACATGTGGGTCATCTTTTGCTGCTTTCCCAAGCACATTGCAGGGAACTGGATCAGAAGTGGAGGGGCTGGGACTTGAATTGGTGTTCATATGGGATTTCGGCCTGGCAGGCGGCAGCTTAACCCTCTGAGCCAAAATGCTGGCTCTTTTCTGTTTGTTTGTTTATTTGTTTTTATTTATGTAGAAAGGCAGAGATACAGACAGAGATCTTCCAGTCTCTGGTTCACTGCCTAAATGCCTGCAACATCCAGAGGTGGGCCAGGCCAAATCTGGGAGTCAAGAGCTCAATCCAGGTCTCCCACATGGCCGTCAAGAACCCAACCACTGCCTTCCAGGGTGCAGATCAGAAGGAAGCAAAACCTGGAGTAGGACTGGGACTGGAACCTAGGTAGTCTGAGATGGAGGTGGAAGTCTTACCCACTGCACCACATGCTTGCCCTTAGACTGTGGTTTTAAACTATGATTTCCCACTAAAACAAAAAAGGACTTCTTGGAGAACCAGCTGATTCTAGGTCCGCAATAGGACATTTGTAAGATGAGGCTGACCCATCTGGGATCATTTTGAAAGGACTTGGAAGAAGACTTGAAGAGGCTCTTGTCTAGAGATGCAGCAATTTTTGATTCAGTAAAGACCATGTATTTGATTAATTTAAATTTATACAATATATTTAAATTTATGTGTTCCTAAATTTATATAAAGCCCCCCACCTGTGTACCACAGATTTATCACCTTCAGATGAGCAGGAAACCAGTCATCACAATAAAAACTGGCACATTAACGAAGTATTCATTCTCCTCCTAAGGGAACTGGATTTCTTTATATAATTATTTCAAGTAATAAGTACAAAAAAGTGATAAATATCAGCTTCTAATTAATTACTGGATCCAAGCACTGACTATAAGCACATACAGCCCATGAAACAAGATGATGCCCATGGTGAAAGAGCAAGCCATCTCCTAGAGTCCTGCTAAAAGGATGGAACCTGGATTTGACCCAACTTCTTAACCCAGCCAACAATTTCCCGGGCAACACAGAGGACAGACAAACATGTTGAGCTTCACCTTGAAGAGGCATTCCGCAAAATCCATTCTCGGAGTAGTTGTTTTCAGTAGATGAATGGTAAGGAAAGAAAGGATTTGAGAAGGGCTGCAAAGTAAGACAAGGAAATCAAATTAAAACTAGACACAACTCAGTTTTGATGTTGGCAAATGCACCTTTGAGTGATTAAATGATACAGAACTCCATGAAGATGATTAGTACAAAAGTTTTGATAATTCCTATTTTTAGAGGATAAGGGAGAATTTGTGGCTGACACAGAGCAGACTGAGGCAAAGTCTTACTTCTCTTCTTGAATGATCATATAATGGTTTTTATACATTAAATTGAGTATTTTTGTGCAATACTCTGTGTCTATTTTTGACTTTACAATAAAAGGTTAAAATATATGAATTGCATCATTGAGTTGTCAGGAAAGCAGAGAAAATCCTGAAAGTCCAAAGCTAAAGTAAAAAGGAGAATTTATAGAGTTGATGAGGATGGTAGTCAGCTACCAGCCGGAGGGCAGATGCCAAATCTCAATGTCTTTCAGCCCCATGGTTCTGCGGGCAACTGGGGCTGTAGGTAGCTACTATCCCAGGATCTCTGTCAGAAGCAAATTAAAATCCTGTTTGAAAGAGCCCAGCTTGAAATCGGGCATCAAAAAGTGCCCACAGATAGAGCTGCAAGAAGCACGAACTCAGATGGCAAATGCCAAAACTCACAAGAAAACAAAGAGCCATGAGTCATACCGAACAGAAATAACAGACAGCAGAAGCAGGCCTGTGAAGAACTGAGGAGCTGAAGTTCAAGGAAAGCAGCAGATGATAAGTATGCTCAGTGTGGTTAGAGAAAGTAGAGTATTGAAAGTCTAACAAGCAAATTTTCTAATAAAACCTCAAATGAAAAATAAACAGCCAAAATTTATGGTATAATAGAGGGACATCCAACTTGTTTCAAGCCTGATGAAACAGCTTGTGGCAAAGCAGTGTTCTTGCCAAGAACAATTTGAAAAGCAGAATAAAACACATACAACCACCTATTGGAAGAAATCTTGAAACCAATAAATAGTTTTTGAGGGGGAGCATTTTTGGAAAAGAGCAAGCCACAGTGTGCAGTAGATCCTTTACATCATGCTGGTTGTTAGTGTGGGAAACCTGAATCTGATGACCCAAAAGAGAGCTTAGGCAGAGGGGCACTACCGGCTTGTGGTGGGGGAGGGGGGGGCATGAGATACCTCTCAATGGTCGAATAAGCTGCAGGAAGAAAACAGAAAACTTGAGGGCACCAGACATGTCAATGGGGAGGCAGGAGTGAAGATCTTAACCTACCACTACCATTTCTTTTCCTTAAGGCATAAAGCACAATCTGAAGCTACATGGAGCAGAAAGCTAAGAGACCAAGAAAATGAACACTGAAAAGCAGAGAGACATTTTTGGTGGTCTCATGTTATGAAGAAGGACAGATTAGAACCCAACAGTGGGAAGAGATCCCTGTGGACAATCCAGGATGTCATTTGCAAAACATGCAGCAGAAACAAACCCAAGGCAAATGGAAGAAGATGGTACAAAACACCAGTAAAAGAGTTTCTAAAAGGCTTAAAAGAGTCAAAGTGAAGGAAATAATATTTTAAAAAGAAAAGATTTAATGGAGCTAAAGTGCTATGGTTTATGCTTTGTCAAATGATTCCTTTTAATTCCATTACCTTGTGGGGAACTACATGTCAATCTTTTTGTTTATCACTGAAATAAAGTAAAATATATACATAATAAAATAGAGGAAAACATAAAGATGAAATAGAATACTTGATTACTCCAAAAACAAGCCAAAACAAAAAAATAAAAGAAAGAAGAAATAAGGAACAAACATGAAACAATTAGTAAAATGATAGATATCCATTGAGTTATGTTAGCAATTTCATTAACTGTAAATGAGATGAAGTCCATTAAGTATGAATATCAACCTATAATATGCATTTTTTCAACTTCACATAGAAAAATTTCCCCAACTTGGTCAAATGCTGGTCCATAACACATATCTCAAAAATGTCAAGCATGTGGGATCATTCAGAATGTGCCGCCTGATCACAATGAGAAAACTGAATACAGATAGGTAGAAAATCTCAAATCTCAACTATGAAATTAAGCGATGCACTTCTTAAAAAAATACTTCAGGTCAAACAAAAAATCACAAAGTAATTTAAAACCATTTTTAACTGAATGATAATAAAAATAACACATACCAAAAATCATGAGATGCTGTAAAGTTGTATTTATAGGGATATTCACGTGTGAAAAATCAATTATCTAAAAGTCAATCTCAAGGAATTAGAAACAGAACAGCAAGTTAAACCCATGGATGGTAGACGAAAGTAATAAGGATAAATGTAAAAATTAATGGAATTCTTAAAAGACACATAGCAGAGAAAACTAGCAAACCTAGAAGTTGATACTTGGGAAAGAATAATAAAATTGATAGACTTTTTGCATGATTGAAAAAAGGCAAAAAAATAGAGGAAGAAGGAAAAAAAACACAGTCTGATAGGTCAGAAATGAAAAGGGAGGTATTACTAGCAAATTTTAAAATGGTAAATATAGGATAGCATATTTTAGGATCGTAATTATGAAGTCTTTAATGAAATACATACTTTCTTAATGGGAAATAGTTCTTTCTTCTTATGCTTTTGACATCATCGACCCCTCTGATGTATGCATCCCACATAAGGGCTTTGGACTTGTCCTGCTGCCTTGATTTGGCCAACTGGCATCTGGTGCACAGAAGTTTTAAATGTGTTTGTGTAGTTTGGATGTCCTGCTTATCTTTTCTCCAACTACCAGAAGGAAAACAGCCCCACACAGGCTCTAAGAAAAGGCTGTGGAGCTGACTGAACTCAACCTATAATCTGTAGCCATAATCAGATGAGTTCAGCAGAATCGCACATAACCTACTGGACAACAACAAACCAAAAGCTTAGGGCAAGAAACTCAGTATAGCATTATTGCAGTTACTTTTCCCTAGTATACCTTGAGACTAGGAGGAATGGACTGTTTACCAACATTGAAAACAGAAGACTTAAAAAAACTGACCATTCCTATAGCGAATTTTAAAAGGTGTGGTTTAAGTATAAAATGGTTATTTAGATACAAATCTCCAAGCTTACACTAATTTCTTCTAAATTATTTAAGGAAGAAACTTTACCAATATTGCAAAAATTCTTCCTGAAAACAAAAAATTAGCCATCCCATAAATCATTTTTTAAAAGCCATCATTATCTGAATTACAAATCCTGACAAGGACATTATAAAAGAAATTATGGCTAATATTTCTCATGAACATAGATGCAAAATTTTGAAATGAAATGCTAGCAAATATGGGATTAGGGACATCATCAAGTCACCAAAATGACTGACTGAAGGTATTTGTTGCACTTCTCTCCTCAAGGTAGGAAAACACAATGCTATTTGACTGGAGGGCTCAAGGCAGAGTGTTGGAGTGTAGTGGTGTAGTGGGGATGTGGCAGAGACATTGCTAAGCCTAGAGATACAGAATGGCCTTCTACAAAATGAACCCAGCACATAGCATATGATGTTCCATCTTGCAATATCAACTTTGACCTAGGATGGACTTCACTCAGTAGGGAATGGGTAAGTAGAAGATGCCAACAGTCCCCATTCAGGACATGGACAACTGAGACATTTGCTGCTGGAGACCCTGTGGTCCTCACAGTCCATGAGTCCAGGTTGGGGAAGTTTCTGGGTTACCACACCTCTGCATTGCCCTGGGAAAGAACCCAACCCATGTGGCACCCTCCCCAAGGCTCTTACTTTTCAAAGCCATATTGAGTTTCCATCCATCTAGGTTCCTGTGAAGCAGCTGAAAGGCTACCTTCAATAGTTCCAACTATGTGGCCATGTGCATCACATAAAGGCTCCCACCATACACCCATAGCCCTGTAAAGCACCTGGGCAGCCTATTCTGATTGCTCCCATATGCAGAGGCCTCTGACAACAATTAGGTGACTGCCCCAGAAACCCCCAAGCAACCTACTTTTGGCACCAGGAAGCAGCCAGGCAGCACTTCATGCATATTCGCAACCCTGGGAAGCAGCTGAGTGACAACTCAGGAAAGCAGCCTTTCCTGAATGGCTTGGCCAGCCAACCATGTCTCCTGAGAAGCAACAGGACAGCCCTACTGACCCTTAAGTCTCCCCCGGAAGCAGCTGATCGCCTATTCTCAGAAGCATGGCCCGCAGAGGCCCTGAGGAGTAGACACTCTGCTCTGCCCACCCACCTTCCGCTCTAGTAAGCAGCTGAGCAGAACTTCCTGAGCAGAATGGGTACCAGAGCACTGTCAAGTCATCTGTGTAGACCTTAGATTCTAACAGCTACCCTGTCTGGGGCCGCTGGTGCATTCTTCCCCTCTGAGGCCCTCCACCACTGAACATTCCATGCTGCTACAAGCACATTGTGTCCCATTCACCTGGGCCCACTGAGTGCTCAGCCCTCATACAAGCCACAGAAACTGGAAGACATCTCAGACTTGCAACAGGGTCTGCTGCACTCAGAGCTACCTGCAAACTCACCCCACTTATGAAGCTACATCATAACTTGCATCCAAATACCACAACCACAGCAGCCTAGGCCACTGAGACAATCTCAGATATAACAACAATGATTATAGCTGAAGAAGCTACACAACACACTAAAGTGCCCACCTAGAACAAAGGTTAACGTAGTGTATCTATCCAACACTGCAGGACACATGACTAGCAGAAAACCTTTCACTACAATAGCTTTGTTATGAAATGGTAGAGGAAACTGATCTACATGTGCACAAATATCAATGTGAAGATATAACAACAACAACAAAACTGAAACAGCAAGGTAGTAGGATGCCTCCAAAGGAGCACAATAAATTTCAACTGATAGGTCCCAAAGAAATAGAAATTGATGGATTGCTGACAAAAATTCATAATGATAATATTGTGGAAACAATAAGATATAAGAGAATTCATACAAACAATTGAACACAATTAGGAAGACAATTCATGATATGAATGGGAAATTCAGCAGTGAGATAGATACCACAAAAAAAAACAAGAATTGAAAGCCTTAGCAACAGAAGAATTTCTGAATTTCAAAATAGGTCTTTTGAAATAACTCATATTTCTTTTTTTAAAAGAAGAAATAAATGAAAAAATAAAATGGTAATGAAAGTCTTAGAGAATTCTGGGACAAAATTAAGCAAATTTTTTCATTTGTATATCACGAAAGGAGATGAAAATGGAAATGATATAGAAAACTCAACCTATGAAATAATTGCTGAAAATATTCCTAATCCTGGGAAAGATACAGACATCCAGGTTCATGAAGCTTGGAGGACCATGATTAAACTCAACCTAAAAAGATCCTTTCTGAGACATGTTAGAGTCTAACTTTCAAAACTACAATTGAAGAGAGAATTTTGAAAATAGTAAGGAAAGTGTAAAGTCATTTATAAGGAAATTTCCATTTGCTACAACCAGACATCTTGACCTAAACCTTATCAGGCCAGTAGGTAGTTGAGTGATAGAGGAAGTCCTCAAAGGGGAAAAAAAAGCCCATCAAGAATACTATACCCAGCAAAGTGTCTTTCAGAAATAATGGAGAAATAAAGACTTTTCATGATAACTAAAACTGAGGGAATTTATCACTCAGACCAGTGTTATAAGAAATGTCTAAAGAAGTAGTTCACTAAAAGTGAAAGGATAACAGCTTCATGAATCATGTGAAAGTACAAAATTCAGCAGTAGAATAGGTACACAAAAGACAAAGAGAGAATAGTCAATGCAGGAAATCATCAGACCACAATGATGAACAAGAGAGAATGGAACAGGAATGTCAAAGACAAAAAAGATAAAATTAACAGAATGGCAGGCTTATATCTTGTAGAAAACAGCCATGAATATAAATGAGCTAAATTCCCCAATTCAAAGATACAGACTGGATTGATGGAAGAAAACAAGACCCATTAATAAGCTGCTTATAAGAAATATATTTCAACAGTAAAGACACATGTAGACTAAAAGTGAAAGCATGGAAAAATATGTATTATGGAAGTGAAAATCAAAAGCAAGTTAAGAGTAGCTATATTTGTATTAGACAACAGAGAATTTAATTCAAAAATAATAAAAGGAGACAAAGAAAATTGTTATATACTGATGAGGGGATAAATTAAACAAGAGAACATGGTAATTGCAAATAGTTATGTATCCAACATTGGAGTATCCAATTATGCAAGGCAATTGTTATCAGAACCTAAGAGTAAAAATAGACTCTAATATAATAATAGTTGAGAATTTCTACACAACACTTTTATCAATGGACAGATGATTCAGACAAAAATCAACAAATCAACACCAGTTTTCAAGTGAGAATAGACCTAACAGATGTTTATAGAACTTTTCATCTAATAGCTGTAGAATACACATTTTTCTCATTAGTGCATGGAACATTCCAAAGGATAAAGCATATATTTAGTCACAAAACAAGTCTCAACAAATTCAGACAATTGAAATTATATCTTGGCTGGCGCCACAGCTCAATAGGCTAATCCTCTGTCTGCGGTGCCAGCACACCGGGTTCTAGTCCCAGTTGGGGCACTGGATTCTGTCCCGGTTGCTCCTCTTCCAGTCCAGCTCTCTGCTGTAGCCCAGGAAGGCAGTGGAGGATGGCCCAAGTCCTTGGGCCCTGCACCCACATGGGAGACCAGGATAAGCACCTGGCTCCTGGCTTCGGATCAGCGCGGTGCACCGGCCGCAGCGGCCATTGGAGGGTGAACCAAGGGAAAAGGAAGACCTTTCTCTCTGTCTCTCTCTCTCTCACTGTCCACTCTGCCTGTAAAAAAAAAAAAATTATATCTTGTATCTTCTCTGAGCACAATAAAACTAGAAATCAATAGCAAGGGAAACTTTGGAAATTACAGAAATATGTGTGATTAAACAATGTTATCTTGAACAACTAATGGTTCAATGAGAAAATCAAAAGGGAAATTTAAAAATTTCTTAAAATCAATCATAATATATTAAAACTTATGCAATACATAAAAAAGCAATACTAAGAGGAAAGTGCCTACAGTATTGCTACACAGAATTAGGAAAAGAATAGCATGCCAATCCAAAATTAATGAAGCAAAAAATAATAATAATTACAACAGAAAGAAATGAAATCAAGACTAAAAATAATACAAAAGGTCAATGAAATGAAGAGTTGTTTTTTGGAAAGATAACTAACATTGACAAACTTTTAGCTAAACTACCCAATTAAGAAAGAAAGAAGACCCATATACCAAAAATTAGAGATGAAAATGAAGATATTACAATAGATGTCATAGAAATACAAAGAATCATCAGGGACTATTATGAACAACTATATTCCCAAATTGGAAAGCCAAGAAAAAGGTTTAAATTTCTGTACACGTTATCTACAAAAAATTGATACATGAGGAAGCAGAAAACTTGAATTGGTTATCAAATAATGAGACTCATTCAATAATAATTTTTTTCATCAAAAAACAGTCATTAGGATTATAAGGCTTCACTGCTGAATTCTACCCAATATTTAAGGAAGAACTAGTACCAATACTTCTCAAGTTATTCCAAAGTGATGAAAGGGAAGCAACCCTCCAGACTGATTCTACAGGACCCCCATTAAACTAATACAAAAACTATACAAGGATAAAACCAAAAAAGAAAAATTAAAACCAACATACTTAACATAGAAGCAAAATTTCTACACAACATACAGACAAATCAGTGCAAATGCAATAAAGCAAATTATGCACCACAGTTTAGGGGGATATGTATCAGGGATGCTGTAATGGATCAACAGACAATATTCATAAATATAATGTATCACATCAACAGAAGGAGGGATAAAAATCATAGCCATCTTAATAGATGTAGTAAGAGCATTTGATAAAATTCAACTCCTTTAATGATAAAAATTAGATATAAAAGAAGATTATGTCAAGAGAAGAATGGCTATATATGTCAAATACACAGCCTTCATCATGCTTACTGGAGAAAGGCTGAAATTGATTCCTCTAAGATTAGGAATTGAGACAAAGATGTCTACTTTCACCCCTCTTACTCAACGTAATAATGAAAATCTTGGCCAGAGCAATAAGACAAACAAAAGAAATAAATAACCTCCAAATAGGAAAAATAAAGTCATATTCCTATTTGTAGGTGAATTTTTTTAGTAGAGAAAAACCTAAGGATGTCATCTAAAATTGTTAAAACTTAAACAAATTCAGTAAAATTTCAGGATATATATAAAATCAACATATAAAAATCAGTAGCCTTTTTTATATATCAATAGTAAAATCGCTCAGAAAGAAATCTTGAAAGCATTTCCATTATATTCACAATAGCTACAAAAATACCTAACTATTAATTTAACCAAGGAAATGAATGACTCTAAAATGAAAACATATAAAGCACCAATGAATTTAATCAAAGAAGACACAAAATGCAATATATGATCATGGATTGGAATAATTAATATTGTTCAAATAACCGTATGACCCAAAGAAATCTATATATAGTATAGTGTCTATCAAATGTCAATGCTGTTCTTCACAGAAGAAAAAATAAAAATGCTACTAAAAGCTATAAGGAATCTCAAATGCACTCTCAATAGCTAAAACAGTCCTGGGCAACAAGAACCAGCATATGAAAAATTATCAACATTTCTAGTTATCATGGAAAGGTAAATCTAATCAACAAAGACATATCATCTCACCTGAGTAGAGTAACTACTATGAAGAAAGCAAAAAATAGCAAATTCTGGGTAGGATGTTGAGAAAAAGCTGATCTTCTGTGTACAAAGAGAATTGAAAATGAATCCTTACATGAATGGAAGGGGAGAGGGAGCGGGAGAGGGGAGGGTTGCGGGCGGGAGGGAAGTTACGGGAGGGGGGAAGCCATCGTAACCCATAAGCTGTACTTTGGAAATTTATATTCATTAAATAAAAGTTAAAAAAAAAAAAAAGGAATCTCCATACGCTATTGATGGGAACGTAAATTAGTGCAGCCATCATGGAAAACACTATGATGCTTCCTTTCACAACTAGAAATGGAACTACCATGTGATCCACCATTCCCCCACTCAGTACACACCAAAGAATTAACTAGTATTAACTAGTTAACTAGAATTCACTAGTATGTTGAAAGATATCTACACTCACATGCTTATTCCAGTACCATCTATAGCAGTCAAGTTGTAGAATCAAGCTGGTTTTTCTTCGATGGATAAAGTAAATGTGAAAAAAATAAACAACTGAATATTATTATTCAGCCATTAAAAAGAATGAAGTTGTATCATTTGAAGCTACATGGATGAAGAACCTGGAGGACATCACATTAAGTGAAATAAGTTAGGCCCAGAAAGACATTCATATGGAAGCTAAAAAGTTAATTTCAAAGAAGTAAAGAAGCCGGCGCCGTGGCTCACAAGTTTAATCCTCCGCCTACGGCACTGGCACCCCATGTTCTAGTCCCAGTTGGGGCACTGGATTCTGTCCTGGTTGCTCCTCTTCCAGTCCAGCTCTCTGCTGTGGCCCGGGAGTGTAGTGGAGGATGGCTCCTGGCTTCGGATCCGCGCAGCGCGCCAGCCATAGCGGCCACTTGGGGGGGTGAAACAACGGAAAAAGGAAGCCCTTTCTCTCTGTCTCTCTCTCTCTCTCTCTAACTCTGCCTGTCAAAAAAAAAAAAAAAAGAAAAAAAAAAGAAATAAAGAATATATTCCATATTTTAATTTCCAATTTAAAAATATTTTCAAGAATTTTTAAGAAGTAAAGAATAGGATAATAGTTGCCAGAACCTTGGAAGTAGGGGCGTGTGGAAAGAGGATGGTTAATAGTAGAGGTGCAGTTGAAAGGCAGGAGTAACTTCTACCGTTCTGTAGCACAGTAGAGTAGTTTCCTCTAAGACTTAAGTACCCATGGTTGACAAAACATTGATAAAATATTTAAGAATACCTAGTAAAATACAAATGGGATCTACCCAACTCAAGAAATAACACATGCCTGAGATGATGCATATGCCAAGTACCCTGACCATTACACATTGTTTACATGTATTAGAATGCCATATTACGACTGGCGCCGTGGCTTAACAGGCTAATCCTCCACCTTGAGGCGCTGGCACACCAGGTTCTAGTCCCAGTTGGGGCGCCGGATTCTATCCCGGTTGCCCCTCTTCCAGGCCAGCTCTCTGCTATGGCCCGGAAAGGCAGTGGAGGATGGCCCAAGTCCTTGGGCCCTGCACCCCATGGGAGACCAGGATAAGCACCTGGCTCCTGCCTTCGGATCAGCGAGATACGCCGGCCGCAGCAGCCATTGGAGGGTGAACCAACGGCAAAAAGAAAGACCTTTCTCTCTGTCTCTCTCTCTTACTATCCACTCTGCCTGTCAAAAAAAAAAAAAAAAAAAAGAATGCCAGATTACATTTCACAAATGCATATAATCCCATGTGTCAATTAAAATATTAATCAATTCAATGGATATGGTGTGCCAAAAAATTCAGCAAGAGGAATCCAGATATATCATGTACCAAATGAATTTTATTCCATAAATGCAAGGTGAATATGTGAATTCAATTTCAAAATCAACAATTATAATTCACCACAAAGGAAGAAGATTAGGAAATAACACAATAATCCTGATTGAGGCAGAAAAATCATTTGACAAAATTCAATCCTTATTAATGACAACAAACACTTAGCAAATAAAGAGTAGAAGACTTCCATACTCTGACAAGTTACATATTTTAAAAATAGCTTAATGCAAACATCTCATTTGTGAAATGTTGAAAGCTTCCCACCCCTCAACAAAGGTGACTGTTACTACCTACAAGCTCTTTTTAGCACCAATCTAGTGGTCACAGCAAATGCAACAATCGCAGTGACAAAAATAGACAAATAAGTATAAAACTTAGGAAAGTTAAATTGTAATTATTTGAATATGGTATAATTGAGCTAAAAAGAAGATCTATAGATAAATTACTATAGTTAATAGAGAGTTTAGGGCCAGCACTGTGGCATAGCCAGTAAAGCCACTGCCTGCTATGCTGGCATCCCATATGAGCACCAGTTCAAGTCCTGGCTGCTCCACTTCTGATCCAGCTCTCTGCTATGGCCTGAGAAAGCAGTGGAAGATGGCCGAAGCACTTGGGCCCCGGTACCCATGTGGGAGACCCAGAAGTAGCTCCAGACTCCTGGTTTTGGATCAGCACAGCTCCTGCCATTAAGGCCATTTGGGAAGTGAAGGAGAGGATGTAAGATTCTCTCTTGCTGCCTCTGCCTCTGTAATTCTGCCTTTCAAATAAATAAATGTTAACCTTTTAAAAAATAGAGTTTAGCAAGATACAGAAGCTCAACAAATAAAAAAAATATTTCTATAAGTATGAACAAATGCAAGTGAAAATATAAAATGAAACAATTAATAATAGCATATTCAAATAAGCTCAATGAAAAATGTGAAATATCCTCCAATAATAACTACAAACCATTACTGAGATATTAAGAAAGAACTAAATAAATGGATAATTAAATAGTCTATAAGGAAATGCAATAAAAATTTTCTACAAAATGTATTAGATTAATTGGACAGCCATATAAAAGTTTGAATCTACTTCAACATCACACAATGTAAAAATTAATTCCACATGGATCACAGCTGTAAAGGTGAAAGAGCAGTAAAGCATGTAGAAGAAGGAATAAGAGGATATTCTCATGACACTTTAGGAGGCAAAGATTTCTTTAATAATGCACACAATCATCAACCATAAAAAGTATAATTGGCACATTATAGTAAATTAGAACTAGGTAATTTTATTCATCAAAAGACACTGTTACATGTGAAACAGGCAAGCCATAGAATGGAGAGGATATCTGTCATATCCAATAAGGGATTTGCCTCTAGAATATTTAAAAGACCCCCATATGTCAATGTGAAAATGCAGACAATGCAAAAAAATTTAGACAAAAGTTTGAATAGGCTTTTCCCAAAATAGGATATCCAAAGAGTCAATGTAAGTATGAGAATACACCGAGCTTCATTTACGGAAGAAATGCCAATTAAAACCATAATGTGACCACCCAGCCACCAGAGTGCCTGCAATGTAACAAGTCCAAGGATGTGGAGCAATTGGAATTTTGGTACACTGATGATGGAATGCTACACCCATGAAAATGAATAAACTACATTTACATGAAACAATGTGATGAATCTCATAAATACATTTTGAGCAAGAGAAATTAGACATAAAATTATATGCTGTATACTTTATCATATGAAGTTCACAAAAAAGTGAAGTGTTCTACGGTTTTAGAATCCAGGAGAATTGTTAAGGTTGAGTGCTTAACTAGATGAATTATAATGAAGGGAGTCCTCGGGGTGCTGTAATGCCCTGATTTCTTGATTTAGGTGCAGATCTCATGGATGTGTTTATGTTTTAAATTTTCCTCAAACTAGCTACTTCTGATTTCTGCACTTTTATGGGACTAGGATATATTGCAATAAAAATTTAAAGCAACTTTGAAATAAAAGTATTTTTATACATGGTAGACTAAACACATTACAGTTGACCACAATTAAAGGCATTTCTAAGAGTTTTGATATGGAAGTCATTTGATCCCAGAGAGAAAATTTGAAATGCAAACAGTGGTAATTAGCAAAGGAAGGAGTAAATAAGTCATAACATATAAATAAATATTTATTTCAGTTTCCAAGTTTTACATTTTTAATACATGACTCAGTTGCTTTATGGTACTGATTTTTTGTTATTTTTTAGAAAACTTTATTTAATAAATATAAATTTCAGAAGTGCAACTTTTGGATTATAGTGGTTTTTCCTCCCATAATCACCCTCCCACCAGCAAACCATCCCATCTCCCATTCTTCATTAAGATTCATTTTTAACTATCTTTATATACGGAAGATCAACTTAGTATATGCTAAGCAAAGATCTTAAAAATGTACATTATACAATTTTTTAAAAGTATCATTACTGAAACAACTAAAATATGAAGTATTCCTGGTATAAAACTAACAAAATGTGTGCAAAAAAAACCTTGTGGAAAATATGATATACACAGATTGGAAGAAATTAAAGGACAGTTAAATAAATGCAAAAACATTCTGTTTTTGTGAACGGCAGACTCAGCACTGAGGTGTCAGTTCTGCATGAACTGACCTACAGAAATATTTAATTCAGATAAAAATCCATTCGATATCTTTCTCTTTTCAACTGAAGTTATACTTCTAAAAATTTTGGTAGAGCAAAGGTCTAGAATAGACAAGACACTTCTCAATTAATTAAATAACTTAGGACTTTCTTACTAGGTATTGAGACTTACAGACGATGACAAAACTCTACAGGAATGGATCAATAGACAAATGGAACAGAATGAGAGTCCAGAGAGCACCCTGCACATCAATGGAAAATTGATATATACCAGCACTGGCACTGGCAATTAACAAAGAAAGGATATGCTTTTAAATCAATGACTTCAGAGCAATTAGTTTTTCATTTGAAGGAAACAAGATTGATTCCTTAAAGTTTCCATCATATACAAAATGCCATCCTAGTTGTATAAAAATATCTTGAGTTTTAAAAACATAATGTAGCCTATAAAGAAAACGAATAGACAAGCCAGAAATTGGTAGCTGATATTTGCAGATGTTTGCAGTATTTGGCATGGGATGAGTACAGGAAATATGTAAAGAATTACTAAAAATCAATAAGAAAAATGAAATCAAATTTTAAAATGGCAAAGGGCTTGAGTTAGCATTTTACAGAACAGAAAAATGATTGAATTTAAGAAAATACTGTTAATAAACACTTTTAATGCAAATTAAAGCCACAGTACAGTGACAAAAATTCAAGAATATGACAAGTTAAGTGCAGAAGAGAATAGAAAATAATAAAAACATAATCCTGCCAATGTAAATTGACCATTTTGGGAAACAATTTAATTTTGTGTAGGCTCTAAGAGTACCAATTCTAGGCATATTCTAGCATGTGTCTACCAAAATACACATATAAGAATGATAAACTATTTAAGGAAATGAATCGCAGTACATTTATGTAATGGAATACTGTATAAGCAATAAATATGAATGAAATCCAATTATATGAGGAATCTCAGAAACATAAAGCAACATTGGATTTAAATAAAAAGCAGTTAAAGAAGATTCCTTTCAATAAAACTCCACTTTTATAAGGCTTAGATATGTGTACCTGAAGTAAAGTATAAAGAAAATTTAAGAAAAAGTAAAACAAATTCCAGGACTGTGATGTAATTGTGTGGCGTGTGAGGGAGGAGATGCATACAGATCTAGAAGTGCCTGGAGACCTTAAAAATGCTGGTAATTTAATTTTCATATATACATAGCATTTGCCCCCTCAACCTCATGCAGGAGTTGAGTTCCCAGCATTTTATGATAATGGTACTAAAAGTGTTGAAACTTAAACCAGTGGCAGTGTTTAGAAGTAGAAACTTGGGACAGAGATTTCACTGGATTAAGTATTAAATGGGCTGGCGGAGAGGTCCCATTTTGAGAGCTGGATTGACGAGGAAAGAGAGAGACACAGAGGCACAGGTGCACTGGAAGCACATGAGGAGGACCTCACCAAAACCTGAGCCACATCGCTCGGTCTTGGAACTCAAAGAACCATGCGCCAAAATAAGCCTCTTTTCTCTGTATGAAAGTTCACTTCCTCAGGCATTCCACCCATAGAGACAGATTATTAAGGTGGTCATTGGTCATTTTACTGCTTTGTTGTCTTTTAGTTAGTTTTGGGTTTTTTTGGTTTGGTTTTGTTTTGTTTTGTTTTGTTTTGTTTTGTTTTGTTTTGTTTTGTTTTTGATAGGCAGAGTTAGACAGTGAGAGAAAGTGACAGGGAGAAAGGTCTTCCTTTTCCGTTGGTTCACCCCTCAAATGGCCGCCATGGCCAGTGCACTGCGCTGATCCGAAGCCAGGAGCCAGGTGTTTCCTCCTGGTCTCCCGTGCAGGTGCAGGGCCCAAGCACTAGGGCCATCCTCCACTGCCTTCCCAGGCCACAGCAGAGAGCTGGACTGGAAGAGGAGCAACCGGGACAGAATCCAGTGCCCCAACTGGGTCTAGAACCCCAGGGTGCCAGCACTGCAGGAGGAGGATTAGCCTAGTGAGCTGAGGGGCCCTGTTTTGTTGTCTGTTAAACCTACCTTGTTGTCAAAGCATTCTTATATAAGTAAGTATATCAGAAAGTCTTGTGTAAAATCAGCTCCCAAGGGAAGGAATTTGGCAAAGCAGTTGAGAAGATGGTTGAGATGCCCACATTCTAATGAGAGGGGCCTGGTGCCAGTACCGGCTCCCCTACTTCCCCCCCCTCCCCAGCATCCTGCTAATGAGTACTCTGGGAGGCAGCAAGTGAGGGCTCAAGCACTTGGACCATCTTCTACCACTTTCCTAGGCCATAGCAGAGAGCTGGATCGGCAGAGGAGCAGCTGACCCAATATTTTAAACCAGTTGCATCTCTTAAAGATTTTATTCTTCCTTTGATGCTAACCAGCCTTCTAGGAAAATGCAACTCAAACGTGGAAGTTTTGAAAAGTCTTTAATATAGCATATGTCCTCCATTGAGGGGTGTCTCATATCAAAACCTGGCTTTTCAAACTGATTGTTTTGTTACTTACATGCATTATAGTTTTTGTTTACTTTGTAAATTAACAACCTACAGTGCTCTCTTGAAAAAAAGGAGTATTTTGAAGGATGGATATAAAACAGAAACTGCCATTTTAAAACGTGATAATAGACTATGACATGTTTTTTAGTTAAAAACTATTACAATAAACAAATTTGAGAAAGCAAGTGGGGTGGGGCTGGCATTGTGACACATCAAGTTAAGCCACGGGTTGAGACACTGGCATCCATCCCATATCAGACTGCTGGTTCCAGTCCTGGCTGCTCCACTTCTGATCCAGCTTCCTGCTAATGCACCTGTGAAGGTAGCAGAGGCTTCCCCAAGTACATGGGCCCTTGCCACATGTGTGGTAGACCACGATGCAGTTCCTGGTTCCTGGATTCAGCCATGTCCAGCCTTTGTGAAGTGAACCCATGGATGCAAGATCTCTCTTCCTCTCTTTCCCTCTCTGACACTTTACCTTTCAAATAAATAAATACATACTTTTTTTCTTTAAAAGCAGAAAAGCAAGTGGAAATTTTGAAAACAAACTCTTTACATCAGAAAAGAACCTTATATCTTCACTACATAATAATCATTGAGGGAAGAAAAGAATGATGAAAAAGAAACTGCACAAAAAAAAAAAGGAGCAGAGGTACAGATAATATATTAATATATCAAATAAAACATGTCAAAGATCCAAAAACACTAGATAAAGAAACACAGATTAAAAGAAGTATTTTGATTTTTGTTCTTTCTAAATCTATCATTTTGCCAGAGATTTGAAAGGTTTACAAAGTGTGGCGTGGTTAGAGTTGAGCCACACATCTCTTTGTATGCCCTATCGTTGCTAAGGTAACTTGAATTAACTTCTCAAGAGTGCATTTGGTGACATGTTTAAAGTACAAAATGTGCACATCCTTTGACTAAGAAATCATAAACTAGAAATGTTTTTAAGAAAAAAGACCACTTTTCAAACATATACATATTAAGTGGTTTGTCATGGCATCACTTAATAATAACCAAAATTTGAGTGCAACATGTATCACTGGGAGGCTGGTTTCATAAACTATGGGATTATATAAATGGAATCGAACACAAACATTTCACTAATTGTATGAGTTGTATGCATATTATTTATACAAAAAGATCTTATTACTGATTGAAAAGAGAGTGTGTACCATTCTGGTTCCCTCTGGTTGATGAAATTTTATGGGATTTTCATTTTCTTTTTCATGAATTTCTATTTTATTTAACAACAAGTACACACACACACACACAAGCATATGTTCAGTCACAATACAGATACATATTTTTTAAAAAAAGAATAAATACCCTAACACATATTCATGTATAAGCAAATGAGTTTCAGGAATATGATTACAGTTAGCACTAACTGGATATCTGTTTTATGTCAAATTTGATGTTCACACAAACTATGAAAGGTACAACTGCAAATGCTGAATAACATGCAAGCCTAAATAACAAAGCATGGGTTCAGTTAGCGTTTTTGGATCCAAAGGCTCTGACTTCACCATGCTCTTGCATTAACCTGGGGCTCCCTACCTTGAATCAACAATCCAGATAGCCATGGGCAGGTTTTAGAGGGTCTGTGATTCCCCAGGAATTGCAAACAAAAATTGATTTGGATGCGAATTCTCCTGTGATAGCATTCACATCATTTGCCATAAAGTTCTTCCTAGAGTCCCAAAGATTAAGGACCCCAGACTGTGAGGGAAAAGGGCTTACTAAAGGCAATTGTATCTATTTTGTGGTACTAATGTCCTCCCAGCTGCAAACATGTTGTCCACTTCCACTGTCTGCCTTGCCCCAGCCCCATCAGCCGCTTATCGCTCTGAACTTGGAGAGGTTTCTTTGAGAACAAGTAAGCATCTGCTCTGTGAATCTGTTGCTCCGACCCTTTCCTGGTCAGCAACTGGACATTCACACAGCAGAGACCAGGCCTGTGTAGTTCTGTGTGACCATGGCCTTGACCTCAGCAGAGGACATCAAATAAGTCTAACACCCCCTCTCTTTTACCTTGGTTCTGACATCAGCCATCTGACCCACACTGGTGTACTACAATTCAATTCTCCGACTAACCACCTAGATAGAGTCCATGCAGATCCCACATACGAGAGGGACCCAGTTCCCAATGAGAATGCCCCATTTCATATGCTGGCCCTACTTTCAGGGTCTCCGAACCATCTGTCCTTCTGAGCAGACTACAAATTTCAGGGTTGCCACGATCTTCTCAGGTTAGGTAGTTTGCTAGAATGACTGATAGAAAAAAATACAGGAAAGCACTGCATTCGTGGTTATATGTTTTAATAAAGGATGCAAATTGGGAACAACCTAATTAAAAGACATGATGTGTTAATTCTGGGAGGGTTCCAAAAGGCAGGCCTTCTGTGTACTCTCCTTTTGGAAGCAATGTGATATGACCTTACCCTGTGTCACATCAGTGTGCTCACATAGTCAGGAAGTTCTATTCATTGGCTTTTCTGGTGAACAAATTCCATTCTGAAGCTATCATTCGGCCCAATGAGTTATCTCATTCTCATGAACATAGGTGTTATCCCTGGGGCCCATGGACATCAAAGACATTTCAATGACTCAAGAAACTCCAAGGGTTTTGGCAACTTCATGCCAGAAACTCAAGACAAAGACCAGAAAAATTCTTTTTAAACAACAATCATAGCATCCTTGCTCTTTCAGTATCTCTCTTTCACTTCCTGTTTTGCCTTCTTGCCTTAATTTCCTCTCATTTCTTCCTTTTGTTTCCTTTTTTGGAATGATTTATTCGTTTGAAAAGTAGAATGACAGAGAGAAATAGAGAGAGAGAGACCCTCCATCTGTTGATTCACTCACTACAATGATTATGGCTGGGCCAGGGTGAAGCCAGGAGCCCAGAATTTCATCTAAGCCTCTCTTGCAGGAAGTATTTGGGCCATCTTCCACGCAAGGAGCTGGTTTGAAAGCAGAGTAGCCAGGACTCTAGCAATGGGATTTGGCAGCAGCTTAACCTACTGTACCACAATACTGGCCCCTCTTCCTTTTATTTCTATCTTAACCAATCCTCTAACTTCATCCTGTTACTCAGATTTTGAACTGGAAATGTCTCCTCCCCTTTGACTCATAGAGAATGAACATATAAAATTATCACACATGTTTATTGGCAGCTGCACAGAAAAACAGCAAAATTAAGACAATCTGTAGAGAGGGCTATAGAAACAAATCTTCTGCTATTTCAAGGCAGGGCTTATGAACATTTCCTATGATGCAAGAGAAAACACAACACTGATTAAATTTTTTATGATTGAAAATGAGATTTCTTGTTTTAGGGCACACACAGATCACAAAAGCATCTTATTAACATGTGGTTTCTTATTCCCCAGCTCTGAGGTGGGGCCCAGGAACATGCAAGGGTGGAGTCCAGTGCAAAGATGATTATTCAATGCCCCTTGTTCAAAAATTAAGAATTTCAAGATGGCCATAGCAACACATTCAGCCAAGCACCGAGCCCTCTGAGCACAAGGCTCTGTGGAACTGCACAGATCACCTGTTAACGGTCCCTGGAACTATGTTCCTAACAAGCACCCAGGTGAGGAGGCCTCTCATGATCCAGAGACCTTCATTTGAATAGCAAGGGTCTAAAAATATTCTCTAGAACCTTCCCTGTAGTTCGAAAGTATAGTTTGGAGTGGTCCTTCTTTCTCTTTCTCTTCCTCAAGATAAGATATTCATGTGGGACATTAACCAAGAAATTAGGATGCTGGAATTATCTCCAACCAATGTTTGCTTTTGCTGTAGGGTAGTCAACAAATATTTGTTCGATTCGTGAATAACATAGCATGAATATTTTAGAGCTATTATTAAATTCTCTCCTTCCTCCATTCTTTTCTATCCCAGATTCTTTACTTTGAATCTCGTGCATGAAAATCACTTCACTCCCCTACCTTCAGTTCTGCTCCCAAGTCATTTCTTCCTGGAAGCTCGGGCCACGGTCAGACATTTATGTCTATATACTGATTTGTGACTAGGACTCTTTAGCAAGTCCATTCTGCTGCCAGAAATATGTGAGTGATATGTCTCATTTTTAGAGAGCAGAGGGTTTCACTTTTAAGTATCAACAATTTTGTTATGGAAATACTTATAAAATATATCACATAGATTCACTGTCTTACAAGCAGAGCCTGAAGAATACACTGTGATACTAGGGCTCCACTGATAGTTTATGGAGTGCCGTATAGCCTGGAACACTTGCGGTATTCTGTTTGCTGAGTTACTTGCCCCTGTACAAAATCATCCAGACCACCGAAACTTTGGTTTTTGAATTTTATATATGTGATATGTGTTTTTTTTTAATTTCCCAAATTCTTACTTAAAGCTACCTAGTGTTGTTAGTATGTTTGCCTAAAACAGAATTTTCCTGTCAAACTTTTTATTTATGCTTTTTTAAAAAAAATTAGAAAATCACACTTATTAAGACTAGCTGCGGATACAAGGAACTCACTAATGAATCAAAATCTGAAACATTAAGGTTTGGTACAGGGAGCTTGTGACATCAATTTTGGATAGTCTGGGGACTCTTTATTTAATTCTGTACTCTTGGTGAAACTCTTTCAGTGATCCAGATAATTATAGACTTTTCATGAGTTCTAACAATAAAGTTCCCAATTCTAATTTACACTTCATTTCCAGCTGATCATTGAGACTCCGTGTATGTTTTTGCGTGGACTAGACTGCAGTCATGGGGTTTTTTAGAAATATCAAGTAGCTTTATCCCTGTCCTTAGATGTTTCTGACCCCATGTGCAGTAAATCACTTTGATACCCAAGTGCTGAGAGGTGGATCTTCCAGCCAGCAGTTTATTCCAAACCATTTCTACCTTTACTGCTTCTCTCCTGTTGCCCAATAGTCAGTTTCCTTTCCTTGCTCAGAAGGAAGAAACTACTGCATTAATACTTAACATAATGCATTAAGCTTTAAGTTGCCAGTTGGCTTTCATAATGACTGTCAAACAGTTTGAACTTGGTCTACCACCAAGGGACATACGATGAAGAGGACAAGGCCAGGTGGGAACACAGATGCTTTTGCTAAAAGAATCTTTGGATCCTGCGGCGAAAATTCTCACTAACAAAGTTCTGGGGACAGTGGACAGAGCCAGGAGATAGAGCTAAGTTTCTTTACAAAGTAGCTTTAAAAAAAGATATGTCTTTTAGTCTTACTTACTCAGGGATTTAAGTTTAATAAATAGATTATAAATACACATGCATAGACCCACACACTTGCATATGTACATAAATATGCACATGTACAGGCCCACACAAATACATATCACATTAAGCAGAAATTGGAAAAGAGAAATGAAAGAGGAATTCCTGCGGTGAGTATTTTGTGGAAGAGCAATGCGGTGCCAACAGTAGTGAAATAAAAACACAGCCCAGATCCCTGCTTCTTATGAGCTTATGTTCCCATCAGGATGACTGAAGCAGCTAGTTTCACGTTGGCATTTCCAACAAGAAAACTAAACATTTCTGAGAACAGAAAAGTCCTCCAGATTTGTTTATGGAGTAAAAACACCATAACCCAGTAAATGACCGAGTACTTTCAAGAGCAAAGGCAGAAGCAGGGGTGCAGACAGGGACAGCAGGGTGCTGGATGTGGCACATGCAAGGTGGGGGGAGTGTTTGGCATAGGAGTCATTCTCTGTCAATGACCCAAAACCCAGAACCAGAAAAGCCAAAAGATCTCCCAGTCCACATGCATTGTGCTAAGGAGATACCTACAACTGCCCAGAGAAGGAATCCTGAGAGTGCCACAGTCACAGCAGATACAACTCAATCGCACCGTTTTCCTTGCATAATTCTTAAGATTTTCTTATCACAAGATCTGTTACTTTCCAAATCCCTCTGGTTTCTTTTTTCTTGACCTCAGATACCTCTGGGCATGTGCACTAGGAACAGAGAAACTGCTTGGGTACAGGCATAAAATGGTGCACAAACCTGTCATACGCTCATCCTAAATCAACCTAAAAGCGGAAGAAAGCGCTTGCAGAAACACTAAAACCCAGCAAGCCATTTTTTTTTTTTTTGCCTTTGTCTCAGCTATGTAGCTTTATTGCCACCAGATGGCGATGTCGCAGACTAGCTCTTAGCGCCTCTGGGAGCAGTGGGCGTGTGAGCGTGGAAGGTTCGGAGGGAGCCCTGTAGTGTGTTGGCCTCTGTGTCCCTGGCACAAACCCAGACCCAGTGTGATAAACAACAGAAACTTAAAGGCAGGGCTGACTTCTCCTCCAAAGTGCATTCTGAAGCAGCAGGAAGTTACCAAGCTGTTTTAGTGAGGTTAGATCAGTTTAACCTCACCAGTCTGATCCTTAGCAAAAGGAGAGATGCTTTCAGAGAGCCAAGGTTTACATGATGACTTTGGAGCAAGAGACAAAGCTCAATGAAACCAGCTCTGGGGAGCTTCGCATCAGCACATTCCTTTGTTTCCCTCTTTCCCTCTGGTTCCCCTAGATATCTCTCAATATCCATCGCAACACAAACACATGTGCCCATTCTAAAACACAATGTTCCAGAATTCCCAAGGGCACGTGGGCCAACCAAGGAAAGCTCCCATTGATTTCCTGTGTTGTAAATTGATCCAGATAATTTCTGTGGCTTAAGGGGCTCATTAACTCACTAATTTGAAGTAATCTGAACATAAGCCGAGTGAAAGTTTTTTCTTGCCCTGTGTCCAGACTCATTTAACTCAATTTCTTAGTGCACAGCACAGAAGAAGCCAAAGCTTTGTGTAAAACATCCACTAACACTCTCTTCCATTGACCTACTCCTTGCTGGTTATCTGTCGAGGATTAAGGTCAAACAAGGAACTTAAGGGTGAAGGCTGAAAAAGAGAATATGGAAAGAAAAAGCACAGATGCACTCCAATTCCTGGAGGAAAGCAAAACAAAACAAAAATCCAGTCTCTGGTTTTGGTTCAAGGTAAGATGGGTTAAGCACGGTCCACGTCGTTTTTCCTACAGGTTGCAGTTAATAAAACTCATACAAAATGCAGGAGCATCTCTTCAATGACATAGGTACACAATAGCAGCAGGAGGGTTGGGGAAGAATATAAAAGTTTGAAATACCCCCAAATGGACAAAACTTTCCACTCTTCCTCCTTCTCCCCCAGTGTAAACATATGGTAGCAGAAAACCAGAAAGTGGACACTGGCTTGCAAATGAACACTATAAGAGAAGCCTGCAAAAGAAATAAAACTATCTGTATTCACAGATGACATAATTTTCTGTATGGAAACATCCCAAGAGAACTACAAAAGAGCTTCCTAGAAATAATATCAACACACAAAAATTAATTATATTTCTTTATAGTGGCAATGAACAGCTTGAAACAAGATTATTTATTTACTTACTCAATTATCTGAGAGGTAGGGAGATGGGGATGTCGATTCACTCCCCAAATGCCCACATGACCACGGGCTGGATCTGGCCAGAAGATAGGAGCTAAGAACGCAATCCAAATCTTCCATGTGGGTGGCTGCCTTCCAAGGTGTGCATTAGCAGGAAGACAGAGTCAGGCCAGAGATGGGAAGTGAATCCTGGCATTCCAGTGTGAGACACAGGTACCTTTCTCAACAACTAGGCTAAAAAACTACTCCTTCAAATTAACACACCACAGACACACACACACACACACACTCACACTGTCTACAGCAGCTTTAAGAAAACCACACAAACCTAAACCTAACAAAACCTCTACTATATCTCTATGCAGAACACTACAAAACACTCAGAAATCAAAGCAGAGCTAAATAAATGGAGAGACACGCAGTGCTCATGGACTAGAAGACACTCGGTAAAAGCATTAACTCTCACATTGATCTGCAGGTAACAGAATTTCAACAGTAAAAACCAAGAATTGTAATTTAAAAATGAGCTAGAAACTTGAAGAGATTTCATCTAACAGGAGGTTTGCATGGTAAAATATGTGAAGAAACACATGATAATATGATCAACATCACTAGCCATAGGAACAGTGCAAATTCAAACCACATGAAATGCACACCTGTTGGAATGGCTAAAATAAATGATTCTGATAACACCAAGTGCAGGTAAGGACACAGGGGCGCTGGAACTCTCATACATTTGCAGGGGGAATGCACAATAGAACAGCCACTCTGGAAAATGGCTTGTCAGTTTTTATAAATACACACACACATACACACACACATAACCACATGACCCAGAAATCCTCCTCTTGGATATTTTACCTTAAGAATATGAAAACTAGTTTTCATACAAAATCCTATGCACCACATGTTTATAGCAACTCTATTTTTAAATGCCAAGTCTGAAGACAAGTCACCTGTGTTTCAATAGAGATCCAGCCATACAATGGAATATCATTTAGCAATAGGAAGTGTGGGGAACCGCAGGCTGGCCACCTGTGAGAACCTCCTCATCTACATAGTTTGCAGCAATCGGTCGACCACAAGACCCACAAAAACAGCCAGGTGAAACAGATGAAACAGAATGGACTCTGCATAAACAACTAGGAGGAACCCGGTGAAATAGATGAAGTTGAGGCAGGACGGACTCTGCATAAACAACTAGGAAGAACCAGGTGAAACAGATGGACTTTCAACCTGTGGCTATATGCGCCCTTTCATCTGATTGGACGATATCAGCATAAAGTGACATTGGGATCTGGGCGGGCCGGCGCCACAGCCCCTCATCTTCTTTTCTCCTCTCCCCACTTTCCTTTTGCCCCATAAGTGAAAGTTCCTTGAGAACCAATGAACAGTGACCGTGTCGTGACTGTGTTGGACCCTCGCTGGCGAGGGTCCGACAGGAAGGAACAAGCTATTGCTACAATTTGGATGAATAAATCTCAAATATAGTATAGACAGTAAAAGAAGCTACTCAGAAAAAGTTTGTATAGTGCATTATTTTTTTTCTATGAAATTTTCAGAGATAAGCCAATAGTGATAGAGGGTATATTAGTGTTTTCCAAGCATGAGGAGCATGGGGAAGTTACTAACACAATGGAACTTGTCATGGAGATGTAACTTCTCTATATCCTGTGGCAACACTAATTTTAAATGTGGTAATATTCATGGAACTATACACCTTCAAAGATTCAATATATGCAAAATAAAACAAAATAAAATCTATAAAAAAATCTTCCATCTAGTGATAAAGACACCTGCACTCCACATTAGAGTGCAACAGTTCAGTCCCCAGCTCCTGACGCCAGCTTCCTGCCAACAGGCAGAAGTGATGCCTCAAGTAATTAGGCCCCTGTCATTCCTGTGCAAGACCTGGATCGTGTTCCAAGATCTCAGCTTCAGCCATGGTCCAGCCCAAGTGAACTAACAGATAGGAGTGCTCTCTCTCTCTCAAATAAATTTTAAAAAGTAAAAAAAAAAAAAAAATTAAGTCTAAAGCATCTAATCTGTGATGACAACAGACCAACGACATTCACTTGGTATGTCTGAAAGAAAGCATATTTTATTCTGTGGGGAAAACAAGAAAAGGAATTGTGTGTGCCTTTATGGGACAGAAACGTTACATTCATTATCTCAGTTAATCAACACAAGTTTCCAACTGATGGGAATTTTTTTTTTTTTTGACAGGCAGAGTGGACAGTGAGAGAGAGAGAGAGACAGAGAGAAAGGTCTTCCTTTTGCCGTTGGTTCACCCTCCAATGGCCGCCGCGGTAGCGCGCTGCGGCCCGTGCACCGCGCTGTTCCGATGGCAGGAGCCAGGTGCTTATCCTGGTCTCCCATGGGGTGCAGGGCCCAAGTACTTGGGCCATCCTCCACTGCACTCCCTGGCCACAGCAGAGAGCTGGCCTGGAAGAGGGGCAACCAGGACAGGATCGGTGCCCCGACCGGGACTAGAACCCGGTGTGCCGGCGCCGCAAGGCGGAGGATTAGCCTGTTGAGCCACGGCGCCGGCCGGGAATTTTTTTAAAAAATTTATTTGTTATACAATTTTATGTATTTCATATATACAGATTTAAGAACATAGTGATACTTCCCACCTTACCCTCCCTCCCGCACACGCTCCAACCCTTTTTGGGTTTTAATATCTTCAGGCTAAAGATAAGCAATGGGCATATAGAAAGGCTAGGTAAAGTGTTCCAGATTAGCTAGCTGGTGAACAGAGGAATGAAAATTTGAACAGATGTGTCTGTTTTCAAAGACTGTCTATTATGCTATAATTTCCCTAATATGTAATTGAAGGAGATAAGTTAGCACTGCTTAACTTCTAATCACTTTAAAAACTAGATTTACAACAGAAAACTTGTATTTGTTATGCTGATCCCAGTAGGAATTGTTCTTGTAAATACATAGTATTAGCAATTGGTTACTGTTTTTCTATAGTTTCAGAAATTGCTTCCTGAAGTCCTAATTCAGATCTGCATCTCATTCTGATTGACCCTACCTTTGCTTATTTCAGATGCAAAGGCTTTTACTTTTGACACACCTTTCAGAGATGAAAGGATCTATTTCAGAGGTTGTTCAGTCTCAAAGCTAAAATCGTACTCAAAACCCTAATTAAACATGGCATTGCTAGTTAGACCCTGCGATTTAGGAACAAGATGTAACAGTGCTCCAACCCTTTGAAGTAAAGCATGACTCTTCCTGCAGTCAGTAGAGTGGGTGGTAATCCACATCTGTACAGAACCCACAGGCACAGCCCAGATAGCACTGGCCTCAATTTCCCTTCTACAAGGAAGTAATACTGCACCCAAACCCCTACCTTCACTTGGCCATACTCCATTTAGGTACCGTAACCCTTTAACAGACCCTAAAGTAAGTAACTTTAGCACCTTCTATATTAGGCATGCTCATTTTGGCTCCTCGTCATACTCCCAGGCTCTGAATTTGACATCCCACACCCGGAGGTGGGACAGTCTAAAAAAGAGGGATTCCAACTTCTGACAAAGGAACCCCATGTGCAAGAGCTCTTCAGAAGTGCATGGGAAAATACATATTATGACAAAATTATGCATGAGTTTGAAAATTGTTGTACCAAAATGGACTTTTAAAAACAGGATCGATTTATTTGAAAGACAAAGAGAAGGAGAGTCAGAGAGAGAAGATAGAGATCTTCCGTCAGCTGGTTCACTCCTCAAATGGCCACAAAGGACAGGAGTGAACTAGGCTAAAGCTAGAAGCCAGAAACTCTATCCTGGTTTCCCACATAGATGACAGGGGCCTATGTACCTAGATCATCTTCCACAGCCTTCCCAGGGACATTGGTAGGAAGTTGGATCAGAAGTGGAGTGGCCAGGACTCCAACCAGCACTCAAATATGGAATGCTAGTGTTCTAAGTCAAGGCTTAACCTGCTATACCACAGCGCTGGCCCTGAAATGGACTTATTTTTTAATTCTACTTTTCACAAACTTTTTGAATTCCTTTTTAGATGCACTGGAGTTGTCAAGGTTGAGTCCAATTCTAACTCACTAGTCAGGTGACAGACCATAAGCAAGGAAGAATGTTGGTTCAAAGACATAGATTGTTCCCAATTTATAATCTAAGTAGAAAAAAAGGACTAGGGATGCAGTGAGATAAGCTTCCAAGTCTAACTTCATAAACAATTTCCTTCTTTCTAAAAACTCTTCGTGTATTTGAGTACATGTGAGCAGAGACATTCCACGATGGTTGACTTGTGTGAATCTCCAGCCCAGATCATAGGTCAAGTAGCTCAATCTCTGCCCTTCTCAGGGAACACAAGAAAAAAAAAATCTCTAACTTATCAGTTTCTTCTGTCAAAGGCTTGACAACCCCTGCCTGAACTACATCAATAGTATTATAAACTAGTCTTGCTATCTCCAATTTCTCCTCCCAGCTCACATGCTGGAGAGATGTTCTAAAACTCAAATCTATTTACCTTGCTTTAATATTTAAAGCGTTTCCATGGAGAATACAGAGGCCAAACTCCTTAGCCGTACATTCAGGACCTTGAAGATCAGAACTCGATTTATCTCTCCAACATCATTCTCTGCTATTCTCTTCTGTAGACTCCAAGATCTAACATACCTATTTGCCAGTCTCTGCATATCCTCATTTAATCCTCTGTCTGTGCTTTCACATTTCTTCTACCATGCAGGGCCTTTCTGCATTCCAACTCCTACAGAGACACTATTTAGTCTGGAATGCCTATCTCAAATATGGGCAAGTGTTGCTTACCAATAGAGACGCACAACAAGAAATGTGTCGTTAGGTGATTTCCCCAGTGTGCTAACATCACAGAACCATGAATGGTGTGTGTCAGTCACTCAGTGTGTCCTCTTGTTGCAATCAAGAGATGTGGTCAACAGGAGATATATGAGCCTGCTTCCAGCGCAACACAGAACATCATTTACTGATTGATTGATTGATTTTAGAGGCAGAGTTACAGACAGGCATAAGGGGAGAGACAGAAAGATCTTCCATCAGTTGATTCGTTGGGCCAGATGGAAGCCAGGAGCCTGGAGCTTCTTCAGGGTCTTCCACATAGGTGCAGGGGCCCAAGTATTTGGACCACCCTCCACTGCTTTCCCGGGGCATTAGCAGAGAGCTGGATCAGAAGTGGAGCAACCAGGACTCAAACCAATGCCCACAAGGGATGCTGACTTTACCCGCTGTTCCACACAGTCGGCCCCTGTATGGTTATACGTTTAAATAAATAGGATCAGGGTGTTCTAAAGCAATGATTAAAAAGTGTATCATTGTAAATATATAAACTACTAACAATTGCTTATTATGACTATCAAGTATTATGTACTATACATAATTGCACTGTTCTACTCTTAGACAACCAAAAGCACAGTAGGTTTGTCTCCACCAGAATCACCATTAATACAAATGTAATGTGTTGTGCTATGACATTATGACAGATTCAGTGTCATTGAGCAATAAAAATTTTGCAGCTACATTATAACCTTATGGGACCACCATTGTATATAGGGTATCTGACCATATTGCTCCCTTTATGGTAACTTCCCTCCCCCTGGCCTACCATTTGAAAAAATTAAATAACACAGATGTGGAATGAGCCATTGCAGTGTGCAGTTATTATAGCAGCTCCACAAGTATTGTTCTTAAGCAGTCCTTCTCTTATTGTCTCATAGGATGTTTGCATTTGGTCTCATCCCTTCTCTCATCTCAGTGTAGCGATCCACATCTGTTTGCCTTGCTACAATAAGATCTCTTTGAGAATAGAGTGTTGTTATATGTTGCTCATACCTATCCTGGAGCCTAGGTAACTACTCAGTAAATACTGAAGGAACAGGAAGGAAGAAAGGAAAGCAGGACCAACATAAACAAATTGATAGAAGCGAGATGGCTGGCCGGCAGGTGAGTTGTCTCCCATTTATCTGCAATGACTAAGACTGTGATTAGTAGAAGAATTTAGAGATTTCCACCAAAGACATCAGTGGTATCTTTAAATGACTCCTCACTTCTTAACTTTACTGATGTCAGGAAAGGAGATAAAGATAATCCTCTCATGATTAAAAAAAAAAAAAAAAAAGCTGACCACCTTCTGTCTTGTGGCAGGAATCTATGTGAAAATAAACCCTGTTCTACCAGACTATCCTCTGTCATTTCCTGGTCTGGTATGCAGCTAATTGAACCCTTCATGAAAACTTTCACCACTTCTATTGATTATTTTCCACGCATGCAAGACCAATGACATTAATGTCATTATGAACAGTATAATGGTGTAATGTCATTATGAATGGTATTAATTGTGTGCTAACTGCATATACATGCACCATGTCAGATGTTTCCCAAAGTTCTATCAGGGATCATGGAAACCCAGACACAATTTCCATTTATGTGACTAGGAGACCATTTCTTTTTTGACTAGTGAACACACAATCCAAGGTTCAAGAGAGGCTGTATAATATAGACAAAGAGAACTGTACCAGGAGAAAGCAGAATTGTAGGCTGTGATTAGTTGTCATATGACTTGAGCTAGTAACTCCACAGATCCAGGCCACAATTTCCTAATCCACAAAATACAAAGCTTTATCTAGAGCAGTGCTTCTCAAATTATGACATGCATATGAATCACTCAGGAATCCTGCCAAAACCGCGTGATTGACTCCAGAATGGAGATTCTACATTACTGACAGCAATGGTGCTCTTCTTTAAGCTATATTTTCAGGAGGAAGAATCTAGAAAATCCATAAGGTAACAATTAGGTGTAAGGTGCTAAACTAAGGAAGGGATTGTCTGGAGGTGGTGAGAGGTGGCAACAAGAGGGTGTCCCTTCTGCAGACCGCGTGACTCCAAGCATGGCGGATGGAGAGATCCGCGCCGCCCGCCCAACCCCTAAGAAAACCGAATGGAAAGAAAAGGCAGGAATGTGTCACAGAAGCTCACCAAATGCACTGATTCCCAATGACACCTCCGCTGCCATGAAGCTTGCAACCCATTTCACAAGTCTTACTTTGCTGTACAGTCCTCCCTTTCCTCCCTGCCTCCCGCCCACACTGCCACACAACCCAGTTTCTTTGAAAAATCCCTGTAAGGCAAACTGGAGCTGGGAACAGGGATGGGGGTAGGGACTGTCAAGAAGCGAATCTCTCAAATTCAGGATTTCTTCTTCGCCCCTTCAAATCATGGCCTGCTTTAACAGTTCGTAGACTGTAGCTCATTAAGAAATAACGAAGAAATTCTTAGTGCTGCCTGTCTTTAAATTTCCAAAGCAGAGGCTTTCCACAAAAACCTACTATCTGTGTTGCATGACAATACCAACTGCCCTCGGACGAAAAAACAACAACAAAACTGAATTAAAAATATTCCCGAATCATAAAACCAGTCATGCTATCTTATTGTACATTCTAGAGTTAATTAGAAACCAGTTCATCTCTAATCTAAGGCAATAATACAGCCTAACTTGCTCTAATATGTTTGAGCTCTGACTGACATTTCATTTGTTCAGGAGAATATTCTTTGCTTTTTCCTGTCAAGCAACGTTGGCAAAGCTGTGTGTAATCAACTTTTTCATTCTGTCTGGCAAGGACTATTAGATGTTAAGACAGGAGATGTACAGTGCTTCTGTCATAGATTTGGATATACAGCGTGTGGATATATAGCAGTAAAACAGGAAGTTTTAATGAGACACCTCAGCCCCCCAAATGTGACCTGTTTGAATAGCATTCAAACTATGTCTAACTCCTCCACTGCTCTCTGCTGGCATTTGCAAGAGGAAGGAATTAAGCCCCAGCAAATTGTCTTCCTGCATCGGCAAATGTCATTCCCATGTGTGGTGCCTCCATTTCCCCCTCTGGAAATTGGTGATGAAAATGACCTACCTTATTTAATCAGTGTTTATAATACTTGATTAGCCCCTCAGGCCAAAGCAACTAGGTTTAGCTAAGAATGGAAAGTCCTCTGCATGGGGCTTTTACCCTCCCTGCTTCTGGAAAGAGTCAGTGTGCGCTGGTGCTGCTGACAATAGCAAAGTGACTTTCTTTGCTATCCAGCCTGAGTGGATGGAAAGAATGGAGCGAAGGGAGGGAGTTAACAATGAGCCCCAGCTACACTGGGCTCCCAGGAGAGTGTAAAATGGAAAATGGGCCAAACAAAATAACGTGTATTTTTAACTCATAAATAGGCCAGCAAAATTATATTCAGTCTTTAAAAAATGCCCCGGTACAAGTCTGGCCACTATTAGTCTCCTTTCCTCTCTGTCTCTATACTTCTAGATGTGTTTTATTTCACTATATAAGAAATGTGACAGGAGGTTTTGTTGGCAATGTCTCTGCATTCAAAAGGAATGAAAGACCATAAGTAATCATTTTGAATTATTGTGGTCATGTGACTATAATCGTATGAGTATTTCAGAAGATGTTTATGAAGCACCTTATCCTTTGTTGCAATAAAACTTATTTGGGTAAATATTGCTGTTCTTCTAAACACTGTGTTGTGTTGAGGAATTAAATTTAATTTTTAAAAACATTTTATTTATTTGAAAGACAGTGTTACAGAGAGGTAGAGACAGAGAGAGCGATCTTCCATCCGCTGGTTCACTCCCCAAATGGCCACAACAGCTGTAGCTGCGCCAATTCAAGCCAGGAGCCAGGAGCTTCCTCCGGGTCTCTCATGCGGGTGCAGGGGCCCAAGGACTTGGGCCATCCTCTGCTATCCCAGGCCATAGCAGAGAGCTGGATCGGAAGTGGAGCAGCCAGGACTATAACTGGCACCCATGTGGGATGCCAGCACTTCAGGTCAGGGCTTTAATCTGTTGCGCCACAGCAGCGGCCCCTTAAATTTAATTTTTAAGGGGGAGGGAGAGAGAGATAGAGTGAGAGCACATAGGTTCATTCCCCCCATGCTTGCAATGGTCCTGTTGGGTTGAGGCCAAAGCCAGGAGCCAGGAAAATAATCCCAGTTTCCCCCAAGGGTGACAGGAATCCAACTATTTGAACCAGCAACACAGCTGGAGTTAGGAGCTGGAGCCAGGAATCCAGCCATATACCTGGGTGTGGGACATCAGCATCCTATCCAACATCTTAACTGCAAAGCTAAATGGCCACACCTGTATAGATAAATCAGGTACTCATTTTTCTCTTTTTGAAATCAAGGATTAAGAGTTTACAGTATCTAGATTCAGTAAAGTTAATTTGGAAGCTCCAGCCTTGACTCTTTAATTTAGTGGCAAATACAAAATATCTGATTGCCCAAATGCCATCTTATTAGCAACTGTGCTAAGTACCAGTTCCTTGAAAGCTTGAGTGTGCTTCATTCCTTCTGTGATAATAGCATTTAAACTGAGAACTTAAGGGTAAACAATCAGGTGAAGAGCGTAGAGGTAGGACTGCAAAGATAGCATGTGCAAAGGCCCTGCAATAGGAGAGAGTATAATGAATTAAAAGAAGAAGAAAAAGGACCAGCATCCAGTTACAGGTAGCAATAACGGTGCAGCTGAGATCCAGAAAGCACCAGGGAGGAAAGTGCCCCATTCAGCAGAGATGGCCAGGGGATCTTTCCCTGAGAAAATGGGACTGGAGCTAGACCTCAACACAAGTGAAGATTTTAGGAAGGAAAGCACTAAGTATTTTCAGCAACGGACATAGTACAAACAAAGGCAAGGAAGTAAAATCTAGGAAACATGTCATTGCCTTTTATTGCTTTCCTTTTAATTTGTGTATGCATGAATTTGTTTATTTGAAAATCAAACAGATGTATGCTGCCATATTTTAAAATTGAATCTAGATAGAGAGGGGCTTCAAATGATAAGGAACAATGCTTGCTGCAGAAGAATTAATATAAAATGAATTACTGACAAATGCAAAAAGTAACACTATAAAACTTTAGGGGAAAAAGAAGAAAGTCTTCAGAATGTAGGGCTAAGAGAAGAGTTCTTAGTCTTTCCACCAACAGCAAATTATGTAAAAGGAAAACAATCAAAATTTTAAATATTTTGTTTGTTAGAGTTCATATGTAAAGGATGAAAAGACAAGGTGGAGACACCAGAATGCCCTTCAATGGGTGAATGATTAAACAGAAAGTCAGGAAAAGGGTCTTGACCAGACGCTGAACCTACCAGTATCTTGATCTCATCCTGAATTGTGAGAAACAAATGCTTTTTAAACCATATAGTCTTGCCGGCGCCGCTAATCCTCCGCCTGTGGCGCCAGCACACTGGGTTCTAGTCCTGGTCAGGGCGCCGGATTCTGTCCCAGTTGCCCCTCTTCCAGGCCAGCTCTCTGCTGTGGCCCGGGAAGGCAGTGGAGGATGGCCCAAGTGCTTGGGCCCTGCACCCCATGGGAGACCAGGAGAAGCACCTGGCTCCTGCCTTCGGATCAGCGCGGTGCGCCAGCCGCAGTGCGCCAGCCGCAGCGGCCATTGGAGGGTGAACCAACAGCAAAAGGAAGACCTTTCTCTCTGTCTCTCTCTCTCACTGTCCACTCTGCCTGCCAAAAAAATAAAAAATAAAAAAATAAAAAAACCACATAGTCTATGACATTTCTTACAGCAGCCTGAACTAAGATGACTAATGCTGGATACAAGAACTCTCTCCTGTTCTAAAAGTTTATAGAACTAGGGACCTGTGCTGTGCAACAGCAGTTAAGTGGCAGCTTGGGACACCCACATCCCTCGTGGGCGTGTCTAGGAGCAGATTTCCCTTCAACTTCTGATTCAGCTTCTTGCTAATGCACACCTGGGGTGGCAGCAGAAGATAGCTCAAATATTTAGATCTCTGCCACCCATGTAGGAGACCCAAATGGAATTTTTGGCTTCTGCCTTTGGCCTGGCCTGGGGAATGACCCAGCATGTGGAAATTCTCTCCCCCCCCCCCACTCTCTCTCCCTCTCTCTCTCTCTCTCTTTTTCTCTGCCTTTCAAATGAAGAACACACAAATACCTATGAGAAATCTAAGATAAGATTGATAGATTGCATCAATGTCAATATCTTGTGATACTATACTGTACTTTGGCAAGCTGTTCTTACTGGGAGAAGCTATTGTAAAGAGTACATGAGATCTCTATTATTTTTTGTAACTACATGTGAATCTACAATTATGTACTATAAATTTCAATGAAGCAAAAAGACCTTTGGACCAAGAGTTTAGTCTATCTGTTGAGATACCTGCATTCTACTTTGGAATCCCTGGGTTCATTTCCTGGCACTGGCTCCTGACTCTAGGGAAGACTCTGGGAGTCAGCCGTGATGGCTCAAGTCATTGGGTTGATGATAATACACACTAGCCTGAATAAAAAGCAAAGCTTTTACTGGGAAGAAATTGGTCACCAAAATCATCCAGGAAGGAAACAAGAGGATGTGACTTGCCTGCCCTGCTCTTAGATCCAGAGTAGGGTATACAAACTCTAGGGAAATGCAAAAAGAATGGCAAGCACACTGGTGATGTCTCAAGGATCCTGAGACAGCAAGGGATTCTAGATCTCAACCCTGTGGCAAGAAGCGTTAATCAAGGCACTGACATAGCAAGTATAAAAATATACCTTTAAGAATCATAATCAAAGGGCCAGCATTGTGGCACAGCAGTTTAAGCCACTGCCACCTGCAGTGCTGGCATCCCATGTGGGTGTCAGTTTGAGTCCACTGCTCCACATCTGATCCAGCTCCCTGATAATGCCCCAGGAAAAGCAACAGAAGATGGCCCAAGTGCTTGGGCCCCTGCCTGCACATCTGAGACCCAGAAGCTCTTAGCTCCTGGCTTAGGCCCAGCTCCAGCTGTTGCAGCCATTTGGGGACTGAATCAGCAAATGGAAGACTGACCTCTCTCTCTCTATCTCTCTCTCTCTCTCTCTCTCCCCCACCCCTTTCTGTAACTCTGCCTTTTAAAGAAATAAAATAAATCTTTATTAAAAAGAGAATTATAATTATTGTGAAACTTGCAGACCCTCTTTATCTGAGTATCTGACATAAAAATCCAGTATGTCTATGAGCTCCTTGGTCTGCCTGGATGTTGCTTGCCTATCACTGTTTTGTAATTAAAACCAACAAATGTATGTTTCAATTAAAAAGGAGGGAGGATGGAGGAAAATCCTCTATCTCATTGTTATGAGATGTCCCTACTTATCTCTAGAATTTTTTAATTAAAATATTCCACTATCATTAATATATGTATGGTTTTATATCAGCTTTCATTTGGTTAGCATTTGATAAAGTATTTTTTTACATCTTTTACTTTCTTTCTGTACCCTTTTATTGTAATTATGTCTTATATAACATAGATTTTTTTGTTGTTTTTAATCCAAAGTAACATGTAATGTTGATAAGTATCAATTGATGCTGTTATTTTTAATCCATTATAATTATCATTGTCTTTTAATTATATCTATTTCCTTTTTTATGCTAGTGATATATTTGGGTTTAAATATACCATTGTGCATTTTTATATGTTCCTCCTGCTCTATTCTGCTTTGGATTCACTGTTTTCATAGATTAAGAATTTATTTTTAAAGATAAATTTCTTTGTATTATTTCTTTTCTAGAAAATTTTTTATTATTCCATTTCCTTAAATTACCCTAATATCTATAGATTATTTCAGTATTCTGTCAATGGTTATCCTAGATAATAAAATATGCTTCCATGCTGTATCAAAAGCAAAATGTGAATTAATAATTTCACCTGTTCCTACATAATGCAAGGATCTCAGACACTTAATACTTTTCTAAACCCTCCAGTCTATTTTTTAAAAGAGATCTATTTATTTATTTTTGAAAGTCAGAATACAGAGAGAGAGGGAGATTTTCCATATGCTTATTCACTCCCCAGATGGCCGCAATGGCCAGGGTTGGTCCAAGCCAAAGTCAGGAGCCTAGAGCTTCACCCAGGTCTTCCATATGGCTGGCAAGGGCCCAAACACTTGGGCCATCTTCTGCTGTTTTTCCCTGCCATTGGCAGGGAAGTGAATGGGAAGTGGAGCAGCTGAGACATGAACCAGTGCCCACATGGGACACCAGTGTAGCAGGCGGCAGCTTTACATGCTATGTCACAACACCGGCTCCTCCCCAGTATATTTCTTATTGCTTTATGTTTTCATATGAAAAATGTATGTGACTTTATTAGACCCACTTTATCAGATATTATTATTATTATTTATCAGAGATATAGAAATATCTATTTTGATTAATTCTCTTATTTACTTTTATCATTGTTCTTCCTTCCTTTCAACATCATTTACTTCCCATTACACACGAACATTAAAAAATGCAAAGCAGATTAGGTACAATTGAAGAGAGAATGATTAAACTGGAAGATATATCTAAAGAATATATCAAATCTTAAGCACAAAGACATAAATGGATAAAAAGTCCAAAAATGACAATGAGAAATAAAAGTATGACAAACAAAAAGTCCAATATTCATGTAATTAGTGTTCCAGTATAAGAAGAAATAAGAATGAGACAGATTAAGAACACTTAGGCGAATCTATTCTGCTTCAAATTTGTATCTATTAAGTTTAATTTCAGTTATTGCTTATTCAGTTCTTTTGAAATTTCAATCATATTTTACTACCTTTATCATATTGAACATCTTCAAAGATTTATTATATGTCATAGTTACAGAGAGAGTGAGGGAAGGGGAGAGAGAGAGAGAGAGAGAGAGAAAGAGAGAGAGAGAGAATCTTCCGTCCCCTTGTTCACTCCCCAAGTGGCCACCAATGGCTGGAGCTGGGCTGGTCTGAAGCCAGGAGCCAAGAGTTTCATCTGGGTCTCCCACATGGATACAGGGGCCCAAACACTTGGGCCATCATTTTCTGCTTTTTCCAGGCCATTAACAAGGAAACAGATTGGAAGTCAAGCGTCTGGGACACAGCTGCCATATGGGAGGCTGTTGTCACAGGAAGTGATTTTACCTGCTATGCCACAATGCCAGCCCCATATTAAACATTCTTATTTTAAAATTTGTGTCTGATAATTCTATTAACTTGATTGCTTGTGTGTTTTTTTCCTAATGTCTATTATTTTCCCTTGGTTTTTTATTATGTCCTTACATTTCTGGTTATGCTTGATTATATATTTTTCATTGCACATAGAAAAACATTGAGATTTTTACATCCTAATATATTTTCTTTCCTCAGAACATTTTCTTCTGACAGTAACCTAGGGTTATAGCAATTCCAAATCACCTTAATCCAATAAGATACTTATATGATTAAAAGTGAGTATTAGTCCATGGAAGGACTGGTTCATTTAAGATTTCTGTTAATCCTAGCACATTACCTTCTGTGTCTCAACTCAAAGAATAAGGGTTTACCAAGGTTCCTGTAATTGCAGGCTATGAACTTCTGTATTTCTTACCAAGTTCTTTGGGTTTACCACATGCTACTAAAATATGCTTCCTAATCCACAGGTATCCCTATGGCTAACAGCCCATCCCAGTAAGTTTTCTTCAATTTTTAGCTCATACTTCTTTTTTCCCTTATTAACTCTCAGTGTTTCAAATGGATTTTTACCCCAGGTTTTCTAGCTGTTTTTCTGTGGGCAAATTGTCCTAAGTTATCCAGTCTTCATTAATTAAAAGGGATGTCTCAGTAGACTTTTGGTGTTGGGACTTACATAATATCCTCCTGTGTTTCATCTTGAGATTTTTTTTCCCAGAGCCATCAATATTTCTGCTCCCAACTGAAATGTTTACCTTTTAAATATGCTCTTGTGAAAGACATATATTCTTTGTCTTTAGATGTCTTAAAAGTATTTGTTTCACTTGATTCAAACTTTTTCTGGTTATGGTAGTATTGTTCAGCTACCATTATCATTCAGATTTTAAAGCTATTTATTGTGTTGTTGTTTAATGCTCAAGGTATGGATGAGAATTCTTTAAATCTAAGTAAAAGTCCTTTTTCTATTCATTTTCTGTTTTTGCCTCATTTTACTCTCTCCATCCTTCTTCTTTTCCAACCACTAATCTCTTCCTCCTCCCCTTCCACTCCTTCTAGTCTACCTACTCCTCTTGTTATTTTTTATATTTGTTTATTTATTTGAAAGGCAGAGTAGCAGAGACAGAGGCAGAAATGGTGAGGGACAGAGAGAGAGAGAGAGAGAGAGAGAGAGAGAGATAAAGTGAGAGGGAGAGAGATAACTTTTGCCTGTTGGTTCACTCCTAAAATGACCCCAACAGCCAGGGCTGGGATAAACCAAAGAGCCTGGAACTTCTCTGGGTCTCCTGTGTAGGTTACAGGGGTCCATGCACTCAGGTCACACTTTGCTGCTTTCCCAGGCACATCAGCAAGCAGCTGGATGATAACAGAGCAGCCAGCCTTACCTGCGCTCAGTTTGGGATGTGGGCATCACCAGTGGCAACTTAACCTGCTGCACCACAATGCTGGCCCCATCTACTCTTCTTCTTTTTTGATAATTTTTCCATGCTGTATTGCCTATTGAGCAGATATATTGCTTATATTCTTACTCCTTGTTTTCCAAATTTTTATCTGTATTGGTTTTCATAATAAATCCTGAATAAGTCTCTAAAATTGATATGTTATCTCAGATTTGTAAGTATATGTGTCAGCAATTATATTCATGATCTTTCGCCTTAATTTTTACAAGTTTTTCTTGTTAATTGTTCATTCTTAGAGTATTCTGTGGTCATTTTAGAAATTAACTTTCTTATTTTAAGTAAGAATATTGATTTTGTGAATATCTCCATGTGGTGATTTTAAAACATGTCGACAGATTCTTTATCTTTCAAAAGATGGAAATGAATTTTTTGCCCATTAAGTGTGGGATGAATTTACTGACTCTCTTTTAATGAATAAGGTATGGCAGAAATTGTCAACCAGTAAAATGGCAAATTAGAGTTTAAAGTCTAAAAACACTAATGTATGTGGACTCCAGTCCCATTGATCTGCACTCTGGGGATGTAGAATAACTTCTCTTTGACAATGCTTAAGGACATGTTCAATTTAATATAAGTTTAAATATCCTAGAAAGATAATATGAGGTTTAAAAAAATAGATTCCTTTATTTATACATTTTTTCTAATGTGTTTTCTTATTTATTTGAGAATCAGGAGACTGAGACAGAGAGAGAGAGAGAGAGAGAGTAAAAGACCAAGCAAGAGAGAAAAATCTCCCATTTTCTGATTCACTTCCCAAATGCCTATGTTGGCCAGAACTGGTCTTGCCCAAAGCCAGTATCCAGGAAGTTAATTCCAGGTCTCCTACATGTACTGAAAACCCAGTTATTTGAGTCATTACTTCTTCCTCCCAGGATCTGAATTTACAAGAAGCTAGGACCAGGAACCAGAGATTGGAATCAAAACAAAATATCTGATATGGAACATGGCTAAACACCTACCCTGGGCCAGGTTACTGTTAACAATGAGTTTAAATAAATTCTACAAGCTAGTAAAGGTAGTTTTTACTTCCTTCTGTTGTTGCTGATTGGCTTCTTTTTTTTTTTTTTTTACAGGCAGAGTGGATAGTGAGAGAGAGAGACAGAGAGAAAGGTCTTCCTTTTGCCGTTGGTTCACCCTCCAATGGCCGCTGCGGCCGGCACATCGTGCTGATCCGAAGCCAGGAGCCAGGTGCTTCTCCTGTCTCTCATGCGGGTGCAGGGCCCAAGCACTTGGGCCATCCTCCACTGCCTTCCCAGGCCATAGCAGAGAGCTGGCCTGGAAGAGGGGCCACCAGGATAGAATCCGGCGCCCCAACCGGGACTAGAACCCGGTGTGCCGGCGCCGCAAGGCAGAGGATTAGCCTGTTAAGCCATGGCGCCGGCCGCTGATTGGCTTCTAAAAGTGTTTCCAGGCCTTCTAAGGCTTTTAAATGTTTGTTTATTTTCATCTACTTGAAAGGCAGAGAAATAGGCACACACACATGCACAGAGAGAGAGAGAGAGAGAGCTCTTCCATCTGCTCTTTCACTCCCCAAGCAGTCACACAGACAGGACTGGGCCAGTCCAAAATCAGGAGCCTAGAATTCCATCCGGGTCTCCCACACAGGTAGCAGAAACTCAAGTACTTGGGCCATCATCTGCTGCCCCCTAGGATGCCTTAGCAGGAAGCTGGAATCAGAAACAGCGTAAACAGGACTCAAACTGGCAGGTTGATACGACATGGAGTTGCCCCCAGCAGGGGCTTAACCCACAATGCCACTGTATCGTCCCTGGAGGAAGTTTTTACATAAATAAGTAAATCAAATATTTCTTTTATACCAAAGAACTATTTGCCACAAAGGTCACTACAGAAAACTGAAAACATTTTCAATTAATGAGAATAATCCCTTATAGAACAGACAGATGGCTGGCTTGCTGAAATAGGAGCAGCCCAGACCCAAGGATAAAAACGGGAAAGTGAAAGTTAAAGGACCCGTTTCCTAATCCAACATTTAGGATGCTAGATGCATGGTGGGAATCCTTACCAACTTAATGGCATGAATAAGTAGTTTCTAATCATATGATTATGAATATACAACTTTATTTTAGTGCTCACATATGTCAGAAAATGAGCTGGGTATTAGAGACACAACAGTGAGCAAAAAATAGACCTGAGCCTGCTTTGAAGGTTATTTTTTGAGAAAGATTGAAACATTAATCAAATAGTCACAGAAATAATTATTTGACTAAGTCAGCATTTCCCAAACTTTTGAACACATAATTTATTAAAAATTAAAACACATTGATTTAACACCAACAAGATATCACAAGATATAATGTGCAAATGAATGAAAGTAGACAGCAAGAAATGGTATCACAGATTACTTAATTATGGTGAGAAGTGATACAAATTTGATTCATGTGGACTTTTTATTCTATAATACAAAAATCTCCAAATTAGAGACAGGATATATTTTATTTAAAGCAAGAATAAACAAGATAATAAAATATTACAATATATGTTTAAAAATGAGACAAGATGTATAAGATAGACCAGAAAATACAAAATAGACCACATTCATCAATATGATAGTTAGTTTGTAAATGGTGCCTATGCATCAATACACAAACTGAATGTCACTTATTCATGCATCAGGTGATTAATCATGCAACAGCCTGACACTCTTCAAGACAGCACTTCCGTTCTTAAAAGGCGGACTGTTGCATAGTAAAGCAAACAATATTAATGTTCTTAATATTTTTTCATATCTCTGTATCTATATCTCTAAATATGTATAGGTAATGCTTTTTATAACAAAACCAAACCCATGCATCACTTCGTTGTCCAGGATACAGCTCCTCCCCCAGGCATTTCTTGGGACACTCTATATAATAAACACCAAGGAGGATCTGGGGGCACATGTTTTAACTCTAAATAGAATGACAAGATAAGATTGTTAGTAGTGTTACATAGCATGGTGGGGTGACTATAGTTCATGATAAACTATTGCATAGTTTATGAGCAAATAGGTGAAAGGAGCTTCAAGCCTCTAATCATATTTTATAGGACTTCAGACATAAAAATGAGCTTAAAGGTCATCTAACTAGACCTGCTTCTGAAATTAAAACACTGAATAAATCCCCACCAGACATTCTTGTAGTGTCTGCCTTGAAGTTTTCACTCATATATTAGCGCATCCATTTGTTTATTCAGTAAATATTCACGGATTACTTGTGTTGTGCTAGAGACTGGGAGAATACAAAATATCTGAAAGCCTGGTCCTGTAAGCCCTCTAATGACTTACAGTTACCAGTGGATTCTTACACTAGCATTGAAAAAAGGCCGTACTTGCCATGTGCTGTAACAAAGGAGAAAATGAAAGATCATGAAATTTCAACAGGTAAAAAAATAACAGATTCAATAGTCAAACTCAACTTTGCAAAAATATGTAATTAGACTCTATGCAATGATTGGCTGTCATTCTATATAATACAACGAGTGTTACTAGAAGCACATAGACAACCACCAGGTATATTCACAACTGTTTTGCTGCACAGTTTGGCTGGGGCTGATAGATAATGGCTTCATTATTAGATCTTTATTTCTCTTTTCTATGAATAAAGAGATGCATTGACCCCAAACATTTTTTTTTTTATTTAACAGGTAGAGTTATAGACAGTGAGAGAGAGAGAAAGGTCTTCCTTCCGTTGGTTCACTCCCCAAATGGCCACTAAGGCCGGCGCTGCGCCGATCCAAAGCCAGGAGCCAGGTGCTTCTTCCTGGTCTCCCATGGAGGTGCAGGGGCCCAAGCACTTGAGCCATCCTCCATTGCCCTCCCGGGCCACAGCAGAGAGCGGGACTGGAAGAGGAGCAACCGGGACTAGAACCCAGCGCCCACATGAGATGCCGGCACCGCAGGTGGAGGATTAACCAAGTGAACCACAGTGCCGGCCCCAACCCCAAACATTGTTCTCATGTCCCTTTCTAATTCCTCCCTCTTCTTCCTCTCCACCAATCCTACAGAACCATTGATCTGTTTTAAGCCATCATATATCAGTTTGTGTTTTCTAAAATTTTATGTAATGAAATTAAACAGTATATAATCTTATGTTGCCTGGATCCTTTGACCCAGGATGATTACTTTGAGATTTATCCATGTGGTTTAATGCATCAGCAACACATTCTTTTTTATTACTGAGTAGAATTCTATTCCATGAATATACTGTAGTGTGTTTATCCATTGACCTACTGGTAGACATCTGGGTTGTTTCCAGGTTTGAGAAATTACATATAAAGCAGTTATGAACAATTTTGTAGACCAGTTTTGTTTAGCTATGTGAGGGTGTTTCTAAAAGTTCAGGGAAAATGAAGTTCAAAGATCAGGTGCATTTTCCACAATTCTTTGGAATTATCCTCATATGTTTTTATTTTTGTTGCACATACCAGTAAGAGTAGGAAGACTGGGTTAAATGATAGCTATATGTTTACTTTTTTAAAGAAATTGCAAAGCTATTTCCCAAGGTATTTGTTTTGGGGTATCTTCCTGCTAGCCACATAGATATGTTCCAGTTAATTCACATCCTTACTTATATTTGATAGGTTTAGTCTTATTTTTAGAAATTCTGGTGGAACCTAATGATTTTAGCATTCATTTCCCCAATGATGATGTCGATCATGTTTTCATATGCTTATTTGCTATTCTTTTATCTTTTATTCGTTTTATTGTTGAATTTTCATTGAATTTTGCTGTTATTTAATTTGAGAGTTCTTTACAAATTATCACTACAGGGACTGGTGCTGTGGCGTGGCAGGTAAGGCCATCGCCTGTAGTGCCATCGCATATGGGTGCTGGTTCAAGTCCCAGTTGCTCCACTTCAGATCCAGCTCTCTGCAATGGCCTGGGAAAGCAGTGGAAGATGGCCCAAGTCCTTGAGCCCCTGCACCCAAGTGGGAGTCCCAGAGGAAGCTCCTGGCTCCTGGCTTTAGATCAGTACAGCTCTGGCCATTGCAGCCAACTGGGGAGTGAACCAATGGACTCTCTCTCTCTCTCTCTCTCTCTCTCTCTCTCTCTCTGCCTCTCCTCTCTGTGTAACTCTGACTTTCAAATAAATAAACCTTTATAAAAAAGATTATGACTACAAGTCTTATCAAGTATACCATTTGCCAGGATTTTCTCCTGGTCTGTGGCTTATTTTCTTATAACAGCATTTGGTCTGTAAGTCATAGTTTGCTGACTCCCAGCCTACACTGTGCCTATCTTAATAAATGGTCTGTGTATAAATCAAACAGTATGTAACCTTTTGAGGGGAGAGTGTTGTTCTGTAAATGTCAAGCTGATTAACAGTATAATTTAAGTCTTTTATAGTCAAATACTTCCTTCCTTTTTTTAAAAGATTTATTTTATTTATTTGAATGACAGAGTTACAGAGAAGTAGAGACAGAGAGAGAAGTCTTCCATCTGCTGATTCACTCCCCAGATGGCCACAACAGCCAGAGCTGCGCCAATCCGAAGCTAGGAGCCAGGAGCTTCTTCCGGGTCTCCCATGCAGGTTCAGAGGCCCTAGGACTTGGGCCATTTTCTACTGCTTTCCCAGGCCTCAGCAGAGAGCTCAATCGGAAGAGGAGCAGCCGGGACTAGAACCGGTGCCCCATGTGGGATGCCGGTGCTTCAGGCCAGGGTTTTAACCCACTGCACCACAGTGCTGGTCCCAATACTTCCTTTCTTATTTGTTGTTTGCATGTTCTATTGTTAAGAGAGAGGTCGAAATCCCCAATATAATGGTTGAGTTATTCATTTCTCTTATAATTTTTGCTTCATATATTTTATAAGTGTTATTTTGGAAAAATGTTTAAAATTATGTTCTCTGATGAACCGACCTTTTTCTTCTTGGGAAATTACTCCCTTGATCCCTGATAGTTGTCTTCCTCATAAAATCTACTTTGTTTTATATTAATATAGCCACTACAGCTCTTTTGTGATTAGTGTTAATGTCTTTTTCATACTTTTGCTTTTAATTTATTATGTCTTCGTATTTGAAGTTGACTTCTTGCCACTTTTTAACTAACATGATAATCTTTTCCTTTTAATTGCAGTGTTTATAATATTCAAACTTAATATGATATGGATGATTAGATTTAAATCTTCCAACCTGCTATTTATTTCATAGTTACACAATCTATTTTTATCTTCCTTTTCTACCTTATTTAGTATTTAAAAATATATTCTTATGGTTTTATTTTGTTTGCTTATTAGCTATAGCTTTTTGGTTTATTATATTTAAGGCTTATGATATACATTTTAATTTATCAGTGTGTATCTTCAAATATACTTCCATATATACATATATGGAATATAAGAATTTTACAATAATTCCCATTTTACTTATTCCACCTTTATGTTACTGTGCTATATATTTTACTTCTAAACGGTGTTATAAACCTTATGTGTTATATTTGCTTTAAATAGTCAATTATCTTTCAAAGAGAGTTAAACAATAATGAGAAAACTTTCTATTTAGCATATAGTTACCATTTTCAGAGTTATTATTTTTTGTAATTTTCTATTTTCACCCATAATTGCCCTTCCTTTAGCATTTATTGTAATGTAAGACTACCAATACTGAGTTCCTTCAGCTTCCAAATGATTGAAAATGTCTTGATTTTTTGAAAGATAATGCCATAGGGTAAGGAATTCTAAGTTCACTTTTTTGTTTGTTGTTTCTAGTGCTTTAAAGATCTTATCCCATTGTTTGGCTTGTATTGTTTCTCATTAGTAATATGTTGATATTCTCTTTGTTACTTTACATATGTATTACTTCCTCTGACTACTTTTAAGATTTTCTCTTTATCATTGATGTTAAGCAAATGTATTTTTATACACCTTGCTGTAGCTTTCTTCATTATTTTTGTTTGAGATCCATTGAATCTTTTGTTTCTGTGGGTTAGTAGTTTTCATTTGATTTGAAAAAAATTCTTATCATTATTTCTTTTTTTTTTTTTGACAGGCAGAGTGGACAGTGAGAGAGAGAGAGAGAGAAAGGCCTTCCTTTGCCATTGGTTTACCTCCAATGGCCGCTACGGCCTGCGCGCTCCGGCAGGCGCACCGCGCTGATGCGAAGGCAGGAGCCAGGTGCTTCTCCTGGTCTCCCATGCGGGTACAGGGCCCAAGCACTTGGGCCATCCTCCACTGCACTCCCTGGCCACAGCAGAGAGCTGGCCTGGAAGAGGGGCAACCGGGACAGAATCCAGCGCCCCGACCGGGACTAGAACCCGGTGTGCCGGCGCTGCTAGGCGGAGGATTAGCCTGTTGAGCCACGGCGCCGGCCTTCTTATCATTATTTCTGTAGCTTCCTCAGATTCTCTGGACTTCTGGTTGCATCCCCTCAGCTCAGGGAGAACCTTGGACCACAATCTGTGCCTAACCTGGAAATTGAATCCCGGAAACAATCTGGGACAGTCATGGCAAGCATGTAGGATGTGTCTTTCTCTACAATATTGCTGCTATTCGTCACACAATAGCCAGTATTTTGAGACCCATTTTTTTTTTTTTTTTGGACAGGCAGAGTGGACAGTAGAGGGAGACAGAGAGAAAGGTCTTCCTTTTTGCCATTGGTTCACCCTCCAATGGCCGCCGCAGCTGGCGCGCTGCGGCCGGCGCACCGCACTGATGCGATGGCAGGAGCCAGGTGCTTCTCCTGGTCTCCCATGGGGTGCAGGGCCCAAGCACTTGGGCCATCCTCCACTGCACTCCCTGGCCACAGCAGAGAGCTGGCCTGGAAGAGGGGCAACCGGGACAGGATCGGTGCCCCGACCGGGACTAGAACCCGGTGTGCTGGCGCCGCAAGGCGGAGGATTAGCCTGTTAAGCCACGGCGCCGGCCTTGAGACCCATTTTTAAAACATCTTGCTCATCTCTTTAGTTATTTCAGGTGGAAAAATAAATTCAGTACTTGTTGGTACAGTTAACCCAGAGGTGAAATCCAAACTCATAGGTTCTTAAAACTTCTCTTTTTATTAGTGATTTTAAATTTTATTGCATTATCATTGTATGCACCGAGATTTTGGACTTCCTAAAAACACTTTGAGAGCCTAATGCCTCATCTTCTTTTATAAGTTTTACGAAAGTATGTGCTTAAAAATTTTTTTTAAATTTCTTTTTATTAGAAGTAGAATTCTATATGGTTGTATAAAAAAATTTTTAATATGCTTAAATGGCTACAAATGCTTTGTTCATTTGTCCAATCAGTCTCTTAAAGGAGTATATTCAAACTCCACTTATCTATTTATGATTTCATTTCTGGCAGCTCTGTTTTATATATTTAGGAATATATGGGAGATCTTTAGGCATTTATGATTAATATTCCATAATTTTTCATTGTTAATTTTACCAATATGTGATGTAATTCTTGGTTTCTAATGTTATTATCACCTTAATTTTACTTTTCAAATACTCACACTGATCTCTCAGCCATTTTTGGTTCATATTTATTTACTATATCTTTCCTATCCATTTATTTTCAGTATTTATTTGTCTGCTTATCTTAATGTGTCTTTTTTGGGTAATGAAATACCGTAGCATCAGGCAACAGAAATGAACAGATAACAAAACATGTTCAATATGTCTTCAGAGAAAATATAAAATCTTATTGGGAGCAATTAAGGAACACTTAAATAAATACAGATATATACAGTGTTCAAGACTTGGTACACTCAATACTATAAAAGTATGAAAATGAATCTATGAGGCAAATATAATTTTAATAAAAATCTCCAGGTGTTATTTTGTAGAAATTTTTAAGGCAATTCTGAAATTTACTTGGAAATACAAAGTAATAAGAATGGCTGGAGGTAATCTTGTGGAGAATGAAGTGGCAAGAGATAGTCTATCAAATACTAACACTACAGTAATTTTAGAAGAGTACAATATTGGTACTGGTGTAGACTAATAGATAAATTGAATATATTATAGTGTCTAATTTCAGATCCACACCTCATTCATGAGAAAGAACTGACTCTTTAGAAAATGGTGCTTCAGGGCCGGCGCCGTGGCTCACTAGGCTAATCCTCCGCCTTGTGGCGCCGGCACACACGGGTTCTAGTCCCGGTCGGGGCACCCGGTCCTGTCCCGGTTGCCCCTCTTCCAGGCCAGCTCTCTGCTGTGGCCAGGGAGTGCAGTGGAGGATGGCCCAAGTGCTTGGGCCCTGCACCCCATGGGAGACCAGGAGAAGCACCTGGCTCCTGCCATCGGATCAGCGCGGTGCGCCGGCCGCAGCGCGCCAACCGCGGCGGCCATTGGAGGGTGAACCAATGGCAAAAGGAAGACCTTTCTCTCTGTCTCTCTCTCTCACTGTCCCAAAAAAAAAAAAAAAAGAAAGAAAGAAAATGGTGTTTTCGGCCCACGCCACAGCTCACTAGGCTAATCCTCCGCTTGCGGCGCTGGTACCCCCGGGTTCTAGTCCCAGTTAGGGTGCCAGATTCTGTCCCTGTTGCTCCTCTTGCAGTCCAGCTCTCTGCTGTGGCCTGGGAAGGCAGTGGAGGATGGCCCAAGGGTTGAGCCCTGCACCCGCATGGGAGACCAGGAGGAAACACCTGGCTCCTGGCTTCGGATCAGCGCGGTGTGCCGGCCACAGCACACCAGTCCTAGCGGCCATTTGGGGAGTGAACCAATGGAAGGAAGACCTTTATCTCTCACTGTCTAACTCTGCCTGTCAAAAAAAATGGTGTTTTCATCACATATCCATATGGATAAAAGAGGACTGACTCAAGCTTCAATTTATTTGCAAAAAATAAATTCTAAATGAATTGTGAATATACTAACACAAATCACTATGAAAGTTGATAATAATATAAATATGATAGTATAGTAATTAGAATTAAGAAATCAAGTTCTTTAGAAAACATCATTAGGGATGGGTTTGCCTAGTGGTGAATCCACTGCTTAGGATGCCTGCAACCCATCTTGGAGTTCCTGAGTTCAAATCCCAGCTCTGCTCCCAATTCCTAATTCTTGCTAATGCACACTCTAAGAGGCAAGTGGTAATGGCTCAAGTAGTTGGGTTCCTGTCCCCCCACATGAAAGACCTGAATATCTGACTTCTATGTTTGGCCTATGTGTTGTGGGCATTTGGGAAATGAACCAGTAGATGAGAGATCTCTCCTGTCTCTATCTCTACCTCTCATACATACAATTTTTTAAATTAAAAACAAAGAACTACTGAATGAAAAGCTATAGAGAAAAATTCACAGTAAGTCATCTTCTATAAAGAAAAACACACACATATCAATAAGAAAAAGAAAAACATTCAATAGGAAATGGTGAAGAACTTAAATCAATACTTCACATATTAAATTACCAACATGGTCAATAAAAACATGAAATGTATACAATTTAATTAATAATTAGAGCAACATTGATTAAACAACAATCTATTACTAAAATACTCCCCTAAATTAAAACAACATAAAATCTATTATCAATATCTAGCACTTGACAAAGATATAGCAAACTAGAATCACCAGATACTCCAATTGGAGCATGAATTGAATGAGTACTTTCAACCCCAATTTGGCATTGTCTTTTAGAATAGACTCAATGTTTGTGTTTCTCCCAAAATTCATAAGTTGCGACCTAATTTGGGATGTGATGATATTTGGAGGTGGGGATTTGGGAGGTCATAAAGGGAAAGCCCTCTCACAAGGGTATAGTGCCTTTTCAAAGGGTCTCCGTGGAATTCCCTAACCTCTTTTTTTACATGTGACATCATAGCAAGAAAAACAGCCACCTAAAGATCAGGATTTGGGCCCTTTCCCCAGATGTTAAATCTGAAGATGTCTTGAATTTGGATTTTTCAGTTTTAAGAACTATGAAAAGTAGCCTTCAAGTTTACTGTATTATTGTTAAAAAAAAAAATAAACATGTGGGTTAAGACATATACTGAAGTCATATCCTATTACCTATGAGTACAAAGAGTTACATCTAAGATTAATCATAGTAGTTTTATTTGTAATAGCCTGCAAAGGGTTTGTAACTTAAGTGCCAAAAAAGGGCAGAATGGACACATTTTGTTATGTCTCTACAATAGATTGCTATATAGCAATGAAAATTACTAAATTATGCATATGTTATGACAACATATGTGAATTCCACAAAATGTTTCTCAATGAAGCAAACAGATTCAAGAGAATATATACAATAAGATTCTATTTATATAAATTCAAAATACAGCTAAAATATTGGACTTTGGTATGCATGCTTTGATGGTTAATATAAATAAAGAAGTAATTATTGGGGCTAGCACTGTGGCACAGCAAGTTAACACCCTGGCCTGAAGTGCCAGCCATCCCATATGGGCGCCGGTTCAAGACCGGGTTGCTTCACTTCTGATCCAGCTCTCTGCTATGGCCTGGGAAAGCAGTAGAAGATGGCCCAAGCACCCTTGGGCCCCTGCACCTGCGGGGGAGACCTGGCAGAAGCTCCTGGCTCCTGGCTTCGGATCAGCGCAGCCCCGGCCGATGTGGCCAATTGGGGGATGAACCATCAGTTGAAAGGCCTCTGTCTCTCTTCTATCTCTCTGCTTTTCCTCTCTCTATGTAACTCTGACTTTCAAATAAATAAATAAAAAATATTTTTTTAAAAAAGAAGTAATTATTACAATTCAGAATAAGATTTTTGGGGTGGAAGAAATGGAACCAATGAATAGAGGAGCATATGGAGTTTATGGGGTCTATGGACTTTATGGCAGGTTCTATTTCAGGACATGGGTGGTAATTCCAGCAGTGCTTTCGTTTTGATAAATAGTACAGCCTAAGATGTTTCTTTATGAATTTTCTTCCTGTATGTTATATTTATAATATTTTCAATAAAATATCTGTTCATACAAGAATAAAGTAAATAGTTTGATTAAAGCATGATGACATATGAAAGATGTTTCTTAGGAAGATAAATCTGAAAGAAAGTGCAGAATAGAGTGGAGACAAACACGGATGAACCAACCTCAAATAATAATAGCAATGAAGAGCTAAACGGCAATACTCCAAACAAAGACAGATTCACATGTTGTGATTACTGGGGGAAATGATTTGGCTCTAACATTTTTAGAGAAGATACTCCGTTGGTGGTACACTCTTAAGCTATATGTAAAGATGTTAAACAAACAAATAAATAAAATGTTATCATAAGACAGGGGGATTAGCCTAGTGGTGAATATGCTTGTGTTCCACAGATGAGTACATTGGTTTTATTCCTGGCTCTGCTCCCCGATTCCAACTTCCTGCCAATGCAGATCTCGGCATCATGGTTAGTGTGTGGAGCATTTGGACTTCTGTCACCCAACCCAGGTTGTGTTCCTGGGCTCCTAGCTTAAGACCTGACCCATCCGTGGCAGCTATAGACATCTGGGGAATGAAAGAGTGGATAAACAGCTCACTAACTCTCGTTCTCTCTCAAATTAATTAATTAATTAATTTAAAATTCATCATAGCATTTTCCATATAGTGAATTGGAATGTACTTTACTAGTGCTTCATTAATTCCACTTCTATCCTTTGGGCTATATAAAATAAACCTTGCCCTCAATTTATAGAATATCACTTCAAGGACTTCAATATAACAAATCAATGGGCTAAGATTACATGGTTATTTAAGTAACAGAATAGTACAGTTGAACATGAAATTCATGCTATTTTGTTCAACTATCTGTAAACATAGTCTTTTTATATCTATTTCAGAGTCACCTGGCCAAAATACAGATGCCTCAAAGGTGAAGAAATTATGAGATTCTCAAGTAAATGATACCATGTTTTAGTTAGAGACTTAAGTAGAGCCTTATAATTACAGCAGCAGAATCTTCTTACTTCTCCATTGTAGCTGAGGTTCTATCTCCAACCATGTTTGATAACAGTCTGTGTTGCTTCATAGACACAAATAGTTGTGACTAATTTCACTACACTTATGATTTTTCTTTGGAAAAGATAATCTCAAAAAAATGTTGTTTTGAGTTGATTAGGAAAAACCCATTAGAGAAATATTCATAAAGCCTCTTTTTAACCACAGATTTTCAACATGTGAATCCACTCAAGTAGTCTTTACCTTTGCATAGGGAGGAAACTTTATTTCCCAATCTGTTAAATGCAATGTTAGGATGTGTAAGCATGAGGGTATGGGTGAGTAACTTTCAAAGGAGAAAAAGAGAGGATGGAAAAATTCTAGTAGCCACCATCTCTTTTTTATTAATTTTAAATTTAGTTATTTGAGAGACAGAGCATGCACTAGAGCAAGAGAGAGAAAGACAGAAAACACATCCACTGGGTTCCCACAAATTCCCACAACCTCCAAATTCCCACAACCACTGGGCCTGGTCAGGGCTAAAGCTGAAATCTAGGAACACAATCCAGGTCTCACAAATGGTTATCAGGAATCCAAGTACTTGAGACATCACTTCTGCCTCCCAGAGTCTGCATTAGCAGGAAACTAGAGGCTGGAACTGAAGTTGGAAATCAAGCCAATGTGGGGTTTAGAAGTCCTAATTGCTGGGCATAATGTCCACTCCCCAAACACCATCCTTTAATAAGTAAGTCAGGCACTAAAATTAACCAGTTGGAGTGTGCTTGCCTAAACTTTTGGAATGTTGCTATGTTTTCTATCATTGCATAGACTAATTTAGATATTTTTGTACGTATTTACAAAAATAAAGTCAGCTATGACTCACCACCACCAATTTAAGAGCTTGAAGGTTTGGTTTGAGGCTCCAGTTAATTCTGTGGAAATACTTACATGAGAAGAATTGCAATTTCTCACACTCCTTTGCAAGTTTATTTAATTGTTACATGCCACTTGTTTTACAAGTAGCTACTTGGGAGGCAATGGGACCTTTCCCAGAAACACGTGGGTTTACATGCTTAAGGGAAATGGTAGATTGAGCCTTGGAAAATCTACAAGTCATCTGCTGTCAGAAGGATATTTCCAAGCTTGCTTTATGCTTGTGCCCTGGATATGTCATCCACAACAAACTTTTCCCTGATCTCTTCATCTCATCAGAACCTGCTGAGGTTATAAACATTTTTTATCTCTTCTAAGATGATTTAAATAAACACTCCAGAAAATTTACTTCTTTCTAGTTTATTGCCTTTTTGTAATCAATCTGTTTACTGTTATTGTTACAGATGGGTTTACCAGTTGTACCCAACATATAGTTCTGAAAAATGTAATATCCCACCAACATTGTTATATCATGATACTCTCCATAGCCACTTAAAAGACAAATTCTAGTTCCAGGAAAGAAACAGCAGGCATACTCATTCCTATCTTTTCCCCTAAATGCCACTAAAATTCCTGAATAAACAGAGCAACTATCTAAAGACTGAAAAGTAAATGGTAGCACATGTATTAGAAAAAGAAACTAGGACTTAACATCCCATAGATTTAGCAGTGAGTCCACGGCTTGTTTTCCGTTCTATATCTTTTACCTAGCTCCAAAGGCAGCATAAACCCCAAGGTTGTGCTTTGTGTGTGAAAAGATAAGAGATCTAAGGGAAGATCCCTCATTCTGATCCCTGAAGAAATAAAGTTGTCTCCCATAGCAGACAGAAAGCAGCATAAACTCCCTTTTCTTTTCTTTTCTTTTCTTTCTTTTCTTTTCTTTTCTTTTCTTTTCTTTTCTTTTCTTTTCTTTTCCTTTCTTTTCTTTTCTGTTTTCCACCTGTGTCCCCTGGACATCCCACTCCCAAAGCCTCAACAATTCCATAGCAGTGACTATGCCCCGCCCCCACAACATTTAAGAGAATCATTCTCTTTGACAGAGGAACAATGGTCCAAGCAGTGTGTTGGAAAGTCTTGTTACTCTATTTCTTCTCATTACCCTCCCAGAACTTGGCCCTGGAGGCTGACTCAATTGTAGCAATGAGTAACCAAGCACAGAGAGAGTAAAGTCCAATTTTTGGCACCCTGGGCACTGAAGAGAATAAATGGAATAGCCAAAATATGAGAAAGGAAAGCTCCTATCAAGCCCATCCACGAAGATTTCCTTAACTGTTCCCGAGTAGGCTTTCAAATAACTAAGCTATGAAGAAGACCACTTCCTAGATTTCAGAATGTTCTTAGAAGGTGTGAAAGCTGAATAGCACATAGCACTCCAAAGCCATTGAAAACAGAACTGCCATTAGAGTCCTAATTCATGAAAGGTGAGTCAGAGTTGTTTTGTTTGAATCATCCAGAATGAGAGATGACAAAAGGAAAAAACTGCTCTCTCTCCTGATTCCTCTCTCTCTTACTCTCTTGCCCTCTCCCCCGGCCCGTTGGGCTTCCCCCACCCAACAATAATTCTTTCCGTTAACTCCAGTGTTTGGTGTGTTTTGTGGTGGCCTTACCTTGGTGTCGTGACTCGGATCCAGGCTCTCCATCGACCCGCTCTCCCTTCAGGGATCTGAGCTGCTTTGAGGTCCTGGATTTCTGCCAATCACAAAACACATCCCAGACCTCATTCCATGGCACCAAATGCTCCATGATCTCCATCCACACACCAGCCTTTCAAATTCCCAAGGTTAAAGCAGGGCTGGTGGAGGATTTTCTCAATGCAACTCTCTATGAGTTGTGGTTCTACTTGAAGTCCTGGTACCAGGCACCACAACTCCTGCAGCCTTGTGCCTCTATGGATTCTGTGTCTGGGCAACAGTGGGTGTGGTTAATGACTCAACCCCCTGTTTCCCTTCTATGGGCTAAGCCTTGGGCTCCAGTGGGTGCATGGGTGATGACCTCCACCCTCTGTTCCAATATCCTCCTGTTGGATGGCCATGATCTTGGGGATGCCTGATATCCACCAATCTGATTCTACAGGTTGCCATGGGAGCTCCTTCCTCCTGAGTTCCATCTGATCCTCCTCTCAGTTGTCTCCTACCTCAACAACTCAGTCCAAATGGCTGCTTAACAACACATTTAACCACTTCTGTGAGCGTTCCCAGAAGTGGAAGATTTCCTGTGTTTAAGCCTTCGTTTCCACTTGTGCTCTCCGGCTCAAACTCTCTTAACTTCTGAAGCTCTTGCTAAAAAGACAAAGCCCCTTTCTCCTACTTTCTATCCTGCCACCATTGCTGCCGCCACCCCACCATGTCCTTCTTCAATCCAGCCAATGAATCCTCCCCCGCCGCCGACATTGCTCCAATCCACAGGCACCAGCTCAGCCACTTCCCAGGGTCCCAGTGGCTCAGGTCCCAGGGCCATTATCTCCCTCCCACTCGACAACTGCAGAGCCCACCATCTGCTCTGGCTCTTGCTAATCCCAGTCACCTCCCAATATCATAAACTCCAATAGGCTATCTAGAGGCCCCTTAACAGATCTCACACTGCCCTTCCTTATTATGTCACCAAAAACCAAGGGACTGCCTTGAGGGTTCTTGGCCATCAAGTTGGTCCCTCTTTTGCTCCTGTAGCCTAACTCTCAAAAACTTTAGACCACAGTTAAGTTGGGCACCCTGTGTATAGGTGCTAGCCTCTGTAGTAGTCCTCATACAAGAGTCAAAGAAACTCACCTTTGGCTCACCACTCACTATTCTTTCCTCACACCATCTATCAGAACTCCTAACTTACAAGGACCTCCAGTCTCTCCCACCATCTCACATCCTTCAGGTGGCACTAACTGAGGACCCTAATCTCACTTGCCCTCCCCTTAACCTAGCTACTCTTCCCTCCCCTGAATCACTCAGCTCCTGTCCACTCCTGCATTGAGACCATTGAACACTCACTACCCCATCCCTCAAACAACCACGACAGTCTTCTCATTAACCCCACTCTAGTCTGGTTCACAGATGGTAGCTCCATCTTTCATGAGGGAATAAAAAAAGGCAGGATATGCTGGGGTATAGACCACTGATGTTGTTGAGGCAGGACCACTTTCTTCCAACACTACTTATCAACAGGCTGAGCTCTATGTGCTCTAACCAGTGCCTTTATGCTATCAAAAAAAAAAATTATCACTGTCTATACCAACTCAAAATATACCTTCCGCATTCTCCTATCCCACTTGGTGATTTGGAAAGATAGGGGCCTTCTTACTACTAAGGGGACAGCCATCTCCAACACTACTTTCATAATGCCTCTCCTAGAGGCAGCCCATCTTCCAACAGGAATCAGACTTGTCCACTGTAAAGCTCATCTGACTGATAATTCTGCCATCACTGCTGGAAATAACAGAGCAGATCAGGTGGCTTCTCAGGTGGCATTCTTCTTCTTTTCTTCCTGTGCATCTTCCACTCCACCTGCTCTACTAGCAAACTGCCCTCAAGACCGATTGTCTCAACAGTTCTCCACTCAGGCCATCTATCTCCACCATTTGTCTCATCCCAACATCTCTTCTCTACTGTCGTTTGTTAAACAATCTCTTCTCTCAAACAGAAGATACCAAATATCTTCAACAGCTCATCTCTTCTTGTTCTGTATGTCAAAGAACAGACCTTTACTCTAACCTCTGTCCTCCACCCATCCCCTCACATCAAGCCAGAGGACACCTGATGGCCTCTGGCTGGCAGGTTGACTTCACCCATATGCCCAGAGTGTGACATTTTCAATATCTCTTGGTGTTGGTAAATACTTTTCTGGGTGGGTCAAGGTCTTCCCTGTTACTAACAAATGGATGCTAACAGTCTCCAACATCCTACATCAGGAGACTATCCCCCATTTCAGGTTCCCTGGCTCTCTCCAGGCAGACAATAGCCCTGATTTACATCCCAGATAACTCAGCTATTTACCAAGGTGCTTAACATCCCCTGGCATTTCCATATCTCCTACCACCCTCAAACCTCAGGAAAAGATGAAAGGGCAAAATGCACACTAAACAATGCTTTAAACTCTCCCTTGAGCTCCATTTGGACTTCCATTGGCTCTGCTCTATATGATGGCTCTCCAAAAAAAAAAAAAAAAAAAAAAAAAAAAAAAAAAAAAACTATCAATATTTCACCTTTTGAACTGATGCATGGACATCTCTTGATTCCTCCAACTATAAACTCTCAATCTCCACTCCTGTCACCCCATCTACTCTCTTCAGACACCTCTGAACAGTTATGTAACTACATAGACACCTACTGCCCAGCTCCAGGTTCAACTACCTCAGACAGCTCCCCTCCCATCACAGTGGGAGATGAGGTCTCTCTGTCCTCTTCACACCTCTCCTTGTCCTCTATTCCCACTAAACTACAGGATAAATGGACTGGACCTTATGGGGTTATTCTCACAACCTCTACAGCAACAAAGTTACAGAGAATACCCCAATGGGCCCATCTCACCCATCTTAAGCATTCTCCTCCCCCTCATTAGACAGTTACTCCCCGAGGGCCCCTCAGCCAAGTTTACCTGGACTCAAGTTCCATTACCAACAGTACCTGAAAATTCAGACCCTTCTGCACTTAATGAGCCCACCTTGGAGAAGCAGTGACCACCTAGTCACTTGCCATTTGCAACACTGGATAAGTACTGATCCCCTCTTATACAGCTACTAACTCTTAAAATTTCTGTGGGAAGAGTATCCGACACACTCTTACCCATCTACCCCTCTCGGCTTCTGCTACCCTACTTACCAGTGTTCCTGCTTCTATGGACTCCTGTATCCCCAATCCTCAGAGAATCATCAGTCATCTCCCTTTGCATTCTGGAGGGCAGGATGCAATGTGTTGGATTACCACCATGACAGAACAACCTAACAGGTTTGGCCACCTAACATTCCCTGTGTTATTAATATAACCGTTATTTCCACAGCTTCCTTCTCTAGCCCACTTAGAGCTTCATTTCTCTGTAATCATACCCTATACACTTGCACATTTGGTCCATGTGTATTGGTGATCCCCTACGCCCATCTAGCATTACAGGCTAATAACTCTAGCTGCAAGAAATGAGCAATCTTTCTCCCAGTCCTGGCTGGAGTAAGCGACACAGCTTCCTGAATCAAAGCCTTCACCAACCAGGCAGTCAACCAAATGCTGCTACTGGGGTATGCTTGATTCCCCATCCAGGAGATAGCAGCTTGAGTCTCGTCACCCTAGGTCAACAGGAAACAACTACAGAAGATTGACCATCACCCCATTACCCCTCTTGGACTTCTGGGCTGATGTAATCTCATACGCCTGCTTTATAAAACACAAAAGGATAGAATGTTAGTAAAATGGTGCTGTCTTATCTGTGTGCCATCTAGGCCTTGGATGCCATCTTAGGCTCTGGCCCTTGTCACCACCTTGCACAGTAAGCTTTGGTCCTCAGCCCATGGCCCAACCTCAGGTGTCAGCTCCACCCTCACCTTAATGGGATTTGATGCTCCTATTTCCCTGCCCCTGACAAAGATATAACAGGACTTGCTCCCAGCACACACACTCTCTCTCCTGATTCCTCTCTCTCTTTCTCTCTCACCCTCTCCTCTCAGCCCTTAGGGCTTCCCTCACCCAAGAGTAAAACTTTCCCTTAAAAAAAAGGAAAACAGCAATGCCATCTCCATAAGATTTTTAAAAGTCTCAGAGTCTAAGGACACAATTTTTCAAATATATGGCATCCAATACAAAATTACAGAATATACAAAAAAAAAAAAAACACCAGGAATTCTGACAAATTCTCAAAGGAAAAGACATTCATGAGAAGCAATCCTGAGGTGACCCAGATGTTGGAATTATCTGACAGAGACTTTAAAATAGTTACCGGAACTATGACAACAAAAAGATAAATACTCTTAAGTATACCTGAGCCAAATGAAAAGGTGGAAAGTCTTAGCAGAGAAACAGCAGTTGTAAGAAGAGAACCAAGCAGACATCTTAGAGTTGACAAATGAAACAATGGATATCAAATTCAGTGAATTGGCTCGAAAGCAGAATGGAAATGACAAATGAAGGAGTCAGCACACCTGAATATAGATCAAGAGAAATATTCCAGTCTGAAAAAGTGTTAGGGAAAATGAAGTTGTTTTTTTTTAAAAAATAATTATATATCTGCCTATTTACTTGAAAGGCAGGGCACCAGAGAGAGGAAGGGAGAGTGAGAGACAGATCTTTAATCTGCTGGTTCACTCCCCAGTCGGCTGGGTCAGGCTGATGTCAGCAGCCAGGACCTCTATCCAAGTCTCATGGATAGCAGGGGTCCAAGTCCTTGGGCCATTCTCCACTGCTTTCCCAGGCACATTAGCAGGGAACTTTCCAGGAAGTAGAACAATGGAGACTCAAATTAGCATTCCAATATAGGACACTGGTGTGCAAACACTGGCTTAACCTGCTGAGCCTCAGGGCCACCTTTTTTTTTTTTTTTTTTTTTTTTTTGACAGGTAGAGTTTATGGATAGTGAGAGAGAAAGACAGATGGGGCTATGCCCAGCCAGGAGTTTCCTCCCATGCAGGTGCAGGGGCCCAAGGACTTGGGCCAACCTCCACTGCCTTCCTGGGCCACAGCAGAGAGCTGGACTGCAAGAGGAGGAACTGGGACTAGAACTGGCACCCACATGGGATGCCAGTGCTGCAGGCGGAGGATTAACCTAGTGCGCTAGGGCACCAGCTCCCTCCGTGTTTTGTTTTTTAAAGGAACAAAGTCTCAGCTACCTGTTAAAGGCCCATCAACTGAAGACTGCGTATAAAGAAATTATGGGATATATACAACATTGAATACTACACAGCAGTTAAAAAAAAAGAAAAGAAAAAAGAAATCTGGCCATTTCCAAGAAAATAAATAAAACTGGAAAACATCATACTTAGTGAAATAAACCAGTCCCAAAGGGATAAATAGCATATGTTCTCTTTGATCTGTGATAACTAATAGAGCACCTAAAAGGCAATCTACAGATGTGAAATTGAGACTCTGAAATATAATGAATTTGAACAGCCATTGTCTGGACTAGTGAAGAACAGGGTTTTTTGTTTTTGTTTTGTTTTGTTTTTTCTTCCTATGCTATTTGTTGAACTCTTTACTTAACACAGAGTTAATCATATGTACATAAAGTTAATTGAAAATAGATCTTAGTAATAAATAAGAATGGGAATAGAAGAGGGAGGAAGAAAAATGGTAGAAGCATGGATTGGATGACAGGTATGGTGGGAAGAATCACCATGTTCCTAAAGCTGCAATTATGAAATGTATGAAGTTTGCATTCCTTAAATAAAAGGTTTTTGTGTGTGGGAGAGAGAGTGTAGAAAGGTCTACCACATATGTTATCAGTGTTCCAGATGAAAAACAGAAAGAGAGAAAGAATTTAGTACAGGAATGTATATGTATATGTATATGTATATGTATATGTATAGAGAGAGAATAAGAAATATATATATGCATATATGATTTATTTATTTGAAAAGCAAAGTTAGAGAGAAAGAGAGGAAGAGACAGAGAGATCTGCCATTAGCTGGTTCACTCCCCAAATGGCCTTAACAGCTGAAGCTGGGCCAATCCAAAGCCAAGAACCAGAAGCTTCTTCCAGGTTTCCCTTGTGGGTACAGAGGCCAAGCACGTGGGCCATATTCTGCTGCTTTCCCAGGCACATTAGCATGGAGCTGGTTCAGAAGTGGAGCAGCTGGGACTCGGACCAGCACCCATATGGAAAGCCAGTTCCACAGGTACGCCACAGCTCTGGCCCCCAGGAAGTATATTTGAAGAAATAATGACTGACTATTTTTCAAGTTTGTTGAAAGATAAGCTGGCAGATAAAGAAACTCAGCAAGCTACACACAAGTTAGAATCAGAGAAACACATGCCCGTACATATTGCAAAGTGATAAAAACTCAAAAGATAAACTCTTAAAAGTAACTAGAGAAAACCTGTGCATTGCTTCTAAAAGAACACTTGAATTCATTACAATCAATTCAGATGACTGCAGATTTCTCATGCAAAGCCATGGAGGCCAGGAAAGAATGGGACAACATATTTTAGGTGTTTCAGGCTAAGAACTATCAGTCCCTAATTCTATATTCAGTGATTCTATGTTCTGTGGCTAAAGGAAAAATGGTACTCTCACAACACACTCCTGACACAAAATGTATGGGTTTGTTCCCAAAACACCAAGCATTTAATCAATTCTGTAGTGGACACCACTGAGTTTCTTTTAATTCAATTCAATTCGGATACTATCTACCCTGCAGACCGAGGGCCCAATCCCTTAAGGCTCACCTCCACTTCAGATTCTAGGCACAAGTCCAGGACTTTGAAACTTCAGACCAACTGGCTTGAGCTGGATTTCACATGCCCCTCTCTTTGAGTGTGATTAATTTGGTACAGAAGGTCACAGAACTCAGAGAAACACTTGATTCAGTGGCTTTTATAAAGGATATTACAAAGCACAAAAAGAGAATGCACAAGACACCTTATGGGGCAAAGGGCATGAGCTCCTGTGCCCCTCTGGGTATGCCAATCACCAAGATTCTCCACGTGTTCAGCTTCCTAGAGGCTCACATCAACTCTGTCCTTTTAGGATTTTCTGGAGCCTTCCTTTGGTAGGCATGATTGACTAAATCATTGCCTGTTCGTGATTGGTTTAACCATTAGCCTTACTCCTCTCCCCAAAGGTTTGTGAGTGGAGGTGAAAAGTCCAAATCCAGAAATCTTGTTTTTGACTTTCCGGTTACCAGTGCATCCTGAACCACCAGAGAGCTGCCAGCCACCAATCAAGCAAAAAGCATACAAAAAGACATCGCTTTGGAGATTCCAAGAATTTTAGAATTTACATTCCAATAAACAAGATGAAAACCAGTTATATATTAAATAACCTTGTAAATATATAAATAAATAAACAAAAACACACATATATGAAAGTACTTAGAATTGTTCCTGGAAAAAATGGAATTAAAAGATTACTGTATTGGGGCTGGTGCTGTGGCACAGAAGGTAAATCTGCCGCCTGCAGTGCCAGCATCCCCTGTGGGCACAGGTTCCAGTACTGGCTGCCCCACTTCTAATCCAGCTCTCTGCTATGGCCTGGGAAAGCAGTAGAAGATGGCCCAAGACCCTGGGCCCCTGTACCCACATGGGAGATCCAGAAGTGTCTGGCTCCTGGCTTCAGATAGGCATAGCTCTAGCCATTGCAGCCAATTGGAGAGTGAACCAGCAGATGGGAAACCCTCCCGCCACCCCACCTCCTTCTCTCTCCATGTAACTCTGACTCTCAAATAAATAAATAAATAAATCTTTAAAAAAGATTACTATATCTTGTTCAAAAAAGTTGAAATTCATGCATATTTTTTCTTATACGCATTTTCCATGGATTTTTCAGACTCCTCATATATATGGATTTCAAAATTTGGGGCGCCAAAAAAAGTAAACTGAAAATAGATCTTTGAAAGAATTAAGCATGGGAATAGGAAAGCGAGGAGGAAGAAGGTTGAGAGTGTTGGTGCGAGGGAGGGTAGGGTGGAAAGAATCATTATGTTCATAAGTCTGTATGTCTGTTTATATGAAATGCCTGAAATTTGTGTATGTTAAATAAAATTAAGAAAAAATTACATTGCCCTTGTGTCCATTCAGATACAAGGAATCAGATATAAAGGCAAATTCAAGAAATTCTAGGGTGAAAGAAAACCAATGGAATTCTTAATCAGTGTATATATATTTCAAAATAGTCTGTAGATTATGAAAATAGAAACAACCTAAATAGCCTTCAATGGTTGAGCACATATGCAGAGGTCCATTTACAATGGAATACTACTCAGAAATGAGACGAAGTAATTTTCAGTGCACACATAATTTGATGCATCTAAGTGAAAGAATCCAGTCTCAAAAGGTTGTGCACTGAGTGATTCTATTTGGTTGACATGCTGGGAAGAGTGAAATAATAGATCCTGAAAACTGATAGGTGGTATCGCAGGGCAAGAGGCAGGAGGATGATGTGCCCACAAAAGCATGGCACAGGGAGTTGTTTTTTCACTGATAGATCTGTTTTCTATCATGTTAGGTAGAGGTGGTCACTTCATGTACTCATGTGTTAAAATTCTAGAACTATTCACAACAAGTCAATTTTTTCAGTATTTTTAAGGAGTCATTGTAATCTCTTTAATGATTGTATGTCTTATTTACATCACTGGTAAAATTAACAACACTGAAAACTGTGCTAACCAAAATTTTATCTGTTTCTTTATAAATTCTGAATAGACAACCACATGAAAACTGAAACAATTAAATGCATATAAATATTTTATTAGGGTAATCAAGAAAATCAAACCAAGTAAAATTTATAATAAAAACGAATTCAATGTGCATTACTGTTATGAGTCATTAGTGTTGGATTGCATAGTATGTAGTCCATTCAAATGACTCTAATCACTATTAGTTTTATAGTCGATACATTTATAAAATCCTACAGTCTACAAACATTGTCAATGTTTTTAATTCTGATGTTCATCAGACATAAAAGTCCTATACTCAGGGCTGACACTGTGGCATAACAGGCTAAGTCACCACCTGCATGCCGGCATCCCGTTTTGGCATCCCAGATTGAGTCTGGCTGCTCCATTTCTGATCTAGCTCCCTGCTAATTCACCTGGGAAAGCAGCGGAAGGGGCTCAAGTGCTTGAGCCACTGCACCCATGTGGAAAACCCAGAAGAAGTTCTTGGCTCTTGGCTTCAATCTGCCCCAACCCTGGCCATTGTAGTCATTTGGGGAGAGAACCAGCAGGTAGGAGATTCTCTCTCTGTTTCTGTCTCTCTCTCTCTCTAACTCTGCCTTTCAAATAAATAAATTAATCTTTTATAAAAAGTCTTATACTCATATTGACTCAAAAGTAGTCATATATTTTACTCATAAAAGTCAAATGCATTTCTCATCTTTGGTCAAATGCAACAAGATAAAGAACTGGAAGTGGCAAGCAGTAACTCATACATTGAGTTGTGCTAAAGAAATGTTGAAAATATGAAAAATGAGTTCAAATCTAAGACTTCTACTAACTCATGATGATTCATTGCATAACTATTTTGTACATGGTAGAGCATTAGAAACTTTAGAGATACAATTCAAGAAAATCAATATCTCTGACCCTCAGCAAGATGTACAGAACAGTGAGAAAGAATGTATGAAATGGCAGGTGCAAATTTTGTAAATCGTAAAGAGTTATGTGAAATAAAAAATAATAAAATGCAGACTTTGGTACACACTGTAGCAGAAATAAAATGGTATAGGTTTTTATATGAGAGGGGGAGAGAGAGAGAAAGAGAGAGAGAGTGTGTGAAAGAGAGAGAGAGAGAGAATTTCTAACTGGAAATATTCAGAAACTCCCTGGGAAAGGTAGTGACTGGAGAGAACAAAAATGACCAGCGAGATCATGGACTTTCAGGCAGGGATGGGCACGAGCTACGTACAGTATAGAAGTCAAAAACAGCAGAGGGTGTTTGGGAATGAGTACATCATGGGGCGTAGCTTTGGAGAAAGCATGGGTTGAAGAATGTCAGTGACGGTCTGGTGTGAATGACAGATGAAAGTTCTGATCTTTCTTGTGGGTAAAGTTAGCAGACATTTAAGGCTTGAAATAGGCACCATGCACACTCAAAACCTCATTTGCCAAGCCAATCTTGTGGCAGTATGAAGCATGAATTATGAAAGAGATCAAAGGACTAAAGATAAGGAGATCAGTCAGAAGGACCTCTGATAGATCAGAGAAGACCAACAATCTACTATTAGGCTAGTGTTGTTGGGAGTGGATGGGCAGAAAAAGTATTAAGTAGTGTTAAAGCGGTACTGCCAGGTTTTGTGCCTGCCTTTTACTTGATGAGAAGAGGGAGGGTGTAAGATATGTTCAGGAGATTGTGGCTGAGCAATGGGGAATTGTGATGGCACCAGCTATGCAAGAAGGGTTTGGAACAGATCCTGAAAAAGATAAGGAGTTTGGTTAGAACAGGTTGGGTTTGAGGTGCTGATTAGATGGCGATGCCAGTCAGAAGCAAGACTAATGTAAGTGGAGGAAGAGCAAGGTGCATAAAACCTAAAGTGAAAACATAAATGAATGATGGGAAAACAGATGCGATCATCAAGACAGGAAGGAGGACTGTGAACAAATGTCTGAATTGAATGGGCACTACCAGGAGATGGAGTCAAGGCTGGAGAGAGAAGGAGAACTTAGAACATTCACCAGAAAGCTAAGAGGGAAAATCATGTTAAGCCCTGCAGGATATGGGTGGCTTACCTTTCATAGGGTAGTGTTAATGGATATCATATTTCAGGTAGATGGGGACAGGATGAGCAGCAAGAGAGCAAAAACACAGAGTGAGGAGGTTCTGGGACATGTAAATATCAACTGTGAAGAGCTTTGCAAGGGCATTGCTCAGTCTCAAGGGATGACACGACCTTACCTGACAACTGGATTTGCTGGATTTCTTCCTGGAACAAAATATCTGTCCATGCTTTTCCACCAGTATAGAGCCATTAAATTGATACTGGTGACTATAGCTAGACAAGATTAGGGCCCAGGAAGTCATTGGGAGGAGTGCTATTTTTTCTGATAATTTGCAGTGTTCTGGGGAGAAATAATGAAAAGAGAAACATTGCAAGCAGGGCTTATCTCCAGCTGTGACCAATTTCCCTACACTGTATTAAGGTAATCAGCTTGGGACCAGCAAACTCAGATGTCAGCTCCCGGTATAGCTCTTTGCCCAGCCCTGAGGGAATAAACAAGTATCACCCCATTCTCAGGTCATGGTTTTTCTTTGGTCTTGAACATCATTACACCATCTGTAATGGAGCCCTTGGAAGGGCTGACAGCAAGGTTTTGTGGGGTATTCTTAAGTTTCCTTATGCTGGACATACCATCAAAGACTTTTCTTATTTGCTGTAACCTTCCTTCTAGTGAACTGGAAATAGAAATTCTAACCACTTCTGGGAGATTAAAGGTGTGCACGGTAGGCTGGGGAAATTGGAACAGGCATCTTTATGGAAGTTCTTGCTTTGTTTTGTTTTCTTTTTTTTTTTTTCTCCAGTGGTCATACATGATGGTGGCCCCATGGGATAGAGTATGACATTCCACATTCCAAAAAACTATAACAAAACTAGCTCCTCTTTTATATTACACCAGCCTCCTCCCCCAGGACTTGACCACTCCAAGACAATAAAACACCCTTGTGGAAACAGGCTAAGTAGATTGTTCTGATCTGTGTTTTTGTTTCATTTTACTGCAATTTTATTCTACTGCTGTGGAGATCTGGCTTGAGAGTATTGGGTAAATGCTAAATAATAATCAGGCTGAGAAAAAGAAATGGATTTCTCGGCATAGTGGGTATAAAGAGAACAGGCTTAATTATTGATTCTCACTCTTGCCTTGTTCACACCTCGGCTCACATTCAAATAACTTGAGGGAGAAAATAGTTCAGAATCTAGTAAAGCAGAAACTATTCTGAAGCTGTTAGGGTGTCAATTCCATCTTTCCTTTAATTTGGAAATGTATTTCTGTGCTCTTGTACTAGATCAATAAAGAAAATACAGGAAGCAAGTTTACCAATACGTGGTCTGCTGCTGAGGTTGGAGCTTGCCAGACAGAAGCAGAGAGGAATCAGAGGGCCTGGCCCATGGAAAGTCTGAGTTCACGTTCCTATTGGATTTTACCTGGTTTCAATTTACGAACTGCTTTTGTCACCAATAAGAAACCTCCAGGAAGTTTTTGGAGCAGTAGCACGGATTTGGCTTTGGCTTTTTATAATAGTGAATTTTGAACCGCTCTACCTTTTTCTAGTGGTACCATATTAAAGATTAAAATCTTCCCAGTTTATGAAACAAGTTGCAAACAATCTCATGGTGTGTATGGGTCAAATCCAATGAGTTCATTTGCATGGAGAAAAGGCAATCAATGGGCATATTATCTTTTCTACTTTCAACATAAAATACTGGACTTAGTCTTTTCACTAAAGAAATAAAAGCTTAAGCCATCTGAGTAACAGGAACACGTTTGTAAGTGTTCCACAAGCTTGACTTTCAAGATGTTTCTACAGAAGCACAGCGAACAGGAGAATTGAGGCAATTATATCTTCCATCTAGATGTCAGCTGAGGCCATCCTGTCCTATGAGACTTACACAAAATTAACTTCAACCACTACTCTCATCTTTAATAAGAAGTCCAATATCCTCTCCAAGATTTTTGCATATGCCCGAAATGTGCCTTCTCATGGTTATCTTTATTTTCTTAATTAACTATTCCAATTGAGTTTCTATTTCCCCTCCCACGACCCTTCTCTTCTTGTAGTCCAGTGACTGTTAATACATCCACACAGCCCTTTATCTCTTTATTTCCTCAAACAGTTTCACAAAGTAGTATTGGATAACAAGTAGGTGTTACATTACAGCAACATATACATACAGTTTTCTTAAAATATTTATTTATTTATTTGAAAATCAGAGTTACACAGAGAGAGGAGAGGCAAAGAGAGAGAGAAAGAGAGAGAGAGAGAGGTCTTCCATCCGCTGGTTCACTCCCTAATTGGCCACAATGGCTGGCGCTGCACCAATCCGAAGCCAGAATCCAGGAGCTTCTTCCAGGTCTCTCACATGGGTGCAGGGGCCCAAGGACTTGGCCCATCTTCTACTGCTTTCCCAGGCCATAGTAGAGAGCTGGATTGAAAGTGGAGAAGCCAGCTCTGGCGCCATGGCTGAATAGGCTAATCTTCCGCCTGCGGCACCGGCACACCAGGTTCTAGTCCCGGTCAGGGTGCTGGATTCTGTCCCGGTTGCCCCTCTTCCAGGCCAGCTCTCTGCTGTGGCCCGGGAGTGCAGTGGAGGATGGCCCAAGTGCTTGGGCCCTGCACCTGCATGGGAGACCAGAAGAAGCATCTGGCTCCTGGCTTTGGATCAGCGCTGTGCGCCGGCAGCAGCACGCTGGCCGCAGCGGCCACTGGGGGGGGTGAACCAATGGCAAAGGAAGACCTTTCTGTCTGTCTCTCTCTCACTGTCCACTCTGCCTGTCAAAAAAAAAAAAAAAAAAAGAAGAAGAAGCCAGGTCTGGAACCGGCACCCATAAGAGATGCCGGTGCTTCAGGCCAGGGCGTTAACCTGCTGCTCCGCAGTGCAGGCCCCTATATAGTTTTTAAATTGCATGCATTAAATTCTCCACCCATCCTGACCACCAGGAAACTCGTATTGCCCAAGAGTCCTTTGTGGAGCTCTCCCCATATACAACTGAACTTCGCTTAACTGCCTCAGCTTTGTCTCCTTTTCTCAGGAATCTTTACCTTCCCTCCACTTGTGGCTTTGTCAAATAAGCGTTACCTTTTATGCAGAGCAATTTAACGGTGTTTTCATTTCATGATAATCTTCTAGACACAGAGGCTGACCAAGGCACTTTCAAAAATATATATATAATAAAAAACAGTAATCTTAGGAAACTTTTTACCACTCCCTTAGGAAGTGAAATGGCTGTTGCCCACTGCAATTTAAAAAAAAAAAAAAAAAACAACAACAACAACAAAAAAAAACCCCTCTGTTATATATAGCTCAAGCAGACCAGATAAAGCAGACCATAAACTTGAGAAAACTTTGAAACTTTGTTGGGGAGCCACGGCTTGAGCCAGAGGAATTCCATATCCAAGCAAGGGATGGAGTCTTGGTTGTTTCACTTCCAACCTAGCTCCCTGCTAATGCGCCTGGGAAGTAGTGGATGATGGACCAAAGATGTGGGCCCCTGCCACCTATTTGGGATACCCAGATGGAGTTCCACAGGTCTGGCTGCTTGAACATTTGGGAATGAGCCAGAAGATAAAAGACAATTCATTCTCTCTCTCTCTCTCTCTCTCTCTCTCTCCTGCTCTCCCTCTCTCCCTCTCTCCCTCTCTCCTTCTCTCCCTCTCCCCCACCTCACTCTGCTTTTCAAATGAATAAACAAATATATCTTTTAAAGATTTTTATTTATTTGAGAGGTAGGATTACATATAGAAGGAGAGATAGAGAAAGAGATCTTCCATTTGCTGGTTCACTCCTCAAATGGCCACAATGGCTGGAGCGGGACTGATCCTAAACCAGGAGCCAGGAGCTTCTTCCACATGGGTGCAGGGGTCCAAGGACTTGGGCCATCTTCCACTTCTTTCCCAGGCAATAGCAGAGAGCTGCATTGGAAGAGGAACATCCAGGACTAGAACCGGCATCCCACATAGGATGCTGGTGCCACAGGTGAAGGCTTCATCCACTATGCCACGGTGCTGGCCCAATAAACACATTTTTTTAAAAAATACCATGTTAGATCACAGATTAAGGTAGTCTGAATCAATCAATGAAGCTCCAACTGTTAGTTGCATATTTCTTGCTTAGGCCTAGCCTCAGGCAGCTCTTGCTAACTAGAACCATGATAACACTAGTGAATTTGGAGCAAGCTCCTTTTAAATACAAATCGCTGAACATGACCTTTTCTTAGATGGTAGGCAAATAAAAATTTCATTTATATGAGATACAATAGGGAGTAGAATTTGAATCCTCCAAAGGAAAAAATGTGGTTCACTCCACCTGTGTGGAGTGAAAGATATTCTAGCACCTGCTCCAACTTCATTCCCTAATGTGTTACTGCTAGCTGACCAGAAATTCTTACTATTTGAAGAGATCATAGAAGATATCAAATCTTACCTTGCATGGATTCCTTATAAAATATTGTATAAGCTTTCCTAGAACAATGGTACCAGTGTTTTCAGAGAACAACATTAGAAAGCAATGTATATCTTAGAGTAAGGACAGTATAGTAATTTGCACATAGTATAAACTCAACAAATGAATTAATCCTTTCTCTCTTCCCCTATCCACTCAACTGAGATGACCATTCCTCTTTGGAACTTCCATTCACTGGACATGGTCCTTCCCACCCCCGACCCCTGCAACGTGAGAGCAGAACATGTATTTTCTCTTCCACATGAGAGCATTTCAGATGTTGCTCTCTCTTTTATAGTTCCTTCAACGTTATTTTATACCCTTAACTGTTCTTATCCTCCAGCTCTAATCATTTTCCTTGGCCCCTAGGACTCACAGAGAGAAAAGCTTTAAATTCAATTCAACAAACACAGAGTATGGTGGGAATAGCTTCTATTTTGTGCCCGGAAAAAAATATTTGAACAATCCAAATTTATATTTGCCTTTTCAGTAATCACATTACACTATTAGCCTCATTCCTTGATTGTAGTCATGCAAATACATTGACTTTTTCTTATTTTTTCCTTGGTTGGTTGTTGTTAGATTTTCTGTCCCCAACTGTGCATTCAATGTAGTCCATTGTTTTAAGTACAGGGTATATTTATAATGTATATGTGTGTATACACTGTGGTATTTGTTCAACGTCAAGATCTTTCAGCTTTTAGTTCTCTTAACAAGAACTTGATTTATTCCAGTATTGGTTTATCTGAATCTTTGCCTCTTTTAAAACATTTTTATATCATGCACTAATAGTGGTGGCTGAGATAAGCTGCAGCCTTTTAACAACCTCTCCCTCTCATGCCAAGAACTTCTACTCAAGCCACCTTCAACAGCCCCAAACACAATAGAAGCACCTCTTCCAATATGTTGCTATACATCAGTCATGTCCAGAAGCTTACTTTAACCTTCATTATTTCCATATCAGGCAACGATCCCCAGAAAAATATGAGGAAACTAAGGTTCAGCAAAAATTATGCAATTGACCAAGGTCCGCAAGTGTATCAGTGAGTGGCACTAGCGTGGTAATCCAGGCCCACCTGATTACCAAACAGAAGTGCTTTCTTTCCTCCTGCCTGGAACACATTTAGCCTGCTTTGGATACAGTTATTCAATCAACACAAATTCTCTAGTTCCTTGCCATGTTATCCAAAAGAATATCAAGATTTCCTTCTTTTATATAAAATTATGTAACTATATATCCAAAATAAATAAATAAATATCCAAAAGCATACGCAAAAACGTTGCTGAAAATGAATTGTACATGAAAATGCACTAAAGCATTGATTTATCAATTACCCTTCTTAATCCTCTATTTTCGAAAAGTAAAGCTAGTATAACATAATGTTTAATAATTTAAAAATTCTTGGTACTTTTTTTAGATTTTTTAATTTTATTTTAATTTATTTGAAAGACAGAGTTACAGGGAGAGGTAGAGACAGAGAGAGAGGTCTTCCATCTGCTGGTTCACTCCCCAGATGGCCGCAACAGCTGGAGCTGCACTGACCCAAAGTCAGGAGCCAGGAGCCTCCTCTGGGTCCTCCAGGCCCAAGGACTTGGGCCATCCTCTGCTATTCCAGGCCACAGCAGAGAGCTGGATCAGAAGAGAAGCAGCCAGCACTAGAACCAGCACCCATATGGGATGCTGCCACTTCAGGCCAGGGCTTTAACCCACTGAGACATAGCACTGGCCCCTCTTAGTACTTTTCCAAATGTTTTAATTCAAGAGGCTGTTGTGCCATGGTGGGTTAAGTTACCTCTTGCAACACTGGCATCCCATGTGGGAGTGCTGTTTCAAGTTCCAGCTGTTCTGCTTCTGATCATGCTAATATGTCCAGAAGGCAGCAGAAGATGGCCCAAGGACTTGGGCCCCTACCCCAATATGGGAGACCTGGATGGAGCTCCTGGCTCTTGGCTTCAGCCTGACCCAGCCCTGGTTGTTGTGGCCATTTGAGGGAATGAACCAGCAACTGGAAGACATCTTTCACTCTCCCCCGCCTCTTTGCCATCTGCTGATTCACTCCCCAAATACCGGCATTAGCCTTTCAAATAAGTAAATGAATAAATCTTTCAAATCAATAAAATCCAATTCCAACTTTCCCCTTCTGCTAAGCACTCATATGATTATATTTTCAAAATTTCAACAGTACAGATTATTTTCAATAAATGAACAGTTTGAAATATACCTTTTCCCATATTAAATAGTAAGACAACACTTATCTACATTAAGTAGTCTCTTGTATTCTCTGTTCTTCTCAAGACATCACAATTATTTCACAAATATTTCTGTGGCTATTTTCTTTTTTAATCCATATCTTGACGTATAATTTGTTTTATCAAGTAACTTGAATACAATTTTAAGTTATTATTTTACTTGCTCTATTAATATTACTAAGTTTTCTCTCCTTTCTTTGTTTCTGTTCTCCTTTTTATTTTATTTTCTTGTTATGAAAGAATAGGATTAAGTAATAAAGAAAAGAACAGATGTGAATCGTTTTAAAAACTGTGTTACCCCTAGTGTTTCACTGTTAAATATGAGATTAGATGATTATTTGTAGTAGACACATTTGTGCAATTGGAGGTTTAGTCTTTTAAACCTGGATTAATCAAATGTGTACTTTTCTGAGGGAGAGAGAGAGAGAGAAAGAAAGAGGAGGAGGAAGAAGAGAAATTCAGAAGCACACTGATTGCTTTCAAACATTTTATAGGGTCCAGCACTGTGGTGTGGTGGGTGGGGCTGCCGCCTGCAGTGCCAGCATTCCATATGGGTGATGGTTCGGGTCCCAGCTGCTCCACTTCCAATCCAGCTCTCTGCTGTGGCCTGGGAAGGCAGTAACAGATGGCCCAAGTCCTTGGGCCTCTTCACTCACATGGGAGACCTGGAAGAAGCTCCTGGCTCCTGGCTTCAGACTGGCGCAGCTCCAGGCGTTGAGGCCAATTGGGGAGTGAACCAGAGGATGGAAGATGTCTCTCTCTCTCTCTTTCTCTCTCTCTCTCTCTGCCTCTCCTTCTCTCTCCATATAACTCAGACTTTTAAATAAATAAATAAATCTTTAAAAAAGAACATTTTACAGCGTCTTTTCAGATTATCATGGGTGTTTCTGTATTGAACTTAGCGATATGGTATATTATAATCAAAGTTGCCCTCAGAATAGATCAGTTTTTCAATCTTGGGGCAAATCATACTTGGTCATGGTGGATGACTACTGGAAGATGCTATCGAATTTGATTTGTTAGTAATATAAGAGTTTTGAATGAATTTTTCTCAGGAAACATACCATCTGCCCTGCTCCTGGTATGTGGGGGTTTCCTTAGGCAGGTCTTTTTGCAGCTTTCAAATGCAAGAAAATGAAGTGCATCACACTCTGTCTTTGTTAATGCTTTAGGACAGTTTACATAGCATGGGAATAATCTGCACTTTCAAATTCTTTTTTTTTTTTATTTATTTTTTTTGACAGGCAGAGTGGATAGTGAGAGAGAGAGACAGAGAGAAAGGTCTTCCTTTTTGCCGTTGGTTCACCCTCCAATGGCCGCTGCAGCCAGCGCATCGCACTGATCCGAAGTCGCCAGGAGCCAGGTGCTTCTCCTGGTCTCCCATGCGGGTGCAGGGCCCAAGAACTTGGGCCATCCTCCACTGCCTTCCCGGGTCATAGCAGAGAGCTGGCATGGAAGAGGGGCCACCGGGATAGAATCCGGCGCCCTAACCGGGACTAGAACCCGGTATGCCGGCGCCACAGGCTGCACTTTCAAATTCTAACCATGAAATTATTTGATCCTTGATCTGTTATTGAAGGTGGCCATTTGATAGTTTATTTGCTATTATTGGTCAAATCAAATTGTCTGCTTTTCCTTAACTTAATTTTGTCATTGATATTTTTTCCTGGGAAATCATTCCTTCAATGTAGTTTTTAAGGTATTTAACATGATGCATATAATATTTACATGACTTTAGAAAACTCATCTGCTGCTATGACTTCATTTTCAAAGAACAATTTTATTTTGTTTCCTTTCTTGTCTTGATTGGATTTGCTTTTTATCTTTCTCACTTGGGTTGTTTGGTTTAAACAAACAGCCCTAGGATTTACTGAGAAATTGTAAATTTTTTGTTTTTGAATTTATGAAAAAATATCTGTTTTACTTGTATATTCTTCTCTGCTTCCTTGAGTTTATTCTGTGGTTGCTTTTCTAACTTGCTCAGCTGATTGCTAAATTCTTTTATTTTGATATTATTTTAATAATGGAAGCACTTAAGATTATTGCCTCTGAGAATAACTTTGGCTGCATGGCATTACAATAATAAGTATTTGTTTAATTTCTATTATTTTCTAAATAGCCTATCATTAGGATTTTGATTTCTTTTTCATGTCTTAATAAGTTTTTTAAAGAATGTTTTATGTTCTTAAATTGCTTGGGTTTATTTCTTTTTTTTATTTTAGTTACTAATTTATAGCTTATTATGTTGTGACTGGACAGCACTTTCCTGCTTATTTTCTGATTTACGAATTTATTTGTGAACTAGAATATAACCAACTTTTACAATTATTCATTGAAACTTGATAATAAGATATATAGTCTGAGCATCACATGCAAAGTTCAATATAGCCATGACTTAAAATGCATTAGAATATCAAAATTATCTATGTCTTCAAGATGTTCTTCAACAACTGTGTTCTAGCCAGCTTCTCAGTTGTTTGTCCAAAGAGCTCTAACCAGCACCTTCTCAGTGCCAGCCTGACTTTTAGGTGTCAGGGTGCAGCCCCTAGTGTGGGAGGGCCTCTCAAGACAGATGCTGAAGACACAGACCCTGCAGGGCCAGGCCGGCAGGATTTTTAAGCTGGGTAGCAGCACGGTGCCATAGAAAGACTTCCACTCTTCTCACATTAAATTAAGTACTTCCAAAAATGGTGTCTTTTCTGTGCATATGGTATCATATTTTGCCTTTGATCACCTTTTAAATGTAAGATTTTAGTGTTTTTATTTATTGCATGATTAGAATAAAAACACTAGGACAACTAGCTAGATTTTTTTAAGATATATTTACTTATTTGAGTTCAGAGAAACAGAGGGAGAGATAGAGAGACAGTGCTCTTCCATCTGCTGGCTCACTCCCCAAGTGGCTGCAATGGCCAAGGTTGAGCCAGAAGCTTCATCAGGTCCCCCATGCAGATAGCAGAGACCCAAGCATTTGGGTCATCCCCCATTGCCCTCCCAGGCACATTAGCAGGGAGCTGGATCAGAAATGGAACATACAGGTATCGAACTCATACGGGATTCTGCCATTACAGGCAGTGGCTTTTACCCACTATGCCACAACAGCGGCCCCACCAGACATTTTTTAAATGGCTTTAATTCTCCCTTAATCATGCCTTCACAACCCTTTTTGGATCTTTCCTCCTTGCTGAGGAAACTTCAGGTGAGCTATTGTATTCTCCTTCTCTACTCTCTTTACACATCATAGACTCTTCAGCAGGTCACCACCCTTCATTAGCCATACACCTGGTGTGAAAGACAGGGACATCTCTTGAACAAAACTCTATGTCCCCAGGACTCACCTCTTACTCCAGTCATAGCTGCAGCTGGTCCCAAGAGGACCTCTGCCACCTACACCCCCACTCCTCTGTGCCATGTCCTCCTCCTTTTTGTCCACAGTGCACCCCAAGCACCAGAGTAGGCAGCGTGGCCCTCACCCAGGCTTGACCTAGAAGTGCAAGGCAATTAGGGCTCAATGAGCCAACCTCTACCACTAAAGAATGGGAACAAAGGGGTGGGCAATGCAGCACAGCAGGTTAAGCCAACACTTGCCACACCTGCAACTCCTATCAGAGTGCCCAGTCAAGTCCTGCCTACTTAGCTTCTGATCCAGTTTTCTGCAGCCAATGATGGCTCAAGTACCTGCTACCTCTGTGGGAGACCGCTATGAAATTCCCAGTCCTAGTTTCAGCCTAGCCTAGCCCTGGCTATTGCAGTCCTTTGAGGAATGAATCAGTGGATGGAAGATATCTTTCTGTTTCTACCTCTCTTTCTATCTGCTTCTCTGTCACTGTGGCTTTCAAATAAATAGATAAAAGAATAGGGATGGATGGATAATAATATTACTTGTATTTCCAGGGCAGAACAACATGAGACACCCCCTCAAAAGCTTCTTTAGAATGTACTATAGGGGCCGACGCTGTGGCATAGTGGGTAAAAGTGCCACCTGCAGTGCTGGCAACCCATTTGGGCGCCATTTCGAGACCTGGCTGCTCTACTTCCAATCCAGCTTTCTGTAATGACCTGGGAAAGCAGTGGAAGATGGCCCAAGTCCTTGGGTCCCAGAACCCCTGTGAGAGACCTGGAAGAAACTCCTGGCTCCTGGCTTCAGATTCCGGCCACTGTGGCCATCTGGGGAATGAACCAGCAGATGAAAGACTACTTGCTCGCTGTCTCCCTCTCTCTCTCTCTCTCTGCCTCTGCCTCTCTGTAACTTTGTCTTTCAAATAAATAAACAAATCTTTAAGAAAAAAGCTACCATAGGGTCTCTCACAGCCATAAGATTAGTTCGTCCTGTGGCTTCCCTTCCATTCCTGCTTCACTCTCCATGCCTGGGGCCTGCTCCTTGGGATCCTGTCCACATTTGCTACCAGCAAACTTTTGTCACAGGCTCTGCCTCCTGGAAAACCCAGGCTAGCGCATTTTCCTTGCTCACCTTCTGGTTCTGCTCAAAACTTTTAAACCTCTTTAGACTTTGTAAAGCATCTTTCTCAGCCCGTTACCTAATAATTAAGCTGCAAAATGTTACTCCTAGAGCCTGCCCCTGCACTCTGGCACTCCTCCTTGGTGTTTAGTTTCAGTATATGTCCTTGTAAAATGAAAATCACTTTCAGCTGCACTCTGCACAAGTTCATCTAGATTGCACCACTTTTCTTTATCATCAGAATAAATTCTGGGGATGGGGGATTTTTTTCTCCTAAGTTTTCTTATCATTGTATTTCTGTTAAACTGTGTCATTTCTCACATCTCCTTCCTTGGGCTCACATACCCATGTGCACTTTCTAACGATTTTTAACATTTTTGTTCTGAAGTCAAGTCTTTATCTCTCCAGGCTTTCAGGAGATGTAACCAGGTTACTTTCTCCAAGGTCCCTGCCGCTCTCATGATAGCAACAAGTTTTGTCTCAATGGTCAGAATTGAATCAATGCAACAATATCCTCCTTGTAACTTTCTTTTCTATTTACAAAACAATACAAGATTGAGTCATGGGAAGGCTTTAACAAGATGCCCCACTTATACAAGATGTAGACTTTCTACATCCTATACAAAATTAACCCACGATGGATCAGTGATCTAAATTTCAGACCTGAACCATCAAATTACTAGAGGAAAGCAAGCAAGAGATTGGCACTGGCAAAGAAGTCTGGGATAAGATGCCAGAAGCACAGTCAAGATAGGCAAAATTAGACAAAGGGGATTACAACAAGTTAAGAAAAGAATCACTCAACAAAGTAAACAGGCAGCTGACAGAAAGGGAGAAATATTTGCAAATGATACAACTGATAAAGGATTCATATCCTGAATATATAAGGTGCTCAAGAAACTCAACAACAACAAAACAAACAATCCAGTTAAGAAATGAGCTAAAGTGTTGGTGTTGTGGTGTAGTGGGTAAAGCCACCACCTGCAGTGCCAGCATCTCATAGGGGCACCTGTTTGAGTCTTGGTTGCTCCACTTTGATCCAGCTCTCTGCTATGACCTGGGAAAGCAGTAGAAGAGGGTCCAATTGCTTGGGCACTTGCACTCATGTGGGAGACCCAGAAGAAGCTCCTGGTTCTTGGCTTTGGCTCAGCACAGTTCCTGCCACTGCAGCCATTTGGGGAGTGAACCAGTGGATGGAAGACTTTCTCTCTCTCTCTCTCTCCCTCTCTCTCTCTCTGTATGTATGTGTGTGTGTGTGTATCTGCTCTGCCTCTTTGTAACTCTACCTTTCAAATAAATAAATAAATCTTTAAAAACAAATGAGCTAAGGACATGGACAAGCATTTTTCAAAGGATGAAATACAAATGGCCAACAGACACATGAAAAGATGTTCAGGGTCACTAGCCATCAGGGAAATGCAAATTAAAAGCACAATGAGTTTTCTCCTCACCCCAGTTAGAATGGCTGTCATCAAAGTCAAAACTTAGCAAATGCTGGTGAGAATGTGGGGAAAAGCACACCTTAATACACTGTTGGTGAGAATGTAAACTTGTACAATCATTATGGAAGCTGGCATAGAGATTCCTCAGAAATCTGAAAGTAGATCTACCATATGACCCAACTATCCCACTCCTGGGAATTTACACGAAGTATATGAATTCAGCATATGAAATCGTTATCTGTACCCTTATGTTTATAGCAGCTTAACTCACAATGGTTGATATTGAATCAACCCAGATGTCCATCAACTGATTGCTGAGTAAAGAAATTATGGCTCATTGATATGTTCCTACTGTCTTCATTATCCTCTCATAATCCCTGCTCTGTGCCAGCCCCAGGCACACGTTCTGCTTTCCATGGTACACATTTTGCAGTTCAACCTGGGCCTTCTTTAGCCTTTATTGTAGCATCTGTTTTATTTATTCTAATCGTCTTGATGAGTGTGCTTCCAAATCCTTCCAGTGTCTGAATAATCTACCTTCCCTACCCCAATTTGCTCAGAGAACATCATTCTTTTATAATGAGCCATGATCCAGAAAACCAATTTTTTCCTTATTATCAGTGTACTCAGCAGATTATTTCTCATGTCCTCTCTAAGTAATAATAAAAGTAGCAACCATAGGCCAGTGCCGTGGCTCAATAGGCTAATCCTCAGCCTTGCGGCACTGGCACACCGGGTTCTAGTCCCGGTCGGGGCGCCGGATTCTGTCCCAGTTGCCCCTCTTCTGGGCCAGCTCTCTGCTGTGGCCCAGGAGTGCCGTAGAGGATGGCCCAAGTGCTTGGGCCCTGCACCCCATGGGAGACCAGGAGAAGCTCCTGGCTCCTGGCTTCGGATCAGCACAGTGCACCGGCCGCAGCGCGCTGGCCGTGGCGGCCATTGGAGGGTGAACTAACGGCAAAGGAAGACCTTTCTCTCTGTCTCTCTCTCTCTCACTGTCCACTCTGCCTGTCAAAAATAAAATAAAAAATAAAAAAGTAGCAACCATAGTTATAAGTAACTATAGAAGAAACTATGCATCAGCCAGAACATCTTTTCTGTATGTATCCATCCTTGTAACAACTATGATAGTTTAAGACCTCAGAGTCCTTCTGGTTAAAAAAGCTGAGTTCTTATGAGTTGCTAAGTGGCAAATCCTCCATTCACCCTAAGTCAGTCTGTTTCCAAATCTTTAGCTGTTTCTCCTACAGCAACATGTTTGCTGATTCTGCTTCAAAAATCAATTTACTGTCGCCTTGCTTGCTATTATCACTGGGAAGATAGAAAAGACCTACACATTGTTTCAAAGTCTAGATGTTTAGTGGCTGGCATTGTGGCACAGCAGGTTAAGCTGCTGCCTGTGATGCCAGCATCCCATATCAGTGCCAGTTCAAGTACTGCTCCAACTCAGCAACCTGCTAGTGCACCTGGGAAAGCAGCAGCAGAAGGATCAAGTTCTTGGGCCCCTCCAACCACCTGGGAGACCCAGATGGAGTTCCAGGCTCCTAACTTCAGCCTGGCTCATCCCTGGCCATTGATGACTGATGCCATTTGGGAAGTGAACCAGCAGATGGAAGATAACACCCTCTTTATATTATATGTATATTATATATATATATATCCATAACTCTGTCTTTCAAATAAATAAACCTTTAAGAAAAAATAAAATCTAGATTTTTAGTATCTTGTCCACTAGACATATTCAGTAAAAAGTACTTTCTAATTCTCTTCTAATTATATATTTTCCTCTTGGGAAACAAATTAAATAGGTAGTGTCTAGAGTACTTGTGGTACAGGTACACAAGGGAAGACAGCATGCTTCACAATTCAGCATATTGTACGTGCCTTGGCCATTTCTGTGTTGGTCACCCTTGGCATTGTGATGCTCATACATCCTGCTGTCTTGTTGGATCCTCTATGGGATTACTTACGCCTGCTCTGTTGATCTGGGTGGCACAGGGCACTGTTGCTTCTGTAAACATTCTATCTAGTCCTCTAATAGCAGATAACCCAATCTGTTCGGTATCTTTTTTGTGCTTGTTGTATTAACTAAGCTTTGGTGGAAGAGCAGATAGAAAGATGTGTAACTGATGAGTTAACAGGTAATGAAAACAGCTGAACAGAGTTAAGTGATGCCAAAGTAGAAGACCTTAGAGTTAGACCCCACCTGCCAACCTCAATATAATTAAGAAGATGGTAAAAGAACTATATTCTTTTCTTAAATGAATAATACTTAAACTTTTACATAATTCATTTTCACAGGGATCCAGAATCTGAAATGGATACGTACACTGTCATACTAAGAATCTGCCACGTCAAGTCAATGCCAAAAGCCAAACAACTCTGATTCTTTCTATGGTGCTGACTTTTTTTTTTTTTTTTTGTAGTTGACAGATCCAATTCTAAGAATATAATTGTATTCCCTTCCTCTCTCCCACACTTTCTCTCTCTCTCTCCCTTCCTTCCTTCCTTCCTTCCTTCCTTCCTTCCTTCCTTCCTTCCTTTCTTTTGTCATTTGAGATAACATTTTAATATCACAGTTAAGGGCTTAATGCTTATGGAGCTAATTTTGAATCAAAGTTTTGTACATGATTCCAGGTTCCACCATTTACCAATTCTGTGTTCTTCAGTACCTTACTTAGCTTCTTTATGCCTCAGTTTTCCATTCCTTTTTAAACTTTCATTTTTACTTATTTGAAAGTCAGAGTGATGGAGAAAGCGGCAAGGGGGCAGAAAAATGGAGAGAGAGAGAGAGAGAGAGAGAGAGAGAGAGAGAGAGATCTTCCATCCACTGGTTCACCCCCCAAATAGTCACAACAGCCCTGGCAGAAGCCAACAGCCTGGAACTCCATCCAGGCATCCCACATAGATGACAGAGACTTTAGCACCTGGTCCAACCTCCACTGATTTCCAAGGAGTGCTGGCACAGAGATGTATCAGAAGTGAAGCTGAAACTTGAACTGGTGCTGTGATATGGATGCCAGCTTCGCCGGTGGTGGCTTAACCCATTCCACCACAATGCAAACCCCAACTTCCCCATCTTCTACAGAATTGTGCTTTAATGTTTACAAGTATCATGTAAGCCTACAGTCTCTTGGGATCTCAAATGTCAATGAATTGTGTGGTTAGAAAACTGGTGATCATTTCTGTGCATGCTCCAAAGGTCTCTGTCAACTTCTTACCTCTTTGTTATGATGATGAGTTATCTATTTGCTCACCAGCTTGCTAGAGGTTGCAATCACTTTTCTAGGCCACATGGCCACAGATATTGATCTCTTTGGCACTGAAACTGTTACTTGGGCCTGTGCTGTGGTGTAGCTGGTAAAGCCACCACCTGCAGTCCCAGCATCCCATATGGACACCAGTTTGAGTCCTGGCTGCTCTACTTCCAATCCAGCTCTCTGCTATGGCCTGGGAAAGCCGTAGAAGATGACTCAAGTCTTTGGAACACCTGCACTCACGTGGGAGACCTGGAAGAAGCTCCTGGCTCCTGGCTTTGGATCATCTCAGCTCCAGCTGTTGCAGCCATCTCGGGAGTAAACCAGCAGATGGAAGACCTCTCTCTCTCTCTCTCTGTGTAACTCTGACTTTCAAATAAATACATAAATCTTTTTTTAAAAAAGGAATGGTTATTCATTGTCTTTGGAAAAATCTGCCCTCTCTTGTGAGAACAAAGTCTTGACAACAATACACAAGCTATTTGTTAGCATTTCTTTACAAAGAAAAAATGAAGCTGTACTTTTATTTTCCAAGTTAAATGGAAAAGCCTAACAAGGACTAAGGGGCAGGTATTGCACAGTAGCTGATTAAACAGTGGCTTGGATGCTCCCACTCCATATCAGAGTACCTGGGATCAAGTCCCACCTCTGCTTCTGACCCAGCTTCTGCTAATGCAACTTGGAGGCAGGCGATGAGAGCTGCCACCCATATAGGAGATCCAGATGAAGTCCCTGGATCCTGGCTTTGGCTTGGCTCAGCTCCAGCTGTTGTGTGCATTTGGGGAGTGAACCAGTGATGGAAGACATTTCTCTCTCTCTCTCTCTCTCTCTCTCTCTCTCTCACTCTCTTTCATCCACTCTGCCTCTCAAATAAATATTTTTAAAAATAACAAGTACTAAGTAACTTTTTCAAGGATCATAAATGAGAAAATCAAACTTAAACTCATGTCTTCTAGACACTAAATCAAACATTTTATTTTTTATTCTTCTGGAAAATCCCTTTACAAATATATTTACTCGACAGTGCAAATTCCATGTCACAATGCAGACAAAGTTTCAAAGGAAACTGGGGGGTTAAGAGAGTGCTGTAATCAGCTGGGCGGGAGTAAATATGTAGAATTACACATAGATGAACAGAAGCAATGATGTAACTGGGAGTTGTAAGGAAGAAAGTTACAACACGACAATAGCTGCACCCAAGAAACAAAAACTCTCTGAGGAAAAAGTTAGCCAGTTTTAGAAGTACGTCTAAGGGTGATAGTATATGTTCTTGAGGTGCTTCTTGGGTCAATACCCAAATCATTATCCAGAAGAAATTGCCCTCTGTTGTTCTATAATTAAGCTCTCATTTCAGTTTTTATGAAAAAAAAAATGTGAAGTGCCCAGGAACCACAATTCTTAATAAATATTAATGGATGAGGAAGGGAGCAAGGAATAGAGATAGCAGGAGTGTTTGGCCTTGGGACATCATGCAGAACCCACCTCTTTAGTTTCAATATCCCCAATGGACCAGATACTAGTTTTGCTGCATTGATTGCTGTTTCATAATATAAAATTTAATTATCTCTATTATTTTACAATAAGCTTTTCTGCCTTGGGGCCTCTGGCACAGGGTACAGTTAGTAACAAATCTAATAAATAAAGAAATAAAACACTTCATTTCCTTTTCAGAAGGAAGTTGTGTTGTGCTCTGTATGCTTTGAGCTTGGGGGAATTCACTTTAGCTTTCCCAGACACACTTGTTCTTTGGCTTGGATGAGGCAAAAGCATTTTCCAGAGAACTGTTTCTGAAAGACCAGCATCCTGGGGCTCTGAGCCTTAAAGCCTTGGGAACCATTGTACTTCTTCCAGCAGGGACCAAGAAAAACAGGGTTGCATCTCCCCACAAGGTCTCAAGGGCTGTTCCCTATTCTGCGTGCTTATATAATTGGATCTCCCCTCATTACACTTGCTTCACCCTAGCAGCAAAGAATTAAGAGCCCTGACTCTGATTAATCCTTCACACACTTACACTTTGTTTACCCAATTGTTTTCTTTTGAGCAAAGATTTCAATATTAGACAGATGCAGGTTAGCAGATATCAAGCATAGTGCTAGGAAGATGAAAAAAAGCTATTGAGACTGTAATTGAAGTCAAACACTAAGCCGGTCATGCACAATGGCCTACCGAGATGAGAAATAGATGAGATATATTTATTATTGAGCTATATAGGGTTTGGGGAATATGTAATAAAGGTTTGCCATCCAAATATATACTGTAGTTTTCAACAATGCATATTTAATAAGCATTTTATATGCATAAATTATGCACATTCTCTAATTTTAGTACAATTGAAGATACAGAGAAATCTGAGGCAAACACTGTTTTTAACAGACTAATGAGCCAAGAGTAAATATACGAGATGTAAAATTATATTACAAGGCAGAATATAGAAATTCCTGAAAAATAAAGTATCATAAAATGTTCTGTCAAAGAGTACATGGGATCTGGTAGAGGGGTTGGGAAGATGTAACAGAAAAGGTGGTGCTTAAAGCCGTGCTAGAAAAATGAGTGATTTACAATTATAAGTACCAACAGGAACTCCATTCTGGTCTCCCTCACGGGTGGCAGAGGACCAGGCATGTGGGCCATCATCTGCTGTCTTCCCAGGCGCGTGAACTGGGAGTTGATTCAGAAGCAGAGCGGCTGGAACTTGAATGGGCATTCTGATAGGGAATGCTGGCCTTACAAACAGTGGCTTAATCTACTGTAGTGCAGCACTAGCCCTTCAATAAGTCTATTTTTATAAATTTCAAAAATTAGAGATATGCAGTTTAGAATATAGACAGAGATGAAAATAGAAAGGTACAGAGATGATTATCACAATATCAAGAGAAATGATTTTAACTCTGAGAAGGGCAATGGAATTTAATTGGGTTTGGGACCCAAGAGAGTAACTTCTAGGTAACTTGAAATGATGCAGTCTTAACCAAGTCGGTAGTTAATGTACTTTGCTTTATGAATACCTCTTAAATTGTATTTATATGTAACTCTATAAGCATATGTTTTTGTAGATTCTTCATTATCTATGATATGTTTCAAAATAAAAAGGTTAAAATCCACACTTACATTATTATTGAATTTTTAAAATAATAGGAAAACGGATAGCCATTGTGACATTCAAGCTACTTGGGGCAATGAGATTATATTATAAATCTAATAGACCCTATATCATTAAAATGAATTGGAATAGAAATGAGAAGGTCACCTATTTGTATTTAATTCAACACCTATAGAGAATTTAGAAAACAAAAAGGCAGGGTGATTCTGAGGCTTTGAGGATGGGCAGAGCACATCAGTTATATTTTTAAAGCACCAATGATTATCATAAAAATAGATATTATAAGGTTGTAGGGATTTATCATGGAACCAAGGGATCTAAATACATTCAAGTCTTGATAAGAGGATCCCACAATATTTTTTTTTTTTTTTTGGACAGGCAGAGTTAGACAGTGAGAGAGAGAGAGAGTCAGAGAGAAAGATCTGCCTTCCGTTGGATCACCCCCCAAATGGCCGCTACAACTGGCACACTGCGCCAATCCAAAGCCAGGAGCCAGGTGGTTCCTCCTGGTCTCCCATGCAGGTGCAGGGTCCAAGTATTTGGGCCATCCTCCACTGCCTTCCCAGGCCACAGTAGATAGCTGGACTGGAAGAGGAGCAACCAGGACAGAACAACCGCCCCAACCAGGACTGGAACCCAGAGTGATGGCATCGCAGGCGGAGAATTAGCCTAGTGAGCCACGGCCCCCGCCCCACAATATTTTTTACTCTTTCTCCTATCGGCTCTTCTCTCAGCATCTTTTTCGCTTTTTTTCCCTAAATCTCTGGATCTGCAAAGAATAACTTTGTCTTTGTATAGGTTCAAAATCTTTGAGGACAGTAACCTAAAATTTGAGGGCACTTCAAAATGTTTATGGAGAAACTGAATTAAAATTAAGTTTATTTTGCTCTAAAAATTTAGAAATTTATGAGTAGTTTTTTCATAAATCATATTTTCCAAGTTTTGAAGACAACTTTTACAGTATACAACATCTTCTCCATTTTTGTAATCCATATTACCCATTGTCACATGCTCCAGACTCTCAAAGACTCAACCTTGCCTCTTTGAATGTTCTTTATCTCTACCATACAACTAATATGTGTCTACATAGCAAGACCACCCACTAGATGTCATTATCAGTATGAACCATTCACTCTTTTTTTTAACTTTTATTTGATAAATATAAATTTCAAAAGTACAACTTTTGGATTATAGTGGCTTTCCCCCCCATAACCTCCCTCCAACCCGCAACCATGCCATTTCCCTCTCTCTCTCCCATCCCATTCTTCATCAAGATTCATTTTCAATTATCTTTACATACAGAAGATCAACAGTATATACTCTTTTTTTTTTTTTTTTTTTTGGACAGGCAGAGTGGACAGTGAGAGAGAGAGACAGAGAGAAAAGTCTTCCTTTGCCGTTGGTTCACCCCTCAATGACCGCCGCGGCCGGTGCGCTGCTGCCAGCGCACCGCGCTGATCTGATGACAGGAGCCAGGTGCTTCTCCTCGTCTCCCATGGGGTGCAGGGCCCAAGCACTTGGGCCATCCTCCGCTGCACTCCCTGGCCACAGCAGAGAGCTGGCCTGGAAGAGGGGCAACTGGGACAGAATCCGGCACCCCGACCAAAAATAGAGCCCGGTGTGCCAGCGCCACAGGCGGAGGATTAGCCTATTGAGCCGCGGTGCCAGCTCAGTATATACTCTATTTTTTTTTTTTTTTTGACAGGCAGAGTGGACAGTGAGAGAGAGAGAGACAGAAAGGTCTTCCTTTGCCATTGGTTCACCCTCCAATGGCCGCCGCAGCTGGCGCGCTGCGGCCGGCGCACCACACTGATCCGATGGCAGGAGCCAGGTGCTTCTCCTGGTCTCCCATGGGGTGCAGGGCCCAAGCACTTGGGCCATCCTCCGCTGCACTCCCTGGCCACAGCAGAGAGCTGGCCTGGAAGAGGGGCAACCGGGACAGAATTCGGCGCCCCGACTGGGACTAGAGCCAGGTATGCCGGCACCGCAAGGCGGAGGATTAGCGTAGTGAGCCGTGGCGCCGGCCTATATACTCTTAATATTGCTAATTTAATAGTTCCTTTCTTTGACCTCAGTCTCTTACAATTCCACAGCCTCACTCCCTCTTAATGCACTCTTTGATTTCATTGAGAACTCCAGTCAGCTGATTCCCCTCATCCATTTTAACTTCAGGAAACTTCTCAATAATTAAACTTCTAGTAAGGTATTTGTTTATACTTACTCTAGTGCCTTAGAATTCATGTCCTTGAAGATTTGACACACTTGCTTTTTCTATCCCTAACCCTTGAATACATTAAAATTCTCATTTCTGTTCTGTGTATTTCTTTTCTTTTCTTTCCTTTTTTCTATTATTTTATTAAAATTTTTAGTGTGAAAAAATTTCATGTATTTCATATATACAGATTAGGAGTACAGTGGTACTTGCCACCCTATACTCCCTCCCGCCCACACTCCCCTCTTCACCCTCCTTTCTCTCTTAAGAGGATCTACTTTATTTTTTTTATTTGACAGATAGAATTATAGACAGTGAGAGAGAGAGACAGAGAGAAAGGTCTTCCTTCCATTAGCACACCCCCCAAATGGCCGCTATAGCCGGCATTGCGCCGATCCGAAGCCAGGAGCCAGGTGCTTCTTTCTGGTCTCCCATGGGGTCCAAGTACTTGGGCCATCCTCCACTGCCCTCCTGGGCCACAGCAGAGAGCTGGCCTGGAAGAGGAGAAACTGAGACTAGAACTCAGTACCCATATGGATGCCAGCACCGCAGGAGGAGGATTAACCAAGTGAGCCACGGCGCCAGCCCCAAGAGGATCTACTTTCAATAACCTACTCAAAAGATTAACCTCACACTAACTAAGGAGTTCAACAACTAGTAAGAATAAAAGAACACTGTTTTTCAACAATAAAGATAAGGGTTGTAAACAATCATCAAATCTCAAAGTGCCAATTTTGCTTATACACATTATATTTTTGGTACTCTGTTGGTTATCACAGATCAGGGAAAATATTTGGCATTTATCTTTTTGGCTTATTTCACTATAATAGTTTCCAGTTGTATTCATTTTGTTGCCCAAAAAAACAGGATTTTGTTCTCTTTTAAGGCTGAGTAGTATTTCATACTATATCTATCTGTATCTATCTAGATAGCTAGCTACACACACACACACACACATATATATATGTCTTTATATATATATCTATATTTCTTTATCCAATCATCAGTTGATGGACATCTGGGCTGAATCCATATTTTAGCTCTTGTGAATTGAGCTGCAATAAGCATACAGGTACAGAAAACTCATTCATATGCTGATTTCATTTCATTTGGGTAAATTCCCAGAAATGGTATTGCTGGGTTATATGGTAGATTTATTTTAAGCTTTCTGAGGTATCTCCATACTGTCTTGCATGGTAGCTGTACTATTTTACATTCCTACCAGCAGTGGATTAGGGTACCTTTTTCCTCACATCCTCGCCAGCATTTATTGTTTGTTGATTTCTGCATAATAGCCATTCTACATTGGATGAAGTGAAACCTCATTGTGGTTTTGATTTTATTTCCCTCATGGCTAGTGATCCTGAGCATTTTTTCATGGGTCTGTGGCCATTTAAATATCCTCTTTTGAAAACTACCTGTTCAACTTCTTTGCCCATTTCATAAATTGGATTGTTTGGGTTTTTGTTGTTGTTGTTGTTGTTGAGATTCTTGAGCTTTACATCGATTCTGGAAATTAATCTTCTATTACTTGCATACTTTGGAAATATTTTCTCTCATTCTGTCAGTTGTCTCTTCACTTTGCTGAGTGTTTCCTTTGCAGTTGTGAAGCCTCCCTTCTTGATGTAATCTGATTTGTCTATTTTTGCTTTGATTGATTGTTTATGGGGTCTTTTCCAAGAAATCTTTGCCTATGCCAATCTCTTTCAGAGTTTCCCCAATGTTCTCCTCTGGCAATTTGATGAAATCAGGCCATAGATTTATATCCTTAATGCATTTTGAGTTGATTTTTGTGTAAGGTGTAAAGTGGGGTTCTTGTTTAACACTTCTGCAAGCCGAGATCTAACTTTTCGATGCCATTTGTAGAAGAAACTATCCTTTCTCAAGGAATTGATTTTAGCTCCTTTGTTAAAAATTAGTTTGTTGTGGATGTGTGGACTGATTTCTGGAGTTTCTATTCTATTTATTGGTCTACATGGTTTTTTTGTACCAATACCAGATTGTTTTTATTATAATTTCCCTGTAGTATGTCCTGAAATCTGGAATTGTGATGCCTCCAGCTTTGTTTTTGTTGCTTAAGATTGCTTTAGCTATTCAGGGTCCCTTGTGTTTCCATATGAATTTTAGCATCATTCTTCCTGGATCTGAAAAGAATGTCTTTGGTGTTTTGATTGGGATCACATTGAACCTATAAAATGCTTTTGATTATATTAATTCTTCCAATACACAAATATGAAAGGTTTTTCCATTTTCTTGTGTCTTCTTCTTTCTTTAAAATTTTGTAATTTTCATCATACAGAGCTTTCACTTCCTTGGTTGAATTTATTCCAAAGTATTTAAATTTGATTGCAGCTGTTGTGAAAGGGGCTGATTTTAGAAGTTCCTTCTTAGGCCAGCGCCACAGCTCAATAGGCTAATCTTCCGCCTATGGCACCGGCACACGGGGTTCTAGTCCTGGTCGGGGCGCCGGATTCTGTCCTGGTTGCTCCTCTTCCAGTCCAGCTCTCTGCTGTGGCCCGAGAGTGCAGTGGAAGATGGCCCAAGTGCTTGGGCCCTGCACCCGCATGGGAGACGAGGAGAAGCACCTGGCTTCTGGCTTCAGATTAGTGTGGTGCGTGGGCTGCAGCGTGCTGGCAGTAGCGGCCATTGAGGGGTGAACCAACGGCAAAGGAAGACCTTTCTCTCTGTCTCTCTCACTGTCCACTCTGCCTGTCAAAAAAAAAAAAAAGAAGAAGAAGAAGAAGAAGAAGAAGAAGAAGAAGAAGAAGAAGAAGAAGAAGAAGAAGTTCCTTCTTAGCCATGGCATTTTTTCTGTATACCAAGGGTATTGATTTTTGTGTGTTAATTTTATATCTTGCAACTTTACCAAACTCTTTTTTGAGTTCCAGTAGTCTCTTTGTGCAGAATTTTGGTTCCTCTATATAAAAAAAAAAAAAATCATGTTATCTGTCAATAGGGATAGTTTAACTTCCTCATTTCTTTTGTATTACTTAGCTTTCTTTTTCTTGCCTAATGGCTCTGGCTAACACTTCCAGGACTATATTGAGTAGCAATGGTGAAAGTGGACATCTTTGGTTCCGGATCTTAGTGAAATGCTTCCAAGTTTTTTCCATTCATTGTGATGGTGGCTGTGATTTTGTCATAAATTGCCTTGATTGTGTTGAGGAATGTTCCTTTTACACCCAACTTACTTAAGATTTTTGTCATTAAAGGATATTATATTTTATCAAATGCTTTCTCTGCATCTATTGAGATAACCATATGGTTTTTATTCTTCAGTTTGTTAATAGGATATATTCGGATTGATTGATTTGTGTACATTGAACCCTGTATAACAAGGATAAATCCCACTTGGTCCAATTGAATGATCTTTCTGATGCGTTCTTGGATTTCAGGATTTCATTCACTGGAATTCATTGAGGATTTTTTGCACTGTGTTCATCAGTGATATGGATAGTTCTCTTTGTTGTATCTTTTTTCGGATTTTGGAATTAAGGTGATGCCAGTCTCACAGAAGGAGTTTGAGAGGATTCTCTCTCTTTCAGTTGTTTTGAATAGCATGAGAATTACTTCTTCTTTAAAAGTCTGGTAGAATTCATCAGCGAAGCCTCCAGTCCTGGGCATTTCTGTGTTGGGAGGGTCTTTATTACTGCTTCAATCTCTCTGTCTTGGTTATTAATCTGCTTAGGTTTTCTATGTCTTTGTGACTCAATTTTGGTAGAGTTTATGTGTCCAGGAATCTATCCATTTCTTCTAGATTTTCCAATTTGTTGGCACATAGCTATTTGTAGAAATTCTTGATGTTTCCTTTTATTTCTGTGGTATCTGTTCTTATATCTCCTTTTTCATCTCTGATTTCATTACCTTCTTTTTTGGTTAGTTGGGTCAGTAGTATTTCAATTTGGTTTATGCTTTCAAAAAACTAGCTCTGCAGTTCACTGATCTTTTGTGTTTTTTGTTTCAATTTTGTTTATTTCTTCTCTACTTTTATTTCTTTACTCCAACTAATTTTGCATTGTTTGTTGTTGTTTTTATAGGTCCTTGAGATGCATTGATAGCTCATTTATTTGGTACCTTTCCAACTTCTCCATGTAGGCACCAATTGCTGCAAACTTCTCTCTAAGCACTGTATCCCAGAAATATTGATATGTTGTATTGTTATCTTCATTCACTTCCACGGATTTTTTTTTTATTTCCCATTTGATTTTTTTATGACTCACTGTTCATTCAGGAGTGTGTTGTTCAGTCTCCATGTGTTTGCATGCTTTCTAGAGATTCTTAAGTTGTTAATTTCCAGTTTCATTCTAATTTGGTCATAAAAGATGCATGATATGATTTCAATTTTTTTTAATGTATTGAGACTTGCTTTATGGTCTAACATATGGTCTATCCTAGAGAAAATTCCATTCACTGATGAAAAGAATGTGTACTCTCCATATGTGTGATGAAAGGTTGTGTAGATATCAGTTAGGTACATTTGGTCCATAAGATAGATTAGCTTTGTTGTTTCTTTGTTGATTTTCTGTCCAGTTGATCTGCCCATTGATGAAAGTAGGGTATTAAAGTCCCTCGTGTATGTATTGGAGTCTATGTCTCCCTTTAGACCTATTAAAAATTTTTAAACAACCAGGGGCCCATCCATTGGACTCCTATCCATTTTTATAGTCATAGTTTCTTGTTGAATTAATTACTTAATTTACATAATGCCATTCTTTGTCTCTTTTGACAGTTTTTGTGTTAAAATCTTTGTGTTAAAATCTGATATTAGGATGGCTACACCTGCTCATTTTTACTTTCCATTAATGTAGAATATCTTTTTCCTATCCTTTCACTTTGTTTGCATATATCTTTGTTGCTGAGGTGTATTTGTTTTAGGCAGCGAATATATGGTCTTGTTTTTTTTAATCTATTCAGCCAGTCTGTATTGAAAAATTAATTGAAATTGAAAAATTTAGGCCCTTTAAATTCGCAGTTACTATTTATAAGTAACTAGTTGGCCCTGACATTTTTTATAAATATCCCCATTGTTTGCTTGTATTTCCTTTATACTTTTACTTGGAAATTTTCTGCCTTCATATTCTTTCATAATGATAACTATCTTTCTGTGTTTGTCTATGTAACACATCCTTACACATCATTTATAAGGCTTGATGAGTTGTGAAAAAAATCTTTGAATTTTTATTTGTTATACAAAATCTTTATTTCACCTTCATTCATAAATGAGAGCTTTGCAGGGTACAGTACTTTGAGTGGGAAGTATTTTATTCTTTTAAGAGTTGGACTAGGAGGTCACCACCTTCAGTGCTAGCATCCCATATGGGCACCAGTTCGAATCCTGGCTGCTCCACATCTGATCCAGCTCTCTGCTATGGCCTGGGAAAGCAGTAGAAGGTGGCTCAAGTCCTTGGGCCCCTGCACCCACGTGGGAGACCAAGAAAAAGCTCCTGGCTCCTGGCTTCAGATTGGTGCAGCTTCAGCCATTGTGGCCAGTTGGGGAGTGAACCAGCAGATGGATGACCTCCATCTCTTTCTCTGCCTCTCCTTCTCTCTGTGTAACTCTGCCTTTCAAGTAAATGAATAAATCTTTTTTTCAAAAAATAGTTGGACTATATCTCTCCATTCTCTTCTACACTGTAGGATTTCTGATGAGAAATCAGCAGTGAGTCTAACCGGACATCTTCTAAAAATAATCTGACATTTCTCTTGTGCACATTTTAGAATTATTTGTTTATGTTTCAGTGTTGAAAGTTTGACTACAATGTGTTGTGGTAAAGATCCTTTCTGATCATGTCTATTAGTTCTATGAACCTTGTGTATGTGGAAATCCCTTTCTTTCTCAAATTTAAGAAAGTTTTCTATAATTATTTCACCAAATAGGCTATGTAATACATTCTTTCTTTCCACACCTTCAAAAACTCCTAAGACCCATATATCGGGTTGTTTGATAGTATTCCATATATCTCATATGTTGTTTTTAACTTTTCTAATTTCTACTTTTCATTGGTTTGATTGAGATTTTCCAAAGATTTGTCTTCTAGTTCAGATATTCTTTCTTTTGCCTCACCAAGTCTGTTGTTAAGGCTTTCCACTGCAGTTTTTATTTGACATATTTCAGTTTTATTTCTCTTTAAAATCTCAATCTTATGGGAAAATTTTCCTCCATGTCATGTATGGATTTTTTGAATTTATGAATTTGCTTCTGATTACTTCTAGGTAACCCTGTGATTATTCTTTTGAATTTATTTTCAGGCATTTCATCAATTTCTTTGTCTTCACATTCTAATATTGAGGTGTTGTTGCATTCCTTTGTGAGAGTCATGTTGTCTTCCTTGTACTTGTTTTTTGAATTTCTACATTTATTTTTAGGTATTTGTGGTGCTACTTGTTGGTTTTTTCCTATGATGAATTTTTATCTTAGAACTATGCCTCTTGGGCTTAGTGGAGTGTCTTCCCTTTCACTAAGTACCCAGAGGCATGTGCTGAATGTGGCCAGGGAACTCTGGTTATTGCTCCAGTGTAGGCCAAGCATCCAGGGTGACAGCCAAAATGGGCATGGTAGATCTCTATTGTCAGCAGAAGGAAGGTCATGATCACATCTGTTGGCATAATCACATGCTCACCTTGTCTTTTCCAAAGTGATCAATGACCATGGTTAGCCCACATTGAGTACAAGCCTCACCCAAGTTGCCACATGAACCACACAAAGGACCTATGCAATCCTCAGTGTGAACACAGATCGCTCTGCAATGACCCACCCTAGACAGTCAGGAAGCTCTGAGCCTCTGTCAAAAGACACAATGATTGTCCAGAGACCAAGCTACACTTTGAGCTGTATGATGTAGTCACAGAGTTCCCACAGTCACATTGTTCAAGGCTCCCACAGTCAAGGGTTGCAGAAGATTTGCTCTGCCCTGCTAGCCTGCTCTATCCATGAAGAGAGCAGAGATGCTCCCAGAGCCAGCTGCCTGTGAGTGCTCCACTCTGAGCTCTGGATCCCGCAATATGTTGAGAGGTTGGGAGCACCTCACATTCCTACATGGGTGCCCAGCCCCCTGTCAACCCTACCAGGAAGACTCAACATCAGTGGGAACATGGATTTATCCCTCTGGTAAAATCTCCCAATCACACTTGCACATCAGGGCTGCTACAGCTTCTACTTGAATCAAAATGGCACCTTCTCCCCACCAGTTGCCAGGCACCCTTGCTGGGAGATGGGGAGAAAGAAATGTGCTTTTCTTTCACTGGATTAGATGGGTATCCTGTCTCATGCTAGGGCTCCAGGCTAGACTCAAAGACAGTATGGGCCACCAGGCTCTCTCTCAGGCAATATCACCAGTGGTACGATCTGGTGCAGTCTGCTCTCACCTCTCTTTCCAAAGCTGGCATCTCCTCCAGTTCCCAGCTGCTGGAGTCATGTGTGGTTTCTCTGCTCATTGCTGCACACATGCACTGTTCACATTGCTCTCCAGCATCCTTCTTCCTTCTGTAGAATTTTTAGTGCAATCTTCTCTCCAACTTTACTGTGGGAATGCACTTCTCCTTTTCTTATGCTATTTTCCCCTCCTCTAAAGTAGCACGTCTTTTCTCTATTTAGCCGTCTTGGAATCCCCAGATTTCTTAACGTCAGCACTTCTGACATTTTGTGCTGGATACTTCTTTCTGTCTGTATATTTATTTTCAATGGTAGAATTAGGGGAATCTGACAGCTTTCTTTCATGTTATTCTGTCTCTCTCCCTGTTGGTCTAAGATGGCAGTGCCTCTGCTGATATTACATTGTGAAATATCCTGTGGGTCTCCCATGTATGTACTAGGGGTTCACATTGTTAAATGGAAATTTTCCTGTATAATTTAAGTTCTCTCCCTAGTATCTTCTAAAATAGTTGGGTAGATCTTTCTTCTCACAATTGAATTCTTCAAGATTGTTCAGCTACATACTTGACCATCTTTTTAAAGCACATCTTCCCTTTTTTTTTTTTTTTTTACTATTTTCAGTTGGAATTTTATTTCTTTTTTTAAACATTTATTTAGTAAATATAAATTTCCAAAATACAGTTTATGGATTACAATGGCTCCCCCCCCCATAACTTCCCTCCCGCCCGCAACCCTCCCAACTCCTGCTCCCTCTCCCCTTCCATTCACCTCAAGATTCATTTTCAATTATCTTTATATACAAAGGATTGATTTAGTATATATTAAGTAAAGATCTCATCAGTTTGCACCCACACAGAAACACAGAGTGTAAAATACTGTTTCAGTACTAGTTATATCATTAATTCATATTGAACAACACATTAAGGACAGAGATCCATTAAGGACAGAGTAAGTACACAGTGACTCCTGTTGTTGACTTAACAATTTGACACTCTTGTTTATGGTGTCAGTAATCTGCCTAGGCTCTAGTCATGAGTCGCCAAGGACTTTTGAGTAAAGCACACCTTCCTAACAATAAGTCTCCTAATTTTAGTACTTCTTCCAAGCTACATAAAATGAGAAATTTCTAAATCATCAATTGCAGATTCCTTTTTACTCAACAGTCTTTCCTTAATTTTTCTCCTTCCTCACATTTTACTACAAGCAGAGGGAAGAAATCAGGATGCATCCTCAGCACTTTGCTTGGAACTGTCCCAAACTAAGTGTCTAAGTTCATTCTGCTTTTCAAGCAATTGCAAGAAGTAATTCAGCTGATTTTCTGCCACCATAAAGCAAGGATCACTTTTCTTCCAGGTTCTAATTATACAGTCCTAATGTCTTGGTAATCCTTCATAAGAATGTTTTTAAATTTATTCATTTTTGTTTATATACTTATTTTGATAGAAAGAGTTAGAGGAGAGGTACAGAGAAACAGAAACCTCCTATCTGTTAGTTTAATCTCCAACTATCCAGAAGCCAGAAACTCAATGCAGGTATCCCACATGTGTGGTAGGGACTCAACTAGCTGAGCCATCATCTGCTATCTTCCAGGATATGCATTAACAGGCAGCTGGATTTTGGAATAGAGCTAGGATGTGAAGCCAGGCACTGGATATGTGATACAGGAGTCCCGAGTGGCATCTTAACCGATGTACCAAACACTTATCCCACAACTGTTTTCCTTGTTCACATACATGCTAGCACTCTGTTCCTCACAAAGACTACATAGGTTGTTTTTTTCCCCAGTCTTCTTAACTTCTAAGTCCTTTCGAGAGAAGCACTATAATTCTGCCAATTGTCTCTTCAAGGTAATGTAAGCTCCTTCTATGATGCACTGCAAAACTCCTCTTCACTCTGTCCATTTTCCATTGACAAAGGCATGTCCACATTTTCATTTTTTAAAATTTTTCCAAGCTTTATTTATTTATTTGAAAGGTAGAGTTACAGAGAGGGGGAGGCAGAGAGAGAGAGAGATCATCAGTCTGCTGGTTTACTCACTCAAATGGCCATATCAGCCAGGACAGCACCAGGCCAAAGCCAGGAAGCCAGGGGCTTCTTTCTTCTGGCTATCCCACATGGGTAGCAGGGACCCAGAAAAACTTGGGCCATCTTCTGTTGCCTTTCCCAGGCCATTAGCAGAGAGCTGGATTGTAAATGGAGCAGCCAGGACACAAATAAGTGCCAATATGTGATGGCAGCTTCACAGGAAGCAGCTTAACCTGCCGTACCACAATATTGGTCCTTACACTTTTAGGTGCTTGTTGTAGCAGCACCCCACTTTCAATTACCAAAATCAGTCTTGAATTCCTTGACATTTTGTAATCAGTTACTATAGACTGGGTGGACTAGAACTACAAAAATATACTCTCCCCTCAGTTCTAGAGGCCAAAAGTTTGAAATCAAGGTGCTCTACAGGACCACATGATCTCCAGAGACTGGGGGAATCTGTTCTAGGCCTCTCTCCATGATTTGTTTAGCTGCCGAGAACCCGTAACACCCCTTGGCTTGTGGTTGCATCACTCCAGTGTCTATCTGTACCTTCACATTGCCTTTCACTCTGAATATGAGTTTTTCCCCTTTGCATGTCTACCTCAAAACCCACTCTGCTTCTCAATTATAAGGATTATATGATTCCATTTAGATTCTATACAGGAAATACAGGGTAAGCTCCTCTCAAGATTGGTAACAATAATTTTTTTCACCTTTAAGGAAATATGCATCATTCTCTGGTATTAGAATATAAATGTCTTTTGAGGGGTCACCACTCGGTGCACCATAGTCTACATACTAAGCATTTCTGAAGATAATAGTATAATTAAATATACTGTCATCATGGTACATTGGTTATTTTAAATTAAAGCTTCACTTTATTGATAGTAATATTTATTTTTTATTTCCTCCTGGATGACTCCCTATCTCCATTCTCAGAGATAGTTCAAATATCCTAGTTTAAATATCTTTTAAAAATTGATTCCTCAATTACGTAACTTAGTCTCAGCAATTGGTCTTGACTCATATTTTACAAGGGAAATTAAGTCTGCACAGTAGACCTTCCTTAAAATTCTCTATTATTCATTCATCCAATTTACTTAACAGGATACCTAAACTCTACTAAATTGTTGAGGTCTATCTCTAAGGAAAAAATTTAAAAGTAACAAAAGTGCATGCCCATAAAAAGCTTACATTTTAGCAATGGAGTAAAAGCTATAGCAAATTACTAACATATGTAATGTTATATGATAAAAAGTACTAGTGTGAAGAAGAAAGGGAAGAGGAGTTCCTGGGGTCAGGATGGAGTGGGTAAAAGAGTGCGAGTTAGGGAGTCATTCTCGAGAAGGCAAAATCTGAGCAAAGCCTTGAAGAAGCAACAGAATTAACTCGACTGACATCTAAGGCAAAAGCATTCAGATATTGGGAAGGGATAGAGAAAGGATCCTACAATGGAGGGATAGTTGATGACTACAGGAACAGAATAGCAACCAGGCAAGTGGAAATAAAGGAAGCCAGAAAGGTAAGAGGGGTGTGGAGAAGGGAAATCGTTTACAGTTTGTTATTGGCCACCATAAGGTCTTGGACTTTTATTCCGACTGAAATAAAAATCCAGTCCAGAGTTTGTAGGGAACCAGACCGGAGGAACCGTGCCCCTAAGATGGCGCCGACTCCCTGCTTCCGGGTTCTTCCTCATCTCAGGGAGTTCCCGCTCTTGCTCGCTCCTTCCCGCCTTAGATTTCCCGCTCTAGCTCGCTCCTTCCCGCCTTGCCACGAGATTGTCCTATCCCCGCGCTTCTAGCCTATCACCTGATTTGTGACGTGTATTGTGCATATAAACCCTTGCTACGCGGGTGTAAGAGAGTTCCTGCCCAGAAGAGATCGAAGCTGGATCTCCTGCTTGCCGAGCAATAAAGGAACCCCGTGCAAAGTGTTCGGTCTCTGTCTCTTGCTGGACGAGGACGGCGCCGAGCAGCTGGTGGCCCGTACGGGGAGCTTCCTCTACGTTGCCTGGTAAGTAGAAGGTAAGCGAGGTCAGTCTTACCGTCTGGGCCCCGCGAGTGAGGTATATCTCGTGGTTGGAGGGTGGACGCACCCTAAGATAGCGGACGTGTTTCCCCGCTTTAAACTGAAAGAATAGCAGACTTGTTTCCCCGCTTTAAACTGAAAGAATAGCAGACTTGTTTCCCCGCTTTAAACTGAAAATAAGATAGCGGACGTGTCTTCCCGCTTTAAACTGAAAATGGGAAATTCATCTAGCCATTCAATGTTGCTTAATCCGTTAAAAGCATTATTGCGTAGCAAAGGGATTAAGGTTTCTAAGACCACACTTGTCAGGTTCCTTGGAAGTGTTGATTTCTTTGCGCCGTGGCTCACCCACGAGGGCCAAATAACTCTTGAGTCTTGGGAGAAATTAGGAAAGGATCTCCGGCGCACAGTTAACGATCCCCAGGAACCCGATATCGACCCCGTTGTTCTCCCCTTATGGGAACTACTGCGGGCGTGCCTCCAAGAGGAGAGGTCGGTGGGAGCGGACCGCCCGACTCTTACGGCGGTTCGCGAGGCTCTCGAGGAAGTTCGTTCTCAGAGCTCGGACGGCGCCCGGGACCTCATACAATTTAAGGACACGGGATGCCAGACTTCCTCACTGGCCTCAGGCTCCGAATGTGGCTCCGCCTCCTCTGAGTCTGAGGGGGAAGGGGACGGCGATCCTAAATCCCCGCCTCCTACGTATGCGCAGCTGCGGCAAAAGTTAAAAGATGCCTGTTTACGCCCTCTAGTGCCTACGGCTCCTCCTATCGATGTCGTGCCCGCCCATCAGATTAAAGACGCAGCGCCTCCTACTGGCGGTCATGTAGGCGTGCCTCAGCCCCATCTAACACCCGTGCCGCCATGGCCATTAAACGTCCCAAATGTGCCACCTTTTTCAGGCAGACAGTTTCATCAACAAGCCTGGAAACAGTTGCGAACTGGCGCTCCCGCTGCCCCCGCTCAGGCTTACCCTGTTTTGGCTTTGGGCACGCGAGAGGCCCGGCACGAACCATTGGACATGACAGTATTAAAACAACTTAAGGCTGCGGTCCATGACTATGGACCCACAGCCCCATTCACATTGTCACTCCTTGAATCAGTCGGCCAGTCCATTTTAACACCTAGCGACTGGACCCAATTGGCTCGGGCCTGTTTAAGTCCAGGCGGCTTTCTTTTGTGGCAATCTATGAATACAGAGTGCTGTCATGACCAGGCAGATGAAAATGCTGAGGACGGCCACCCTACGTGGAATGCTGATATGCTTTTAGGGCGTGGACCTTATCAGGCTGACCAGACCCAATTCCCTAGACAAGTATACAGGCAAATTTCCAACTGTGCCCAACGTGCGTGGAGGCAGGCGTCCAATCCAAGTGACTCAGCTAGCCACCTCACCAAGATCGTTCAGGGCACGGCCGAACCCTTCGCTGATTTTGTCGCTCGCATACTTGAGGCTGCGTCGCGTATTTTCCCTTCCGAGGTTGACGTTCAGCCACTGGTCAAACAAATTATTTTTGAGCAGGCTAATAAAGAGTGCAAAAACATTCTTCGACAATATAGACATAAATCTCTGGACTCCTGGTTAAAATACTGCAGAGATACCGGTGGGCCACTTACTAATGCGGGCCTAGCTGCGATGCTGGCAAAAGTCAAAGAAAACAGTCCAAAATCTAAATCGACCCGACCCCCCATATCTTCAGGACTTTGCTTCCAATGTCATCAACCGGGTCACAGAAAACGCGATTGCCCCAATCTCAGCCATGGGTATTCCACGGCACAGCCTTCAGGCATAGAGCCTTGTCGCCGTTGCCGCAAGGGCCCTCATAGGGCAGAGGTATGCCGTTCTGCTTTCGATATCGATGGCAACCCACTTACAGGTAGCGCCCAGGGGCCAAAAAACGGCCAGAGGGGGCTCCCCAACCCAGCGAGGAGCCCCCAAAATCAAATCTACTCTCAGGTTCCACCTCCCGTGTCTGCGCTACACCCAGTGCACCCTCAGCCCGTGCCACTCACGGGTCCGCAGGCCTGGACCTCCGCGCCACCTCCCCTCTCCTCTTAACTCCGGAGATGGGGGTACAATTAGTGGAGAGCGACTGCTCCGGTCCTCTGCCCCCGGATTCGGTTGGATTAGTGTTGGGTCGGTCCTCCGCCGCCCTCCGAGGGCTAGCTGTGATCCCCGGGGTAGTTGACTCTGATTTCACTGGTAAAGTAAAGATCATGGTTCAGGCCCCTCAGGGACCTTTAGTAATCAATCCTGGAGACCGTATCGCACAAATGTTATTACTGCCCAGTCTTCACTCTTTAATCCCAGCTAAAAACCACGTTCGCGGCACTGGTAACTTTGGGTCCTCTGGCATTAATTTTACCGGCTTACATATGCTTTTAAATGAACGTCCCACTTTAGTGTTGCAGATTAATGGCAAGGACATTAAGGGACTTTTAGACACAGGAGCCGACAAATCCATTATAGCAACAAAGGACTGGCCTAGTATATGGCCTACAAATGTGGCGGAACAAACCTTGCAAGGACTTGGTTTTGCTCATTTCCCAAAAATCAGTGCAGCCTTGTGGTCATGGCAGGATAGCGAGGGTCATAGAGGACAGTTTTCTCCATTCATTTTACCTCTACCCATTTCCCTTTGGGGGAGAGACGTCCTGGCAAAAATGGATGTTGCTTTGGTCACCACTTCCCCTGCAGTACGATCTATGCTACAAAATATGGGTTACGTCCCAGGCAAGGGACTCGGTGTCCAGCTCCAGGGCCACCCTTCCCCCATTGAGCCAAAACAAAGACCAAGTAAAGTTGGCCTGGGTTTTTCCTAGGGGTCACTGTTTCGCCTCCTAAACCAGTGGAGCCTTTACCCATCTCGTGGCTAACGGACGTACCCGTCTGGGTTCCACAGTGGCCCCTATCTCAGGAGAAACTGGAGGCAGTCAACACTCTGGTCTTGGAGCAGGTCAACGCTGGTCATTTGATCCCATCCACCTCTCCATGGAATACGCCTATTTTTGCCATCCGCAAAAAATTAGGTCAATGGAGACTCTTACATGATCTTAGGGCAGTCAACGCACAGATGCAGCCTATGGGCCCTGTGCAACGTGGTCTTCCTCTGCTTTCGGCACTTCCCAACCAATGGCCTGTTATTGTAATAGATCTTAAGGATTGTTTCTTTTCCATTCCATTGGACAAAAAGGATACCCCACGTTTTGCTTTTACTGTCCCCACCCAGAACCAGGAACAACCGGACAAGCGTTGGGAGTGGACAGTCTTGCCTCAGGGTATGACTAATAGCCCCACCATGTGTCAAGTCTATGTAGCCCAAGTACTAAAACCTCTTAGAGACCGATATTCCGACTGCAGGTGCCTACATTATATGGACGACCTACTGTGTGCAGCCCCCACAGCAGAGAGGCTCCTGGCCTTATACAGTACACTCCAACAAGTGCTGGAAGGGGCAGGGCTGCATATTGCACCTAATAAGGTGCAATTGTCGTCTGTAGTTTCTTATCTTGGGGCTATAGTCGCCCCTACTCAAATTAGACCTCAAAAAATTCAAATAAAAATCAATGCTATCTCCACTCTAAATGACTTACAAAAACTTTTAGGGGATATCAATTGGATTAGGCACTACCTTAACATTCCTAATGCTGCATTGCAGCCCCTCTTTAATATACTTAAAGGAGACCCGGATCTTGCTTCCCCCCGAACCTTCACCTCTGAGGCCAAACAAGCACTGTCAATTGTCAACGATGCCCTTAGTAAAGCTGCCCTAAAACGTTGGGACCCTGCGGGAGACCTTACTCTTTGGGTCCTCGACACCCTTAAACAGCCCACCGCGGTCCTATGGCAGGATGGGCCTCTCCTCTGGATCCATCCCTCAATGTCATCTACTAGATCTATTAGTTACTATCCCGTGGCAGTGGCGGAGATAACTCTCCTAGCCATTCAGAGGGCTATCCAACATTTTGGACGCGAACCATCCACCATTGTTGTCCCCTATTCCATGGAACAGGTACGTGTGCTAATCGCTTGTACTGATGCTTGGGCGGTTTTAGTCTGCTCCACTTCCGCAACTATTACAAACAGAACACCCTCTGATCCTTTGCTAACCTTTGTTCAGTCTCACCCAGTTATTTTTCCAAAGTCCACATCCCAAAAGCCCTTACAGGGAGCCCCAGTAGTGTATACCGACGGTTCTAAAACAGGAGTCGGTGCATATGTTGTTTCAGGATCTGTGCCAAAAACATTCCAATTCGCTACTAACTCCCCCCAGGTAACTGAACTTCTTATAGTTAACCAAGTCTTCTCTGATTTCCCCGGACCTGTCAATATTGTGTCTGATTCACGCTATGTGGTTAATTCTGTGTCTATCCTTGAGGCCGCAGGACTAGTCAATTCTTCATCCTCCGTAGCGACAGTTTTCCTCACCCTGCAAAAATCTATTTGGAATCGGTCTGCTCCTTTCTTTATTACTCATATTAGAGCTCATTCTTCCTTACCTGGACCCATGACCACAGGCAATGCTATAGCTGATCAAGCCACACGCCCCATTTGGATACTCCAATTTTCTTCCCCAGAAGAGCAGGCTATCCAGTTTCATTCAGAGTTCCATGTAAACTCAAAAACCCTTGCCGCCAAATTCGGTCTTTCTCGTGCTGCCGCTCGCGATATTGTTCGCCATTGTGCCGCATGCCCTACTTTAACCCCTGTGCCTTCGGTGGGGGTTAATCCCCGAGGATTACTACCAGGACATATCTGGCAGATGGATGTCACCCACATATCCGAGTTTGGGACCTTAAAGTATGTTCATGTGTCAGTTGACACCTGTTCCCAAGTAATTTTTGCTTCTCTGGAGACGGGTGAGCGTACCACCCATGTCATTAATCACTGCCTTGCTGCATGGGCAGCCTGGGGCAAACCAAAAACTTTAAAAACAGATAATGGTCCTGCATACACAAGTAAATCATTCCAAGATTTCTGCACCCGTATGCAGGTACAACATAAAACTGGAATCCCTTATAACCCTCAGGGACAGGCCATAATTGAAAGGGCTCATCGAACCCTCAAGGCTTTTCTCTTAAAACAAAAGGAGGGAATTGCCACGGGCAAAACCCCTCGAATGCGCCTCTCCCTTGCACTGTTTACTATAAACTTTTTGAATTTGACAGATCATTCTATGTCCCCCGCTGAGAGACACATGTTAAAGGAGCCATCTTCACGAGGCTATGTCCGTTGGAAAGATGTCCTCACGGGAAAGTGGTACGGCCCGGATCCGGTATTATGCTGGAACCGAGGCGCGGTCTGTGTCTTCCCACAGGAATCTGGAAGAGAACCTCTCTGGATACCGGAAAGATTGGTCAGAAAAACAGCCCCGCCGCCACAAGATACACCTCTATCACCTACGGACGACATCTCCCCCGAGATAACCGAGATTACCACGCTCTCACAGGACGACAAATTGCAACAAAACAACGAGACGTCCCTGTGTACTTCGCTGGGTGAGCTCCTTCATCAACAACAAGTTGGAGAGCGTCAGACATCAGTTCCGCGCGGCAGCGTATGCTGCTCCCCATCACCGTGATCCGGATGCATATGCCATGCTGGCTCGCATGACTTATGACCGGGTCCATACCAGCGATTAAAACCCTCGTCCCCCCATCCCTACTCACGCCTCACATATGGACAATGCCTCCATCAGGCACACACCTTCCTCGAGTTGTCTTGTTCCCCCTCTCATTCATTGGGCTGTATCACCCATCCCTGACGGGGAGCGAAAACTGGGTATGCGAGACCAAAGGTACTGCAGCAGGAGTCCACCCGGGGGTTCCGGGGGTCCTGGGAGAGCATATGCATATGCATGCAGGTTCAATTCCCAGCCTGCCCCAGCAAAAGGGAATAAAAACTGATCCCTAACGGAGACATCAGGGGTTGTGGCCAGGCCCTTGAAGTTCCGTAACTAACGGATCACAAGCACGCTGGGTATGCACCTCTACTCTCTGCCTAGTAAATATTCTCCCGGCCCTCATGAGCCAGGGCCGTCGGGGATGTGATTTGTGCAAAAACAAAAGGAGGGAGATGTAGGGAACCAGACCGGAGGAACCGTGCCCCTAAGATGGCGCCGACTCCCTGCTTCCGGGTTCTTCCTCATCTCAGGGAGTTCCCGCTCTTGCTCGCTCCTTCCCGCCTTAGATTTCCCGCTCTAGCTCGCTCCTTCCCGCCTTGCCACGAGATTGTCCTATCCCCGCGCTTCTAGCCTATCACCTGATTTGTGACGTGTATTGTGCATATAAACCCTTGCTACGCGGGTGTAAGAGAGTTCCTGCCCAGAAGAGATCGAAGCTGGATCTCCTGCTTGCCGAGCAATAAAGGAACCCCGTGCAAAGTGTTCGGTCTCTGTCTCTTGCTGGACGAGGACGGCGCCGAGCAAGAGTTGTCAGTATAAGATGAACACTGCTTGACACTGATTTGTAAGGGACTGCTTTGGCTGCTGAGAGTAGACTTTGGGGATGGGGAAAGGCAAGGGTGGAATCAAGGAGCCTGGGAAGGAGGCCACCAGAGTGTAACAGGTAAGAGATGATGGCTCAGATCTGGTGGTAGCTGTGAAATGGTAAGCAGCAGCTGGATTCTGGATGTGTTTTGAAAGTAGAGCCGACAGAAGTTCTTGAGACACTGTCAGAAAAAGAAGAGTAATGAGATGGCTTGAGAGACTGGAAAGATGGGGTTGTTTTTATTCGAGATGGGAAAGTCTAAGAATGAAATAGACCTGGGGGTGTGTATAGGAGGTCAGTATTTCAAATTCTGGACACAGCGAGGTTGAGGAGTCTACTGTGCAATCAAGTGGTATATTGAGGCAGTCAGATAGGAATCTAGATACACAAGTCCTGAATCTGGGGGCGAGTTCTGCACTGGAAGTTCAACTTCCCTATTTCTCTCTATCTTCACCCATGATTCCTAGCTCCTGCAGGGCAGGGAAAGAACTGGTTCCCGCATCCAATCTAACAGCTAACTATGCACCTGATTGCATCCCTCATACCTTACTATACGTTGATCACTTGGCTGCTTTCTATTTTCTTTTGAATTATGAAACCTCTGATTCTGCTTTTGGTTTTACCCCTTGTGGGTAAAGCCAAGTAGAACATTTTCTGTCCGAATCCACACCTACACTAAGTAGAAGGTTTCATATCACTATTATCCCTGACTCATCCTTTTGTTTCACTGTGTATACCTCCCATCTTGCAAGGCTCAAAATTGATGAAGAGTTGCCTATGCTTGATGTCTCTGATTTCCATAATTGAATTGCAAAATAGTGCATCCTTGACAGACTTCCTGCACTCCAAAATCTCTGTTCCCTAATGACTTTTAAACTACCCCCAAACTATGAATATGACACATAGTCGTCAGCCATCTCCTTTCTCGAATGAAAACTTTCATATGTTAGAATGAAGACATTCGGCCGGCACCGCAGCTCACTAGGCTAATCCTCCTCCTGCGGCGCCAGCACCCCGGGTTCTAGTCCCGGCTGGGACGCCGGTTCTGTCCCGGTTGCTCCTCTTCCAGTCCAGCTCTCTACTGTGGCCTGGGAGTGCAGTGGAGGATGGCCCAAGTCCTTGGGCCCTGCACCCCATGGGAGACCAGGAGAAGCACCTGGCTCCTGGCTTCGGATCAGTGCGGTGTGCCAGCCGCAGCGGCCATTGGAGGGTGAACCAACGGAAAAGGAAGACCTTTCTCTCTGTCTCTCTCTCTCTCACTGTCCACTCTGCCTGTCAAAAAAAAAAAAAAAAAAAAAAAAAAAAGAATGAAGACATACATATGGTTCAAAGCAGGAGCAAGATTAAAACCTGACTAGATGATTTAGAATCAACTGGAAGCATTTTAGAAAGTTCCCTATTGGCTTATTCTGTTCCAGCCACACAAGCCTCCTTGGTGACCTCAAATACTCTGAGGTCAAACCTCGGTGCCATTGAACATGCTCTCCATTCTGTCTGTCACTCCTCTTCCATCAGACATCTACATGGTTCAGACTCTTACTGCACACAGACCTTTACTCAAATATGTGCGCATTAGAAAGGGTTTCCAAACATCCTGTTTAACTTACCAACTCTGTCACTTTCCATCCCTTAACCTACCCTTACATTCTGCATTGGTATTGTCTTTCTTTTTTTATTTATTTATACAAAGAGAATTGATTTCATTTATTGCATATACACAGTTTTAAGAACAAAATGACACTTCCCACTCTCCCTGGCTCACTCCCACCTTTCCTCTTCTTTCCTTTCTTATTTTTCTTTTAATTTTTGTGATGACATATCTTCAATTTACTTTAGAATCACAAGGTTATTTCTCCACTAAATAAAGAATTCAACAAGTAGTAAGTAGAAAGACCACTGTTTCTCAGGAGTATAGATAAGGGTTATAAATAATAATCAAACCTCAAGATGTCAATCTCATTTTTTAATATTTGATATTTAATATATTCAGGTGTTTGTTTTGTTATCTGACTCTCCACATTAGAATGTAAATTCCTTTAGAGGTGGGATATTATTTCTTCTGTTTACTGCTGTGCCCCGAGTGTTTGAAACAGGTTCTGGTACATAATAGAATTTAACAATCATTTGTCACATGAATATCCTGTGGTTGCAGGATCTTGATAGATTCAACAATTCTTATGCTCAAAAAGCTGATAGCAGACATAGAAAGCAGTAGTCATGAATTTCCACTGGTACGCTATTGGATATGCACTAGAATAAAATCTTATGATCACAGAGCTAAAAAAATTCCTTGGGTGGGCCTTTGGTGTAGTGGTTAACATGTTGCTTGGCACAACTTTATCCCAGTGCAGAGTACCTGTGCTTAAGTCCTGGCTCCACTTCTGTTTCTAGTCCTGCTAATATGTGCCTGCAGAGGCAGCAGGTGATGGTTCAAGTACCTGCAACCTATGTGATAGACCCAGACTGAGGGCCCCTAGCTTTGGCCTGGCCCAATTAACTATTGTTTGCATTTGGCATCTATTTATTAGATGGAAGATTCTCTCTCTCTCTCTCTCTCTCTCACCTTCTCTTCCTCTCTTTCTCCGGCCATTCATGTCTCCACCTTTCAAATGGACATAAATAAGTAAATAAATACAATTTTTTGAAAAAGCCTCCTTTTTCACTTCAAGAAAGTCTTTTAAAGGATCAAGAATTCCTGGGGCCAGCACCGTGGTGCAATAGGTTAATCCTCCACCTGCAGCGCCAGCATCCCATATGGATGCCGGTTCTAGTCCCGGCTACTCCTCTTCCAATCCAACTCTCTGTTATGGCCTGGGAGAGCAGTGGAGGATGGCCCAAGTCCTTGGGCCCCTGCATCCGCATGGGAGACTGGGAAGAAGCCTCTGGCTCCTGGCTTCAGATCAGCGCAGCTCCAGCCATTGCAGCCTTCTGGAGAGTGAACCAGCAAAAGGAAGACCTCTCTCTCTGTCTCTCCCTCTCACTGTCTATAATTCTGCTTCTCAAATAAAATAAATAAAATCTTTACAAAAAAAATTCCTAGTTCATCTCAAAACAGCACCTACTGTGGGAGTGTCCACCAGTTCTTTAAAGATACCCCGACAAACAAACAAACAAACAAAAAGTCACTCAATAAAAAGCGACTTGTAAGATATATGTAGCTGGAGGATAAGTTCCTTCTCAGTCACCTTTCTTCCCCTGCCTCTCTTTCAACAACAAAATCATTTCTCAATGTACAAGTTCAGGAGTCATCACTATTGAAAAAAAAGACATAAGAGGCATTTTTATTCAGTTGAACATGGGGAAACGGTTTCAAGATTCGCATGTAATAGGAAAGACCACTCAAGTGTAGGGGTGGAGTGGTTCTGCTGCGTTTCACTAGAAGAAAGAGAATTGGCAAGGGTGGAGTGGAGATGAGAAGAGATTAGGAGAGGGGAGGAAGAAAATTCAAGGGGTGTCTAAGAACCAAGATTATGAGCAGGTGAGTCAGGAAGTCTCCTACTTCTGGATGCTATTTTCAATCATCAGCATGACATAGAATAAAGACCCTCTAGGAGCCTGGCCCTTTGCCCCCATGCCAATCTGCTCCTTCACCTCCTACCAGCATCACATATGAGCAACTGATGCATGTGGCTCATTCTCTTTGAGCTTTTATGAGATTTTTGTTGGTGAGGCCATCCTACTGTGTTCACATTCTGTTTACCTACAACACCACTATATGGTATTCAGTCGAAGAGCATTTGAAAAGTGGGATGAAAGGAAATGAAAGCTCTCCCTCACCTTGAATCACGTATCAGGAGCCGAAATTGGATCCCACCTACTGAGAAGGCAGAGAGCCTATGTCACCCAACAAAGCTCAGCCCTCTGGGCACATCCAAGGACTCAGGCCCTTGCCCCCTGGGCACTGACACCGGGGGTTCCATAGCTGTGCCCGGGATAAAAGCAGTGTCCCCAGCTTGCTCTGAGGCAAAAGCAGCCTGCTTTTAATTAGGAGCAGGAGCCGTTGTTAGATTTGTATTTTTCTATCTTTTTTTCTTTTTTTTTTTTTATGCTTGATGGCATGATGTGTGTTACATATTTAATTAAAGAGGATCTAATGAGTACTTCTAACAGCCCTGGGGTCAGAAGAGCCACTGCAGAGATTCATGCAAATGAGCCGGGCTTTATTGCTTCCCTAGTGAGCAGCAGTGATGTTGTCCAAAATGGCAGAGTCAGTGGGAGCCCATCCGCTTTCAGCTTCCAGAGGAGAAACCCAGGGGGAGATAAACAAAGAGCTGGGGGGTAGAATTTGCAGGCTTTGTGACTGGGCCCAGAACAAAGTCTAAATTTATAATGGGGGCAAGTCTGAACTTCATGAAAGAAAGGTATGCTGATGAGCCAACTGAGGCAAGGGACTCTCCAGAAAGCAATCCAAGGGAACCAAGACTCAAGGCACAGAAACACACTCTGAACATAGGAAGGTGAACCAAGAAAGAAACGCAAGGGAAGGAGAGGTAAGACAAAAGGTGCCAAGGTGTTTGCAATTTCTATTATGGAAAATGAGCCATGAAATGTTTGTATTTCTGCTTTCTTCGCCATGCTCTATCGTTACCTGTGTTAGAGCACTTGTCTTGTGATTTACCTACAGATACATCTACATCACCATTAGACTCTGAACTCAACACCAAGGACCTCCTATCTCTCTGTTCCCATGATGCTACTAAACTTCCCCTATTATGCCAATTATCCTACTCTGTTACAGTTGACTATTGAGTTGCTGTGTGATTGAGAATTGAGTGTAAGAATTTTATTTCTTTTTGCTTTGTTTGTTTCTATATTATTTTTATCTTATGTTGTTTACATACCTAGAATCTAACACAGTGCCCAGAATACAACATGACCTTTACAAGTTATTATCAAATGAATGAGTGATTCACATATAATCAGTTTTATCTGAGGTCAACATCAGCCTAATATTTGTATCCAAAACAAAGACAGACTGCACATTTGCCCCGAAAGCATTAAAGAGGTTTTTTAAGGTTTTTACTAAGCTTGGAAAATGCATATTATACAAAAAAAAAAAAACCTTCTTTAAAACCCTTCTTAAATAAGAGATAAAATAAGAAGTGCAATCTACCATTCTTGACTGGAACCTAGTTTTGGAACATGAAAAAAAGCTATTAAAGATTTTTTTTTAGGTAATTGAGGGATAATTGGTATTAGATGATATTCAGAAATTATTTTTGTGGAATGGTAATAACACAGTGCTCTGTGGAAGATTGTTTCTGTTTTTTTAAGAGTAGTTATAAGTTCTTTGACATCCCATGGAGGGATAGGGATCTCTGTCTATTCCCCATGAATATAGGTGGGGACCCCTGCTTTGGTCAGCAGAGTAGAAGGAATTGCCCCTAAAAATAACGTAAGGCATTCATAATACACACCCACGAAGACTTACTGAAGAGTGGCTGGACACTGTTACAAATCTTATCTAGCTGGTCAATCTGAGCTGGATGATGTCCACAAGAGATCTTAGGAGTAACCTTGAGCAATCCTTTGTTCTTCATCTATACAGTCCTTATCCATTCCCACAAATTCCTTCCTTAAATTTAAGCAGTGGCCTCATTTCAGAGAAAATGCTTTCTCTGTCTCTCAAGGTGCTTTTAGCCAATCATGTTCTAATCTCCAACCAATTGGAAATTCAGCCCCCAGAGCACACCTACCCCCCAACCTAAAGCCCACCTTTGTCTGCCAAGCCAATATAGGCCCATGATTTAATAGATAAGTTATGACTATAATTTGACCCCTTTGGAACTATTCCTGAGCCACAATGCAAGTTATTGGGCTTCCGTCTCCCAGGCTTAGATCACTCATACTCTGCCCTGAAAAAGCCTTACATTAACCTTTTCACAGATGCAGCATATGGCTGCTAACAAGGGGTCTAATGGAAGTGACAATGCAAGCTTTCCAGAGCTACAGCAGGAAAACCACCCAAGTTCTACCTGGTCTCCAGGACTATCATTTTCTCAAGCCTTTTCCTGGGTCACTCCCTCTCAGAACCCAGTGCCATGTTATGAGATGTCCCAGCCACAAGGAGGGCCATATGTAGGTGTTCCAGTCCACAGGCCCAGTTAATGCACCTAGGAAGACAGCAGAAGATGGCCAAGTCTCTGGACCCTTGCCACCCACCTGACAGATACAGATAGAGTTCCTGCCTCCTGGCTTCAGCCTGGCTCAGCCTTGACCATCCTGGCCATTTAGGGAGTGAACCAACAAATGGAAAATATTCTCTCGCTCTCTCTCCCTCCCTCCCTCACTCACTCCCTCTCTCCCCTCTCCCATCACTCTATCTTTCATAAATAAAATAAATCTTAAAAAAAATACTTACTTGGATCATCCCACATCTTATCTGCAGAAGCCTCCAGAACACTTGAGCCCTTATCCATTTGAGTATTGCTCACTGAAATCCCAGGTACTATGGACTCCTGCATTTAAGCTATCTCTCAGTGTATTCCTGACTCACAGAATAGGAGTGCAATAAAATGGCTGTTGTTTGATGCCACTTAAATGTTCAGTGGTTTCTTAAGCAGAGAAATTACAGTAGCTCCTGTATCCACAGGGGATACATTTCAAGACCCCCAGTGGATGCCTGAAAACACAGTCAGTACTGAGCCCTATATATACCACTTTGTTCTATTAATACACCCTTATGATAAATCTTATTTTTAAATTAGGCACAGTAAAAGATTAATAATAACAAATAATAAAATAGAACAGTTGGAGTGATATGCTATAATAAAAAGTTATTTTAGATGTATCAACTGTTTATTTCTGGAATTTTCACATAATATGCTTAGACCATGGTTGGTCATGGATTAAAAAAAACCCATGGAAAACAAAATCACAGGTACTGGGGGACTAGTGTAACCAGACATGCCGCTATAGTTTGTGGAGATGCATGCCAAAGAACTTAGGAATGGAGTGCCATGCCCTTTTTAGCTTACTTTTGAATGATTCCAATTAATGTGGGAAAAGCTGGCCAGTTATGGATCATGCCTTGTGGCACAGAGGGTTAACCTGCCCAAATCCCATATTGGAATGTTAGGGTTCTGGCTACTTGGCTTCCAATCCTGCTTCTTGCTAATTCACCTAGGAAGGCAGCAGGTAAGGATGCAAGTGCTGAGTCCCTGTCACTCACATGTGAGTTCCAAGCTCCTGGCATCAGCCTGGCCCAGCCCTGGATTTTGCAGGAATTTGGGTAGTGAACCAAATGCCTCTCTCTCTCTCTCTCTCTCTCTCTCTCTCTCTATCTCTATCTCTATCTCTATCTCTATCTCTATCTCTATCTCTTTCATTCTTCCTTTCAAATAAGTATACAGATACATACATGTATACATAAATAAATCATTAAAAAAGAAAGATGGCAAGATAGATACAACAGTCCAGCATGACACTGATAATTGTCAAGTCTACATGGTGGAGCTGGCATTGTGGCATAGCACATAGTTACCATCTGGGATCCCAGCATCCCATATGGGTGATGCTTTGTGTCCTAGCTGCTCCACTTCTGATCCAGTTCCCTCTTAATGTTTTGGGATAAGGAGTGGAGAATGGTCCTGGTGCTTGGGCCCCTGTCACCCATGTAGGATACCTGGATGAAGCTCCTGTCTCCTGGCTTCTGCCCGGTCCAGCCCTGGCCATTGCAGACATCTAAGGAGTGGACCAGTGGATAGAAGATCTCTCTCTCTCTCTCTCTCTCTCTCTCTCTCTCTCTCTCTCTCTCTCTGTATCTCTGACTTTCAAATCAATAAGTAAAGCTTAAAAATGCTTTTAAGGATCTCTTTCTTCCCTGTTCATCAGGGAAACTTACACTCATCAGCCTCACATCTGTTAGATCTTTTAAAACTCTCTTTATAAAGTGGTTCCTTTAAATGGGGCCAGGCTTCTTTCTGCCCTTTCTTGGGTGCCTCTGTCTTTCAAATACACAGCAGGCAGCCACCCCTCTTCTCTGATACCTGCTGGTTTTGAAAGCAAAGGAAAGGATCGGGGTTGTAATTACTAACACTTCCATATGTTTTCCTTCAAATGAATGACATTTTTAAAAAGACTTTTAGAAACTATTAATAATCACAAAATAGAACAAAAGAACCTCATTAAATATAGTATTTATTGGTAAAACTAGGCAACCGATTCCCTGCATTTAAACAAAATTTCCCAAAGCAATGTCAGAGATTATTACTCTCATCAAAAGACAGCAAAACATTTTCTAATTCACTGTACATCAAACTGAGCCAAAAAGAGCAAGGGGAGGAAATGCTCTATGCAGAAGTTTTACTGAGATCCCATATTAGAGAGCCTGCTGTAACCTAGGCTACTCCACTTCACCTCCAGCTTCCTGCTAACACACACCCAACGAGGTAGCAGATGATGCCCCAAGAGCTTGGGTTCCTGCACACATATGGAAGACTTGGATGGAGTTCCTAGATCCTGTCATTGGTGTGAATGTTGTAGGCATTTGGAAAGTGAACCAGTGAGTGGAAGATATCTCTCTGTGTCTGTCTCAGTCTTCTCTGAACCTCTGCCTTTCAAGTAAAAATAAAGATAATAAATAAATAAATAATTTTTAAAAACAAGATACGCTTCTGTCTCTTAATTCTTAACCCCAGGCTCCCTGTACTGCACAGTAGCCCAGCATGAACCCCTCCTTCTCTCACCAGTCCTCTTGAGAGCACTGCTTCTCTGAGGAGAACAAGAGTAAACCCAGGAACCCAATGCTATCGTAGATTCTAAAATCCCTTATATATTTGACACTTTAAACATTCCATCTCACACAGTGTCTGAAACTGAAAACTACTTTTCTCACTGGTGACACTATTCCCTGTACATACTTTCAATAATAATAATAATAACAATGAGGAGGAGAAATAAGATGAAGAGGGGCCAGCACTGTGGCATAGTGGGTAAAGCTACCACCTGCAGTACCAGCACTCCATATGGGCACCACTTTGAGTCCTGGCTGCTTCACTTCTGATCCAGCTCTCTGCTATGGCCTGGGAAAGCGGTAGAAGACGGTAGAAGATGCTACTCTTTTTTACTTAATTTTTATTATTCCTCATACCAAACCCTTAAGGTAGATATCATCATTACTGCCACTTTTGACATGAGGAGACCGAGGACCACAATGGATAAATAGCTCATCCCTGACCAGCCTGCTAAGAAGCAGCTGAACCAGGATGGACAGAAACCAGATAGTCTAACCAAGAACCCATTTTTGCATCCATTATGCATCAATGTCTTCCCCAGAGATTATTTCTTGACCCCACCTGTTGCTGTGAATTCGTTCTGAGAGGAGGAGTGTGGTGGGGGCAAGAGGCACGGAGTCACCACACAGACCCCAGGAGTCAGGTGAAAGCGGGCTTGAGGCGAGCAGCCCCGCAGACTCGTCTATTTCAGTTGGTACAGCGGCTTAAATAGCCAAGGCAGCCAATCCAGTCAAGGAGCAGTTTATGCCCTAACCAATCACAGCCTGTTGCCAGGCAGCATCCAAAGCTATCCAATCACAGCCTGTTGCCAGGCAGGCTCCGTTGCCAGGTGGGTTTCAAAGCCATCCCTGAGTAACTGATGCTGGCTTGCCAGTGGCCATCTTGGCACGGCCTTCTCATTCCACCACACCCACCTCCCCAACTTTCACAACCGGACCAGACGAAGGGGTCAGCTCTGCAGACTGCAGCCTCCAAATCAGGGTCCCTCACCATTGCAGACATCTGCTAGCCTCTGTATCACACACCAACGTGTCAGTATCCAGTGACTACAGGACATCCACAGCTTCTTCCCGACCTCCACATGCGAATGTCATGATTCTCCCGCCATCATTTCTTGGCCAACACTTATGAGGATGATGATGATGTGACTTGCCAGCATCTGCCAAGACTAGCTAATCTATTTGCCATCTCAGCCACACATCACCACCACTCAGAGCCAACTCTGTCTCTAGGGTCTTGAACTTGCAACGGATCCATTCTAGTTTCTTCCTTCTCACCCATTACTTCTGTTTTGCCTTCACATCCCTTTGACTGGTTTGTTTTAGCTGTACGTTCCAGTAACCAAACCATTACTCCTTCCCCTGTAACTCAATATCACCATTGTCATCTCACACCTTCCCATCTTCACCTTAAGGTTGAGGGAGTCATTCCCTACCACCCTCCAAGACCTCCCTTTGCATACCATTTTTCCCCTTGACAATTCTCATTCTCTAGAAAACTGCCTATTGCTTTTTATATTCAGACTTCAGAATTGTGGAATCCAACTCAAGAGTTTCATGGAAACTGCTTAATTTCTGTTAACCATGAGCCATTATAATTGAATTCACCTGAATTTATCATCTTGTTGGAAGTATCACCTCCTTGTCTCATATCAATTCCAATTTCATTTCCCCTGGAAGTTTCTATTTCCTCATCTATCAAAACTACCCATGCTTTTGCAGGTTATCTGGAGAATATTTGCAGAACCTACCATGGGCCTAGAATACATATGAGCACAGTCTCAGGCAAAACTCCTAACAGGAGCAACCTGACCTTATCAAGACCAAGCTCACCACCTAATGCTTTGCTTTTCTCCTTTCTCAAAGACCTTGGTCTATCAAAAAACCCTGTCTTATAGCTTTAATCATTCTCTCTTCTCTATTTATTAATAAACATGTTTCTATTGCTTCTCACTCATAAAACGTCCTTCTGCTCTCTGGCTAGCCTGTCTCTTGCCATCTTTAAGCTGATATCCTAACCCCTCAAAAAAGTTTTGTCCCACCCTCACTGAAGAGAACTGCACTTGTGTCCTAACCACCCCTTCACTCCTTAATACTTTGCAAGATGGTGTCCCCCACATCATCTCTCAAAGGATTCTTGCAAGGAAGCCAGTAATGTCTAAATCACTAAAAACAACAATTGGTCAGGCCTCAGTGCCTAACTTCTCTAAAGATGGAAACCTTTGATGATCCTCTTTCTCATGAAACTGTATCCCACATGAATCTCTGATCCTGTGACTTTCCTGTCTCTACTTCCAATTCCTGCTCCTCACAAACATGCTCCTAAATTATGTCTTTTGTCACCTATTCCCATAAGATCTCTTCCCTTTCCTCAATTCCTTAAAATTGTCAACTCTATGCAAAATTACTCACAAATGCTTATTTTCAGTCCCTGTCTATTTCCTCCTGACCTCCAGTCGGGAATTTCCAATGTGCTTCCATTTATTTCTATAAATTACACAAGCCTTTATGACTCAACATTTAAACCCAAACCCCCAAACCAAGCCTCTTACCACACCTTGCTGATTCCTGTTTGTGGCACACACACTCCTCGGTGCAATAGTCACCAAGTCCACCATGTTTGTTCAAACACTCCTAGTCCTGCTGAAGTCTTTCACTAGTGCCCTACCTGGACATCAGCTGCACACACAGTGCAGCCTTCATCACGATGCTCCTATGCTCGGGAGCCTTCGTGAAGAGGTTCCTTATTGCCACTGAAGTGAACCTAAACTCGATGGACCAGTAATCCAGTTCTCCCAGAACTTATTCATCCTAAATTTTCAGTGTTATCTCTTCTTCTACAATTCATTTATTCACTTAGCTGATAGAACAATATTTGATGAGTTTAAATATTTTTAAAACAGCATGTGATTGGAGTGGATGTTTGCTAAAGATGTTGCTAGGGATGCACACATCCCATATCAAAACGTCTTGATTCAAGTCAGGACTCTATTTCCAATTCAGCTTCCTGCTAATGTACACCCTGGAAGGCAGCAAGTAATAGCTCAACTTCTTGGGACCCTGCTACCCCTGTGGGAGACCCAGATGGAGTTCCTGGCTCTTAGACTATGGCCTGACCCAGCTGTTTTGTTGTAATTCTTTGGGGATTGGGCGACCAGATGGAAGACCCTTCTCTCTTTCTCTCTCTCTCTCTCTGCCTTTCACAAAATAAATAAATAAATAAATAAAAGTTTAAAACCCATGTGTCATCAGTGCATTTAATTAAAAATGCTGCCTATCTCAATAAATACTCTACAGTGTAAGATATTTAAAAGTATGGGTCCTGTAATCATATTAAAGCAGAATAAAATCCTAATTCTACTCTGGGAAAATTACATAATCTCTTAGCCTCATCTATAAAATGGGTATATTAATGCTCAAATTTCTCACCTATAAAACAAATGTTTTAATACTTGCATGAAACAAGGCAAGCAGTGTGCTGCTCCCATTACTTATCATTAGCATTTTACATGTGCACTGTGTCTACATCGTCAGATTTCTTTTATAATGGTAGATCTTTGGAACCTGGTATTGTGGTGTAGTGAGTAAAAGCCTCTGCTGGCACAGCTGGCATCCCATATGAGCGCTGGTTTGTGTCCCAGCTGTTCCACTCCTGATCCAACTCCATGCTAATGGCCTGGGAAACAGCAGAAGATGGTCCAAGTGTTTGTGACCCTGAAACCAACAAGGGAAACTCAGATGAAGCTCCTGGACTCTGTGTTCAGCCTGCTCTACCTCTGCCCATTGTGGCCATCTGGGGAGTGAGCCAGCAGATGGAAGATATTCTCCCTCTCTCTCTCCCTCCCTCTCTCTCTCTTTCTGTGAGTGTGTGTTTGTGTGTGTTTATATGTCTGTAATTATTTCAAAATAAATAAATGAATATTTAAAAAAGGTAAATCTTTGCTACTTTAATCTATACCCCTCCTAAATAATCTCTATTCTAAACCAACTTGATCAACTTGCAATGCATTTTTTTTTTCATTTTTTTAAAACGGAGTCAAAGCATTCCTTGATGTTACAGGATTTTTACTCATTTTTTTAAAAGATGTTATTTATTCATTTGAGAGGTAGAGTTACAGACAGTGAGAGGGAGTGACAGAGAGAAAGGTCTTCCATCCACTAGTTCACTCTTCAAATGTCTGCAACGGGCGGAGGTGAGCCGATCCAAAGCCAGGAGCCTGGAGTTTCTTCCAGGTCTCCCACACTGGTGTAGGGGTCCAAGAACTTGGGCCATCTTCTACTGCTTTCAGGCCATAGCAAAGAGCTGTATCGGAAGAGGAGCAGCCAGGACTAGAACTGGTGCCCATGTGGGTTGCAGGCACTACAGGTGCAAGATTAACAAACTGCGCTGTGCCACAGTGCCAGCCCCTCAATGTATTTTTGTCATAAAGAACTGAAGTTGAATTTCACTAGACAGTGTTCTATTTTCCTTAATTAGAAAAATTTCCTATCTTTTTAAAAATACTTATTTATTTATTTGAAAGGCAGAGTTATAGAGAAAGTGGGGGAGGAGGGAGAGAAAGAAAGATCCTCTATCCCAATAATCACTGCCTAAATGGCCTCAAAGATCAGGGCTGATCCAGGCTGAAGCCAGGAGCCTGGAACTCCATCTGGGTCTCACAGGTGTGTGGCAGAGGCTCAGGTACTTCCGCCATCTTCTCTTGTCTTCACAGGCATATTAGCAGGGAGTTGGGTCAGAAGTGGAGCAGCTGAGACTTGAACTGCCACTCATATAGGACGTTTGGAGTTGCAGGTAGTATTTTAATCTGCTTTGCGACAATGCTGGCCCTGGGTTAGAACTTTATAAATGATTTATATAGTCTTTTACTTCCCTGGAGGCCATTTAATTTGATAAGTAAAACTGTCCACATCCAACTAAAGCTAGAGAGAGAACACTTGGGTTTCCTGAGCAGCCAAAAAGAAGTCCAAGGCAGCTCATTGATGTTTCTTTCTTTTCTCAGCTCTGCTTCTGTGAATGTGGAGTCAAGAACCTGAATTCTGGCTCTGATATTTTTTTCCAGGAGATCTCCAAGTAGTAAGGTTGAATCAAACAACTGGATTTTGCTTTTCTTACCTGCAAAAATAATGAAAATAAGAATTCTTTCGCCCTACTCTTACCTAGAAGCTCAGAAAACGGTACGTATTAGGTGCTCAACAAATAATGTGCTAAATGAATGAACAATTTTTCTGAGTTATTAGGAGCAATCACACTTTGAAAACTGAAATAATACCATAAACGTACACAACACATTATTAACCAGCAGTAGTGAGTACAACACCCTGGGCTCACAGGATTAGCGTCTTCCACACACTTCCAGCTTCCCTCCCTAAATGCCTGATGGTAACAGCCTGTGGAAGAAGAGCATGGCAACCAGCCTGCTGAACAGTTCCGTGTGTATCACTAGCACTTGGGGATCTAACTAAACATCAATAATGGCTCCAGGAGGCCTGTTACAGTTCCTTTTAGTGTTAGATGAGGCCAGATAGCGAGGGCAGCTCGGGGGGTGCTCCTGGCTCCTGTTACCTGGTCCAGCTGCTCTTCTTGTGACCCCAGCCTGCAAGCAGCTCCCAGGAGCGCTTTGCTTGCACGCGAGCCCGGGAGCACAGTCCTGATTGGTTCCCAGGGTCTCGGCCAGTCGGCTGGGAGGCAATGACGGAGGTAAACCTTGGCACCACAAACCCCACGGCCATAAATTTCACTTACATCTAGTAAAACACAGGCATCCAATTAAACCCATAATCCTATAAACTTGCCAGCAATCAAGCTCAGGTTGGAAAATGAAGACGGACAGGTGCAGTCAATCAATACCATCGAGGTTACAGCCTGCATTTTGTAGGCTGCTCCTACACTGTATCTTCTGTTGTTCTTGCTGCTGTTTGTTTTCTGCCTGGGTAGAAATAACAAATGCTCTTGCTTATTCTTGCGTTACATCGCTCCTGAGCACTGGCATGTGTCTGAACCCTGGGGCTGGCCGGATGGCGAACGTGCAGTGCAGTCAGTCGCTTCCTTGGTGTGGCCCTGCTCTGCCCTCCTCACCTCACCCCCATGACCCAGCCCAGTCCTTCTCTGCCAGGCTGCAGATTGAGAGTCTGGTGCCTTAATGGTACACTGGTGATTTCCTCAGCCTGCGGTGGGGACTGCTGCCTCCTGGGCCTCATCTGAACTTCCCATTGATTGCCCTGCCCTCTGGCCACCAGCACTGGCCGCTGCCCACCAAGAACAATTTCCACTCTGCTGGGTTGCTATGGTTATCCAATTTGCAGGGGATTTGGTTTAAAGATTAATACATTTCGAGAGTCTAAGAAAAATAGTTAAACAGTTACATTTCAACAGACAAAAGCCCTCTGAAACTATGAAAGGAGGGGCTATGTGTAACTTCTAGCACCTCCCCCAGGTTCATCTAGCAGGGATGGGGAGCACTCAGGCCATGAAATCATTTGTTCTGGACTCAAAATTCATTGAATCTACAGTAGGCTAATTTTTAAGCTGATAATTGTGTATGGTCCACAAATGATGTTATAAATATCCAAATGGTCCTTGGCAGAAAAAAAAAGACTTCCCACCCCTGATAGTGCCTCATTGCACCTCTCCTTCCTCCTGCTCCTTCATTGAGGCCATGAGTCCTCTCCTTTGCATCACTGTCACCCTCAGCTCTCCCTCCATGTCCTTTCTTTTTGTCCTCGCACCCTATGTTCATCTGACTGACACCCAACATCTACATGTGCACAACTCTGTCTGCATGCCCCCTTTCTTCTGCACCCTTACCTGATCATTACATGGAAGTGAAGGGAGAGTTTTGTCTTCACTGTACTCTAATCTTTCCTACAATAAAGAAAGACTCCATAAAAGCATCTCAGTAGATTTTCTTGCCTATGAATTAATGTCTCCCAAAGGTTTTCTCGCCTCTCTTACTAATTGAAATAAAGATTCATAATGGGGAATTTAAATGATCAGTAAGGAAAATACATCTAAGAAACACATTTAGGACTTGTCATTTGTTCAAATCAAAAGAGATTTTGGTAGCTAATGACTTTTTTTCTCTGGAAATCCTAAATGGGTTTTCTAGCTTGGCCTTCCGACTGTTGGCTTCTCTGATGTGTGTGTCCTCTGTTGGCTCAGCCGTCACGCCTGGCATTTGCCAAGTCCTGTTCATTATCCCAGGGGCATGAGTCATTACAACATACAGAAGAAATGTTCCTGGCAGCATGCAAGTCTGATCCCTGCAAGTAACAACATCAGGGAGATAGGACTTTGGGAAGAAATCCAGGCCTATTTCTCATGTAAGCATCTAGGTTTCTTTTGTCCGGGGATCAGGCAACTCTGGAAGTTGGGGAAAGGAGTGATGAGATAGTATAAAAAGGATTACTAAGAAAATCCAGCCACGTAGCAATATTCTTTCTTTAAAAAGCCAATAACAACTCGGGGCCGGTGCTGTGGCATAGCTGATTAGACCACAAACCTGCACACTTGCATCACATGTGGGTGCCAGTTCAACTCCCAGCTGCTCCATTTTGGATCCAGCACTCTGCTAACATCCCTGCAAAAGCATCAGCAGATATCCCAACTGCTTGGGCCCCTGCACCCATGTGGGAGAACTGGAAGAAACTCCTGGCTCCTGACTTTGGCCTGGCTCAGCCCCAGCTGCAACTCTTTCAAATACATAAGTAAATCTTTTTTAAAAAGCCAACAACTCACATTTACTAAAACATATGTATGTACTACACTTGATCTTAGCCAAAAGGCCAAGAAGCGATTAAAACATATATATGTTATCGTACACATATTGTACCACTGAACAGCAAGTCTAGCTCCATGCTTCCCATTTGTCGGATCCTTAGCATGCAAGGTTTCACAAGAGCAACTCTTTTTTCCACACTCTTTACCTCCCAGCAGAACTGTGCACAAATCAGAAAATAAACCCCACCTGACTCAAGTCAAGACAGCTGATTTGTAAAAATAGCTACAAAATAGGTTGTGAGCAATGACAGACTTCCAGACTAGCATAAATAATAAACAGAACTGGTGGTCTAGGCACTCAATACGGCACTTCCTCTTTCATAACCTTGATTCACTTTTAAGACGACTTAATTTTCAAGACCTGAATAATACTGTTATTCCCTTTTTGTAAGTGAAATGTCATGAGAAGAACCTAGAAATAAATGTGGGTCTTCTGTGTCGATGGGTTCCAGCTCCTGCTCTGTGCTCCTCTTCTGGGACTTAGATTATGTGCCATTGGGTGGGTGGGCAAAAGGAGATTCCATACAGCGGACTGTGCCCTACAGGAGTAGCTGATCCCTGCTTTCCTCTGTTGCTTCTCCATACCTGGTGACAGGGATAAACCCCACAAAGAGGGTATACTTCAGCTGGGGAGGATTATCTCCTCTAGACACTAATGGATGGGAAATGTGTGTGTGTGTGTGTGTGTTCTGTCATTAAAATAACCCCGTTTTTCTAAGCTGCTAATAGGATTATTCAGAATGCTTAAAGTAAAATCCCAAAGCCTTTTATTGGTTTGCCAAAGGAACTAAGTCCTTTTAAAATTTGTTTCTGTGAACACTGATTCTGAGTCAGACAAAGAAATGGGCACTCATTTCTGAGCTGTACCAGTCACTCGGCATCCAAGAATTTCCCGAGTCTGGTGAGTTTCGCTACACTGTGTCTGCAGACACGGACCCTTCTCTTGGGCACTCCCTCTGTCTCTCACTGCCTACACTGCCCAGCTCTCCCTCCTATCACTGCAAAAACACAGAAGGCACCAAGAGCTAGCTCAGCAAGCCCTCTTAAGGTACAGATATCCTCAGCACAGACGCAGACAGTCCTTTTATTCTTCCATTGAGTGCTCAGCTTGGGTAGGAAGAACCAGGAGTTGTCTGGAGGTTATTTTGTAAGTGCTCTCTCTAAGATAGCATTCATATCTCTTCAAGATAACATTCATTTTCCCCATCAATTGGATTTTAAAGATGTCTTCAAGGATGAAGACTGACTTTGTTTTCTCTTTTTCTGGATTATTTGTATCCTGCTCTCTGTAGTTCTCCATCACCAACACACCTCATGAAAATTCAGTATACAAGCAAACCCACATTTCACAGTACCAAGTGATTAAGACACACGTACCAGGGATAGAGGTCAGTCGTGGTACAGAGAGAGCTGCTTTTTGTCTGTGGTTGTGATCTGAAGTTCAGCTGAACAATTTGGAGCATCTCTTTGAAAGGGAAGAACGCTCCAGCAGAGAAAGATTCAAGAGTGAGATCCACAGAGATGGTCAAATGTGTGTTCCTGTAGGCTTGCAAGGTGTCCATAGATGTCATTTACGAAATGCAAGTAAAGGCAGCTCTCCAGACAGGCGGCCAATTGCTCCTGCATGCTTCTTCTGCCTCTTCTTCTCTACTCACTTCTTTCTTTTTCTCTATCCTCTTTCTTGCCTGTATTCCCTGTACCATGACAGCATAATATTATGGAGAGTATGGCTGAAATATCACCTCTCTTTGAATGCCCTCCTTGGCTGTTATCTGCACTGCCCACATGTCCTAGAGGTCCTGCTGACAGTTGCACAGCTACTACACCCAAGATCAAGTTACTGTAACACTTGAAGTTTACCTCTACTCGCTTTCTGACCATAGTAGGTTCTTCATCATTTTCATAGTCTCCAATGACACGAACATGAAGTGGCATTACTGAGCACACACTAAATGTTCAATAGACATTTGATATATAAAAGAATCAATGAATGATTGAGTGGAACAGATTGGTAAACCATATTTCCCTTCAGCCAAGTTCTATTCATACATTTTTACCTAAAAGCAAACTGCTGAAACCGGAGGACCCCAGCCTTCCATCTGATGGGTCTCAAGTTTTGTAAATAATGTTGGGGAATTACAGTGTAATAATAGACTTACATTCACTTTTAGGATAATATTTCCTCCTGAAACCTTGTGATATAACAAATACAAATGCAAAGCCTAGCATGATAGAATTACATTCTACCTGGGTGAATGGTGAAGTCCTCTTGGGTTGTGAGAAGCTTGGAGGAAGAATTGATATTATGATGGCAAGTGCAATTAGCATAATACAGTCATTAAATTGGCAATGGATAAAAGCACTGCTCCACATTTCCCCAAAGCAATCAGTGTGCCCTGAAATGGGAGACAGGCAGTGCTACTAAGAGGGACTGAACACACTCTGCCTCCTTTGATAGTACCCTTGGGTTTGGAATTCAGCAGAATCTGTGTCTGGGAAGGACTCTGAGCATGTCAGCTATACTCAGATGCCTGCATTCTCAGAGTCAAATGACACAAGAGCAAGAAGAGATGGAAGATGTCCTAAGAGGTATAAGGTGGAGGTAAAAATGCTAAATGGAGGAAATTTGAGAAATGACTACTGAAAAAAAAAATTGCAGTCTCAAAAGTATTGGATAGTGGGATTGACAATATGTTAATGGGTGCCAGCATTGTCAGCATTGTGGTGTAGCAGGTTCTACTCCTAGCTGCTCTACTTCTGATCCAGCTCCCTGCTAATGGCCTGAGAAAGCAGTAGATGTCCTATGTGCTTGGGCCCCTGCACCTACATGGGAGACCTGGAAGAAGCTCCTGCCTCTTACCTTCAACCTAGCCCATTCCTGGCCATTGAGGCCATTTGAACAGTGAACCAGCAGATGGAAGTTCATTCTCTTTCTCTCTCTCCCTGCCCCTCCCCCTCTTTTCCTCCTTTACTCTGCAATTCAAATAAATAAAACAAAACTTAAAAAAAAAAAAACAGAAGCTAATGGTTTTTGAAAACTAGTTTTTTGGAACAAAAAATAATTGTCAAGGGATTTCACCTGACATTGACGAGACAGAAACAAACAGTAGAAGTGCTTCATCCTCTGAACATCAAATTGTCAAATCTGCTTTCCCTCCATTTTTCTTCTTCCTCTCTCTCATTACAATGGGTATAAAATAGAAGTTAAACAAAATAAAACTGCTATTTTTGATTCCCACTGTTACTTCATTCTCATCAACCAATGAACAATAAATTCACAATATCCTTTGCATTTGCCCCACATACTCCATCGCCATAGTCCTTACTGGTACCCGATTCATCCCTCCTCCAAATCTGGATGGAATGCTCTCATCCCCCATCATCCCAAAGCCCAGCCTGACTACCCTATCTAGCGCAGATCCCCTAAGTCATTAAATCTCTCCCCTTTTGTGCCCTTATTGGTTTTCATAGACTTTTCACAATTCACAATTGGGGTGTGCATGTGTGTCTATGTGTGTGTGGTGTTTAACTTGTTCTTAGACCACCTATTAGAACATAAGTTCCCAGAGGGACAGATATCATATGGCACAGTTTCATTCATGGTGCTATCTGCAGACACCATTATTGTTTCTTGAGAGCAGTAGGATTTGGGTAAGTTGATTGAACTCCAGTATTTCAGATAAATTTAGAAATAACATGCGAAAATTATATAATTTTTAAAAAGTTCATTTCTATGACTTTCAAGATATACAATATATTCCTGTGCAGACTGAAGGTATGGAGCAGATATGATTCATTCATTCATGGCTGACAGCATCTGTTTGTCCCCATCTGCATCTGAGTAGTTAACGCCAGGTTATTCGAAGTACTCAGCTCCCTGAAAGAGGCAGACTCAATCAGTGTTTGGATTTCATAGAAGTGGAGTGGGTAATAGGAGAACTTGACTATATTGTTTTGAATTATTCTCCAGTTCTCTCACTTGTGAGACTCTTTTCAAACACATTGTATGATCTTCAATAGGGGAGAGTTTTGCCCTGCATTTTCTCTTTATTAAAACTCTGAAAACTGGGAGCTTCCCTTTCAGCTGATTCTAAACAAAGAACACACCCTTCACGCTTGAGATAATGGTCTTGGGAGTGTTTGGTGTGGGCAGAATTGTGGGACCCCACTTCCATTGTCTCCCTCATTCCTTTGAATAATGTGTTAGAATCTCATATTATCTTTTTAATCTAAGTGAAAAATATATTTCTATTGTGCCTGCCTGGTATTTCCTGTTGCTATTCAGAATGTAGTTGAAAAGCAAATGTGTTTTAATTTCATGTAAATAGTCTAAAATATTCATTCCAAGAGGCCAACCGATAAAGTCTGCTTTGTTCATTGTTGACTTACACATCAGCCCAGAGTACAACACCTACTGCAGTGCACGATCAGCCTTCTGTGGCCACGGGTTCCATGTCCACAGATTCAAGCAACTGTGGATATAAAAGTTAAAAGAAATGATGTCAGGGCTGGTCTTGTGGCATGGTAGATTAAGCTTCTGCCTAAGTACTGGCATCCCATATGGGTATCTGCTGATGTTCCAGCTGTTCTTCTTCTGATCTAGCTCTCTGCTATGGTCTGGGAAGGCAGTAGAAGATGGCCCAAGTGCTCCTGCATCCACATGGGGGACCCAGAAGAAGGTCCTGGCTCCTGACTTCAGACTGGCCCAGCCCCAGCCTTTGCAACCATTGGAGAGTGAACTAGTGGATGAAAGACCTTTCTCTCTGTCTCTCCCTTTCTCTATCTATAATTCTACCTCTCAAATAAATAAATAAAATCTTTTAAAAAACGATGCCTTAGTGAACATGAACAGACCTTTTTATCATTATTATTACCCTCTAAACAATAGAGATAGCAACCATTTATACAGCATTTGCAGTAATAGTTTAAGACTACCAGTAATTTAGAGTTGATTTACAGTGCGAAGGAGGGTGTGCATGGATTCTATACAAACATCATGCCATTTTTAAAAGAGACTTGAGCATCTGCTGTCTTTGGAAGTACTGGGGCCCTGGACTCAATTCAGGGTTGCCTGTAGAATCTTGCAGGTAACAGATGAATTGATAGAACTATCTCTTGAGGTTTGGATAATTTTCACAAGCCATTACATCCTCTCCCTGGTGCAGATGTCACTGGACTCGCAGTAGGCATCTGCAAGCTAAACACCTGTTGATTTTCCTTGATAGCTTAGGTTCTATCAAGTCAACATCTCCCTATAGACTGTGCCTCCAGCTAAGTTCTTTTCAGAAAATATCTTCCCAGCAGTGTGAGTGGCTAATAGTTTTTCTGTAGGCATTTATTTTTTTTTTACAGTGGTCCAAACAAACAAGGGATCCAGGGACTTATAAGGATGATTCAGTACCATCCAGTTTGAAGGAGCATCCCATGGGCCTGAGCCCTCATTTCAGCTCCCTCCAGCACTTCCAGAGTTAACTCTTTAAACATGTATCCCTTACCATTTCTATTCTCAGATAACTCAGAAATGGTTGGATTAAGAATGTCAAACATGGCCTTTAGGTAATCCTCAGTGCAGAAGGCAGCAGAGGTAAATTTGAAGGGAAAATGGTTAAAAAATAAAGAGGTTCTGAAGCAGTGTAAGGAGGCACAGTTCTCCTTTTAGGGGAGCAGGAAAATATTTTAGAACCGGCTTTCATCACTTTGGTGACTCTGGGCTCTCCGAGTGTTCGCCACGTCTCTGGCATGGGCTCCAGGATTAGGATACCAGAGGGAAGCCTGGAGGATCCTCCCCAGTTTGAAATCTCACAGCAGGAGGGAATTGCTCCATGTTTTCAGGTCTGGCTCTGTGCTCAACTATCTGGGACTCAGATCCCATTCCTGCCTCTTGCAAATTGATAGACGTTGGACAAATGACTTAGCTGCTTGGAACCTGTTTCTCACCTCAAAAATGGAAGTGTTGGCAGTGACTTCTGTGGAGCTGTGTTCAGGAGTGTACCCAAAGCAATACTTGCAATATTTCCTACAGAGTGTGCTGTATTGTGACTCCTCACACACCATCAGCATCATCCTCATCATCACAGTCTCCCTCTTCCTCATCCTCCCTAGCAGTCTCTTGCCTCTCCTAGCACCAGCACCCAGCATGCTGTCCTGGCCACCTGGTGAAGACCCACTTCCTCTCCTCTTCCCTCCCTCCTCTGATATGGGCATTTGTCAGCTATTTCCAGAATGTGGGAATTAGCTCTGAGCCTCCCCACTCGACCACCCGAATATCCCACACCAAATTCCTGGTGTTCGCCATTTCCATTCTCCCTGGACAGGTCCTTGCTGCTGTGACCAAGAGAGAACCAAATTAGCTCCTCCCTCTCACTCTGTCACTGTGTCCTGGCCTTGCCCTTTTGGTCTGGTAGCTTTTCTTCCATCACTTTTCTGCTCCATCTGCATACATTCAGTTTAAGGTCACTTTCTCCATGAAGCTTTCCTTGAATGCTAACTCTGATGTCAAACTCTTAAATTTCTCTAACCCTATGTGGACTATTTCTCATTCTCTGGGACCTGGTTAATCAGATGTCACATTACTCATGATTAATATGGAATGCTCTAATGGAGAGCAAACAAATCCTGTTTATGTCTGTAACTTTGGAGAAGTGATTTAAACTCTCTAGAACACAATCTATCACACAGAAAATGGAGCTAATTATGGACCGCTTGAATGGTTATATAACAGTACCTCAAGAAGTTCATGGAAAACAGAATTAAAACATAAGTTTGCTTTGATGCAAAAAAAAACTGGGTTCCATCAGTTTTTGATAATATTTGCTTTCCACAATCTTTTGATTATGGATCATATGGATGGATTTCAAAATTTTCTTGTACCAAAATAAATTTATTTTGAATTCCTTTTCCTTTTGAGGTGCCCTTGTATAAATGAGTGCATGTAAGAAAAGCTGTATAGCATAGGACCAGGTTCATTTTAGGCATTTAATAAACAGGGATTACATTGTCTTATATTTCTGTACCAGGGACCTTCAAACAAAGGAAAATGGGATTAAAAGATAAGGTTATTTTGGTGCAAACACTTTTGAAATGCATGCATCATTTTTTCATAATACACATTTCCCATGAACCTTTTTAAGACACCCTCATATGTCTGTAACCCCCTTAAGGACAGGGCTTTTGAATTTTTCTGCACCAAATTGCTTTAATAATTGCTGTACTTGCTGTATGTCCTTATTCCATGATGATTAATGCTTATTTGTTGAAGGAATGATTGGATAAACTATACTTCTACCCACAAATATTTCCCCGTCTAAATGAATGTATTTGCCACACAGCTGTTTTGGTGTTTTCTACATTTGGGTGTCAGTGTGTTTATGTGTGTGCATCTACACACATGTGAACTCTATGAGCATTTAATCATTCATCTAACAGACACATCACTATACATAAAATAATTAGAACTTTCCAGGGATCTTAAAATTGACTTCACATACTAAGGTGTCCCAAACAATGAACTCCTGCCATCAGAGTTATTTTAAAGATCTTTTCATGTGGGTTAAGCATTGGTCTCACCCAGCAGTCTTTTTTTAAATGCCAAAATGCTGTGTGGAGGTCACCTACATCTTAACACAAATTCAATTTCCAGACATTTTTGTCTTCCTGCAAAGAAGCGGCAAACTAGGTGGGAAGTAGGTCTCTATGTGGGAGGAAATGGTAAGCCTGGTAATGCAGACAAGCTTTGTCTCTTGAGTACAAAGTTTTCCCTGTAGAAGCATTGTCCTTGTCCAAGTGTATTGAGTCATCTCTGTAAATGTGTCAAAGCAGCCCCTTCCCCATATTCAATTCTGAAGGAGAGGAGGCTGGGTGATGGCCATTAACATTCATTCCTATGACCTCAACAAGTCCACTAAATCCTGGCCTTCCAACCAATGCCAGAAAACCTAGGTCAATTCTGTAGAGCTGAGGAACATTGCTATCACATTCATGTAATGGTCCCTCGCTACCATGGGACATTGTGAGGATCCAAAGTCATGCTGCCTACCCCCTGCTCAAAACACAGAGCAACAGTCTCTGCAAGGAAAAGGATATTTAAAAGAAAAGCAAATGCTGTGGTTAGGGTATGATTTGCTGTCTCAAACCGATGCAAGAATTTAAATGGCAAAGACATAAATTATTGGTATTAAGATGGTAGAAACTTAATCCAACTGTGGTGTTTAGAAGTCAGACCTTTGGAAAGTGACTAAATGAGGTTACTAGGGAAAGGTGTCCCCAGTATTGAATTCTGCCTACTTTCTATGGAGAGAAGACACCACACCTGTACACAGAGATACACATGGAATCCCACCATCAGTTTATGCATCCTGGACAGGGGCTTCTGTATAAGAGCCCACACCATGCTGCTTGGACCTCGGTCACAAAAACTATAAGTCAAAATTAACCTCTTTTCTCCACATGGTAGCCTGCCTTGGGTAGTTCCTTATAATAGTGAAATGCTTATGAGTACAGAAGATAAACATTGAGTTTCCAGAACTCAGTCTGAGTCAACTTCCATAGACCACTGCTAACCCAATGGGGCTGTGTTCTTGCTGTTCTTTGTTATTTGCTTATCCTCTAAACAGTCTTAGTGGTAGCATCCTCCGCCACCTTTATGTTTGCTGTTTCTCATGATCAGGGTTATTTGAAGCATCCCAACCTGTTGACTCTAGAAAGACCCTAGTGAGAACTTCCTGTTGCTATGAAACAAATCACCTAATTAAGCAGCTTCAAATATCACCAGTGTCTTCTCTGGTAGTTCCGGGGTCAGGATTCTGAGCCTGTGTTGCCTGCATCCTCTGCCCAGAGTCTCACTAGGCTAAAATTGAGGTGCAGGCTGGGCCTGCCTTCCCAGCTGGAGTTTAGGGTCCTGATCTAAGCTCACTGGTTGTTAGAAGAATTCAGTTCCTTACAGATGTAGGTCTGATGTGCTTGGCTTCACAGGGATGTACACTGTCTCCTGTCATATGGCACTTTCCAAATCAAAGCAGTTGCTTCTTCAGTGTTAAGAGGAGAATGGATTTAGTGGATATCATTGCTCTGACCACATCAAGCCCACCCAACTGCTTATCTGAAAGTCAACCTATAAGAGACTTTACTCATATTGGCAAAATCCTTTCACTTTTGCCATGTATGGAACACACTAAAGGAACTTGCTATTCCATCTCTCTCAGGCCCTTCCCACATTTAAGGTGAGGAGATTAGACAGGTCTTATACAGCAACGTGGGAGTCTAGGGGTTTATTTTATGATTCCATCTGTCTCATCCCCCATTCTGCATTTGCCTGGTTTGTTGGATCTGTCTGTTTCTTTATTGTTAAGTTCAAGTTCAACATTATTGCAAGATTCCTAAGAAGGTGTTTCCAACAGGTTTTTTGGTGAATAATATCCCTAATTTTTCTCCATCTGCTTCTACTCATAGACAAACTCCAGGGGTTCCATTCCACTTTTCCTGAAGACAGCCAGAAGAGGAAGGTTGCCTACAGAAACTGTTTCATGTTTGTCTAATGGCTCTAATCCCTTTCTGAAATTAGCTGCCCTGAATTGGTACTTCCCCAAGGTATCCCCTCAATGAAGAAGTGTTAGGTTCTGGTTGAGAATGTAGTTCCTGGAATGAGGCTGCCTAAATTCAAATCTGGACTTCAGTACTTCCTTAGCAAGTGACTAACTTTTCCACTGTCCTTTTTGTAAAGAACAGACACTAATATCCCTCCATCAAGCCCACTTCCAACATTTTTAGGGCCTAGAGCTAGAGTACAAATGGCAGTCTATATACCATATTCTAAACATTCAAAAATATTTCAAAAAAATCAAAGTAACAAATCACTAAATAAAATATGATCTATTCTTCCACATCAACAATTATGCTTTTTAATTGACCTGTGAGCACAAGGTTCAAGTTTAGAGTTCTTAGGTTCCATGGGGTTTCTCTCCCAATGTAATGATGTGAGAATATTGTTGGAACATGTCCCAGGTTTTAATCATGGCTCACTCTCCTCCTTTCCTCTTCCCATCTTACCACAAGTCAAGTACAAACAAATTTGCTGACAGTTCAGCCCACAGAAAAAAACTCTGTCCACAAGCCACATAAATGGGCAGTCCTTGGCTTCAAGACAGAAAATCATCACATGGACACAATCTACAATCAAGATGAGCCTAGATAGGAGGCCTGCTCAGAACCTGGATTGGCTTGGGCATGTGAGGGAAGGGAACACCGGGATCCTGAGTGCCTGGTATTATGTTCTGTTGGCCCATGTGGCAAGCAGATTTTTCTTCTCTTCTTGGGAAGGGCACATTGAGGAGGGCCAAAATAACCCGCTAAAGCAGAGAGTCCAGCTGGAGACCTCTGTCATGATAGCCAAGGACAACACTGACCTATCTTATAGAGATGTGGTAAGAAATAAATGAATAAATAAGCATTGAATGCATAGAGCACAGTCTATCAAATGAACAATTTTCCAGTGTAGGGTAGCTTTTATTATTTTCAGTTCCCACATGGATTGAGATATGGGCATGGATGTAAGTGGGCATATTCCCAGTGTCGCCAGCATCTGGCACTGAACCTTTCCTCCCACTCCTGCTTTTTCCAGCAACTTCTCAGACCTAAAAACAATCAGAGATGCAGATCTGCAGGCAATTTGTATTTTCAAGTCAGTTTCTGCAGGCAAGGGTGACGTTGTCTTCTAAACCATGCAAGTCAAATTAAACCACTCTGCATTCCCTTACTTCAAATAGAGCCTGCCTGATCAAACCACTGATCGCAGACAGGGACAAAACACGCATCACACCGTGTGTGACATCCCAGACTCCGTCTTCCTTGGGTTGTGTTCATTCTCTGTCTCTCTGAATCCTTCTCTCTGTTTGTGAGTTATCGTTAATTACAGAATAAATCAAGACTACATGCTAATCTGGGGAATCTCATCTTTGAAATGCTTCTTCTTGCCTTCCCAGCTCGCAGTGAGCTGTGTTAGGAAGGCAAATGCAACCCCCGGCTGGCAGACTTTGTCTTCCTTAGAATTTAGGTGTGATCTATATTCAAATGACAGTTTAATGAGCCTTTTCCTATTTCCAGAAACCTTATCACATCATTAAAGTGTAGAGATGAATAATACATCTAGCAGTTGGATTAGGCTGAACTTGAGACCTGATGCATCTTCAAAGGGGGGAAAATAGAGCAGAGGCAAACTTGAGGCAGGCTGAGTTAAAGAGAAAGGGTTAAATAAGGAGGGTCAGGAGGGGCTATTTTTATTCTGAGGTATCAACATAGGTAAATGTCAGCAGCATTTTTCAAAGTCTTAAAGTGGCATTACTATTTTTCTGGGCACGGGCTGGAGGAGAATTATGGAAAATGATCCGCTGTCAGCCATCCTGCTAGAGGATAAAGAGTTTACCTGCCATGACTTCATTGCGAGCTGCCTGCCTCTGTCCCCACACCAATTCTGAGTGCCTTCTCCAGGGGAGGGAGCTCAGGGTGACTAGACCTCAGAGTCCTAAGATCAGAATCCCTGCTGCTGTGTCTCCTGGAGTTGTGTGCCCTGGAGTTGAGTGGTTTGACTTCTTTAAGCCTTTGCTTTTTTATCTGTACAGTCAGTCAAAATAAGTCTACATGTTTTGATGAGTTTTTATAGGGAGTAATGATGAATTTACTCTCAATGAGTAAAAATGAATTCTTAGCACAGTGCTTGGCTTACAATAAGAGCACAATTACTACTTTTTTGAAAAGAAGAGCGACAGAGACAGAGGGAGAAACAGAGAGAAAGAGATCTTTCATCCATTGGTTCACTCCCCAAATGTCCACAAAAGTTGGAAATGGGCCAGACTGAAGCCAGGAATCAGAAACTCTATTCTGTTCTCCCAGATGAGTGGCAGGGGCTCAGGCACTTGGGTTATCCTCTGCCACTTTCCCAGATTCATTCGTGGGGAGCTGGATAGGAAGCAGAGCAGCCAGGATTTGAACAGGTGCTCTGATATGTGACATCTGCCTCACGGGCAAAGTCTTAACCCTTCGTGCACAAATCTGGCCCCAGCTTTTCTTTTTTATTCCTTAGATTTCACATGTGATGTTTTCTCTACTGGGAATGACTACCTTTCCTAACTTTCATCTAGGGCCAGTCATCAGCCTCAATTTCCCAGTCTGTTCTTTTCTGAGAACTCCTACTCATCTATCAAAACCCAGTTGATATGTTCTCCACCAGCATCCTCTCTGACACCACTGGTCAGATCAAGTGCTTCCTTCTCTGGTCCTAATTCCCTCAACATGGTTATGTCAAATTAACACGAGATTTTGGATTTTACAGCGGGTTCTTACTCTTTCTTGATATTTAGGAAAACAAGGATGACAGCACATTTCCAGGTAGACTCAGGGCTCTCTGTGCAAAGCAGAAAAAATGCACATGTTGGTGACATAGAGTTTCTCATCACCCCCAGAGTGAAGCCTTTTGATAGGAACAGCGTATGCTACATCCATGCTACATCCAAATTTCTGGCACAAAAATGGCAAGTGGACTCCACTGCCACTATCATTGCCCTGGACAAGTACCCGCAAGGGGTCATAAACCTAGAAGACACCACTGATTGCCCCTTTCTCCTATGCACTCTTCTGGGGGGCTTCCAGAGTCTGTCTGTTTCACTCATTCAAGTTTCCCACTCTGCATCTTCCTCAACACAGTTCAGGGTTCATATACCCAGAATGTCCCTCAAGATCTAATTTCTTCTCCCAGCATGTGCCCATATACCTTCCTGAAGAATAAATCCAATAATGCTATCCTCTTACTTTTAAAAATATCTTCTTTTTTCCCTAACAAAAAGAGCCACACTTTTAGATGAAGAGTTTATGAAAACCCTCCTTTCTCTGATCCCAGCTTTCTTTAGATTTGATTCCTGCGACTTTCTTTTGTGAAGGTTATGTTAAAACTAAACCTCTGTGCCATTGCAAGCTATCCCTGCACCCAGTGATCTTTTAAATGCATAAATCAGTTCAGGTCTCTCCTCTGCTTAAAGCATTCTAGTGTCTTGGAAGGTTTCTAACCTTGGAAAACTCTTTGGCAGTTGCACTAAAGCTGATCAGCTGTATACCCTATGCCCTTGCAGCTTCTCTCCTGGATGTATGATCAGCATGAATCCATGCACAAGCTCACCTAAAAATTTGCAAAGATAGAGCAGCATTGTTTGTAACAGCACCAAACTCAAAACTATCAAAATGCCCCTAACTGTGTAATGTTTAAATTATGCTATATTCACACAAGGAAATACTATACATCAATGACAATATATTTTATAGAGCTATGCAATAATCTGAATGAATCTCACAAATACAATTTTGAGAAAAAGAAGTTAATCATAGAACAGTACAAACTGTATTATTCCACTTGTGTAAAGAAGAAAAGCAGGTAAAACCAAGCAACGTCACCCTTGAAGAATCTGGTAATTATAGGCTACATGAAAATAGGATTTTTGAAGATGTGATTGGTTAAGGACCACAAGATGCGATCATCCTGGATTTAAGGTGGGCTCGAAACCTAGTGAATGGTGTCCTTGCAGAAGAAAGGAGAGGGGAATTTGGGACATAGAAAGGAAGAGCATGTCAAGATGAAGACAGAGACTGAAGTGATGTGCCACTAAACCAAGCAATGCAAAGATGGCTAAAGCCATCAGAAGTGAGGAGTGGGGCATGGGATGGATTTTCCCTAAGAATCTCCAAAAGAAATCATTCCTCTTTGATTGCAGATTTCTGGCCTTCCAAACTATTAAAGAAAGCACTTGTGTTTTCAGGCACATAGTTCTTGGTAATTTGTTACAGCAGCTCCAGGAAATGAGTAATAGAAGTCTAAGAGGGATGACTGATGCAAGTCAAATGTCAAATTCTTGGGTTTTTGTTGGTGGTGTTCTATGGAAGTGAGTGTGCTAAGTTTATCAAAATTAATTGAGCTCTACATGTTCCTGTATGTTCATTCATTCATATGTATTTATATATATTCAAAAAAATAAAAATACATACGATTACTATGTATTACACTTTGAAACCAACTTCATCATGGTGCAGCAGTCAGGATAAGATGGATCATTGTTTAGTAACAAATGACCTCAAAGAACCCATAACAACAATGATCTGAATCATGAAACATGATTTAGATCAACAGTGGCTCTGCTTCATATGAGTTTCATGAAACAGATCAGCTGTTATCTCCTACATGAAATCTTTCCAGGATTTTCTAGGCAGATAACCGATATGATAAAAAGTGTCCTTCTGCAATTATACTATGTTTATTTTAGCTTCTTATTTGCACATTTATTTCTGATACTAGGTATCAATGCACAGATTTCAGGAACACCAAATATAAAGAGGAGAACTCAATGATTGGAAGCACATATAATCTATTGATTTCATATCAGAAAGACTCAAGTCTTATATCTATCTTAGCAGCTTCATTCATACCACTTCACATTAGTTTTCTCATCTGTAGAAAAAGGATAGTACTATTACTCAGTTTATGATATTACTGTGAGGATTAAAGATGATAACAAGTGTGCCAAGCAGTATCTTCAAAAAATAGTGTTGGGAAAATTAGATCTCTTCACGAATAAGTATGAAATAAGACCCCAACCTTACACCCTACACAAAAATCAGCTCACAGTGCATCAGAGATATAAACCTAAGACCTGAAAAAATAAAATTATTAGAGGAAAACATAGGGGTAACACCACAAGACATTGGAATAGGCAAAGACTTCTGGGAAAGACCCCAAAAACACAGGTAAGAAAAGAAAAAATAGACAAATAGGATTTTGACATGCTAAGAAGCTTATACACAGCAAAGGAAACACTCAACAAATTGAAAAGGCAACCAACAGAATGGGAGAAAATGTTTGTAAACTATATATCTGATAACAGATTAATATCAAGAATTTATCAGGAGCTCAATGACAAAACAAAAAATCCAGTTAAGAAATGGGCTAAGAATATGAACAGACAATTTTCAAAGAATGAAATACAAATGGCCAACAGACATATGAAAAGATGCTCAGAAACACTAGCCATCAGGGAAATGCCATTAAAACAGCAATGAGATTATACTTCAACCTAGTTAGAATGGCTATCACCCAAAAATTTTAAAATAGCAAAAGTTGGTGAGGATATGGAGAAGAATGTTTCTTAAAGCACTATTGATGGGAATGTAACTGATGCAACCACTGTGGAAGACAGTAAGGGGATTCTTCAGAAATGTGAAAATAGATCTACCATATGACCCAGCCATTCCACCTCTAGGAATTTATCCAATGGAAATGAAAGCAATCTTGTACAACAAAAACAAAGCCGGAGGCATCACAATACCAGATTTCAGGGCATACTACAGGGCAGTTGTTATCAAAACAGCATGGTACTGGTACAGAAACAGATGGATAGACCAATGGAACAGAATAGAAACACCAGAAATCAATCCAAACATCTACAGCCAACTTCTTTTTGATCAAAGATCCAAAACCAATCCCTGGAATAAGGATAGTCTATTCAATAAATGGTGCTGGGAAAATTGGATTTCCACGTGCAGAAGCTTGAAGCAAGACCCATACCTTTCACCTTACACAAAAATTCACTCAACATGGATTAAAGACTTAAATCTATGACCCGAAACCATCAAATTATTAGAGAGCATTGGAGAAACCCTGCAAGATATAGGCACAGGCAAAGACTTCTTGGAAAAGACCCCAGAAGCACAGGCAGTCAAAACCAAAATTAACATTTGGGATTGCATCAAATTGAGAAGTTTCTGTACTGCAAAAGAAGCAGTCAGGAAAGTGAAGAGGCAACCAACAAAATGGGAAATAATATTTGCAAACTATGCTACAGATAAAGGGTTGATAACCAGAATCTACAAAGAAATCAAGACACTCCACCACAACAAAACAAACAACCCACTTAAGAGATGGGCCAAGGACCTCAATAGACATTTTTCAAAAGAGGAAATACAAAGAGCCAACAAACACATGAAAAAAAGTTCAGGATCACTAGCCATCAGGGAAATGCAAATCAAAACCACCATGAGGTTTCACCTCACCCCGGTTAGAATGGCTGACATTCAGAAATCTACTAACAACAGATGCTGGTGAGGATATGGGGAAAAGGGACACAAATCCACTGTTGGTAGGAATGCAAACTGGTAAAGCCACTATGGAAGTCAGTCTGGAGATTCCTCAGAAACCTGAATATAACCCTACCATACAAACCAGCCATCACACTCCTTGGAATTTATCCAAAGGAAATTAATTTGGCTAATAAAAGAGCTTTCTGTACCTCAATGTTTGTTGCAGCTCAATTCACAATAGCTAAGACCTGGAACCAACCCAAATGCCCATCAACAGTAGACTGGATAACCAAATTATGGGACATGTACTCTATAGAATACTATACAGCAGTCAAAAACAATGAAATCCGGTCATTTGCAACAAGATGGAGGAATCTGGAAAACATCATGCTGAGTGAATTAAGCCAGTCCCAAAGAGACAAATATCATTTGTTTTCCCTGATCGGTGACAACTAACTGAGCACCAAAGGAGAAACTTGTTGAAGTGAAATGGACACTATAAGAAACAAAGACCTGATCAGCTCTTGTCCTGACTGTTGGTGTACAATATAATACTTTATCCTTTTTAGTATTTGTTGTTGTTGTTGTTGTTCTAGTACTAGTGGTTGAACTCTGTAGTTAACACACAATTTTTCTTAGGTGTTTCAATTTTAACTGAAAAGTGATCCCTGTTAACTATAAGAGTGGAAAAAGAGAGGGAGGAGATGTACAATTTGGGACATGCTCAATCGGACTTTCCCCAAATGGTGGAGTTAGAAACGTTTCTGGGGATTCCAATACAATCCCATCAAGATTGCATGTACCAATGCCATCTCACTAGTCCAAGTGATCAATTTCAGTTCACAACTGATCACACTGATAGGTCTAAGAGTCAAAGGGATCACACAAACAAGACAAGTGTCTGCTAATACTGATAGAATCAAAAAGGGAGAGAAGGATCCAACATGGGAAGCGGGATACACAGCAGACTCATAGAATGGCAGACGTCCTAAACAACACTCTAGCCTCAGAATCAGCCCTTAAGGCATTCGGATCTGGCTGAAGAGCCCATGAGAGTATTGTAGGCATGGAAAGCCAAGACACTCTGGAAAAAAAAAAAAAGAAGACCTAAATCAAAGATCTCTGCGAGTGAGATCCCAGTGGAAAGAACAGGGCCATCAAAGAAGGAGGTACCTTTCTCTGAAGGGAGGAGAGAACTTCCACTTTGACTATGACTCTAGCGGAATAAGATCAAAGTCGGTGAATCCTAAAGGCTTCCATAGCCTTGGCAACTCATGACTAGAGCCTAGGGAGATTACTGACGCCATAAACAAGAGTGTCAAATTGTTAAGTCAGCAACAGGAGTCACTGTGTACTTACATCTCATGTGGGATCTGTCCTTAATGTGTTGTCTAATGTGAAGTGATTCTATAACTAGTACTAAAACAGTATTTTTCACTTTGTGCTTTTGTGTGGTTGCAAACTGATGAAATCTTTACTTAGTATATACTGAATTGATCTTCTGTATATAAAGATTATTGAAAATTAAAAAAAAATCCTTTTGTTGTTGTTGTTCTAGTACTAGTGGTTGAACTCTGTAATTAACACACAATTTTTCTTAGGTGTTTAAATGTTAACTGGAAAGTAATCCCTGTTAACTATAAGAGTGGAAAAAGAGAGGGAGGAGATGTACAATTTGGGACATGCTCAATCGGACTTTCCCCAAATGGTGGAGTTAGAAACGTTTCTGGGGATTCCAATACAATCCCATCAAGGTGGCATGTACCAATGCCATCTCACTAGTCCAAGTGATCAATTTCAGTTCACAACTGATCACACTGATAGGTCTAAGAGTCAAAGGGATCACACAAACAAGACAAGTGTCTGCTAATACTAACTGATAGAATCAAAAAGGGAGAGAAGGATCCAACATGGGAAGCGGGATACACAGCAGACTCATAGAATGGCAGACGTCCTAAACAGCACTCTAGCCTCAGAATCAGCCCTTAAGGCATTCGGATCTGGCTGAAGAGCCCATGAGAGTATTGTAGGCATGGAAAGCCAAGATACCATGGAAAAGAAAAAAAAAGAAGAAGACCTAAATGAAAGATCTCTGTGAGTGAGATCCCAGTGGAAAGAACGGGGCCATCAAAGAAGGAGGTACCTTTCTCCCAAGGGAGGAGAGAACTTCCACTTTGACTATGACCCTAGTGGAATAAGATCAAAGTCAGCGAACTCTAAAGGCTTCCATAGCCCTGGCAACTCATGACTAGAGCCTAGGGAGATTACTGACGCCATGAACAGGAGTGTCAAATTGTTAAGTCAGCAACAGGAGTCACTGTGTACTTACATCCCATGTGGGATCTGTCCTTAATGTGTTGTCTAATGTGCAGTGATGCTATAACTAGTACTGAAACAGTATTTTTACACTTTGTGTTTCTGTGTGGGTACAAACTGATGAGATCTTTACTAATTATATACTGAATCGATCTTCTGTATATAAAGATAATTGGAAATGAAAAAAAAAAAAAAACCCTGGTGTTAAATTGGAAATGGCATAGAAAATTAATTAATTTTTTAAAAAATGTTATGTAGGATCTCTGTCTTTAATGTGCTGTACACTGTTATTTAATGCTATAACTAGTACTCCAAAAGTATTTTTTTCACTTTGTGTTGCTATATGGGGGGCAAACTGTTGAAATCGTTACCTAATATATACTAAACTGATCTTCTGTATATAAAGAGAATTGAAAATGAATCTTGATGTGATTGGAAGGGGAGAGGGAGCAGGAAAGGGGAGGGTTGCGGGTGGGAGGGGAGTTATGGGAGGGGGGAAGCCATTGTAACCCATAAGCTGTACTTTGGAAATTTATATTCATTAAATAAAAGTTTAATAAATAAAAAAAATCCTGGTGTTAAATTGGAAATGGCATAGAAAATTAATTAATTTTTATAAAAATATCATGTAGGATCTCTGTCTTTAATGTGCTGTACACTGTTATTTAATGCTATAACTAGTACTCCAACAGTATTTTTCACTTTGTGTTGCTATGTGGGGGCAAACTGTTGAAATCTTTGCTTAATATATACTGAAATGATCTTCTGTATATAAAGAGAATTGAAAATGAATCTTGATGTGAATGGAAGGGGAGAGGGAGCAGGAAAGGGGAGGGTTGTGGGTGGGAGGGAAGTTATGGGGGGGGCATTGTAATCCATAAGCTGTACTTTGGAAATTTATATTCATTAAATAGAAGTTATAAAAAAAGAAATGAAAGAGTTCTCTGTGCTCCCACATTTATAGAAGCTCAACTCACAATAACTATGATATGTAATCAACCCAGATTTCCATCAACCAATGACCGGATAAACAAATTGTTGTGTATATATGTATATATATATATATATATATATATATATGATGGAATATTACTCCTCTATAAAAAAAGAATGAAATCATGTCTTTTGTAAGAAAATAGATACAATTGGAGACTATTACGCTTATTGAGATAACCAGCTCCAAAAACACAAATATCCTATGTTTTCCCTATTTGTGGTAACTAATATACAGAATACAAAACAAGTAATGTGTATGAGCAAAATTGACATTTTGAGATTTGATTATTGTTTATAGCCTTTGTCCTATACTCCTAAGGAACAGCGGTGTTTCTACTTACTATTTGTCCAGTTCTTTATTTAGTGGAGGACTATGGATATGGTTACAAAATAAATTGAAAGTTTATTGCAAAATTTAAAAGAAAAATAGGTAAGGAAGGAGGAGGGAAGTTGGGAACAAGGATGGGAGGGACACATCATTATGTTCTTTTTTTTAACTTTTTTTTTTTTTTTTGACAGGCAGAGTGGATAGTGAGAGAGAGAGAGACAGAGAGAAAGGTCTTCCTTTTTGCCATTGGTTCACCCTCCAATGGCCGCTGCGGCCGGCGCATCGCGCTGATCCGAAGCCAGGAGCCAGGTGCCTATCCTGGTCTCCCATGCAGGTGCAGGGCCCAAGGACTTGGGCCATCCTCCACTGCCTTCCCAAGCCATAGCAGAGAGCTGGCCTGGAAGAGGGGCAACCGGGATAGAATCCAGCGCCCAAACCGGGACTAGAACCCAGTGTACCAGCGCCGCAAGGCAGAGGATTAGCCTGTTAAGCCACGGCGCCAGCCATCATTTTGTTCTTAAAATGGTATATATGAAATACATAAAATGTGTTCCCTTTTTATAAGTAATTTTTGTAAACCCAAAATAGAAGATGATCCCTATATAAGATGATCAATAAACATTACCTATATACCAAAAGATGTAATCCTACTGCATGTTGGGCTCTGAGCTGTGTTCTAGGCTTAGTTGGGGAAAAGGTGAAACCCTAGCCCTTTGTGGCAAAGCTATTATTGGTACTATGAGTTGCTGTTTTTTTGTGGCTAGTACTTACCGCTTTGGTTGAAACATAGTGGGCCCAGGAAAAATGTTGTTGAGGAAATGATAACCATCTGATGATCCTTAATATTTTTTCTCCCTTGATTCTTGTTCTCATTTTCTCATGATTCATTCTTTTAAAAAATTAGCTTTTCTGGGTGAATGTTTGAGCCTAATCACGTTAGCATGCATACATAATAATCCATGTTAACAGATGCCCTATTTATGGGGAAATGTAAAGCTATCATGTGGGGAAATTATTCATCTCATGTTTTTGTTGAAGAAGCAAAACACACAGTAAATTAAGTCTGGTCTTCTTGAAATTCTGCATTTTAAAAAAATCGTGATAGGAGCTGGGGAGCACACTTTGTACATTGTGGCATTAATTATTCAGTCATTCTGAATAGGTTTCAATTGCATTACATGGAAAAATGTAAGAGCCCTCCAGTGGCCAAATAATCCCTCTCAAATCCCAAGGGTTATTTGCTGCAGACAGCATCTCCAATGGAATGAAATGCCTGCTTCATCTTCTACGGGGAGAGAAAGAGGGCAGGACCTATTAAAATCCCATTTTCCCATTTTAAAAAGGAGTCATGTCTGATCTCAAACACTCAGACAAGTTTGAAGCAAATTGTTTTATGTCTAAAAGAGGAGATAATCCCTCCTTTCTTATAGTTAACCATCACAATCAAATAACATTTTCTTATTGAACATCTTCTGTGAGTCTAGCACTATGCTGGGGCATGTAGATCGAAATATCTACGGATTGAGAGAGAGAGAGAGGGAGGGAAGAGTGGGAGATAGAGAGGTGAAGTAAAAACATGGTTTCTGTCCTCAAGGGACTCACAGACTATTGAGGGAACAAGACTAACTCATTTGGGCAATAGAATGATCATTACAGTGCTAACCTTGATCTTGTCACAAACATGCTTGACTCTGCAGAGCAGGGAAAGAAAAATGTCCCATATGAATAAATAAAATTGTCTTTGCTACTCGCTGAAGTGGTGGAGGAACAGCAGTGTAGGTGTGGGCTACAGGCTTTCTGGGCACTTGCAGTCTATGGGAGTGATGGTGAAGAGGTGGTACAGGAGCTATGAGGGCACAGGGAGGAACGGTGTCCAGGGAAGGCTACCTGGAGGAAGGGACATTTAGACTAGAATAAAAGAGGAGACTGTAGAACAGTGATTGGCAGTGGCTGACTGTGAGAGGGTGGTTGATAGGCTGAAAGATATTCAGTGTCGTTGGAGCTGATGGGGGCACAGGAAGTGAGTGGCAGCAGCCATAGCCAAAATCACACCGTTCACTGAGTCAGTGTCTTGGCACCAAATGGACACATTTCTTCACTAGCTCCAGCTCAATTGCCTTCTGTCTCATCATAACTTATTCTTGCTTCAGATTTCCAAATTAACACACACTTTTACTTTTGACCTTGGTTTATCATCCACGTTTGTTCCTAGTCTCAGGTGAATCCCTTAGAGATAACTTCTTTTTGACCCTGGTCTTCCCTATGACATCCTGTAAAAAAGACTCAATCCTTTGTTCACATGGCTGCTTGGATTCCCATTTTGAATGGTATAGTCCTCAGCTCCTCCCTTCTGCAAGCGCCACCCACACCTTGGGCTAACATCTCTGCTGGACGGAGCCAGTTCTTAGAAAGAGCGATGAATCCTGGATTCAGGAAAGAAGGCCATGCCATGGAACCCCTAGGATAGCTAGCAGTGTTGGCTCCTCAGCCATTCAAGGAAGCATAACACTGCTTGCTTCTCACCTGCAAGAATCACCAAAGCAAGACTTAGGAGGGAGTGGTCCAACATCAAAGTCCCCACAGCAGAAAATATGAGTTGGTTTGCATGTGTAATTTGTCAGTGGGATGAAAAGAAAATCAATTCTGAGTCTTGGACTTTGCCCGTGAAATAACTTCCTGTCTATCACACTGTGCATAGGCCCCTCTGAATGAATTCATCTCCCAGGGACATCACATGGGAAACCTTCTCCCACTACTCTGGCAAATCTCTTCCCAGTACTATTAAACTTTCTGATGCGGCCAGCTCTGCAGCTCACTAGGCTAATCCTCTGCCTGCGGCACTGGCACTCCGGGTTCTAGTCCCGGTTGAGGCGCCGGAGTCTGTCCCAGTTGCTCCTCTTCCAGTCCAGCTCTGTGCTGTGGCCCGGGAAGGCAGTGGAGGATGGCCCAAGTGCTTGGACCCTGCACCCACATATGGAGACCAGGAAGAAGCACCTGGATCCTGGCTTCAGATCGGTGCAGTGCCGGCCTTAACGGCCATTTGGAGGGTGAACCAATGGAAGGAAGACCTTTTTCTCTGTCTCTCTCTATCTCTGTCTCTCTCTCTCACACACACTGTCTAACTCTGCCTGTCAAAAAAAAAAAAAACTTTCTGAAGCTTCACTGTCATCTAGAAAATGACACCCAGCCTTCGATGGGGGGCGGGGGAGGGTAGGAAAAAATGGTTCTCAAAGGGAAATAAGCACACTTTCTTTTTTTCATCACAAGGTGATACAGAGGGTGAGACCTTTGAGCTCCGTTAGCCTGAAGAGTCAGAATGACAGGATCACTCATTCTTAGTTGTGTGGAAAGTAATTTGGGCCCAACAGCCTTTTGCTCAGTAGAGGACAAACCCAGAAGTTTCTATCAACGATGATGGCACAGTCATCTACCGCCAGATGACTTACTCTGGTTGTCACTGATCACAGGAACTTGGGCTCCACAGGAAAGACACCTGTGAGTTTTGACATTGAGGATTTTTAAGTCACAAACACATCCCAAGAACCTGGGAGTCTTCACATGGTGGTTGCCTAGAGTCAAATGCAAATCAAGCTACAATTTAATGTTCAGTGCTCAATTTCTTTCAGGACAAATTTTCAGAGCTAAGGTTGCTCAATCTTCAGTAGCAAGAGTGACAGGAGTAAATGGTGTGGAGAGTTCCTTCCAAGCAATTTTAGTTTTGCTGTCTTTTCTGAGGATCCTGAAAAACAAATGTAGTATTAATTCCATCAGCCTCCTTGTGTTTTTGTCTTCTTCTCCCTGAGTGTTTGTTTGGCTGATTTTTCTTTCAATTGTGGTAAGAACATTTTACTTGATATTTACACACTTAGCAAATTTTTAAGTGCACAATGCAATGTTGTTAAGAACAAGCATGCACACAAGCGGAGAGGGAGCAGGAGAGGGGAGGGTGCGGGTGGGAGGGAAGTTATGGGGGGGGGGAAGCCATTGTAATCCATAAGCTGTACTTTGGAAATTTATATTCATTAAACAAAAGTTTAAAAAAAGAACAAGCACGAAGTCGTACAGAGGAACTCTAGAAGGAATTCATTGTACATAAGTTGAATTTTTACCTGTTAACAGCAACACCCAACTCCCCAATCCTCCATGCTACTCTATCATTTGAAGATTTTTGAAGAAATTCCTATAACTCAACATCAATAACACCAAATAGCTCAACAACAAAATGGGCCAAGGAATAAAACAGATATTTCTGTAGAGAAGACATACAAATAACCAACAGCTATATGAAAAAGTGCTTAACACACCTAATCGTTAAGGAATTACACATAATTCCCACTTGATTTGGAGTCATCCTGAGGCCAAAGGAGAAGAAAGAGAAATGTACCAAGGTATCTCCAGATCCAATAATTCCAATGTTGTGTGTGTGTGCGTGTGCGTGTGTGTGCGTGTGCATGTGTGTGTGTGTAGTAGAGGAGCAAGGAAGACAGAGACTGGGAAATGGGGTGGAAGTGGTCAGTAGATTCCCACAGATTACATTGCTTTTTTAAAGGAATTTTTTATTTTATTTGAAAGAGTTACATAGAGAGGGAAGGAGAGGCAGAGAGAGAGAGAGAGAGAGAGCAATGGCCAGAGCTGTGCCAATCCAAAGCCAGGACCCAGGAGCTTCTTCTGGGTCTCCCATGTAGGTGCAGGGGCCCAAGGACTTGGGCCATCTTCTAATGCTTTCCCAGGCCATAGCAGAGAGCTGGATCGGAAATGGAGCAGCCAGGACTCAAACTGGAGCCCATATGGGATCCGGCACTGCAGGCAGCGGCTTTATCCGCTATGCCACAGTGCCGGCCCCCCAGAGATTACATTGTAACTACAATGAGAAAGTAAATGCTTTGTAATCTGCCACACAGAGGTTAGAGACCTGACCCATTATGACCTCAGCCCAATCAAGAATTCTCTCCCAGCCTCAGCTTCTTCAACAGCAAACGGGGAACATGGTTGTTTGGATTCACAAATGGAGTAGAGGAAGAAACGAACTCAAATGCCAACAGGGCTCAGGCAATAAGAAAACAACTGAACTCAGCTGAGTGAAGCACAGCAGGGAAACAGGCACTGGGGCAGACTGGAAAGTGGGGTCCCACAGAAAAGCAGCTTAGATTCAGTCTTACACAGGCCATCAGTGTGCATCTGATAGACAAATATGGCCCAGAGCCCACCCATGTGTAGTCCCTAGGATAATACCTGGCCCTGGAAATTAGTCTGTGATTGTTCTGTTGCTGTTTCATCCCCTAAGCCCCAGCTCAGACATCACAAATCTTGCTGGCCTGAGCCACAGCCTATGGGGAAGCTGGTGTCTTTCTGTTTCTCTGAGACCCAGGGTCTCACTCACTGAGGGCCAGGAGGAACTGCGGATTCGTGGCTGAAGTCTGATCATGGCCAAATGCCTTCTGTGCTTCCAGATGATCCCATAGCTTCCTTCAGCTGCAGTGTCCTCTCACCCCTGCTACCAGGTACCACTCGAGACTGAGTGGATTGCAGGCATGATGTCCGACCAAGAACGCCCAGGCAAGGATGCCATCACCACACTCCACTAGCCAAGTGTTTGGCCAGGGCCATCTCTGGTCTCCTGTTGCCTGCGTCCCTGTGGCTCAGAGCCTGACCACGCCCTGTGTCCAAAGTTTCGTCCTCTCCTCACTACTCAGGTGCAGGACTGGAGCTTCTTAGCAGCCTATCTCTGGGTCACATCAGGAGCAAATAAGGTGGCATTTCATATCTTTCCATGGGAAAGTTTTTTTTCCTTAGAGGTCAGAAGCTACACATAGCATTTGGCTCATGACAGGCCGTGAGCTCCTGAACTCAGGGGTATCTTCTGATATGAGGCCCAGCACAACAAATGAAAAATAACAGATGATGCTCTAGGCATCACCTTTTGACCCTGATCACATCATTATGCCTCCTGGTTTCAGAGACACCCAAGAGTCTCGTGACTTGGTCTGCACTGGGAGCCCTGAGGTTCAAGGCATGAAGCTGGCTGGAATGGGTCATTTTTCACCTGGGTTTGCTGGTCCCACTTCCTACAGGGTCACTGTCTTAGTTTGTTTTGTGTTGCCATAGCAAAACCATACACTGGATAATTTAAAAGAAAATTTATTCCTGACAGTTATAGAGGCTGGGCGTTCCAAGATCAGAGGGCCAGCATCTGGCGAGGACCTTTATGCTGTGTCATCCTGTGGAGAAGGGTAGAGGATGCAAAAAGGATGGACGAGAGCAAGAGGAGCCAAACTCACTTTGATGACAAGCCCACTCACAAAACCATCCCCGTCCTGTAATAACCATGTCAATCCATGCATGAAGACAGAGATTTCATGACCTAGTGACCGCTCATGAGGCTCCACCTTAAAATACTGTTGCACTGGGGACTAAGTTTCCAACATATGAACTTTGGAGGATACATTCAAATCATGGCATTCCACTCCTAGTACCCAATATTCATGTCCTTCTCACAAAGCAAAACATGTTCATCCTATCCCAATAGTCCCCAAAGTCTCAACTCATTCCAGCATAATCCAGAGTGCCATCTAATTCAGATGTGGGTTAGACTCAAGGCATGATTCACTCTGAGGCAGATTCCTCCCCGGCTGTGAGACTGTGAATTCAAAACAAGAAGTGTTCTTCCAAAATACAGTGGTAGGAAAGGCATTGGAAATATATCCCCATTCCAAAAGGAAGAAATGGGCAAAAAGAATGCAAAAGCAGACCCAAATCCAGAATCCCAACAGGCAAAACATCAAGTCTTGTAGCTGCAGAAGAATCATTTTGAGCTGACTCCATGTTTCACTTCTTGGCCACACTTAAGCAGGGGATGAGACCCTCAGGCCCCAGGCAGTGCTACCTTCATGGCTTTGCTGGGCTCAGCCCACACAGCAGATCTCCCAGGCTGGAGGTATATGCTGATGACTCTACAATGCTGTTGTCCTGGGGTCTGCTCCTTCACAGACACCCAGGGCATTGCCCTTGGGGTTACCCTCGGTGGCAAATTTCTACCTGGGCCCTCAGGCTGTCACATGTATCCTTTGACATCTAGGTGGAGTCCCCATAGCCCCACAGCACATCTGCAGAAGTGGCAGTTCATGAACTCTGTCAAGGCAAGGCTACTGCTTATGCCTTTGCAGAATGGTAGCATGGCCCCGACCTGGGCCCACATGTGCCATGGATGGGTGTCTAAGGAACGCTGTGCTGGACTTCAGGGATTGGAAGCTTGAAGTAGCTCCGTGCGGCTAGCCACTGGAAGGGGCTCAGGGCTACTCCCGCCCAAATAATTCTGCCTGTCTAGATCTCTTGCCCTGGAATGACAGCTGGAGCCTCAAGGAATCTGAAGTGTCTTCAGCACCTTCTCCTATTGTGTGGGTGACCCTTCGACCTATACTGATGTCCTTTGCAAGTATTTGCTAGGTCACACCCTGGGTTTGCCCTCCTAGACACACCTTTTCAGTTTTCGGTTTGGCCAGCCTGCAAGTTTTCCAAATCTTCTCATTCTGCTTCTCTTTTAATTATGAATTCTGTCTGTAAGTTATTTCTTTTCTCTTGCATTTTAGTGTAGTGTTTAAAAGCAGCTGAGCAGTTTCTTCAAAATTTTGCTTTGAAATTTCTTCCGTCAGATAGCTTAGTTCATTGCTCTTAAATTCTGCCTTCTATAAAAGCCCTTGAGCATGGGCACATTTGAGCTAAATTCTTTCACACCTGGTAACAAGAGTGGCCTTTACTCCAGTTCCCAATATCTTGTTCCTCACTCTCATCCGTGACCTCATCAGAACAGCCTTTATCATTTGTATTCCTATCAACCTTCTGCTCATGACCATTTAAGTCAACATTAAAAAGTTCCAGGTCTTTCTTACATTTCTCCCCTTCTTCTGAGCCCTCACAAGAGTCCCTCTTAATGCTACACTTACAGCAACATCTGCTTTTTCTAGCCCAAACCTCCGAATTCTCCCAGTCTCTACCTAATACCCCAATGCAAAGCTGCTTCCAAATTTTCAAGTGTTTGATACAGCAATAACCCACTTCTCAGGACCCCATTTTTGAAACACTGACTCATGCTTCAGATTACTGCAGACTCAGTAACTGAAGGCTAAGAAGTACAATCTAAGATTCCAGCATCTGGCACCAGCTTTTGTGATGTGTCTCTCCATGCCAAAAGGCAGGAAGACAAGAGAGTGCAAGACAGCAAGAAGAGGCTGAATTCATTTTTTAAAAATATTTATTTACTTATTTATTTGAAAGTCAGAGTTACACAGAGAGAAGGAGAGACAGAAAGAGAGAGAGAGAGAGAGAGGTCTTCCATCCACTGGTTCACTCCCCACTTGGCTGCAATGGCCCGAGCTGCGCCGATCCAAAGCCAGGAGCCAGGATCTTCTTCCAGGTCTCCCACATGGGTGCAAGGGCCCAAGAACTTGGGCCACTTCTACTGCTTTCCCAGGCCACAGCAGAGATCTGGATAGGAAATGGAGCAGCTGGGACTAGAACTGGTGCCCATATGGAATGCCGGCACTGCAAGAGGCAGCTTAACCTGCTACGCCACAGCACCAGCCCCTGAATTCATTTTTTAACAAGTCCATTCTCACAAGAACTTACCCTCTCCAGGATAGTTTCTTTTCATTGGGTCCCACCTCCCAACGCAGTGAGATTGGGGATTAAGTTTGCAGCACATGAACTATAGGAGACACATTCAAATCATGGCAGTCATCTAAGATACTTTCCAGGTTGGATTAGAAATAAGAATAGGGGCTGGCGCCATGGCTCACTTGGTTAATCCTTTGCCTGCGGTACCGACATCCCATATGGGTGCTGGGTTCTAGTCCTGGTTGCTCCTCTTTCAGTCCAGCTCTCTGCTGTGGCCCAGGAGGACAGTGGAGGATAGCCCAAGTGCTTGGGCACTGCACCCACATGGGAGACCAGGAGGAAGCACCTGGCTCCTGGCTTTGGATTGACGCAGTGCAGGCTGTAGCGGCCATTTGGGGGGGTGAACCAATGGAAGGAAGGCCTTTCTCTCTGTCTCTCTCCCTCGCTGTCTATAACTCTACCTGTCAAATAAAAAAAAAACTTAAAAAAAAGAAAGAAAGAAGAACAAGTGAGTCCCATTTCTACCCTGGTGGAAGATATTCCTTGCTCATGGATTGGAAGAATTAATATACTTACAAAGTCTATACTACCTAAAGTAATCTGCAGATTCAATGCAATCCTTATCAAAATATCAATGACATTCCTTACAGAATTAGAAAAAAAAAATCCTAGAATTATTGCAAAATCACTTAACACCGAGAATATCCAAAGAAACTCTGAGCAAAAAAATAAGTAAATAAATAAAATCAAGCTGCAGGCATCACAATACCTGACTTTAAACCATGTTACAAAACCACAGTAATTAAAACAGCATGGTACTGGCATAAAAACCAATGCATAGATCAATGGAATAGAATGGAGAGCCCAGAAATCAAGCTATATGCATACAGCCAACTGATGTTTTACAAAAGTGCCTCCTAGATTAGAAATTCAAGATATGCACCATCCCATCTCCATTTAGACCTTACTTCCCTCTATAATCATCATCAACAATCCATCAGGAGGCTTTAAAGCTGGTTTTTAACAATGAGCTTCTTCGAAGTCCCCCACAGAGGTCATGACTTAAGACTCCCCATAGAAATTCTTATCCAGTAGTCAGGGATGCATTTAAAAAAAAATGGTGAGTCAGAACAGGAGCTCCTGGCTAAGAGTAGCTGCCTTGGAGAGCAGTAGAGAGGCAGGGGCCATAGCCTGGTCGCTTCTGTTCTGAGCTTGAGAGCAAGGGCTCATGTCTTCTCGACCCGGTGTGTCCATTACAACCTAGTGCAATCAGTTTCACAGGAAGGTCTTTCCATAGCAACTTCTGACAGATGCATAACTCATATAACCACATAAGCCAATTAAATCTCCATTTCCTGTGGAAATCATGCGTGTAGGGAAAGCACTAGTCCAGGATGTGAGTCCAGACTTAGTCCTGTCACCAACTACCAAGATGACCTTGAGCAAGGCAGACACTTGAATTCCTTTCTAATCTTATTTGTTCACCAGTAATAAGATGGAGTTAGAAGACATGATCAATACATTTCCTACCAATAGCAAAATTATGTGATTAAATAATTACATAATGGACCTTTAATGATTGCAGTTTTTCTTCTCTTTAGAATGTCAATCCCTAGTGTCATCATCAAAAAGTAGAATCATGACATGTGGCAATTTTAACTCTGTCATCAGATTCCTACATGGCTTAGGCTAAGTCTTTTCTTCGTGTTTATGGGAGGATATTCAGGGAAATGGAAAATACCAGCAGATACAGAAGTCCCCAGGATCAGGAATGGGACCAGTTGCTGACATTATCAACATGGCTCCAGCTCAGGATAAAGAAAAATTTGCTTAACTCCTGACCAAGCAAAGCTCTTTGCTCTTGCAAGGAATTTGTAAACAAGGGAGAGGGACAGGGGGAGAAAATGGCTGTGTCTCAGGTAAAATCATGACTCTAAAGAGAATGTTTTCAAAGATTTCTATGATGCACCAGCAGCTCCTTAAAGTAATCGCAAACAGTTTAGATCCATTATTTAGTTTCCGTGGAAAATAAACAACAGGTTCGAGGAGAATAGTAATAGTGGATTTAGCTCTTAGTCCTCATTTATCTTCTGTGCCTGTGCATTTTTAGGACAGGAAAGCATTTTCCCAATTATAGCTGGGAACAGGAAGGAGAGAGAGAGGTGAGCTGGCGTGCCAGGCACCTCGGTGTGTCTACCAGACCTGGAATCAGGCATCAGTGAGACAGTAGCTAAGCATCACCTTTAGGGTACAAAGGACCACTTGGACCTCTCTAGGCAGAACCAACCCCTGAGCAAGGCCAGGAAACTGTCTCTGGGCCCTCCTTGACTGTACTGTTGCATCAGAGACATCTGTCATCTGAACTCTAGGGGTCTCAGAATCAGGCCCCCAACCCCCAGATTTTGTGCCCTATGTCCTCGATGTGCCTCTCTACTGCTGGACAGGAGACTTGAGCTGTCAGAACATGCCTGTTCAGATACCCCACTGAGCAGCTCCAAAGTGTGGCACAAGTCTGCCCACCCCCTGCCATGTCCTCTGCGGGCAATCGGTTCACGCCTCCTGGAAAGCAAAGTGGAGAAACTGGATGGAGCTTTGGGTGTCTCAGTCGCTGGGGGAGCTGCTGGATCTCCTGACTGCGGGCTCTCACTGTCTGACCACACTTCCTCACTTTAGAATAGATATGACTTCACAGATCCAAAATAGCAGCAGCCGCGAAGCAAAACCCTGAAGCTCAGGCAGTAAGAGCCACACCGAGAAACACAAACACAAGTGAAGACGAAAATTTCCCCTCAGGTATCCAAGGTGGGGCAAGGGTCTTCTGGGACCAGAGCCCTCAGAATCCTTGAGGCAACAGAAAAGTTAGATTTTGTTTGTTTGCTTGTTTTGTTTTTGGCATCCTACTTTGGCCATTTTGTAAAATCAGTCGAACAGAGCTGGACAGAGCTGTTGGTGATTTTTCTACGATGAAGGGCACAGAACCACGTAGAATTCAAAAAATTGTCCCCTCCTCCATGTCCAAAGGCAGCTACCATCCTCAGTGCACAGATGTTAACCCTGGGAGAAGGGATCCATGCTCACCAGTTCCATTCTCTCTCATCTCACCTTTCAGGCTAAATTCTTGTCTAGTAATTACCACATGTGATTCTAGCGCTCATTGGAGAGGTACGCAGAGCAGGGCTTCCCACCGTAGCCTCCGAGGGGAGTCTGCCTCATATTTTTGCTGAGTTACTCCACCCAGGACATATGTGCACTGGCAGGGGTGGTCTGCCACGGTCCTGATGAGAGTCTGCTCCTCTTCTTTCTCCTTCCCCACCCCAAACAAGGAGGAAGGCACACGAGCAGACTCTGCCTTAGGACAGGAAGGACCGAGGCCCATTGCACAGTTTTGTAGAAAGTCCTTCCATCTCGAATTTCTCCTCCCAGGCTCACCAGTCTGCGATCTGAGACCTTGCCTTTTGATTGATGAGCTGAATGGCAGATAACCAGCCTAATCATTTCATGGCCCAATTTCCTCGTCTATGAAATGGAGACCAATAACTATGATATGAGTCCATCCTCTGTTGCCAGAATAGAGTATCTAGTGCTGAGCCCTTTGAAAGGCAAGCATGCTTTATGTCACTCACAGTTTCAGAGTCACAAGAGCATGGCACCAGCTTCCACTGAGCTCTGGTAAGAGCCTGGAGCCTATGCTGCAGTGTGCTGGCCGGCACCCTGATGAGAGGGAGCAATTGCATGGTGAGAGAGGAAGTAGAGAAATTCTAGGGCAGCTTTTTTTTAATGGCAACTCGCTTGTGAGAACTAACTGGGGTCCCAGGAGAACTATAACAGTCCCTTCTAAAGGCAATGCCCGCTACATGATCCAAACAACTCCCACAAGACCCTACCTCTTAAAGATCCCATGACCTCTCCACACACCACCAACCTGGGACCCAGCTTCCAGCACATGTACCTTTAGGGGCCCACTCAAAATAAAACCAAGCCATAGAACCTACTTCACAAGATCTTTGTGAGGATGAAACTGAACACTCAGTAGGAAATAAGTCATACAGTCGTATTGATTTAGTATAGCCTCTTGTGCCTTGCTAAAGCTCAGCCAATGGTATGTGATACAACTAGTATTATTTAGCCTTGTAGTTTTGCTGTGAGATTTGGCTGCAACTGATATTGTCCCTGAAACAACACTCAGCAGATCTGTTAGCTGCCCTCCTCCCTTCATTGACAGTGCACTCTCCCACCCAGGACTGGGGCATTGAGTATTGCATACTACTTCTGTAGCATCCCTTACCTTGTGCTCATGGGACAGTCATTCACATACCTGTGACTTCAAGTAAGGAACAGCCTCTTCTCTCCTCAGTGTCCACTGAATGGACCTCCAAAGGGAATTGCTGGTCAGTCAAAACCCACACATCTTCATTTACAAGACCCCATTTTGCTAGCCAGAGGGAATCCCACTTGGACAGAAGCAGAAGTCACTCATGTTTCTGGGTTTAGCCTTTATACCACCCTGCAAGGAATATGTCATTATGCCCACCTTACCATGACTTTTAAAGGCATGGGTTTCTTTAGCCATGTAGCTCTGTAACCTGTGGGAGGTAGAGGAGGGTCTGAGGACTGGATGGCTGAGAGGACCCCCAGAACTGCACAGGAACATACAACCTCATCCATTCATCATTTCCCTTCCCTCTCCACTTTCAGAGGATGCCCCTGTGTGAGGTGGCCCTGCCCCAAGTTAGACTGCTTCATCCTCTGCCCTTCACCCCATGCACCAGGAGCTTCTCACCAGATTCCACACATTATCCTTTCACAACTGTGCATGTTTTGTCAGGGCAACCATCTCCTCCCTCTGGAACCTGCATTTTTCTCTACTCTGCATTAAAAAAAAAAAAAACTCTCTGGGAGTGTGTCTAGCATAGTAGTTAAGACACTGGTTAGGATGCCTTCTTCCCATATCAGTATTCCAGGGTTCAACTCCAGGCTCCAGCTCCCAATTCCAGCTTCTGTATTGCAGATCCCAAGAGGCAGTAGACGGTGTCTCAAGTAATTGGGTCCCTGCCACCCACGTGGAAGATCTGGATTGAGTTTCTGACTCCTGACTTCAACCTGCACCAACCCCAGGCATTGCAAGCATTTGAGGGATGAATCTGGGGGTGAGTGAAAGATCTCTCTTTGTTTCTGTCACATAAAATACTAATTAAAAATACCCTCTGATAAGAAACTCACCCAACAGCTAAGGAAGAGTTGGCAATTATCCTCTTTGGTTCCAACATCAGGTCTCTACTCTGGAAGTTCTGATTATAAATTCTCTCCTTTTTCAACACTATCTCCTCCCAAACTTACAATCTTGAGTCCTAGAGTCTTTAGCTTATTTCCTTTTGTAGCTATGGCCTCTAGCAGAAGGACTGGTACACACACAGGCCCTTAATATACATGTGTTGAACATATTGAGTCCATTGACAAAAATCTTTGGATTCCCTTTGTTTACTGACTCTCTTGAACACAGATCATGAAGGCTGAATTGGTATAATAATAGCAATTGAGAATTCAAAAGGGACTCCTTGGCTGCTCCCATGAGCAGAGGAATTTCAGTTTTCTGAAGCTCCCTGAAGACTCTGGTCACCTGCTCTGCAGCTGAAAAGGATGGTGCATTGCCTCTGCCCATAGCATCCAGGGCACATGTGGTATTTCCAGAGGCATTTCTGTTGGCTGAGTCAGCCTGGAGGCAGCATGCATTTAAAGACTCAACACTGTGATAGAATATCATTGCAGGCACTTTGGAGAGCACTTTGGACACTAATCCTGGTTGGATGTGTGTACAACTCCAGAGGACTCTGAGCCCCATGCTAGTGCAGTATGATCTAAATTGACGTTCAAGGTTAGAAGAGCTGGAACTCTTGTACCTCTGCAAAGTAATGTTTGTCTCTAAATGTTGGCTTGATGTGCCCACTTACCAGGTTGTACCTGTCTCATCCAAGACCAGGGTGCAATACCAAGAACTCATCCAGGTAAGGCACCACCCCCTATCTCATAAAAGAGGCTGAGAGTGGAGGAGAGATATCTTTTTACCATGGACCACACTTAGAGATATTACTCTTCTTTTAAAAAAAAAAAAGATGCATTTATTTTATTTGAAAGGCAGAGTTACAGAGTCTCAGAGAAGGGGAGGGAGGGAAGGAGAGAGAGAGAGGCAGAGACAGAGAGATACACAGAGAGATAGGTCTTCCATCTGCTGGTTCACTCCCCAGATGGCCACAGCGGCTGGAGCTGGGAAGATCTGAAACCAGGAGCCAGGATCTTCTTCCGGGTTTTCCACATGGGTGCAGGGGCCCAAGGATTTGGGCCATCTTCTAATGCTTTCCCAGACCATAGCAGAGAGCTGGATCAAAAATGAAGCAGTCGGGTCTCGAACCAGTGCCTATGGGATGCTGGCCCTGCAGGCAGTGGTTTTACCTGCTATGCCACAGCGCTGGCCTCTAGAGGTATTACTCTTGTTTTTTCTTCAGCTTCATGGACAACCTTTGGGCCCACTTAAGACAGCTATTCCTGTGTTTGGGGCATCCCACACTTGCACATGGATCTGTGATTATTCTCTCACTGTTAAATAAATGCTGTTCCTACTTATGCATGTTTTTTTGTCTCTGCTCAGAATTTTTATCTCTGTGAAACAAGATCCTGGATTGGGAATTAATATGTTCATACCCACATCAAGAGCACTGATGTAAGTGTACTCAGTTTCTGTTTTCTTTCTCTCCTTCCATACCATACTCCATGACAGATCTAAGATGCTCACAACTGCCCAATAGTATCATCAGAAAGCTGACCAAGGAAAGGGGAATTGTCAAAAGCTATAAACATAGGGAGGATAGCAACTCATGGTTAAAGTGTAAGAGAAACCATAGTTGGGGTCATTGTTGAGGTGGAGTGGATTTAGTCTCCACCTGAGACGCTGGTATCCTATATGAACACTGGTCTGAGTCCTGGGTGCTCCACTTCTGATCCAGCTCCCTGCTAATGCACCTGGGAAAGCAGTAGAAAATGACTTGAGTTCTTGGACCCCTGTCATCCACTTGGGAGACATGGATGGAGTTCCAGGCTTCTAGCTCTGGCCATTGTAGTCATTGGGGCATAAACCAATGAATGAAAGATTCTGCCACTCCTTCTCTCTTTGTAACCCTAAATTTCAAATAAATAAATATACTTTTTTTAAAAAAAAAGAGTACCCTGTAATTCCATAGATCCAAATTATCTAAATTTAAGGATAAGGAGGTAAAGTCTTAAAGAAGCCAGTTTGTAATACAGCTAGGATGTGAACCCCAATTTCCTATGTACCTCTCTCTCAATCACTGCATTTCCTCTGAATGGCACTTCAGATTCTTCAAAGACAACTCTCACGGCCAAATCAGCTTCAGGCTTGCTCTGTATCTAACCCTGTGACTGGAAGGGGTTAAGCACCAGCTCTGCAAAGACCAGGGCTGCTGAGATAATTTGTCTGAGGTTTGTGCCTATGCATTTGTGTCTGTGGCTAGATGCTGCATTGAACATTAAAGTCAGGTAGTCTAAGGGAAATATAACAATCAGCTATTTCTTCCCTTGTTCATGCTCTCTAACCCCAAACTTGATGAGGTCCCTGGGGATTGTTTTTCACTGTGGTTTCATTCTTGAAGCCTCTGCAATTCGACTTCCCATCAGCTCCTGCCCTGACTGCCCTGGTTCCACTCACCGTCTTGCCCACCCACACTTACCAAACAGAAGTAATTGTTATCAAGTGGCCATGCTGCAGATTGCTTCTAAACAGCTGGGATCAGGGAAAAGCTCTGGGGATGAGTTGGGATCACAAGTTATCTTCCCTTACATGTTGTTTCTGCATTTGCATACACGGGGGCTGGATGTTGTAATAAGTGATGTCAGCCAGTCTGGTCACAGCTCCCCATGGGCAGTTTTGCCTCTTAGATGAGTGGCCAAAGACTGTTCTTCAGGGGTTGAGAGTTCCAATTTCCAGAAAGGAAAACCACACCTGATATGTTATCTGTTCGTTCATGTTCAACAACTATTTATCAAGGTTCTGTTGAGTATTTGACATTGGGTTAGAACTTGGGAATTCTATAAGAAATGAGACTTGGTCCTTGCTGGTAACAGAACACAGATAATGGATATCATTATTGTGCATGTTATAAACAGATAATGGTGATGAATTGAGTTATGAAAGACCAGAGGAGGAGTATTTCACCCAACCGATGGTATGTGCTACAGGGAGGGGAGTGGCTTCCAATGTTAAGAATTAAGGAAGGCCTCCTGGAGGAGAAGATAATCAAAATGAGCCCCAAAGGATACAGAGATTCATATATGGCATACAGCAGGGACTGCAAGATTTTCTTGGCAGAGGGAATAGCAGAAACAAAGAAACGAAGAGCAAAAGACTGGTTGGGGGGGCTGCAATTGACAAAATACAGGTGGCTCCATTTTCTAGAAGGGATAGGCAGCTGAAAGTAGTGTCAGGGAGTGTGTGAGAGGTGGAGAAAGGGAGGGAGAAAAAATGCAGGCAGAGAAGTCACACATAACATCTGCCTGGCATTTCACAGTCTATTGCTTTCACAAGCATTGTCTCATCAGCCCCAGGAGCAGCCTCATAAAGTTTATACAGCAGGTGCTGGTCTTTTTCTGAGTTCACCAATGGCCCCCTAATGGCCAGCCCAATGAGTCACTTTCTATCTTCATCCTGCTCTACCTCTACACTACTCATGTTCTCTCAGGGTCTCAGCCATTCCTGATCTTCTCATATTTCTCTGCTTTTCCTTCCTCCTCAATCGAGATACCAATCTGCTTCAGTGTAACTCAAATGCTCCCTTTCCTGGGGATTTATCCTTGACCCTCCTTTCTCCTCATTCCTGGGACCAGAGATGTACCCATAGTGTTGCAATTTCCAAATCCACCCCTCCAGCTCCCACCTGTTTCTTGAGGTCTGGTCATGAATCTTGACCTGATCAAGTGTACGTGTCCACTTGCAATCCAACAAGCAGCATACTGAACAGGTCAAGATGTAAACCTAGGCCCTCTGTTTCTATCAGACATTCACTTCCAGCTGTGGTGCTGATCTTCTTTGGAAAACTACATCCTCTTCACTTAGCCCACTCAGCCCATTCAAGATGAAACCTATCAAGCACCCCTGAGTCCTTCTTTCACCCCCAAAGTCATCAAGCTATACATTATCTAATTCAGCACCATTTTCTCTTCTTGCTCATCTCACTCTGCCAACTCACCTGCTATCGCCATTGCAATAGCTTCCTGTTTGAATGTCCACCTGTATCTTCTGCCCCAATTGAGTGCAGGCATTGTTCCTTGCCTGAGGGAGCTCATTCCAGGCCTCCTAGTGGATGTTTGACACAAGGAGAAGCACTGAAACTCATATATACAATGCTTTTTCCAATACATACATGTGCATGGTGAGGTTTAATTGATAAATTGGGCATAAACAGATTAACAACAATACATAATAAGAAAATATTATAATATACTGTAGTAAAATTAATGTGAGTGTTGTCTTCTCTCTCTCTCTCTCTCTCTCTCTCTCCCCCTCCCTCCTCTCTCTCATTATCTAACTGTGCTATACTCACTTTTCTTCTTTTTGAGATGACCTAAGATGGTACTTACAGGAAACCCTTTCCTCCTTCTCTTTGCCACAACAGAACTGCTGGGAACACTACTCTTGTACTTTGGAGCCATTGCTAAGTAAACTAAGTTCTGCAAACACCAACACTGCAATGCTGAGGCAGGGGGATCTGACAACCAGGAAAACTGCTAACTAACTAATGTGATGGGGTGGGAGGGGACAGGTAGTGTATATGCTATATATACACTGGCAAAGGGACCGTTTAGGTTCTGGGTAGGTAGTGCAGGATGAAACAATATGAGATTTCACCATGCTAACTCATAATAGTGCATAATTTAAAGCTTATGAGTTGTTTCTTTTTTTCTTTTTTTTTAAACCTTTATTTAATGAATATAAATTTCCAAAGTACAGCTTATGGGTTACAATGGCTTCCCCCCCTCATAACTTCCCTCCCACCCGCAACCCTCCCCTTTCCTGCTCTCTCTCCCTTTCCATTTACATCAAGATCCATTTTCAATTCTCTTTATATACAGAAGATCAGTTCAGTATATATTAAGTAAAGATTTCAACAGTTTGTTCCCTCATAGCAACACAAAGTGAAAGATACTGTTGGAGTACTAGTTATAGCATTAAATCACAATGTACAGCGCATTAAGGAAAGAGATCCTACATGATATTTTTTAAAAATTAATTAATTTTCTATGCAATTTCCAATTTAAAACCAAGGTTTTTTTTTATTTTCAAGTATCTTTATATACAAAAGATTGATTCAGTATATAATTAGTAAAGATTTCATCAGTTTGCACCCACACAAAAACACAAAGTGTAAAAATACTGTTTCAGTACTAGTTATAGCATTACTTCACATTGGACAACACATTAAGGACAGATCCCACATGAGGAGTAAGTACACAGTGACTCCTGTTGTTGATTTAACAATTTGACACTCTTGTTTATGGCGTCAGTAATCTCCCTAGGCTCTTGTCATGAGTTGCCAAGGCTATGGAAGCCTTTAGGGTTCGCCGACTTTGATCTTATTCTGACAGGGTCATAGTCAAAGTAGAAGTTCTCTCCTCCCTTCAGAGAAAGGTACCTCCTTCTTTGATGGCCCCGTTCTTTCCACTGGGATCTCACTCACAGAGATCTTTCATTTAGGTCTTCTTTTTTTTTTTTTTTCCAGAGTGTCTTGGCTTTCCATGCCTAAAATACTCTCATGGGCTCTTCAGCCAGATCCGACTGCCTTAATGGCTGATTCTGAGGCCAGAGTGCTATTTAGGACATCTGCCATTCTATGAGTCTGCTGTGTCTCCCGCTTCCCATGTTGGATCCTTCTCTCCCTTTTTGATTCTATCAGTTAGCATTAGCAGACACTAGTCTTGTTTGTGTGATCCCTTTGACTCTTAGACCTATCAGTGTGATCAATTGTGAACTGAAATTGATCAATTGGACTAGTGAGATGGCATTGGTACATGCCACCTTGATGGGATTGTATTGGAATCCCCTGGCACGTTTCTAATTCCACTATTTGGGGCAAGTCCAATTGAGCATGTCCCAAATTGTACATCTCCTCCCTCTCTTTTTCCCACTCTTAGATTTAACAGGGATCACTTTTCAGTTAAAATTTAAACACCTAAGAATAATTGTGTGTTAATTACAGAGTTTAACCACTAGTACTAGAACAAAAAAAATACTAAAATGGATACAGTATTACATTGTACATCAACAGTCAGGACAAGAGCTGATCAAGTCACTGTTTCTCATAGTGTCCATTTCACTTCAACAGGTTTCCCCTTTGGTGCTCAGTTAGTTGTTGCCAATCAGGGAAAACAAATGATATTTGTCTCTTTGGGACTGGCTTAATTCACTCAGCATGATGTTTTCCAGATTCCTCCATCTTGTTGCAAATGACCGGATTTCATTGTTTTTGACTGCTGTATAGTATTCTATAGAGTACATGTCCCATAATTTGGTTATCCAGTCTACTGTTGATGGGCATTTGGGTTGGTTCCGGGTCTTAGCTATTGTGAATTGAGCTGCAATAAACATTAATGTGCAGATGGCTATTTTGTTTGCCAATTTAATTTCCTTTGGTTAAATTCCAAGGAGTGTGATGGCTGGGTTGTATGGTAGAGTTATATTCAGGTTTCTGAGGAATCTCCAGACTGACTTCCATAGTGGCTTAACCAGTTTGCATTCCCACCAACAGTGGGTTAGTGTCCCTTTCTCCCCACATCCTCTCCAGCATCTATTGTAGGTAGATTTCTGAATGTGAGTTGTTTCGAGACTTTCCATTTAAAATTTTTGTGCTGCTATTGATTAAAATGACTGAAACTGAGGAAAGTGAAGCCTTAGATAAGGGAGGACGACTGTGCAAGGGCTTTACAAACACTTGGACATGTGTATTATGAACAAACTGCTTTGGGTTTCACAACTGTGTGGCATCAAAATAAATTTATCTCTTAATTCTACATTCCATGAACTTGTGAAGGCTCCTCTTATTTATACTTTCAGAGGAAATTTTTTCATCCCTTCCCCCCCCCCACTTCAAACAAAAACAAAACTTCCTATTTGATCTGATTCCCAATGCGATTTTCCTTTGCCTTCAGATTTAAATTCAAATTTTTAAAATATGTATTTATTTATTTTGAAAGGCAGAGTTACAGAGAGGGAGGGAGGGACACAGAGGAAGAAAGAGAGAACTTCCATCTGTGATTTGCTCTTCAAAGGCCACAACAGTCAAGGCTGGGCCAGACTAAAGCCAGGAGACAAGAGTTTCATCTGGGTTTCCCATATGGGTGGCAGGGTAACAAGTACTTGGGCCATCTTCTGTTGCTTTCACAGTCATGTTAACAGGAAGCTGGATCAGAAGTGGAGCAGTCAGAACTCGAACTTGGACCCATATGAGGTGCCGACATTGCAGGTGACAGCTTAATCCACTGCTCCACAGCGCCAGCCCTTAAGCCCAAATTTTAACTAAGTACATGTGACCCTATCAATGGGCACAGAAGCTTTTTCTTCCAAGGACCATTTGTATATTTATAACATCATTCGCAAGCCATAGAAATTATCAACTTAAAAATTAGCCTGCTATAGATTTATTGAATTTCTAGTCCCAGCTGCTGTTCCTTGACTGGGTCAAACCAAAGACTTTGTAGGCCTTATATGACCTGCAGGCCAGACGTTCCCTACCCCTGCACCTGCCCCTTCCATGGTTCTGTCATCTTACGATCTACAGTTCTACACATAAACACTGCATGGGGGCATGCTGTGCCCTTTCAGGATTTATCATCTTGACACAACCTGTTCTCTCTGCTTGAAATCCCCCTGCCCTAGCCTGGGCTAGAGGAACTTTTGTGAGTGCTCCTTTCAGTGTTGATATTGTACATTACATCCCCTCCTAATCAAACTAAGCATCTTGGGAACAGGATCTTTGTCTGATTCACTGTTGTATGCTAAAAGCCCAGTGCAGTAGCTGATATATAGTATAAGCTATACACACACGCACACACACACAGTCGCCAGTAAGATTGAATTTAATTCCCTGATCAATTCATGGGCTTTGAAGACATGATTCAAATATTATCCCTATTTTGAAACCTTCTATGATTTCACCAGGCATCCATAGAGATTTTCCAAAGTCTTTATTAATCTACTGTTACACTAAATTATTACCTTTTTAATTCTTCTACCACTGGATTGATTTCCTACAGACTAAAGAACAGTGAGGCTAGTTCAAGGTTAAGATTCAAAAAATTATCTGATGAGTGAATGAATCACTACCTTACAGAAAAGAAACAGATTTTGGGAGGTTGAAAATATTGTGAAAGATCAGACACTGATGTACAAGAAAACTTCAAAAAGCAGATGAAAAAAAGGAATTAAAAGATGCTAATTTTGCTGGTGCCGTGGCTCACTTGGTTAAACCTCCGCCTGCAGTGCCAGCATCCCATATGGGTGCCGGATTCTAGTCCCAGTTGCTCCTCTTCCAGTCCAGCTCTCTGCTGTAGCCCAGGAGGGCAGTAGAGGATGGCCCAAGTGCTTGGGCCACTGCACCTGCATGGGAGGCCAGGAAGAAGCACCTGGGTCCTGGCTTCAGATCAGTGCAGCGCCGGCCGTAGCGGCCATCTGGGGAGTGAACCAGCTAAAGAAAGACCTTTCTCTCTGTCTCTATCTCACTGTCTGTAACTACCTGTCAAATAAATAAATAAAAAATCTTTTTGAAAAAGATGCTGATTTTAGTGCAAAATGACATGAAATCCATACAGTTTTTTTGCAAAATATGCATTTCCATGAGCTTTTGGAAGACCCCCTCATAAGCATGGATTTCAATATTTTTGTATCAAAATAAACTTATCCTTTAATTCCATTTTCCACAAACTTTTGTAAGAACTCTCATATCTGGGACTGAACTTTGTGATTCTGGGTCACAGAGTTTTCCTTCATAGTAAAAGTTGGAATCTTTGACTGTTTCACACAGCACCAACATGCTGAGAACTCACCACAAGGCATCACTCCCTTTGGGGCAATGGGATCACAGCCCACTGTGCCTACGACAGGGGGCTCTCTGTAGAGAGAGACATCCTTACTGACAGCCTGTCCAGTAACACGGAGAGATTATGCCTTCCAAATAACTTTCAGGAACCACGGAGCCTCCAAAAAGATACTCTGAGCCACAGCCTGTGTTCCCCGAGAATTGAGTTTAAGCTGTATTTGACCCCAACCCAACCAGTGACCAGCCTTGTGCCCTGAAGCAAGTCGCACACCATGCTGAGCTTGTGTTTTCTCAAGGATGGGGAAAAAGATAACCACTCTTCACAAGTCTTGTGAAAGAAGTAGATAACAACCACAAAGTGGTGTATATATTTTCATATATCTTGTTACTGAATCTCTGTAAAGATATTGACACAACAGGAGCCTAATCAATTCTAGCCATGAATGGCAATCAAGTTATTCTTGTGCAACAATAATCTGCTCTCTTAGTAATTTCTCTAAGCTATGAATTCTCCTTACCTCCCTTTTTTGGCCTCCTAGATCTCAGTAGTACAAGGAAGAAGAATTCTAATTCAAATAAAAAGTGTGTTAAAAAATACTTCTCATATACCAAGGGTTTCTGACAGACACATCCTGCTTTGCACAACTTTTGCAATACATAGCATGGTCCCATTTAGCAAATTGCTTTTTCATCCTCAGGGAAAAAAAAAGACACACAAAAGGAATCCAAACAAATAAGAGGCAAAAGGAAGCCCACGAAGTGGGTATTCTTCAGGGTGCAAGGCACTTTCCTAGATGGACTAAGTGGATACCCCAGCTTTCATATTTCTCTACAAGCAGGTGCACCCTGGCATTCAGAACTCAGCCAAATGATCCAAGCACCTGAGAATGTATTTGATCCATTTCAAGAACTCACAGGCTCAGTCACCCCAACTTACGTGTATCTTAAATTATAAACCAAAAGTTTTCAACTTATGAGCCAAGTGCCCTTGAGAAATATGCAGTTATTACAAAAGATTTCAAATTTGAGTGCACACTAAGTGCTCTCACCTGAAAAAAAAAAAGCGGTTTGCAAACACAGTTCCACTTATTTTATTTTCAAGTGTGAGCTATATTGTTATAAGCAAAATGTATCCTATGTAAAAATCTTCGCTGAATTTATAATAGCTGTTTGCCATCATGCACTTGCCTGCAAAATAAGTATTAATAACTGCATAATATTTTATTGTTGGGAATTGACAAGGGCTGTTGTGTTCTGCAGAATGTTGGACACGAAAACCAGTGCCAAGACAAGAAATGTCGGGGTATCAGTCTCACAAGTCAGAGCCCACGGTGGGGGCCTCAAGCTGAGATCCCAGTGGACATGGCAGGTGGCTTCCCAGGGCAACTTGGAAGCACACACATGCTGCCCAGTGACCTTGAGAAAGATTCCCTGCTCTTGAAGATGAAGCTGTTCAGGTCTCTCCGCCAGCCTAATCCACCGCACAGCCCTGGCATGCGATGCAAAGAGAACTAATCTTTCCTCCTTCCCATCTGGGGGGCCCGGGGGGAAGGGAAGCAGCAGCTGCCAGCCGAGGGCCAACAGGAGGAGGAGAGCGAGGGCAACGGAGGCAGCGCCAAGGCAGACGTGAGCCTGTCTCCTCCGCTCCTCCGCAGACCGCTCTCCATCAAGCCCGGATGACAAGGCACCGGCAGAAGGCAAGTGTGGTGGGGAGAAGGCAGCAGGACGGAGCAAGGTGACTAACCTCATCAAGCCCTCACAAATTAAATACTGTCTGCGCGCGAGAGTTCATCGCAGCGTGCTCTGGGTCCAGGAAGCAGGCTTTTGCGTGCTCCTTCACATCAGAGGCTGCGAGCCGCCAGCCTAGGTGAGGATGACACGCAGAGCGGCAGGCTTTGTGTCCCATCCGCAGCTGAGTGCTGGCGGTGCAGGCTGCTCCCTCCAGCAGGTCACTGCCCGCCACTTCAGGGACACAAACCAGGACCCTGGGAAACTGACTGATGGCTCCTTTCTTCCCCACTGCGGGGGCAATTTAGGGATAACAAGTCCCAGGACAAGCCACCGTCCCTTTGTTTCCGCGCTGGGGAAAAAAAAAAAAAAAGGCACTATTAATATCGGTTCCTTCTCCAAGGGGCAGAAGGTTTCATTAAGTGTGGTTTGCGAAGTGTTCTGAGGTTGCCGGATAAAAGCTGAGCTCTGAGTGCAAACTATTATTGTTAATTAATTATTGTCAGTGGCATTATTTACTCCACGTTTGCAGGCCTGGGAGCCAAAATGAAGCTGCTTTTCAGTATGCCCCAACCTCGCCTCCCACCCACAGCCCTGGCCTGTGATCTCCCCCATTCCATCTCCCCTCCCTTCCTTCCTCGTCACCTATCTAATGTCCTTAGCTGGAGAGTGAAGTATTTGGCCTCTCCTTCCAAGCCAAGCACACATAGGCTTTCGAAAGGAGAAGGGAGAGAAATCCTTATTAATGTACATGTAGGCTGGAAAATCAAAAGGGAGACTTGAAGCAAAGTGTCTGGAGTGCCGGTTAGGACTAAGAAACACAAAGTTCCTTTGGGGACAATATGCAATTAATCTTGGGCAACATAGAGAGCTAAAATACGAAAGTCTTTCTGCTAAGATGATTTCTGCTGATACGCGACGATGACCTCTGAAGAGCAATGATAGGCACGATCAGAAGATGTAGGGGATTCTCAGTCAGTGAGCTTGTCACTAGGACAGAAAGTCCTCCTTTGTACCATCATCCCCCCCCACAAAAAAAGAAAAAGCCGGTTCAACTTCAATTTCTATCTTCAATTAGTTAGGATAACAACTGTGTAGAATTCCTAGAATAAAGTGTGCCTCTGAGACTAATGCAGGGGCGACCGGAGGCGTTAGGGGAACAAAGCAAACGGGATGGAACAATGCAATGTCTTCCCATCTTGGCTGCCACCTGGCACTCACCATGCTGGCATCTGAATCAAGGGCATTGTGGATGCAAGACAAGAGAATCCCCAGTGAACTGTAGCTTTTATGAATAAATTGTACTTGCCAAAATCGGTCGGTTGTTTGTGGACATTGATTTATTTTCTCTGATTCTTTCTGATTGTTATATTTTGGATGGTGCTTACTGATGTGAAAAAGCCATCCAGTATTGCTGATAAATCTAGAGATAACGGCAGAGGTCAAGAAAGTGGGAAGCAAGGAAAAGAAGGTGTGCTTGCCACACAACAGTAAAACTTTTTTATGGAAAGAGCAGCTCTCCATGCCATTTCAATATGATTTTGCCTTATTCTGTACTTGTAAAATTAGTCGCGTCATTTGCTAGTATTTATTTTGCCTGCTGCGGTTAAGGATAGAATAGAGAGCAGAATGGAGAGGCTCTGTTTGAAATGAGCGTTCAGGCATTCTTGCTGGGTTCATGTGATTTCCCCTTGCCCTTCTGTTCCTGTGTCTCTCCGCATGTGTGTGTGTGCATGTTGGGGTGGAGGGCGGTGGGGCATGCACATGCATGCTTGTGCTTATGTGTGGGATAGAGAGAGGCAAGAGAGAGGTCAGGAAGAGCAGATAACATGGAGGAAAACAAGCTTCCAGCCTAGCAGTGGCTCACACTGCTGGAGATCAAGACATTTTTCTTGTGCCACTTTAAGGGTGAACATCTTTTCAAGGTCATGTGGATGGAAGCATCCAGTGCCTTCCAGAACCGTGGTGATTCACTGGGTCTCAGTGTACCTTTCCACTTAGAGTCCTAGTGCCAAGCTTGCATCTGCAGTACTTTCTAAAATTAGAACCTTGAACTTGGTTTAACATCCAGTGGGGATAGTCAGGTTACCAAGGAGGAAATTTGGGGAGAAGAATCCAAGACTGAGAGGGTAGCAAGATGGCACTGACCCACACCGACTGCTTCCACCTTTGGATCACTGCTCCTGGAACATTGCACCTAAAATAGGTCAGCAGGGATTTGGGATAAAGTGAGATAAGCTTTAGTTAATTATCCCAATGAACAGAATGCCTGCTTTTAAATCCCGAGTTGGATTTAATCACAGAAGTCGAGGAGACCTTCCAACAACCAAACCCATTTGAAAATCGACCAGGAGGTACTGAATCCAAAGAGATAGCTTGTTCAATAACAGGGTACACGCACAACCAGGGCAGAGACAGGAACTGACAAGAGCTCATCTCCCTGCTGGCTCTGGTGTCACTTTAGGTGGCAACATGGCAGATGGAATTAAAAGAGCAAGTGCTGGCTCTGATCATTTTTCCACATCCACCCTGTCAGGCTGGGTCTCCTCAGCAGAAGAAACCTCAAATTCAATACCACAGAGACACAAGTAGAGAAAAGGAACAGCTACAATCAATTGTTGCGGGCACATGAATAATAGAAATGTTGACAATGGAAAGGGAAGTTATTTTAAATCCTCACTTTTAGACACCCTATGTATGGAGAGTTCTCTTTGCTTTGCAGTAATCTTGCAGGAATGATATAGGATTACATCAGGTCCAAGGTCATCCTTGTATGTATGCATGTACTTATTTATTTATTTTTAAGATTTATTTTTTATTTATTTGAAAGGCAGAGTTAGAGAGGGAGGAGATGCAGAGGAGACACACACACACACACACACACAGAGAGAGAGAGAGAGAGAGAGAGAGAGAGAGAGAGAGATCTACTGGTTCATTCCCAAATGAACACAACAAGAACTGGGCCAGTCCAAAACCAGGAACCCAGAGCTTCTACCAGGTCTCCCACAAGGGTGCAGGGGCCAAGCACTTGGGCCATCTTCCACTGCTTTCCCAACACATTAGCAGGGAGCTGGCTTTGAAATGGAGCATCAACGTCTTGAAAGGGTGTCCATATGCGATGCTGGCATCACAGTGAGAGGTTCAACCCGCCACACTACACCACCGGCACCAGACCTCACATTTTAAATTGCTACTAAAAGGACTACCATTTGCCATGGATGTAAGAGTTGGTTTACCCCAGGATCAGTTTGAAAACTACTATAGGAATCAGTTTGGATTAACATCTGGCAGCTTTTTTCAAAAGCCATCCATTACCTTAATGAAGCAGAGACAGCCTGGAGCTTTCCGGAGATTCTTTCCTTAGCCACTGTCCATCCCCGTGACACACTTACCCTATTCCCTCCACTCACAAAGCTGTTGCCATAGTATATCTGGTGCTGAAATTCCACCATCACATCCCGCGTGGTTCTGTTGGTTTGGTATTTTAAATGTGAAGGTTTTTTGTTTTAATTTGCCCGTCTCCTTGCTATTCATACTACATCACATGTCTGCAGAAGACAAGAATCATATCTGTTTAAGTGTTTTGTCCAAAATCTGAGAAAGCACGTCTATGACCTTATAGAGCACTGGGACATAGCTACTGTTCACTAAGTGGTGACAATGAAATGAACGGATCTAATGAGCATTTATTGAGCACTAAATTTGCCCAAAGTATTGCGATACCTACAGAAATCTGAGTACTGATCCTTAGGAGGCTGGCAATCGAATAGAAGGCAGGGACATATACAGAAGACATATGAGTAAGTATAACAGGATAAGGAATCAAATAAACACTACATTAGTAGTCCAGATAATGTGGTCTGAATACAGAGGAAGAGGGGATTTGGCTTTGAGGGTAAGTTGAGGGCTTCACAGAGTTGAGCAGAATTTTTTTTAAAGATTTATTTTATTTATTTGAAAGACAGAGTTACAGAGAGAGGTAGAGCCAGAAAGAGAAGTCTTCCATTCCACTGGGTCACTCCCCACATGACCGCATGGCCAGAGCTGAGCCGATCTGAAGTCAGGAGCTTCTTCTGGTCTCCCACATGGGTGCAGAGGCCCAAGGACTTGGGCCATCTTCTACTGCTTTCCCAGGCCATCGCAGAGAGCTGGCTTGGAAGAGGAGCAGCTGGGACTCCAACCAGTGCCCTAAAGGCTGGGGTTTAAACCCACTGCGCCACAGCACCAGCCCCATGAGCAGAATTTTGATGCAATGTGAAGGCTCTGGGAGAATATGGCAGGAAAGGGGTTTCAGGCTGTAAAAGCTGAATGAAAAATAGCACAGAGAATTGTCAGTGAGGAGAAGCTGGATGACAGCCATAGACTATTTACTACCTCCATACAGGATCACAGGGGGTTCAGACAGATTTGGGGAGAACCGGGTCCATGTTCTCCCTGTGGAATCATTTTAATGGGCTTGCTTGTAGACTTAACTAATTCTCTTCACCACCCAGGAGTCACAGAGTGAGGGCACTCGCAGCATCATAGGGTCACTCCAGGGTGGAGCCTGCAAAGCAATTATGGGGTCTCAACTCCCAAATACCATGCAAATAGGGATCCTGAACTTCCAAGATTGCATTCCCACTCCATCTCTTACCCCCACCGCCACCCCCTGGGCTATTTGAGAGGACTTTCACAGTCACAGATACAGAGCTTTCTGCCAGACTTTCAAAGCAAGAATTTCACTTCTGAGGTGAGAACGGATATGAGAAATTTCAGCCCAAAGAGCGATTTTCTCCCTCAAGGCTGTCATGAGCACCTGAACACTGGAGTTTATAATGGAAGTGCCATCGCAACTGTGACTATATGCTGCCATGGAAGTGTGACACTGTCCTCCAGTACAAGCACTATAATAAGAAGTGCTCCAGTGGTGCTAGAAAGACAACGGTGAATGTAGCCATCTTTTCTAGAACATCTGCTCTCCCGGCATCGTCCATTTCCAACTAACACACACACGAGTTTCACAGGAGAAAACTTACTGCAAGATCAGGAAGTTTTGTACCTGGAGAAAAATCAATTAGGAAAGACGCTGGTCTCTGACTTGAGGCAACTGTCACAAGGAGTCTATGATAACCTGAGGGCTCTTGGCAAGTTCACCAGGGTTCAGTTCCCTCCTGGCCATCCCCTGAGTCTCTGCACAAGGCCCAGATAGTGTCCCAGAGCTGGCTGTGTTAGCATGCCATTGGTGTTTAGAACCCATGGGGCAGGAGGGGATGCTCCTATGAGTTGGAACAGCATAAAGCACAACTCTGTACAAAGAAGCTGACGGCAGCACAGAAGGAGGTTCTTCCTCTAGCAGTCACATAAACTACACTACTTTACCCATCTGCTTCTATATGCCAAGGTCCTATGGAGTTTCAACAGGTTAGTAAAAAATGTCCCAAGACAGAGGCAGGGAAAACTGTGATCCCTGTGAAATATGTGGTAGAAAAAATTTCAACAGAAGATAAAAATAACCTCTCCATTAGCAAGAACTCATCCGGGGGAGGGGGGGCTTCGAAAAGTTCATGGAAAATGGAATTAAAAGATAGATTGATTTTTGAAATCTATGCATACAAGGGGTCTTCAGAAAGGTGATGGAAAACATGTATTATGAAAAAAAGCTACGCATAGATTTCAAAGGGTTTTTTGGACCAAAATAAATTAATCTTTTAATTCCACTTTTGTCTGAACTTTTTGAAATATCCTTATGCATATATTATAAACACTGCTTGGTTTACAAGCACTGCTTCACCCTGCCTATGCCTATACAAATATCCTATTGAGGTAGCAGAAAGTTACATCCAAAGCTGTAAGTTTCAGTCTTTCCTTCCTACTAAGTGGGACAATTTTGCTAAGTTTTGCATGCCTTTCTTTCCATTGGTGGAGTTCCAATCCTCTTCGAATGGCTTCCTAATTTAAAGAGTAATAAAACCTCTTCCTCTGCATTTTTAGCTTCAGACAGCAATTATCAAGCTGTGTTTGATGCCCCAGGAAAAAAGGCACATTATTTGGGGAAGCCTGGGAGAGCAACCTCTTGAACATTTCCAGTGCCTTTTTACACATTATTGGCCCTAGAGACCTGCAGAAAGAAATCACAGACCTCGCCAACCTTTTCACCGTAGTCTTTCCCATCTTGAGTTTAATTAGTTTCCTACCTTGTAAGTATTCACGCGAACACATGTAGAAAATCTGGTGTAAAGGCAGTGTGTACAGTATAGACGAACATGACACAGGGTTCAGAGTCAAAGCCGCCAGGAGAGTCTGAGGTGTGGAGGAGGCACAACAGCTCCCCTGGCTTTGTGTTTGAAGGGGTTTACCCTAGATAAATGCACCTGATCTCCCTCCCTACTCACTGGCAGTGACTGGAGTAAGGGTTAGCAGGAGGACACTAAATCTGTTTGGTTCTACAAGGAAATTTTGCAAGTACCCTTGGCAGTAAGTCTAAAGCTACAGTTCCCAAGCTGTTTCTTCTTCAAACATTTTGAGTTTCATCTCTGACTTCTGTACCTCTCAAGTGGTCCTAAACTTGAAAGAATAGAAAGGTATTTATTGCACCCCTCTAAAACTGAATAACAACAAAAAAGCTTCCTTTCCCTCTATATTGTATTATGCTGACACCACATTACTGAGCTCACTTCACAAGGTACCATTCAACATGACTTTTCCTCCTAGCGATAGAATGGTCCCAGAACCAACATGGTGAGCAGAACGCTTGGAATGATCACCAAGGCAAGATAGCTAATGAATACACAAGCCACTATTCTATCAATGCTTAAGCTCTATGATACAAAGTCCTTTAAAAAATGTCACCCATGGAGGGCAGGGTAAGTTCCCATAGACGTCCATGCTTTGACTTGGATAACCTGATCATATCCCTTCCTAGAAGCAGGTCTGGAGGAAGAAGAAAAAGTAGATCCAGCAGGATATTGGGGTGAGAGCAATGGTTTAATGGATGATGCAACTCAGCAGAAGATAGAGACGAGGAACGGCAGCCCAGAATTCTCAGAAAAAGTAGCTTGACTTGAGCAAGCCTCATGTTTATCACATGCCAGTGAGTGTTTCAGGGAAAATTCATTCCCTTTCTTTCTTTTTTAGTGGGTAAATCATTCTTTAATCGCCTGAGAATAAAAGAGCTCCTTGAGGGTTCCATCCTGCCAAACTCATAGTAGATGAAAAACATCATCATTTGAAAATGGGTTTACTACACCTCATGGACCACACATCCCAGTCATTCCCCAGTGTCATCAGAGATCACGGCACCTTGCATTGGTAGCCCAGCAAACAAACCAAGTGCAAATTGCAAAGTGGGGTTTCTATGGAATGCCCGAGATTTCCATAGCACAGTAAAGTCAAAAATTCTTGGGATGGAGGGATTGACTTTGAAGCCAAGGTCTCTTCTGAAGAGAATGAATGAGAAACATACACACTTACCAAACAGGAAGCCATCTAGCTGTGTGAGCATCAAGTCCCTCATGAAATACTTGGTCAAATAGAAAGAGGGAGGCCATGGGGATCAGGAGTGTTGGCTTCAAATTCCAGCTCCACCGCTTTCGATGTCTGGCCAGAAACTTTGCTCTAAGTCTCAGTTTCTTCATAAGGAAAATTATTAGTGGTACCCATCTTGAATAATTGTTCTACAAAATAAGAAAGAATATAACCCAAGCAAAAGACTCAGCACATTTTCAAAAACTCCCAAAGCTTAACAACGGTTACCATTGGTAGTAGTAGTAGTAGTAGTAGTAGTAGTAGTAGTGGTAGTAGTAATAGCTGTGCCACACACTGTCTTACAACTGCATCCCATTTCTTAACTGGACTCTTGGTGGTGGGGTGTACTCTGTGGGTGGAGGTTCAGTGGGATCATTCAAAAGAATCACTAAACTTATTATTTCTAAGCCTTGTATGAGAAGACCACAACTCAGAAAGTGCAAGCAGTGTGTCCCAGGACACTGTTAATTACAGGGGGAAACCGACTTCAAACCCGGAGCTCTGTGATTGCATCACTGCAGCTTTCGGCTGCTCTTCCTAACTCTACTCGGGCAAACCCATTTACACCATCAGGCACAGGAGTCCAAGACCCTGGGAGACCGTGCCTGTCAGTCTCTGGAAAAAGAGCTGATATCAGTGGGCACTTTATGAACGCAAGCAGCCCAACTTGCCAGCAATATGGGTTTGAGAATTTAATAATTCAGTCAGTCTTAGAATTCTGCATTTCCTTTTGTTCTACACCCTTCTTAGTCACCTTATTTCTCAGTCATTAAAAAAAAAAAAAATCGAAGGGCTGACATTGGAGTCCAGAGAGTTAAACAACCACTTGGAACAACTTCATCCCCTATCAGAGTGCTTATTAAAGTCCCAGCTACTCCACTTCTGAACCATCTCTCTGCCAACGTACCCTGGAAAGCAGAGGAAAATGACTCAAGGACTTGGCTCCTGCCACCTGGCTCCCGGATTCAGTCTAATCCAGACCTGGCTGTTGCAGGCATTTGGAGAGTGAATCAGTGGATATAAGCTAGCTTGCTTGCTCTCTCTCTCTCTCTCTCTCTCTCTCTCTCTCTCTCTGTCACTCTACCTTTCAAATTAAAGTTTGATTTTAACTTATTTTGCTTTGTTTTTGCTGAAGCACTCCATTCTCTCCCTATGTTGGGCTGGATTTTGCTCATCACAAAAATTTTATTTGTCAATTTCCCTGGCTCTTATTTGGACAACTGCCTTGCCTCGAAGATTTATTGTGGCTTCTTCCCCATTATGATGGGTGCCCATACCCTTTCCCTCTGGTAGGGAATCACTTTGCACACAAATGAACCCATGGTTCATACTCAATAAATTATAATTTAAATGGGTCTCTTCAGTCCCTGGCTTCCTCCTCTAAATGAAAGACAGGTCAACTTGCTCTTAAGACTTCCTATGGGGGCCAGCACTGTGGCATAGTGAGTAAAGCCACTGCCTGCAATGCTGGCATCCCATATGGGCGCTGGTTCGAGTCCTGGCTGCTCCACTTCCGATCCAGCTCTCTGCTGTGGCCTGGGAAAGCAGTAGAGGATGGCCCAAGTCCTTGGGCCCCTGAATCTACATGGGAGACCCAGAAGAAGCTCCTGGCTCCTAGCTTCGGATCGGCAGCTCTGTACATTGCGGCCAACTGGGAAGTAAACCGGCAGATGAAAGACCTCTCTCTCTCCCTGCCTCTCCTTCTCTCTGTGTATAACTCTGACATTCAAGCAAAATAAATAAATCTTTAAAAAAAAAAAAAAGACTTCCTATGGAGAACAAGGCCCAGGAATCTGATCTCCTAAAATATCTCCTCCTACCTATTAATAGCATCTGTGATGGAGGAGCTTCATATATTAGTAGACTCCTCCAATGGAGAAGGTTTTGTCCGCCAGGGCACATTTTCCAAGGTTGTCACAACTGGAGGTGCAAGTGGTTTCAGGGGGTAAAGGACAGGGATGCTGCTCCAGAAGCTGCAATGTTTAACATGGCCCTCCTTCCCTGAACAGAATCGTCTCACTCAAAATACCAATAGCACTGAAGTTGAGAAACTATGTACTCATATGATAGTCCAGACACCACAGATATTTGTAAAGCACTTTAAAATTTACAGAAGGCTTTTGTCCATGTTCCCTCATTTGTCTGTGTTCCCTCTTATAAATTTCTTTGAAGCAAGAAGAGTGGATTTCACAATAGCGGTTTCACAGATGAAGAACAGGCCCAGATAGCAACAATTTATCTGCTAGCGCAGGTGCAATGGCATCCCTGGAATCCATGGTGTAGACACCCACTCCCCTGCCTGTGGTGCAGCGCCCATTGTGACACGGCCATGCTGTCATGCATTCTACACATTATATAACTACTTTTTCCCAGAAAAGTTTGCATGTGACAAACCCTTACAATGGCCTATGAAAATAACAAGAACAAAATATTTATTTTCCACCCAATAACATGATAGGACCTACTAATGTGAAGTTTGAGAGACACATTCTAGAAAAGTAAAGTTCTACAATTATGCTTTGAATCAATGAATAAAATTGTCCTGACCAGCCAGGACGTGCACTGTACTAGTTGCTTCTATTCCTTCTGTAGCATTCATTCATCAGCAAGTAGGAAAAGTGATTTTTTTCCCTCAACATTCATCAAAAACTTGTTTTATTAAAATGTTACTATAAGATTTTTTAAAATTACCATTAGTAATATAACCTTCAGTTTTCAAAAGAAACCCAAATATGAGGCTTTTCTGGGTGCCGTATTCCCTGGATTTTGGTGTCCTGTTGTCTAAGCCCACATCATCTGCTCCTGGCCCTCCCACATCACCTGCATTTTTGGGTGGATACATGCAAAAGAATCCTATGGGCCAGGACTCACACTAAGACAAGGGATTTCTGCAAATTTTCCCATCCTCATAAAGGAAGGGTGTGTGGAAAGATTAACACAAGCATCCTGAATAATGCGATTTGAGGATTACCATCTGGGTCGTCCCCAGCTGGGGAGAGCTCTCATTCTCAGAACTGAAGTCCTACCATCCGCAACTCACTCGTTTCATCTCAAATGATCACTGCACTTCTAGAGATCAGCTGTACAGCACTGAGCCCACAGTTCATGTTGCATGGCACACATGAATATGTGTTAGCAAATGACCTCGTTTATAGTTTCATACCATAGTTTAACTTCAAAACCAAAACTCCTGAAAGTTGTTAGTGTCCTTGGAGGAGAGAAGTATGAATTTTGTTTTTATTGAAATTTCACTAGAGGGGGTGAATTGGCCTGGCAGTTAAGACACCTGTTAAGACACCCATCTCCGAGATCACAGTGCCTGGGTTCAACTTCTGGCCCTGGCTCTTGACTCCACCTTCTGCTAACACAGACCCTGGAAGGCAGCAGTGATGGTTCGAGTAGTTGGGTCCCTGCCACCCACATGAATTGAGTTCTGGGCTCCTGGTTTCAGCCCTGTTTCAGCTATTGTGGGCATTTAGGTGATGATCCAGCAAACGGGAGCGCGCTCTCTCTCTCTCTCTCTCTCTGTCTCTCAGATAAGTAATTTTTTTCAAAATTTAAAAAAGAAGTGACTAGCAATAGACACTATCAGATAATGCTGGGCTTTGCAAGCAAATGGACCTCAATTCAAATCTGTGTCCCTCACTGGGAATGAGATTCAGAACACATATCAGTGCACACAATTTGAAAGTTCCTTAGATTAAGTGGCATGACGCACATGGCAATATGTGACACACTACTCTAAATACAGTTATCACAAACTAACTCCACCCCACCTCCTACCCCTCCCCCCCCCCCAGACACAGGGCTGGTTCTCACTAGAAGAGGAGGTGGGTTCAGAGTGGAGCCACAGCCATACAGACAGGAAGAGGGTTCCTTCTTTCTGTAAATGGGAGTGAGCCCCTGGCACAGGCCCTGTCTCTCTCCACAACTCTGAGCAAATTCTGGAGAGATCAATTCTGTTCTGAGTGCTCTGGCACTAGGCTATTTCTTAGGACACAAAGAAGGCTGTGAAGGACACAGGGACCAGCTCCAAGACTGAGCAACATGTGGCCCATGCCCAGCAAGAGCATGCCCAGCCCCGGGCAGGCCAGGCAGCCCACAGGGGCCCTCTGCAGACCCTGCCCCACTGCGCTGGAGGTGAGGGTGGCAGCAGCAGCCTGTGCATTACAGGGAATCACTGCTTGCAGCGCATGCCATTCTAAGTCTGTGCCATCTGTTCCGAGCCCTCATTATGAATTCATGATGAACACATATGACAATCACATCTGTAACATGGAAAGAATGGGAGTTTTGTGCTTTAGATGCAAGTAAATGCTCTTTGCACAAGCAAGCATGGATATGGGTTTCTTTAAATTTTTGTTTTTATTTTTTATTATTTTCTATTTTTTACAATTTTTGATGAACACAAAACACCTGTACATCTAATGGGTTAGATTGTAATATGTCAATGGTTTCCCAACCAACACCCGAGAAATTATAATATCTGCCATGGATAAGTTTTAGTTCTAAGCCATTAAACTTGAAGTGAAAGAAAATGAAACGCCAGAGCCCTCTGGCCTAGGAATAAGGAGTAAAATCAGATAAACACCAGGTTGCTAATGAAGAATCACTGTTGAAAGCAGGATGTGGTAAACAATGGAGCTGGAGAGCACCGGGCGTGGAGTCTGGCATCTAGGGGTTGAACCTTAGCTCAACTGTTTCCAGCTGCAGGAGCTCAGGCCAGTCCCTCCAGTCTCCAGTGTCCCCCTTATCTAAGCTGAAATAATCAGGACAGGCATTGTGTTTGGAAATTAATGTGCCCGCCACTCACACCAGAGTGCCTGAGTTCAATTTTCAGCTCCAGCTCTTCACTCCTGCTTCCTACTAATGTGAACACTGCATGGTAGCAGGCGATGGCTCTACTGGTTGGGTCTCTGCCACCCATGTGGGAGACTGAACCAGTAGATGGGCATGTTCTCTCTCATCTTCCTCTCCCTCTTCTTCCTCCTCCTTGTCTTCCTTCTCCTCCTCTTCTTCTCTCCATCTCAAACAATCCAAACAGAAATAATCACAGCAGCTCTGCCACGGAGTCTGCAGGGTGAGTGAGAGGAGCCTGGTAAAGGGATCCAGCACAGGTGCACAGGATGGGCGGGGCAGAGCAAGCAGCTTTCACCCTGGTCCTCAGCGCTCCCAGCTGCGAAGTGGGAGGGAGGCTGACGTTTTACAGGTAAGTGGTTGGAAACAAATCTGACTCTCACATTCCAGAGGCTTAGAATCCTAAATGGATAGACCAGAAGCTTTGAAACATGCCAGATGCTTTTATTGTGAGTGTATGTATGTGTGTGTGTGCATGTGCATAGGTAAGTAGATAGAAATAGAGAGAGATGATTTTAAAATAGATTATAGACACAGAGATGTGTTTTCACACATGAAAAATGCAGCAACTATATTTATAATTTTTAATGATTTCTTATTTATTGAAAGCAAAGTCACACACACACACACACACAGAGAGAGAGAGAGAGAGAGAGAGAGAGAAACAGAGACAGAGAGGTATCTTCCATTTGCTAGCTGACTCCCCAAATGGCTGCAACAGCTGAGACGAGGTCAAGAAGAGACCAGGAGCTGGAACTCCATCTGGGTCTCCCACATGCATAACAGAGGCCCACACATTCAGGCCATACTCTTCTGCTCTCCCAGGAGCATCAGCAGGGAGCTGGACCAGAAACAGAGCAGCTGGTACTCCAACTGGCTCTCTGATATGGGATGCTGGCACCAAAGGGAGTGGCTAAACCCACTGTGCCACAGTGTTTGTCCCTGTGGTTATCATTTTAATAGTGATTATCTCTAGTCATGTAACTGCTCACACAGGGAGGCAGGAAGTTTAGAAAAACAAATCAACCTTCACAAAGACCTTGGAGAGCAGTGTTCCAAAGAGTTGAGGGTTCAAAGTGTGGCTGAATATAACAGAGAGGTAGCCTCTGCTCCTGGGAGACATGGGGAGCCCATTACCCAATGCTCTGGGTTTCTTTGTATCTATGTAAGCCAGATTAGAGCAAAACAAAACAGTTTTGAACTGTGGGAAACAGGATTCTCCTCCTCACTCCTACACCCTGGATAGTATACTGATTTGGAAAAACACAAGTTAATCCCCTCCCACTGGCAGGCACAGAGTACCCTGAGCATGGCTAGAGATCACATGGCACAGGAGTTGGGTTGTGCAGAGTTCAGCACATCACCTGTGTCAGCTGGTTCAACCCTTTTGAGCTCTACCGAGTCGGGAGATGCTTGCTCCCTGGAAGCAGATAGAGAAGACCATGACATGCTCATACCACATGGGGTAAATTTAATGAGCTTAATGCTTCAACTCCTAAAAGCAAAAGAAAGTTTAGAGCCACCTGATGAGTGGTAATTGCTAGCTCTCCATCTGGGAATTGATCAGGTACTGCAATAGCAGTGGGCAGACAGTAACTCAGCGAAGCCTAGCTCTGTGGCATCTCACAGCACTGAGGACCAGGGCACCAGCCATAGGTGAATCTTGGCACAGTCTGCACACCCAGGGGGCAGCTGTCTTGAGCCCAGCATGGCAGCAACAGTGTTTGATGGAGGAGTCCTGTGTGGGATTGACCCACGTAGAGGGGCTGCCTGCAGAAACAGGTTAGAGCATTCAAGTCCTCTAATCCTACCCTTCACCTCCTTTCCTGCAGAGTCCTGACCAGTGGAGACACAGAAATCATGAGCAAACTGAGAACTGAATAGCTCCTTCTGAGTCTGCTCAATTAATTACCCCCAAGCCCCACAAAGCAGAGCTTTAGGTAAAGGCCATTGTAGAGTACAATTTTCTGGTTCTGTTGCTGTTATTGCTAAGGTTAAAAATGAGATATCCTATTTCCTATCCTATAGAGTCCAGGTGTGGCTGCCTAGTTCAGAAAAACCCAGGGTGTATGACCTGGCCACCAAATTAGAAGGTGCTGTAAGACTGGAGAAGGAGGTAGACAAGTCCATCAGTTACATAGGTGTCACTTCTCAGGGCCTCACAGGCAGGAGAATGGCCTTGGGTGGTCTCCAGGCAAGTGGATTCTTATACCACAAGGCAGAAGAAAAAAGGTTTTATAAGCAAAGGTGGGGCCATGGTTAGCCAGAGCACACCTGGGCTTTCTCGAGAAATATTAATTTTTCAGGCATCAATGAAGAGACACCCCAGCCATTAGGCAAGAGTGACAGATTATCTTAGTGAATTTGTTTATCCTATGGGTTTGGGATGCCCTGAAGGATAAGATGTTATTTGGAGGTATCAGGATTACCCAAAGAGTAGGATGACAAATTATGACCAAGATGTGCACAGTCATGAGAAGCTGGAACCCTATGCAGCCTTGCAGATATGAGAAATGAACGCATTTCCACTCAGAAGGAAGCCATGATCAGGGAGCAGGATGCTGCTGAACTGGCCCCTACTTTCTGTGTCTGAACCTCTGCTTGAGTTACTTTAATTGTTGGGAGAAAGGGAGTGGATGGAAGGATGGGAAGTGAAATCTCCAACATTTCTCTGATGTAGGGAGAGGCATCAATGTTCTCTCCTTTCTAGAAATGCGAAGTCAGGAATACAAGTTTCCCTTTCCAACAAGATCACCCCAGAGTGTCAGCCACTAAGAAGGTAGAGAGTTTCTCTCCTAGGATCACCCCTCACAGAGGCTGCAGGGGAATGTTTGCTGCACCTGGAGCCACTACAGGGCTCAGCACACTATGACCTCCCTAGAGGCTTGTGTCCTTCCCATTTCTGAAGCCAAGGAGGGTGAAGCCAAGCTATGGGGGGTGGCGGGAGGGTGCTACCCACAGTCAATGCTCAGAAGACTCTGAGGTTCCAAATTAGCCCAGCTTTGTTTGGGAAACAATTCAAAGACTAATTTTAGTGAGAACTTTCTAATAAACACACTGCTCACATATACCCCCCCCCCCACTATCCTTTTTTTTAAAAAAATCTGGAAGGAAGGCATCCCAAGTGGGTACTGGTGCTTCAGCCACATCTTAAAGATTCTTGAGTTCATTCTTTTCTCCCATGATATAAAGAAAGAATTGAATCCTTAATAGTGAAATGCTGTTAACATTCTCCCAGCAAGTGAAATTTGGTACACAGATAGCCCAGGTTGCCTTACAGGAAGTGTTCTTACTGCTTTGTTGATGAATCAGTCTCTCTCTCTCTCTCTCTCTCTCTCTCTCTCTCTCCCACTAGCTATTGTTCCATTTCTTTCCAGACTAAGTCTTTCTCTGTGATGATGCCCAGTCGTCACCCTTGAGTCCCTGATCTTTCATTTGCAATACTCCTCTCCTCTCTGGAAGGAGATGAAAGCGTGACCTCATTAATTCTGGGAGGGAGTTTTCCCTCAATCACATTTTAGAGGTGCATGAGAGCCTGTTTCCCTGCCTCCTGTCTCCTCTCACTCCTACGTGTTCCTGGTTCTTTGACTTTCAGTGGCTTCCCATTTGAACCAAAGGTACCTGTCACCTGGGGGGTCCTCAGAGGTACTGCAATAATTTTGGGTATTTTCCAAATGTATGTTTTCATTCCTGACAACATAAAAATTAGCAGAAGATGCTCCCCTAGGAGGATTAAAATGCCTGGGTTTGTGTTTGTATTTACAACAGTGAAGGTGACAAGTTGTACTTCTTTAATATCGAAAGCTAATAAGAAAAGAACAGAGTCTGGGTAAATACATAAATTATACTTTCTTTCACCATGAAGGTCAAATGACCTCAATGTTCACGGGAGGAATGGAGATTTCCAAGTAGTTTGCACATCGATGGTGGAAGAATTGAGTCATCTCCCCGCATATCGAAATGGAAGTATGCCAAGCTCAGACCCCCACTGGAGCACTCAGCAACCCACCAGAATTGCAGTTTCATTTAGAGAAGCATCCCAGTTCACCATATGGATGTAAATTATAGGTTTATATTTTATTGGTTGTTAAGTTCCCTTTTTGGTTTTTAAATTTCATTTATTACAGAGGTAGAGAGATAGAGAGTGACAGGTAGATAGGCAGAGAAACCCCATCTGCCTGTTCACTCCCAAGATGCCTACAAGAGCCAGGACCGGGCCAGGCAGAAGCCAGGAGCCAAGAACTCAGTCTGGGTCTTCCAGATGGTGGCAAAGACCCAGACATTTGAGCCATCACCTTCTGCCTCCCAGAATGCCGGAACCAGGAGCAGAGCTAAAACAAACTCAGACACTCCAACCTAGGATGTAAGCATTCCAAATGGCATCTTCACCACGAGGCCAAAGGCCCACCCCTAGGTTTTGGTTTCATGGGTACTTACTAACATATTTCTTTTGCTTTTATAGTTATACTAGCGCTGTAAGGACAACATTCCTCAATATGACTGTATTAAAAAGCTATACTATCCTGAAAATATGCCATGGATATTGAAAGCCAATGTGTACATCAATCAGGATCTTCACAAGAAACAGATGATGGGCAAAAGAATTTAACAAAAGGGCCATCTACAGAGGTGTGAGCCAGGTTAAGGGAGGAAATAAAGGTTGGTAAGGAGACCAAGAGCTGCAACAGTGACCAACTGTCAGCACCTGGGCTTGAAGGGCAAAGGCAGGCTCACCACAGAGCAGGAGAGCCAGGGTGGTGACAAGGGTGGCTGCTGGCCAGGGGCTGCAGTCCAGAGAAGCAGAGCCACTCCCAGACTCGAGCACTGGGGCAGGGCAGGCCTATCACAGGGTCTACGGTCCTTCTATAGCAGCATTTAAAATACTGCAACAGTGCTAATGTTTAACACTAGACTCCAAGTTCCTGCAGGACAAGGAGCAGTGCTTCATCTTGTTTTTACTGTTTCTGTTTTTAATTTATTCATTTACTTGAATGGCAGAGCTACAGAGAGAGGGAGAGACAAAGAGAGATCATCCATCCACTGGTTCACACTCCAAATGGCCACAATAGCTAGGGCTGGGCCAGGCAGAAGCTAGGATCTGGAGCTTCTTCTGGGTCTCCCACGTGGGTGCAGGGCCCATGCACTTTGGACCACCATCCACTGCTTTCCCAGGTGCATTAGTATGGAGCTGCACCAGAAGTGGAGCAGCCAGGACTTGAACCGATGTCCATATGGGATGCCAGTGCTGCAAGAGGTGGCTTTACCCTCTGTGCCACAGTGCTGGCCCTGTCCTCATCATTTTTCATTCACATCAATTAAAAGAGTGTGTCCGGCCGGCGCCGTGGCTCACTAGGCTAATCCTCCGCCTTGCGGCGCCGGCACACCGGGTTCTAGTCCCGGTCGGGGCACCGATCCTGTCCCGGTTGCCCCTCTTCCAGGCCAGCTCTCTGCTGTGGCCAGGGAGTGCAGTGGAGGATGGCCCAAGTCCTTGGGCCCTGCGCTACCGCGGCGGCCATTGGAGGGTGAACCAACGGCAAAAGGAAGACCTTTCTCTCTGTCTCTCTCTCACTGTCCACTCTGCCTGTCAAAAATAAAAAAATAAAAATAAAAAAAATAAAATAAAAAGAGTGTGTCATAAAATTAATTGATAAGCAGAAATGGGGTAAGAAAGGGAGGGAGGGAGGAAAGGGGATAGAAGGAGGAAAGTGGGAGGGAGAAAGAAAGGAATAAGTCAATGAAACCATTTAAGTAAGTTTTATCATTACAATTTAAAGCTTCTCTGAATCTCAACATCTTTAACAAAAATCAAGAGAACGATATCACAGATTTTAAAAATAGTAAACTAGGAAAGAACGTGCAAGCTTCTAACCCAGTAGCTGACTTGCTGGAAACAAGTTAAGGAGCTCATTTATCTATATATCTAGCTCATTTACTTATCTGTCTCCAAGCACCCACTGACTTTCAGGAACTGGGAAAACATGAAACAACGACCCAGCCAGTTTTCTAGACCTACCATCAAGCCTGATAAGACAACTATGGAACCATTATAGAGCAATCTGTGCATGGGTGCTCGTGTTTCCTCTTGGAAAAGAAAAATGCTTTCCTAGGTGGATAGATACATGTTCTTCCTACTCAAGAGAAGAACTCCACATATAACCTTTTTCTTCAGATGAATGAACGAATGAATGGATTCTTCAGTGAACAAATGGACATGTACTTTATGACTGATACCCTGAGACCCAGCTAATTTTATCCATAGAAAGAAATTTTTGACCAGCACAGAACCCTCCCAAAGAGACTTCTGACTGTATAGGAGGGAACAGAATAATGTTGACACCTGCTGCTTAAAAATCAAATCAAAAAACCATTCAACCATTAAGCTCTCACCTAAAAGGCCATTCACTATTCTAAGACAGTATCCCAACCCAGATAGGACTAAAATAATTTTTTTAAAGTACTATCAGAAGCCTTAAGCTCTTTCATGAGATTCAGCTTTGCATACAAAGTCCCAGATATCCAAATGTACCTCTCTTCACTGATGTGTTTTGGCCAAAAAGTCCTAACTGAAGGTCAAGCATCAATTCTTTGATAGAGAGGGATTGCTCCACGCTCAATCTGTTAGGAATATTGAGCTAACTCTTGTAGTAACTCTACAAACACCAAAGTTGTGCTTGGGTGGACTCTACGTGTGACCTCTCAAACTATTTGCACTACAGAAGAGGAACCTCACTAGCCCCTATAACTTGAGTTTCAGACATGTGCACTGTACAGGTGGCCAACAAGTGTAACAGAGGCCTCTGTTGCATAGGTGTTCTAATGCAGCTCAGTTTTATGAAATGTTGCAAATGACAAGACGAAGAGAATAAACCATCTGAGCTAAGAGGACAATGTTGGGGTTTCTCCAGGGACTGAAGGAATTCCTCTGATCCAAAGATATGTGAGGCTGCTACAGTTTAAATCTTCTCCTGCTTCTCTAGATCTCTTTTAAAATTCTATATTTAAAATCCTAGTAACGCAGGGCAAGTTTTATGGCAATATTACTTTAAACTTTTACAATATCTTGGTACTTTTATTTCCAACCCATTTTAACGTGTTACTGCTTGCAATTCCGGGCATCCTTCAGGTCCTATCTTTAACACTCCCCTGTATTACAGCGTTACAACTCATGCTTATGTTTTTGTGATGGGGTCTTAGCTGTTATGGTTTATACCTCTTCCTTCTAAGTGTTACTACAGGTTTACTTTTTCAAGTTCATTTTTAATTTTATTCTCTTAAAAATGTTTGTTCATTTATTTTCACCTATCTTAAAGGTGGAGCAACAGAAAAAGAGAGAAATGAAAGGAGAGAGAAAGAGAGAGAACGAGAGTTTTCATCTGCTATTTCACTCCCTACATATCTCCAACAGCCAGGACTACTGGAATGTATCTCTGGCCTTCTTACAAATTGATAGTAACTACCTGTTTTGTAATGGTTTTGAAAAAGATGATTCATTCAATAATCAAGGCCATGGCTTTTAAATCTAGAGTCAAAATATCATATTCAACACAATAAATGGTCTCATAGAGATTAAGATCTGTGTCTATTTCATGCAAAAAGTCTAAAAGCAAACAATCTTTGTCTAGAGGTTACACTGCACATGTGTGGCCCAGGGACCAGCAATACCAGCATCCGCTGAAAGCCGCTCAGAAATGAGGAAGTCCAACCCCTGCCTCGGATCTGCTGTGTAAAATCTGCATTTAACAAGGTCCTGGGGATCCACATGCACATTCAAATCTGAGAACTATTGCCCCAGATGATTTATTTCTGTAAAGAGTCTATGCTTTCCTGCCAGACTGTAAGCTTCTAGGTTAATGGTTTGCCTTAGGACTGCCCAGCTCTTGGTGGAACTGCATTGGTCGGGGCAATGGGTTTTCAAAGGCGGTACCACGTCTGCCCTCTTGAACTCGTCTCGTCATTTTCCAGTCCTATGTGACTTTCCTATAGAAATGTTCAGAGATTCTGATTTATCAACTCAAGATATTTCAAATTTTCCTCCCCAATACTGGTTTGCAATTCTCCCTCTGTACTAACTATGTGATTTTTGACACGTTACTCAATCTCTCGAAGCTTCTGGCTTCCCGAATGTAGAACAGAAACAATAAGAGTACCTGCCTCATATATGTTTTTGAGGATCAAATATAATAGTATATAAAAAAGCACCCTTCTGGATCACACAAAAATATTAATATTATTGTTTAAAAATGTAATCAAGTCTCTGAGGATAAGGACCCCCAAGTACTTAAATTTTGTCCCCATTGCCTGATACACAGCGTGGACTCATTAAATATGGGTTGAATTAATGATTAAGTAGAAGATGACTTCATGCATGTATGAATGCATGGACGCATGTATGGAATGATTGACAGGTCTGGAATTCCTAATCTGTAAAATGAGAGAGTGGAACTAATAAAATTTACTGACCTTTTGTCTAATTCTGAAATTTTTACCTCTATTTTACCTAATCTTTAGGTAAAATCTTTACCTAAATCTTTAGGTTTCAGTTTAGTACTGATTGCCAGGTATACCCCGATTTAAAAAAGAATATGTGTATTTTCATGAGAAAATCTGTGCTTTGGGGCCTATGATATGGCTACTTCCAGAAGAAGCCAGGGGACAAAACTGATAGTAGCAGAGAACATGTTCAGCCAGCCATTCTGATTGTGAATGTCATCCATTGTTGCTTTCAGCAAACCAGGGATCCAGAAAATAGGTAAGTGCTAATGACCCCAAGGAAAAAGCAGCCTATCTATTTTCATACGCACACCTAGAAGAAATTACACCTTCCTGACAACTTGATTTAGATGAAATGTCATGAGAAAAAGAATGTGCTCAATTTTTCAACAGGGAGGGAAAAAATTCTGCAGGGAACACAGTTAGGTCTTAGGGGTGAGATTCTTTTGATATTAAGCTGATGATGCCCTGTGTAATAACAGCCCTTTGACTTTTATTTGTATAAAAATAGTATTCTTCACAAGCTCAATCACTTATAGTCATTGTTCATGTCCGATCCTGTGCAGAGAAAATATTTTTTGAATGGGATTACCTCATTTAAACCTCACACTACAATTCTGGATGGTAGATACACAGAGTTAGGGGTTGTTATTCTGCAGAACAGGAAATCAAGACTCAGAGATTTAAAATGTCTGAACTGCACATGTTAAATCATAGTAAAAATCAAGTCTTAAACCCGCTGACTTTGAGTCAATGCACTTGGGAGTGTACCACATCGCTTTCCGGGACTGTGGAAGCTGGCTTGAGACCTAGATCCATTTTTTTCCTATTAATATTTATTGAGTAAATGCTAGAAACTAAATATATAATGATAAACAAAGCAAATGTAATTGTTGCCCCAGGTAAGGTTGTTAAAGAGCCGTAGACTGTAGGACAGCAAAATATCACCCACCTCTCACCAGGGCTGCATTTTGACAATACCATGATCATTTTAAATAATTTGAAGAATATCATAACCCCTGCAGGGCTCAGGATGGACTTTTAAGTGGATTGGGTTCATGCTTAGTAACAAACAGACATCCATACAAAACTGCCCTCTATCACTTTTAGCTAAAAGAAGTCAAGAAAGCCAGGAGCTTAACTTCTCAGAACATCCATTTCATCATCTATAAAGACTTGCATATAATGTACATTTGAAGAACAAGGAGAATTAAGCAAACTGTATTACAAAAAAGCCTATAAGGTAGGACCTCTCATATGATAGGCGCTCAGTAACTTTATTTCCCTTGCTTTTCTCTCTCTAAAAGTCAATGACAAGCACCTTGATTTTCTCCACAGACATAAAGTCCTGTGAAAAACAAAGAGGAATAGAAAGTAGAAGCAGCCAGATTGGGTGGCTAACTGGAATATGGCTCCACATCAGCAAAGTAGACTAGGTGGCACCTGCTCAACAGTATCTAAGACAACTGAACAGATGTCCAAGAGAGGTATAACTTAGCTTTCCTTGCCAAGTTTTAGCTCAGGGACAGCTATGATTTCACTTCTACTGGATTTAAGGGTGATTCTCCCATGAATGCAGAGAGTGGTGTGGACCTTCATCTAGGGTCTCTGGCTCCAAGCATTCTGAGTGTCTATACAGAATGCCCATGACCTTGGTGGGAATGTTTATTAAAAATTTTATGATGTTCTGTTCCAAATCTGACTCTATTCTATCTCCCTATTCATTTCTCCTTGAATAACTTATAGTTAATCCAACTGGATTACTTAATTTTCCTTCAATTTACTCTGTGTTTCCATGGCTTGTGCAACATTGATTCCTCCCCATTTTCCCTTTGCTACTTCACATCCTATCTACCCATCAAGACTCAAAGCAAACATCCCTCTCCTGTTGAACTTTCCCTAAAATACTCAGCTCTTCTCTGCTGTCAACTGAAATTAAACTTTTCCAGCTCTTGTCTCTCCTTGCACTTCATATCAATTTTTTTGGACTCTAATTTTCTATATTGTATTAATGTTATTTTTCTACTAATGTTACTTTGCCTCAAGGATGGGAACCATATTGTACTTTGTACTAATGTTATTTTACCCCAAGGATAAGAATCATATTGGATTCATTTTTAATGCTGGTGGAACCAAACATAGTGACTAGCAAATAATCCAAACAAATATTCATAACATGAATGGAAATGATGACAACAGTGACAACAATGACAGTAACAATGATGATAAGCAATCAATAATTATATAAGATTTACTGTGTGCCACATACCATTCTTGGGTCCTTTTTATGGCTTATTTCATTCAATTCACTCAGTAATCCTTGCAGGAGCTACAGTTATTGCCTTTACTTAATAGATTACAAAATTGGAGCTCAGAGATGTTGAATTACTTACCCGAAGTAACAAAGCTAGGAATTTAAAAAAATGAGTTTAACCAAGTTACATTTCTTCAGAGATAGCATTGAGAATTATAATTATCTGCTTACTCTTGTTCTTGTCCTTACAGTCTCATAATTTTGGGAACAGACTCCCATCATTTTGGAATTACATAGTCTCTGAAGCAAACTCTCCGACTCCTTTATTTCCTTTCTTCTTTATCTTCTTTGTTTCCCCTCTCTTTCAAAAACGAGGCTTTTAACAACCACTTAATGAAAAGACATTTGTGGTTAATTCTGACCAGAGCAAGACTGAGAGGACAGCCCCCACAGAGATACACGCACCTTTGATTCTGAGCATTGGCTGAGTAAAATCGCTTTCAACTTCCCTTTGAAAAGAGTCATTCCCACAGGATTCTATTTAAAGCCTTGCAGGTATTCACCAAAGCAGACATTATGGAGCAGCTCTACAACCCTTGAGGACGGCGGGACAGCAAGGGAACCCCAAGTCCCCCAGCCCTCTCATGGGTCAGGTAGACTGTGAGTCCTGTTGAAAGTGTGGGAATCTGAGAGAAATGGGTCTGTCTTCACCAGTCAGCAGTCTAATGAGAAAGGGCATGGCTACACATGGTGAAAAACAGCAGAGGCAGCTCCAAAAGCTGCAGGCAGAATGGGAATGGGAAAGGAGATAACGAAATAGCCTGGGGTCTGGCATCAGTGAGGGCTGTGATGGCAAGGGGCAGGGTGACACAATTCGGGAATCTCGGAGTCCTCTCTAACTCGGCTTCCTTCTGGAATGGTCCTCAGATGTTCAAGAGCGAGTGGAGGCAGCACAACCTAGGATCAATGAAAGTAGTATGAGCTGGGCTGGCACCGTGGCTCAACAGGCTAATCCTCCGCCTTGCGGCGCTGGCACACCGGGTTCTAGTCCCGGTCGGGGCGCCGGATTCTGTCCCGGTTGCCCCTCTTCCAGGCCAGCTCTTCTGCTGTGGCCCGGGAGTGCAGTGGAGGATGGCCCAAGTGCTTGGGCTCTGCACCCCATGGGAGACCAGGAGGATGCACCTGGCTCCTGGCTTCGGATCAGAGCGGTGCACAGGCCGCGGCAGCCATTGGAGGGTGAACCAACGGCAAAGGAAGACCTTTCTCTCTGTCTCTCCCTCTCACTGTCCACTCTGCCTGTCAAAAAGAAAAAAAAAAAGAAAAGAAAATAGTATGAGCTGCATTTCTATTAAACTTCTTAATGCATGGGTGGAGGGTAAGGGTCTCAGTCCTGTATTGGCTTCCCCAGCTTTCCTGCTACACCACAGCCCGCAGTCTTGCTTCCATTGGGTTTGCTTTGTAAGTCCAAAGTACTATTTCCTCTTTGTGCTGAGTTCTTTCAGCCATTTCTCCTTACACTCTCTATACAGGAATGCAGCACATGGCCTTAACTTACACTTTGTGGTGCTTGAGAAACATTTATGGAGGGTGATTTGGCAAAGACAACTAGTCTTTGGATCTTTGGCACATAAAACACGATCAATAAATGCTGATTGGAATGGAATGAGGGGTATGTGGCCAAAGGAGGGTCTTTTGAATCTCAATTGCTTGATTTCAGATAGCTGTTATGCCTTGGCAAGAAGGTACCCATTTCCAAATTTGAATCATAAATTCCATTTAATTAGTGGCATGAACTAGATGGCCACAGCTGCTGTTTCTTGCAGTGGCCAAGGGCCTGAGGGAAAATGGCAGAGATGAGTGCAGAGTGAATCACACAGGCAGGGAGGGAAGAGCAGTGGGCACAGACAGGCTCTGCAGACCTACTTCTGCCTGCCGATTCTGGCCCCTACAGAGGAGACATGAGGGACGCCAGGACACAAAGTTTCTGGCACTTCAGGCTTTCCGTTTTCTGCAGGAGGGTCACGGGAGCCCAGTAAACACTCATTTTCTTCTTCTCCAAAAGAGGTGCAAAGATGCAAAGAGAACATACGAAGCAGTATAAACTTATTGAACTAAACATAAAATTTGGAATTGAGAGACTGAGATTTACACTGAATTCCAGCCACATACACTAGTCTTTCAACTTCTAGCGCCTGCCTTAATGGAATATAGCCTTGTTTTTCTCATTGGTTAAATGGGAGTAACAGTTGTGGTGTTATCTCACTGCACCGTATATTGTATCAGGTGAATCATATAGAAGTGTGTTACAAAATGTTCATGGGAAAATGGAATTAATAGATTTTTATTTTCCTGCAAAAAAAATTAGGATCCTTGCACATGAGATCTTCAAAAGGTTCATGAAAAAACTATGCATGAATTTCAAAATTCTTGCACAAAAATAACCTTATCTTTTAATTCTATTTTCCATGAACTTCTTGTGTTTGGTAAAATTATGTTTGCTATAAAGCAATTGAATTAACAAATACCACCACCCCCCAAAAAGGACCCTATCAGGGTCTTTCTTACTTGATAACCTCATGTGCTTCTCACAATAACTCTGTGCAGTTAAGAGTAATTTTTATGAGAAGAAACTAAAGGTAGTTATAATTTGTCAGTGATCACATGGCTTACACATCTGGATTTACAATACCTCACTGTCTTTCAACACTTGTTATCTGTTTGTTGTCTCTGCTTAGAGTAACCAGAGCCATTGGCCTGACTCTGTCTAAAACTCTCTCTGTTTGCAAGCTTTAAACCACAGCATGATTATCAACCTCTAAACTTCGAGATTTACTGGATATGGATCCCTTCAGGTCATACTCTGGGTGTCAGGCACGATTTAGGGTTCTGGGAAGATTGCAAGATGTACTAACAGTGGCTGTTTCCTCAAGGAGCATGCATTTTAGAAAGACAATGAGAAAAAATGTGGATTTAAATTTTTTTTAATTTTGTATTTATTTAAAATGCATAGAGAGAGAGAGAGAAAGATAGAGATAGACAGAAATAGAGACAGAGAAAGAGATGTCGTCCTCTGGTTTGCTCACTCCCCAAATGCCCACAATACAGAGCTGGGCTAGGCCAGAGCCAGGAGCCATGAACTAATCCAGATTTCCCACATAGGTGGCTGGGACCCAATTACTTGAGCCATCATGGATGCCTCACAGGGTACCCATTAGCAGGAAGCTGGAATTAGGGAGTGGAGCCCAAACACAGTGTAGGCATTCCAATATGGGTTGAGGATGTTGCCAGCAGGGTCTTAACCACCACATCAAATGCCCATCCCAGAAGTGATGCAGAACAACACATCTCACAGGACAAGCACATGCACCACCTGTGGTATTGGATGTTTGCTATGCCTTTGCTCAGCTTCTCATATATACTGACTGCAGAAACAGAAGAAGGCTACCCAAAGGAGAACAAACAACATCTTCAGAGTTTGCAATAGCGAGAGAGTAAGTCACTGTCGCTTGTGCTTGGAGATATTTAAAGGTGCATAGAGGAGTGGGAAAGCTTTGTAGAAGGAAAAAGAGAAAGCTTAAGGTGTGCCCTTAAGCTTAAGGTTGTTGAGATGGGAAAGATGAAGTGAGTGAACCAGAAGAAACCTACATGCTTGTTTGAAAAGAGCATATTTGCCTTTTTCTGATCAGTCCTAAGTTGGACGTAGAAGCAAAAATAAGTGAAGCTGGCAGTTATTGATTACATCTTGGCCATTTGGGGCCAATTGCTATGGAGGTGGTGGTTTGGCATCCATCCTGGCCTGCAGATTGGGAGTCAGAGTTCTATTTTTATATACAGTCTAGCCATTGTCATTTGTGTATCCAGCCTCTTACGACTCTTTTAAGAGGCACAGCAATTATATGCCATCAGTGCCATGTTTTTTAGAGAAAACTGAGACACAGAGAGGTTAATTAACCTGCTCATACACAACTGATAAGAGGCAGAACTGAGATTCCCACCTGAGAGACTCCCCCAGATACCAGGTCCTCCCCTACTACACTAAAGAAATTAAATAGAAAAAGGTCAACAACATGAAAGGAAATGAGCAAAGGGCCTGAGCAGAGAGTTTGCTAAAAGAGAAATTCCATAACACTTTAAGATAAAAAAGGATGCTCAAGGTGTTCAGCCTAAGGGTTAAGATGCCTGCAACCCTCATCCGAGTACCTGGATTTGATTCCTAGGTCCAGCTCCTGACACCAGCTTCCTGCTAATGCAGATTCTGGGGGGGGCAGCAGGTGACAGATGATGTAATTGGGCTCTATACCACCCATGTGGGAAACCTGCACAGTGTTCCTGGCCCCAGCTTCTACCCAGTCCAGCTCTGAGTGCTTTGGGCATTTAGGGAATGAATTAGTGGGTAGGAACTCTATTATTCACTCTCTTCCTTTCAAATAAATACATATACCTATATATGTATATAAGGAAAAGGATACTTGGACTTGATCACATTAAGTCAAATAGAAAATAAAATTACAATCAAATCTCATTATTTACTATCTGATTGACACATATCAAAAAGTTTGGTGACAGACATATATTGTGGACAAACTTATAAACTGGAGTATTATCTGTGAAATAGAATTGAGGACATCTCTCAAAATTATGGATGTCCCTCCTGGAATCAGCGATTTCATTCCTAGATAGTTAATATGCAGATATACTCACACACAGTGAAGTGACAAGCATATTCCTTGCCATATTTATAAGAGCAAGCACTGGGAATGACTTAATGAGCATCAGCAGTGGACTGAGTAACCTCCACTGTGTGCATAACCACAGGAGCATCTTCATACTATGCATGTCACGTGCTACTCAAGGTGCTTTCTATGTATTGGCTCATTTCCACTTCATTCACGGTACCAATCTAGTAGATGGATCACTCCAGGTACAGGGAGGTTAAGTTAGTTGCCCGAGGTCACAAGAAAGGATTCAAACTCAGCGAGTCTGCCTCCAGAATCTACATAAACAACCAATGCGCTATGCTGACTAGCCAGCAGCTATTAAAGGAATGGCACAGTTCTACATGGTCTGATATATGATGATCTTTCCAAGATATATATCACTTATGGATATATATAATACAGATATATGTGTATATATATATATATATTATATATAGTGTATGTATACAAGCTACAGAATGACATGCAAGTGTGTTAATTATATCCACGTGCATGTGCGTATATATACATATATATATATATATATAGAGAGAGAGAGAGAGAGAGATTCAAAATACATAGATATCTAGTACAGAAACTGAAGAGCTGAAAGGCAGAAATAGGGAGTCACTTTTACCGGCGACAACTGAGCACCAAAGGGGAAACCTGTTGAAGTGAAATGGACACTATGAAAAACAGTGACTTGATCAGCCCTTGTCCTGACTGTTGATGTACAATTTAATAGTTTATCTCTTTTAGTATTTTTTTGTTCTAGTGCTATTGGTTGAACTCTGTAATTAACACACAATTATTCTTAGGTGTTTAAATTTAATTGAAAAGTGATCCCTGTTAAATATAAGACTGGGAATAAGAGAGGGAGGAGATGTACAATTTGGGACATGCTCAATTGGACTTGCCCCAAATGGTGGAGTTAGAAACGTGCCAGGGGATTCCAACACAATCTCATCAAGATTGCATGTACCAATGCCATCTCACTAGTCCAAGTGATCAATCTCAGTTCACAACTGATCACACTGATAGGTCTAAGAGTCAAAGGGATCACACAAACAAGACAAGTATCTGCTAATACTAACTGATAGAATCAAAAAGGGAGAGAAGGATCCAACATGGGAAGCAGGAGACATAGCAGACTCATAGAATGGCAGATGTCCTCAATAACACTCTGGCCTCAGAATCAGCCCTTAAGGCATTCGGATCTGGCTGAAGAGCCCATGAGAGTATTTTAGGCATGGAAAGCCAAGACACTCTGGCAAAAGAAAAAGAAAAAAAGAAGAAGAAGACCTAAATGAAAGATCTCTGCGAGTGAGATCCCAGTGGAAAGAACGGGGCCATCAAAGAAGGAGGTACCTTTCTCTGAAGGGAGGAGAGAACTTCCACTTTGACTATGACCCTGTCGGAATAAGATCGAAGTCAGTGAACTCAAAAGGCTTCCATAGCCTTGGTGACTCATGACTAGAGCCTAGGGAGATTACTGACGCCATAAACAAGAGTGTCAAATTGTTAAGTCAACAACAGGAGTCACTGTGTACTTACTTCTCATGTGGAATCTGTCCTTAATGTGTTGTCCAATGTGAAGTAATGCTATAACTAGTACTGAAACAGTATTTTACACTTTATGTTCTGTGTGGGTGCAAACTGATGAAATCTTTACTTAGTATATACTGAATCGATCTTTTGTATATAAAGATAATTGAAAATTAATCTTGATGTGTATGGAATGGGAGAGGGAGCAGGAGATGGGAGGGGTGTGAGTGGGAGGGAAGTTATGGGGGAGGGAAAGCCATTGTAATCCATAAACTGTACTTTGGAAATTTATATTTACTAAATAAAAGTTAAAAAAGAAAAAAAAAGATTTTCTGCAATAAACATGTTTTTCAATTGAAATACAACTATCAAAATTAAATCAGCACATATCACTCACCTGCCATCAATCCTGCAATTGCTTCCCATTGCATTTAGAATAAGCAATGCCAAGCTCCACAGTCAGTGGTCAACTGGACATCACCTTTCTATCCCCTCTCCCTCAGGAGTGTGAGGCCCTCCCTCTGGTTCTCTCTGTCCCAACTTCTTGGATCTTTCCATGGCTTCAACATGACAAACTCTTTCCCACCCTGGAAACTTTGCACTTGACGTTGCTCCTGCCTTGTATTTCTTCTTCCGTGTTCTGCAATGGCTTGGCTGCCTTTCATCCTATACACCTTGTTGTGGCTTCCTAAGCATTCCCTTTAAATATATTTCCCTGCTCTCATTATCATCTATCACAGTTTTCTGTTTTGTTTCATTTTTTACGTAGTGCTACTCATAAATTGTAATTATTTATTTTGATTTGAGGTTTTTGTGCTCTTTTAATTTGCTTTTTCCTTTCCAAAGATAGGACTTTATTTGTCTTCCTTTCTGTGACAATGTCAACATCTAGTACAGTGCATGGCAAATAGTTGGTACTCAATAATATTTGTTTAATTGTTTAATTAATTAGCTAATTAACCCTGTCATTCATGTAAAAAGAAACCGGCATGTAAGGGGATGTGGAGAAAAAGATTTCCTTTCTCAGTCAACAGCATACAAGATAGAGGACAGGATGGGATTCCCAAGAAATATTTCATTGACTTATTAAAAGAGACCCACAAAAGCCAACTCACAGTCAGTGGGTGGGGTGGAGGGAGGGTAATATAAAGTAGAATCAAGATCCCATTCAGTTTCAAGTGGCTGTAGGTGAAACATACTCATTACCTAGGAGCTTGAATTACATCATTGGCAAAATTACGTTGATGGAAATATAATAAGGGTTGCATACAATAGAGTTTGTAAATCCTGTCTCACAGAAGTCCCTCAGTGAATAGTAATGACAAGGGCCTCCATGAGCATCCCTCTCCTGTGTGCACAGATGCCTTTCTGAGGTCAGGGGTAGAGACTACTGCCAGCACTGGTGGTGCTCAGAGCCTGGAAAGAAGGTCCCTCCCACAGGCCATTGTCACTGGAACTGTCTGGGCCTGATGAGGAAGACAGGGCCATGGAAACCCTCCAGAACAGCGGTCTTTCCTCTGACACAAGCCCCTCTGGGTTCTCCTTGCAGCGCAGAGCCATGTTCCCAAACACAGGGCATTGTGTTCCAGCAGACTGCTACTTCATCAGTATTACCCAGCTTCTGTGGTCCCAATACATTTTGAGTACAATGACTGCATGTCAGGTCCTTGCAAATGCTTTGATAAAGGACAATTTGGAAGTCATTTTTTTGCCATATTGTTTCTTTTCTCCTTGGGCTGTGGAGCCCACATTGGCTAGATGCTAGAAGATGACCAGGTGACACCTGACCCATCTTTTCCCTCTGTCCTAGAAGGTCAGGGAACTTGAGCTCACCATGGGCCATGGATCTGAGACTTCAGGCAGACTTGAGTAGCAGGCAAGCTGTGACTGGGATGGGCAGGAGCCACAGAAACACAGGTCACGCTCGTTGGACAGTCCATCCACCATGACTCAGTGGCTCCAGGACAAGGAACCCTTCATGGCAGTGCTCTTGGAGACAGTGTCCTTCTAGCCCAACTGGAAGGATAAAGACTGAAAGCTGAGGAGAGATGCTGAAATGCCCCAGATGCATTCAGTCTGTGTCCCAGAAAGAGTGTAGGGTCCCGGTGAGCTGCTCCTCTGTTTACCTTCCAGGTCATTCAGATGCCCTGCCCTTCCAGGAGGGTAAGGTGAACAGCTAGCCAGAGCAAGCAGCCAAACCCATCAGTCTGTGTTCAGGCTCTGAGAGCATGAAATGGAAATGGATGGGATCCAGTGAGCCTGCTCTGATTTTATTATTTCAAACCGCTCTAGACACTGACGAACTCTCTTCGCCTGGTGCAGCCCTTTCCCCAGTCTCCTCTCCCTGCCCCCTCTCTTTCTTCTTTTTTTATAAATATTTATTTCATTTATTTGAAAGACAGAGTTACATAGTGAGGTAGAGCCAGAGAGAGAGAGGTCTTCCATCTGCTGGTTCACTCCCCAAATGACTGCAACGGCCAGAACCGAGCTGATCCAAAACCAGGAACCAAGAGCTTCTTGCAGTTCTCCTACGTGGGTGCAGGGGCCCAAGCAGAGAGCTGGATCAGAGTGGAGCAGCAGGAACTCGAACCGGTGCCCATATGGGATGCCGGCACTGCAGGCTGCAGCTTTAACCCGCTGAGCCACCGTCCCAACCCGCTGAGCCACCGTGTCTTCCCTCCCCCCCACCCCCCACCCCCCGTTTCTTCTTCTAAGGAAAGAGAACAAGACGCTCAGCGCTAATTCACTCTACAGTGGTATGACTCCTCCAAGATTCCTGGACATGCCTCTCCCATCCCATCTGGACAAAAATGCTCCGCCTCGGAGCCATGCCCCTCTTTGAATCAACCAAGACACACTCCCCCATGCCGCCCCAGTCTGCAGACTGCACTCCTCAGGGAATGGGGAGGAGAGCACGCAGCAGGCGGGCATCGTTCACCAAGCAGGGTGGTCAGCCCGCATCCATCTCCCAACAGTCTGTTTCCTGTCCCGGCAGGGTTTCCCTCCTGCCCACAGCGGTGTGGAAGGTCTTTCTCCGGCAATATTTAGTTACCTGGCATCCAGCTCCTAGAGGAACCCTGGCAGGAGGTGGGCCACCCAGAACGAGTGATGACACTGTCCTCCTCCAAACTGTGGCTGAGGGGAGTCACTGTAAATACACCAGAAACCATCTGTGCAGGATACAGGTGTCCAGAGAGCAATCACAGTGGTTTGGTACCAAGGGTTAATGGGAAGAAGGAGCTCTGGGCATCAAAGTACCTGAGTTCTCCTCTTTCTGTACAAACTCCTTTAACTCACTGAATACTTGTCAGCCCCAGTTTCCCCATCAATTAAAAGGATTGCCTCTAAACTGAAGAAAAGAAAAGCACTTGCCATAACACTATTTTGAATTCTTTGGCTTCTTTCAACATGAGTAAGTAGCTCTTTTTCCAAGGCAGTATATAGGAGTGAAAAAGCAAATAAATCCAGAGGCTACCAGCATAACTATATTTTGTTCCACCTCAAGTAGATCATTTTGCTTCCTTGAGCCTCAATTTTCTCATGTATAAAATGGGAATTAGAGTTATAAACCTTGGATGCAATGAGATGATGATTTGAAATAACCTAACATAGTTACTGCTTAAGTGGTAGCTACTATTGTTGCAGCTAACTTCCACTGAAAACTCATTTTACATACATTTCCAGTCTCCTTTCTTGGGTTGCACAATGTTGGCATATAGTAGACACTCAGTAAATATTTGTTAATTGATATACTTCCAACCTTCAAGGCAGAGAACTGCATCCACTAATGGTGTCATTCTTGCAGAATGATTTTATAACCCCATTAGTCTGAGAAAGCTAAATGGAGCTAAAAATGCTCACATCAAGAGTTGCGGTATCCAAGGCCACTAAAACATTTGATTTTCTTCTTTTCTCCATCAAGTGCCGACATGTGAGTGAATCCAGCTCTCTCCCCATTTTGATGTCTGTCTTCGTGCGAAAGCCGTTCTGGGAATGAGCTGATGACACCCAAACTGTATCCTATTAACACATCTTCCTTTCAGAAGCTGCTGCTATTTTACAAAATGCCTTTGGGTGTGTTGCAGAGAAAATGGCTAGTGACAAAGGAATCTGGATTTTGATGGGGATTGTTCTCCTTTGCACTTCTCTTTTGGCACTGCAGGAAGTTTCTTCTCACAACAGACTGACACAGTTATCAGTGATTCTCATAGGAACCGTCGTGCAGGAATGCTTCTGTTACCACTGTATTCCTGGCCCAAATTACTGTTCCTGCAATGTGCACTTCCAGCTTTGATACACTTGCTTAGAAACTGATCATTTCAGAAGCCTTGGATTATTTCCTGGGCCCTGAACATCCCTAACCTCTGAAATTGAGGACAGTTTCCCACCATCTGCACGTCCAGCCTGACCCAGGCTGTGAGATGGAAACTGCCCCCAGGCTGAGGAAATAAAAGACTCCTGGTTAATTGCCATATTAATCACATTTCTTGCATCAGAAAGTCTGTAAACAAGAGACCTGCATCATCCCTTACCCGACAAGGCAAGTAGCACGGTCACCCCTTGCTATCTCCTTGCTATCTCAGGGAACTCCTTAGGTATCAAAATCTGAGGATGCCCGAGCCTTTATATTAAATGATATAATATTTGTATATAGCCAGCACACAACCTCCTGTATGCTTTTAGATTGTTTATTTTGTATATAACCAGCACACAACCTCCTGTATGCCTTAAGATTGTTTATTTTTTTTTAAATTTTTATATTTATCTTGAAAGACAGAAAGACGGAGAAACAGACAGGGGGAGACTTTCATCTACTGCTTCACTCTGCAAATAGTCACAACAGCTAGGGCTCAGCCAGGAGTTCAGAACACATTCCAGGTCTCCCACGAGAGTGGCAGGGACCCAAGTCTACTTGAACCTCCATCATCTTTTGCTTCCCAGTGTCCTCATTAGCAAGACGCTGGAATCAGAAGCAGAGTAGCTGGGAAATGAACCAGGCACTCTGATATGGGATGTAGGTGAAGTGTACCAACCAGTGACTTAAGTTGCTGCACCAAGCTCCACTCCCTGAATGCCTTAAATCAACCTCTAGTGACTTATAATACCGAATACAATATAAAAGCTATATACTGCTAGACTGTGTTGTTTAGGAACAATGACAAGAAAAAAGTCTGTGCATGCTCAGTACAGATACGACCAGGCCTAAGCCCATAGCACATAACCAATGGATGCAGAATCTGTGGATACCAAAGCAGCGGGATCCTCATTTTACTTGCAACAAAAGTGAAGTTCAGAGAGGTAATACAACCTGTTAAGGCAGCATAGCCAGGAGGTATTAGATCCCTCAAGCAGACCTGGGAGCCAAGGATTTAACGCCTTATGTGCCACCGCCTCCCAGTGCTGTCTCTTGTCCTGCAATCCCTCTGCCTGATGCTGAAGCCTTCTTCCAAGAGACACTTCCTGTCTTGAAATCTTACAGAGCTTCCCAAACTTTAATGAGCATCCAGAAACTTTAATGAGCATCCAGATTATTTGTGAACACAGTGGGAAAGGAGAAGCTTCAAAGACAAGAGGGAGGCTGGGTGAAAAGGGAGCAGGAGTGAAGAGTTATAGGCATGAGGAGTGCAACTACAAGGGAACTTTAAATAGCCAGGCCTGCCACGTGTCAATTCAGTCTTCCATAGTTAATCCTAATAATGAGACAGGACCAAAACAGCACTCAATCAAGCTCCTTCTGTCCCAACATGGATCCAGCTCCTGACCTGACTGTGTATGTATGCATCTCCAGTTCCAAACCAACCAGGAGTGAGATGTTTTTAGCCCTAACCACAAAAGACCCCTTGCCATCTAGTAGTGACTTCTCCAATCTGCAGACATGCCCCAAAGAGCCCAATGTGACCCACCTGTGGCTTTCCTGGAGTGACAGTTGTGAGCAACACTGCTAATCTGAATGCATTGTGTTCAAAAACCAACAGCACCTATGGAGCAAACGGAGTCCAGCACAGATGGAAGTGCCTTGTGCCAGAGAAACCACTCCCCAAACCTACAAAAGCACCTGCTGAGCTTCCGACAAGGGGAGCAGTCTGCAGAAGCTCTTCCCACCATGCTGTCTCCCTCATGCTTGAACATAAACCCCCAGTAAACCTTGTCTGGCTTGGATGCTGATCTCTTGTCAACTGCTATCTGAGAGTAAGTCGGTAACAGTAACATCCTAATAACACTGCCAACACTGCTAAGGGATGAAATCAGGACCTGACCAGCAGAACTGCAGATTTTGAAAAGAAGCCAGGGTAGATGAAAACAGAGCCTAAACATGAGGGCCAGTCCGGAAGTGGAAAATGTTGACGTAATGTAAGAGCTGTTTTTTCAAAGTGAATCCAACATCTAGTGTGTGGGTGTGGCCAGAGTGGGCCAAGAAAACGCTGGAAGTGCAAAGCTCCAGGCAGAGAGGCAGTCCTTGGTAAAGGCATTGGTAGCAGTGTCCAGTTCTGCTTCCACTAGATTGTTGCTATTCAAAACATAGTCTGGTGGGATCAGCACTGTGGCATAGTAGGTAAAACCGCTGTCTGTAATGCCGGCATCACACATGGGTGGCAGTTTGAGTCCTGGCCACTCCACTTCTGATCCAGCTCTATGCTATGGCCTGGGAAAGCAGTAGAAGATGGCCCAAGTCCTTGGCCCCTGAACCCATGTGGGAGATCCGGAGGAAGCTCCTGGTATCGGATTGGCACCGTTCTGGCAGTTGCAGCCAATTAAGGAGTGAACCAGCAGATAGAAGACCTCTCTCTCTACCTCTCCTCTCTGTGTAACTCTGACTTCCAATAAATAAATAAATAATTCTTAAAAACAACCATCCAGGATACAATATCACCTCTGTGTTATTTCTGCCAACGATACGTACCTGAATCTAATTAAGAGGAAGCATGAGACAATCTCAACCTGAGGAACATTTTCAGAAATACCCGGCTTGCACTATTCAAAATGGACAAGGTCAAGAAAGATGTCAAAAAAGCTGAGCAATTGGTTTTGAATGCAGGAGACTCAAGAGATACAACAACCTCCACATCGAAGGACTGATCTTGGTTTGGATCTGAGATCAGGGAGGGAAAATTGCTATAAAGAACATTAGTGGGAAAATTGACAGCATTTTAATATAGAAGGCAAAGGCAGATTAAATACAGTATTGCATCAATGCTGAATTGCCTGATTGTGATAAATGAAATAGACTATCCTACTTCTTAGGAAATACACACCAAAGAATTTAGAGGCCGAGGAACATAATGTCACCAACGTACTTTCAAGTATACCAACAAAATGATATCACATATAAATATGAAGAGAGAGAATGTTGAACCAAGAAGGAAAACTGCAAATAATTGGTGAATCTGAATTTGAATTAAAGCATAAAGCAGTTTCTTGTGCTAGTCTTATAACTTTTTTGTAAGTTTGAAATTAGAATCAACTTTTTGTTTGACTTTTATTTTTGAAGAATTATTATTGGGAGGGAAGGGGAGTGTGGTTGTCAGTCAGAAGATCACAGTGAGATAAAGGGCCAGAGTTCTAGTGTTCTACAGAATAACAGAGTGGCTATAGTTAACACGAATGTGTGTGAAGAGAGGATTTTGATTGTTCCCAAAACAAAGAAGTAGTAAACCATCTCAGGTAATTGATATGTTAATTATCTTGATTAATTATCACACAATATATGAGAGATTTTCAAAAATTATAAGGAAAATGCATATTATGAAAAAACTATGCTGGAATTTCAAAAACAAATTTGTGCCAAAATGAACCTCTTACTTCCATTTTCCATAAATGTTTTGAAGTACCCTCCTACTTCCAATTATGTATCAGTTAAAAATTTAAACATTTCAATAAAATAATTTAAACAAAAAACTAAGATCTATAGGAGAAAAAACAATGGCTGTTTGGCCAGAATTTTTTTAAAATCAGGCTCTCAGATGTCATCCCAAACCCACTGAAGCAGAATCTACATTTTAACAGGATCCCCAAGTGATTTCTTTGTATGCATTTTTGAGCTTAAAACTCCCTGCTCTATTCTGTCCAGAGCTGGGCATCTGTTGTTGGCTGTTAGGCATTTCAATCAAAAATCACCTGCACACTATGTCCCAAACTCCTACCTACCCTCTGAAACACAATTCAGAGTCGTCTTCTCTGTGAAAATGACTCTTACCCCTGCCCACAGCTCCAATCCAGAAAACTGCTTTCCATGGAAAATTTAAATCTTCTCCCCATTTTCACACTGTACTGAAATCCGGTTTCATTTTCCTAAGAGACTGAGAGGTGGCTACTATTTGTTTTATCCTCAGTAATGAGTTAGGGAAACACTAGTGCTTGAGACACTTGCAAGTGAATGAATGCTTGAATGCTTGAATGAGTAAACGCCAGTCTGTGTCTATGTTTCATTCCTGGCTCCAGGAAGATACTGCTAGAGTCTCAAAAGGAACAAGAGGTGATTTAGGTTTGAGCAGACAGCAGCAGGGAACAAAGGAGTCGTTAGGAAGAGGAGTGGAAGCCCACAGATACTCAGGCTCTAACCCTAACCCCATGTTGCTGCAATGCACTGCAGACATGGTTAGCTTCAAGTTTCCACACAATTCTTAACAGTGATGCACATTTCCACCTGCTTTGCAACCCAGTAAAGCATTGTTATGCTAGCAATTCATTGGTAAGGCACTCTTGTCACAAGATAAGTGGGTGTTAAGGGAACCAAGAAACAAAAGGTATGCTGAGCCAATACAATGGTCAAATCATGGATACCAAGGAACAAAGAAGAAAGACAGAAGCTGCAGATATTAAGACAGGCTCTTTGAAAGTGCCTGGCCTTTCTCTGGGCTCTGGCAGGTGCTGGTGCAGATACAGGATAGGACATCAGAAAGCTCAAATGACTGAGAGATAAGGAGAGTCTTTGGTTTGGGAAGCGCCATCTCTCCTTCTTGCCTTCAAATGCACGAGAAGGAATGGATTTATAATGAGCTGCTTCTGTCCAAGAAGTTTAAGCAGATTTAAAAGAACCTACCAGTTACAACCCAGCCTCCCTGGTGTTCTCAGTGAAAAGATAATTTCGGATATCAAACTGAAGCATCCATGGGCAACGTAAGGCTGTGCAGACGGCGGGTCTTTCAACACAGACAAGGTCTGCTACCAGAGTACTTGCGGAAGAAACACTTTATTTTAACTCAGCGTGGGACATTTTAAGAATTCTCCCGGGAATAGGGTTTTGCCGAAAACCAGAGCTTAATTTAATGAGGGTGAAAAGTTTAAGAAAGAAATATAAAAGGAAAGTCCTGAAAGCACAGAAGACACTTGGAGCAGGAACCTGTGCCCAGCTAGCTGAAAAATAGCACAGCGATGGCAGCGAGCAGATTCAGGCCATTAGGAGGTGCGCAGCCTCTGGGGGAATTTTCAATGAGGCTATCGTCAGCCAAGCGCATGTGCAGGAACCTTCTCAAATGAGCACAATAAAGAAGCACCATGCAGAACTGCTTGAGGGCATTCATTTTATTTATTGGAACACCTACTATGTGCCAGCTGGTTTCACTGGAGTCTGTGAGGCAGGCAGCACACCTTTCACTTGCAGATACGAAGGCAGAGACAGGAGTGAGCTACCCAGTAAGAGAGAGTCTTCTGAAAGGCTCCTATGGCAGCCCTTTAAGAGGCTGTTTCTGTTTGTAGACCTCTTCCTACTTACCCTCTAAAACTCCTTGTCCTGCCTGGCTGGGAGACACCTGCAATGAATCTTCACCCTGATTCCATGGATTTCTCACATCAGCATCTCACCCTCTGCGATTCAATGGCCGCCTACACTTAGGCTGCGCCTTCAGTTTCTTTTGATCCCCAATGCAGCACTGGCTCCCAGAGCACCAGCTGAGTGCAGGTTCCTGGGCTGCAGCGACCTGGGATGTATACATTCAGATGTGGAACTCCACAGCCTAGGTCTATTTTCTTTTGCCATGAAGCTTCTAGACACTTGAGACTTGTTTACAAACAGAACTAGAAGGGACTCAGTGATGCTCAGTGAGTCACACAGGATGCTGATTCTAACAAAGTATTGAGACCTTAAATTTGGATTCCACTGAATAAGAATGTGTGATTATTCCAATGTTGGCAAGCATGAAAATTACCTATGAAGAGACAAATCTGTTAAGCAAATGAATAATGCAGGCTGAACCAAAAGGGCTCAGCTGGTTTTACTGAGTGGTGGCAGAGCAGAATTTCATGAAAGGAAGGACTCACACCAGGGTCTGGCAGTATCATTTAGAAGGGAAAGAAGAGGGGAAGAAATCAGGAGCTACATGCCTATTCATTAAGCTTTAAAATGTTTTTGATTGCCACAATTACTTACCAAACATTTTTATGGGCTTCAATACATACATTCTTCGTGTAATGAAGAAATGAGAATAACTAGCAGATACATCACCTCCAATATCTATCATTTCTTTGTGGTAAGAACATTAAAAACCCTCTCCTAGCTATTTTGAAATGTATAGTGCATTAATGTAAACTGTACTCACTCTACTGTGCAATAGGACATTAGAATTTGTTCCTTCTGTCTTCCTATAACATTACTGCCACTGACTAAGCTCTTTCTCTCTTTCCTACCCCGGGTCCTCCTTCTCCCTATCCTCTGGGAACCACTTTTCCACTTCAAATTTTTATTCAACCAACTCTTTTAGAGTCCACAGATGAGTAAGAGCATGTGGCAGTTGGCTTCCTGTGCCTGGTCTGTTTCACCTAAGCTGGTGTCTTCCAGAACTGCCTATGTTGTCACAACACCAGGATGTCAATCTTTTTATGACTGAATAGTGTTCCATTATGTATATATGTCAATTCTCCTTATCCACTCATCTGTTGATGGACACTGGGCCTCTTCTACATGATTACTATGATTAGTTCTGTAATAAACATGGGCGTACAGATACCTCTTTGACATGCTTGGTGCATTTTTTGGATGTATAGTCAGTAGTGTGATCACTACATCATAGCATGGCTATATTTTTAATTTTTTCAAGAATGTTAAACAATTTTATGCCAACAGTTTTGGCAACTTATGTGAAATCCACATATTTCTTCAAAAACATATATTCAGAAAGCTGACACAGAAAGAAAAAAATTTGAATACTCCCATATGTATATAAGACATTAAATTCATTTAAAAATGTTCTCCAGTGATAACAAAAATCATAAATAATTTCACTGGTGAATTCTACTAAACATTTAAAGAAGAAAGAATAGCAGAGTTATATGTTCTATCACAAAATGAAGAGCATCAATTTCTAATTCATTTTAAAGAGACCAGCATAACCCTTCATCAACACTTAATGAGTAAATGAAAAGAAAAAAATTACCCAGCTACAGCCCTAACACAGGTGAAAAATGAACCTTAACTAAATACATAGCAAATAAAATTCAGAAAAAAGTAAAAATTAAATAAGAATTATTTTAGGTTTTTTTGCCTTCTTTCTCTTCTGGATATGTGCTCTGCTCTTGAGATTCATACTCCCATGTGCTTTCGATTTTACCATTTCACTTCTAATGTAGGACTCCATTAAAAGTTTTATAGGCAATTCTTAGCTTTTGCTTGTCATGCAAGGTCTTTGTTTCTTCTTCATTTCTGAAGGACAGTTTTTCTGGATATAGTATTCATGGCTGGCAAATTTTTTCCTTCAAATCTCTGAATATGCCATCCTATTCTCTCCTGGCATATAAGGCTTTTGTCAAGAAGCTTAGCTTTTCAAAGATTTATTTATTTGAAAGGCAGAGTTACAGAAAGAGGGAGAGACAGTCAGGGAGGAAGAGATCTTCCATCTGCTGGTTCATTCCCCACATAGCCACAACAGCTGGGGCCAAAGCCAGGAACTAGGAATTCCACCCAAGTCTCCCATGTGGTTGGCAGCGGCCAAAGCACTTGGCCCATCTTCCACTGCTTCTCCCAGAAGCACTAGCATGGAGCTGGATCAGAGGTGGAACAGCTGAGATTTAAGTCAGTGTTCACACGGGATGCCAGTCCTGCAGTCTGTGGCCTAATCCACTGGACTAAAACGCCAGTCCAAAAAGTTCTCTTTTAAATTAATGGAGATATTCATAACTAAGTTGCTGTTTTTCTGTTGCTGTATTTGGAATTCTGTATTTGATTTTGTTTGTATACTGGTTGTGTGTGTGTGTGTGTGTGTGATTGTTTCTTTGTTTGAATTTGGCTACAGTGTATCTTGGAAATGATACTCTTTGGTTCATTCCATTAGGAATCTCTTTGGCTTCCTGTCCCTGGGTCTGTATTTTTACCAAGATTTGGCAACTCTTCAGCAATTACTTCATTTGATAAGATTTTTCAATGCCTTCTCCCTTCTATTCTCCTTCCGGGACACCCCTAATTGGATGTTTATTCTACTAATGATGTTCATAAGCCATAAGTGTCAAAGTCTTTCTTCCAAATATTTTCTTTTCGTTTTTTTTTTTTCTTATGACTGACTGGTGTATTTCAAAAGACCTTTCTTCAAGCTCAGCAATTCTTCTGTTAAATTCTGCTGCTGAGGCTTTAAACTGTACTTTCAATTTCATTTATTGAGTTATTTAGTTCCAAGAGTTCTGCTTTGTGTTTTTTTTTTAATTATCTCTATCTCTATACTGAGTTTCTTATTCATATCATGAATTGTTTTGCCAAAGTCATGGAATTTATCAGTCTGTATTCTTTTGTGTCTTGTCACATTTATATATATGTATATATACACATATGTGTAATGTATGTTTGTATACATACACGTATGTATATATGTACACAAACACACACGTATGTATGTATGCATATTTTATATATGTCACATCACATAATAATAAAATTACTATTTTGAATTCTTTGTTTACAATTTGTTAATTTTCATTTTTTGTGATCTGTTGAAGATTTATTTTGTTCTTTGGAAGCATCGTGTTACCTTGTTTTTGTGCTTTTGTGCCTCTGTATTGGTTTTTGTGCATCTGGTAGGCCAGTTCCTCCCACCTATTTTATAGGGTGACTTTCATCATAAAAGACTTTCTGCTAGTGATGTACCCTAGGGTGTTGGTTGGATGTACTGTGTTGGCTTTGGTTCCAGATGGGCACTTTGATGCAGCATCTCTGCACCTTCCTCAGCTGTAATCAACATTCATGATGTCTGTAGGTGATCCAGGCTTTAGAAATGCTAGTAGTGCATCCTCAGTTGAGATGCAGCAGCTTTAGCTGGGGCAGATTCACTGTAAGCTGTGTGTGCACTGTGTCAGGTTGAAGGTATGAGATTCCTGTCAGTTTCTCCAGGTCATGTGAGTGTGGAGTTACCTCTGTGGGCCCAGGTGTATGTGGTACAGCATGTCTAGTAGCAGTATGGGATGGCCCTCAGGGTCTGAGCATTGCACAGAGGACAGAACCACCTGTCAGTGTCTAAGGGCTGTGAAGATAACTTTGCAGGGAGTTCGGAGGCCAGCTTGCTCCCAAAGTTCTACTTGGATGCTTCCTGAGGCCAAGAGTGGGTGAGAGAGCTGGGCCAAGTATCTACTTCTTAGATTCTCAGTGGACTGAACTTCTGAGGATAGGTTGCTCAACTGTTTCTTAGGACTACAAAAAGATAGGCAGGGCTACCAGTTTCTTTCCATAGGCCTCTGTGAGCTGAGCTATTAACAGCTACTTTTCCCCTCTGGCTTCTCAGGACTAAGAGTGTGTGGGTAGGGCCACCCAGCCGTTTCTAGGGTAGTAGAAGGATGAGTAAGGCTGTTGAAGTTTTCCTGAGGGCCTCTTCAGGCCAAGCCACTCAGATTGTGCTGCCCAGGTTCTTCATGGAGCTGTGAAGGAGTGGGCGGGACTTCCTGCCTGGCTCACAGGGCTGGGTTATGTGGACCTGCTGGAAGCACTTGCTTCCTAGGAGCCTTTGTGTGTGGGATCTCAAAATGGCTCCCTGCAGCAAGAGCCTGGATGATGGAGCTCAGTGTGAGCTGGGCTCTTCTCTGGACAATGCATCTGCTTGGAACCCAATAGCTCCCCAAATTAGTATCAGGGCCTGTGAGAGCCCCAGGGTTCTGCAGCAGTAAATGTCTAAGTGTCTGTGGCAGAAGTGAAAATTTCTGTGGCCTCCTGCTTACCCTTTTAGCACTAAGTAAAGTACTTTTTGGTCCAGGCTTGCTCTCAAGAGATGAAACAGCAGATGTTGTGTGCTTAGCCCCCTTATTTAAGTGTCTCCATGCTCTGCAAACATTGAGTCCTTCGCTCACTGTTCTGTCCCACTTCCCAGTGAGTGGGGTCTTCTTCCACTGTGCTATCTGAGATTGGGGGAAGATAGTAGAGGCAGTCCCTTGGTCATCCAGCCAATGTGCCAGATCCAGAGGTTCAGTCCATGAGTGCTGGCCTGGGGGCCAAGGCTGTGGGGCTCTACCTAGCACTGTGTTTCACTCTGTGGGCTGGAACCAAGCCTAGTACTAAGGCTTGGACTTAATTCCTTTCTTTGCTCTCGAGCAGTAGGGGTCCCTATCCACCCTGTGCTACTTGGAGCTAAGGAGAGGTGACGTGGGCAGCAGTTTCCTTCCTCCCTCTGCAAAGCACCTTTTCTTATTATAATATTAATGCCATGCACTATGGTGATCTCTCATCTGGATTCCCCCCAGACCTTGGTAAAGGTAAGTTGTTGGGGAGACAATTGTTAGAAAACCTTACTCAGCTGCCATTTTGTCCAACCTCCAGGAGCAACTTTAGCCTACTTCAGGGGGAGAGAGAGAGAGAGAGAGAGAGAGAGACCTACCAATATTGTACATTACATGACTTAATTATTAGAATAATATTTTATTTTTTAGTTGTAAGAATATAACTGAAGGTTTTGATTCTCACACTGTCTGAATGTTTGTATCTCAAAATTGATTTGGTGAAATCTTAACTCCAACAGTAGTAGTAAGCTGACAGTTAATTTGGAGGCAGGGCCTTTTTAGTGATATGGGAGTGGATGATTAGATCATGAAGGTGGAGTTCTCACAAATAGGATCAGTGCCTTTATTAAGGGGACCCAAAGAAACTGGCTTGTCCTTCCCATCATCTGAGGGCACGTGAGAGGGCACCATCTATGAACCATGGAAAAAGAACCTTATCTCCATCAGATTCCCAGCCCCCAGAGTGTGAAGAATACATTTCTTTGTTATAAACCACCTAGTCTATGGTGCTTTGTTAAAGAAGCCTGAATGGACTAGGAGATACCCTCTCCTCATGTTTTTAGATGTATGTGCCCATTGGTGCCTGCAGTGCCTGTTGGACTAAGAGCTTTGCTCTAATAGGATCATACCATCACACTGTGCCTGGCATATAATGATTACTCAATGAATGTGTGGATGAATTGAATTATCATGTTTTAAAATTATGCGTTAGCTAATTATACTTTGTTTAATTATCTTCTTCTATATATACACCTCGTGTCTGTAAGCCTCATGAGGGGAGGGCCCATTACTTGCTGCGTTTAGAGCCAGACAGACTTAATGCCTGAGATGAAGGGTATGTGTTAAGCATTCAAGATGCTTAACAACCTGACTCAATTCAGCCCAGTAACACAATTTCTTAGTAAGCCATTACCCAAATATTATACTTTATTCCAACCGAATTAGTCTTACTGGTCTCCCTGAATACCATGGACAGCTCCATCCCAAGTAATCATATGCTTTCAGATCCAAGATAAAGGAACATCCCCCCCCCCTTTTTTTTTTCCTGATTTATTGCAGCACAGTTGACAAATAAAAATTATATGTAGTCATGGTATGCAACAGAATGTTTTGATATACATTCACAATGAAGCTAATTAATTGTCATCACCTCATCACATCCCTAATACCCACCATTCAGTTCTGTTTCTATGTCATTGACTTTTCTCAGATTCTACATATAAATGAGATCATACGGCACTTTTTCCTTCTTTTTTTTTTTTTTTTTTGGCTTATTTCACTCAGCATAATGTCCTTCCAGTTAACCCAAATTGTCACAAATGGCAGAATCTCTTTCTTGTTAGGGCTGTATAATATTCGATTACCTGTGAGAGATTTTTTGGTTCAGTAATTTTTGGAATAAATGAATACATTTTTCATACTGTGTATTAGCCATGTACATTTGAAGATACCACTTGTATACACATTCTTCAATCAACACACTTCAGTTGTTTGCATATGTTGTTTCATGGCCATTGTGAATTATGCTGCAATGAATATGGAAATGCAGACATCTCATATGTATTGATTGTACTTCCTTTGAGTACATACCCAGGAGGGGGAATTGCTGGATCACTAAGTTGTTCTTATTTTAATTTTTTGAATAACTTTCATTCTGTTTTCCGCAAAGTCTGTACCAGTTTCCACCCCCACCAATAGCATACAAGAGTTCACTTTTCTGCACATCTGCCCAACTCTTGTTATCCCTTGTATTCTGATGACAGCATCCTTACATGTGTGAAGTGATACCTCATTGTTGTTTTGACTTGCATTTCCCCAATGACCAGTGATTATGATCACTTTTCATATAGCTGCTATCCATTCACATGTATATTGGGTTCCTTTTCCTAACTTTTAAACAAATTATTTGGAGCCTTTTTGCTATTGAGTTGTATGAGTTCTTTATATATTTTGCATATACCTCCCACTGGGCTTACCCCTTAGACACAATAATTGGGTCAAGTCCCCACCTTTATTCCAATAACATTAATACATTAAATATTAACATAAGTCCTGGAGGATCAGACCTCAACATATGGGCCTTTTGGGAACATCTAAACTAATATCCAACTATAACATATGTTTATCAAACATATTGGCTTGAACTTTTCTTCTCTTGTGGTACTTTTGCCTGGCTTTGGTTGTAGGATTATACTAACCACATAAAACTAGTTTGAAAGAATTCCTTCTACTACTCTTTTTTTGGAAGAGTTTAAAAGGTATTGGCATTAATTCTTCTTTGAATGTTTTGTAAAATTCAGCCATGAAACCATCTGTTACTGAGCTTTTCCTTGATGGGAGATTTTTGATTACTATTTCTATTTTCTCATTTGTTTCTGGTCTGTTTCTGCTTCTTCTAGATTAATTCTTCAGAAATTGGATATTTCTAGGAATTTATCTGTTTTCTCTAGGTTATCCAATTTCTTGATATATAATTGTTCATGATATTTCCTTATGATCTTTCTCTATTTCTGAGACAAGCATTGTAATGCCTCCTCCTTCATTTCTGATTTTATTAGACTTTCCCCTGTTTTTCTTCATTAATCTGGCTAAGGGAATCCCCATTTTATGTATTTTATCAAAAAACTGTCCTTTAGCAACAGAAGGTTGTAGTTCAGTGTTCCCACCTGTTGTTTATGATCCAAACACCTCCTCTCCTTTTTGGTTACTGAAATTAGTTTCTATGGAAATGCTCACAAGTCAACTTCCTTATGAAGATTTATCTAATTTTCCTGAGCAAAATAAACTATTTCATTTAAACTAATGAGGAATGATTTTGCAATTTTATTTTACCTTGATTATTGCATCTTGAGCTGTATTCTTTTGCATCATGACTGGTCTTCCACTGGATACTAAGTGAATTGAGTGCAGGAGTCACCCCCGCCCTCTCCTTCTTTCTTCTTTCTTATTTATATATTTGGAGAAAATCTTCTGTATGTTTATGCTGCGATTGACTTCAGGAACCAAGGTTTTATGGGGTCTTGAGTTTAAGGACATTGGTTGTCATTGGCAAGAGTTTTGTGCATAGGACATTACAATGCAATGTGATGGTGGCCATGGTTAATATTGCTTTGCATTTTATCTCTTGTTTTTAGAAAAGTGCTCCATCTCCACATTGAGAACTCACTCTAGAAAGGAAAGTATTCACCACTATAAAGATATTTCTTTAAAAATTTCAGGTTTTTTTTTTTTTTTGACAGGCAGAGTGGACAGTGAGAGAGAGAGATTTCTGATCATCTTGAGTTTTTTTTTTTTTAATTTTCTCTTTGACCTAGTGGTTCCCATATATGCCAACTAGCAAAGCCATACTCTTCAAATCCGACTGCTATAGCTTTACCCAACACTCTTCTCAACACCATTTCAGATAAAACCTCTTTGCCATTTAGTTTAAGCTGTCTCACAAATTCCTTTGTTTTTTACAGTGCCTGCCTAGTCTTTCTAATGCTATTAGAAGAGATATGGCAGCAAAAATCAGCCTTATATTTCTTTATACATGACCATATTTGAAATAGAACTAAGTAAACAGTAAGAATTCAATAATTTTGTGGTATTGAAGATGAAAATAATAAAACTATATTTATGCTATCATAAATTCAGAATGTATTGCACCTAATGTTCAAATTAGAACACCTAAGTTATTGTAAATTACTCTACAGTTCTGAAGAAAGGACAGCTGTTAAAGGAGAGAAATTGATTTGCAAGGCTGCCATATTATTACTTAAATATAGTATTTTTGTTAGCTTTTTGTTTTAAGTTTCATACCCCCTTCCCCTTCTCAATATCAACCAATGATATCCAGTGCTGTCTCTTCTCAGCAGCTGTGTTATCAAACACACTGATATGTAGGTTTTCTGTTCTCATAATCTTGCCTTCTAAGCTACAAAGCCTACTTCTTTTGAGACACATAAACCAAATCTAAAAATTCTCTTGCTCATATTCCATTGTTTAACCAATTACCAAGTGATGCTCAATAGTAAATTCTGTAAGGTATCATTTAATGTAGACCCTGATGCAATTAAAGTCTACAAAATTGAAGATAAAAAAATACTCATCCTCTCACCCATTCAATTTAAAAAGAAGGTGGAAGTCTTCTAACATTCAAGTTACTAAATGGGTCTCATAACAAAATATGAGGTATTGTGGAACATGTACTGAGCACAGAGAGTTAGGCCGCAGCTTAGGATGGCCGCATTCCATACTGCAGTGCCTGGGATGAAGTCACATCTCTGCTTTCAAGTCAGCTTCCTTCCTATGTGCATCCTGGGTTAAAACAAAAGATGGCTCAAGTAGCTGGGTCCATGTAACCAATGTGGAAAACCCAGATGGAGTTTCTGGCTCCTGGCTTCAGTCTGGCCCAGCCCTAGCTATCGCAGGCATTTGGGGAGTGAACCAGCAGATGGAAGATTGATCTCTCTCTCTCTCTCTCTTCTCCTCTCCCTCTCTCCCTTATTCCCTCCCTCCCTCTCTCTCTTCCTCTCTGTCATTTAAATAAATAAATGAAAATTAAGTATTGGCATAGTAGGAGTATAACTGCTATGTCAAAAAAATATATGAGTCAAATTCTTTTGCCTTACCAGGAATTCCATTTAAATTAGCTTAATCAATATGAGGAAGTCATCGGTGCATTTTACACAACAGATAGAGCATATCAAAGCTGTCACTGTGTTTCTTTAGAAATAACACCTTATATCATATATATTTTATACATTATGTAGGTTTTTCCACGAGCCTGGACCCTTGGTCACTGGCACGTTCAGAATTCAAGTTTTTTCATCTTTCCTTCCAGAGTACAAGACAAACTCATTCTTTGTATTCTTGTCAAAAGAAGATCCTAGAGAAAGATTTTGATTGACCTGGTATGGATCACAAGAACAGCTCTGTGGCCCAGAGGACTCACTAACATAGTCAGCTGCAGATCAAGTTCTATAGGCAAAAATAGACAAACTGTGCAAAAACAAATACAAAGCAGAAACTCCTGACCACTATTATATACCTAAAGGAGATAAAATAATTATTTTAACCCAAAAGCATTGATTAGAGTAAGAGAAAAAAAAAAAAACAAAGAAAAATCTTTAAAGTGGTGAATTCTTTCTTTTCCTAGGGTTAGCCTCAGTACATAAATGAAGCACTTTGGTATCAGGTGATAAAACTCTAATCAATATTGACAAGAACCCCCATCACATTGCATTATAATTTCTAAAGTAAAAAACTCTCCCTGGTGATAACTGAGCTCCTTAAACTCAGGACCCTATTATCTTAATCCCTTAGGCCAAGCCCAACACCAGCAAAAAGGAGAAGGTTTTCTTCAAATGCACAAATAGGGAAGAAAAAAGGAAAGAGAGAGAAGGGGGTGGTGACTGCTGTAATCAATCTACTTACCATCCAGTGGAAGACCAGGAAGGATGCAAGCTACAGCTCAAAATAGAATAATCAAGGTTAGATAGAATTACAAAATCATTCCTCATTCATTCAGAAGAAGTGATTTATTCTGTGGAAAACTAGATAAAGTTTCATAACAGGTTGACTTGCAAGCATTTCCATAGAATCTGATTTCAGTGACCCAAAAAGCAGATGTGGTGTTTGGATCATAAACAACAGGTGGCATTGCTAAGGACAGTTATCCTCCCTGACACTGACATAGAAGGGTCCAGGGAAGGTGTTCTTTTCTTTTGCCTTGAAAAAAGATCTTTCTTATCTATTCATATTGCCTGAAAGTTCTTTATAAGAAACAATTAGCAATAATGGTTAAACGGCAAAATCCATCAGAATACAAACAAAGTAGTTTATGAGTGTGTTGTAAAGCATTAAAGACCAATAACTCAGCCTTTCCTAGAAACTAATATGATAGAAGCAAAAGGAAGGGTCAAACGCAGGCATGAGGTGCTGCAGATGAAAAAGACAACACTTGAGAGATGCTGTCTTGGTCTCATGGCCAGAAAGGCAACAACCAATCCCAGGCCAGCAGCTCCTATGTTGTCTACTGAGCTGAGTTCACTGAAAATTTCATCCAGACAGCGTTCAAAAGTAAAGTAAGTAACCAATGTCTTCCCCTCTGACTCAGAGTGGAACCAAGTTTCGGTAGACATAACTTAGGATAGGGATGTGGCTTGATGTTGAACTCTGAGTCACATGATGGGATGGCTTGTTTATGCATCATGTTGGCTAGGTTAAGTGCTTTGCTGTTTCATTAAACACCAGTTCAGAAGTCACTGAGATCATCTTTTTTTTTTTTTTTTTTTTTGGATGTATGATAACATTTGAGTAAAGCGGATTACTGAAATAATCTGAGTGGTCCTCACCTAAGTAGTTGATGGTTTTAATCTCAAAGATTGATGTTTCTCCAAGAAGAAACATTTCTGCTTCAAACATGTGATATACTAATCTCACCTGAGTTTCCCATGTGCTAGCCCATGCTACAGATTTCAGAACCCCCAAACCTAATGATAGGTCATTTCTTAAAATCTCAATATTTCTCCATTTCTCTCCACCTCACTCCGATTCTTTGAGTGTCTTTGTGAGATATCCAGCTACCTTTCATTAATGATTCTACTTTTTGTAATGGAACCTGCCTAATATACATGGTCAGGCAGGAAATTCTCAGTATCTCAGCTAAGCTCACTCTTGCACCTGTACCTGTGGCTCTGCTTTTCTTCACTGGGCATTCTCCCATGTGTGGGTGTTGGATGCCTACAGGCTGCTCTTTCCTGCTCCAGCAAGCCAACCCAGGGTAGTGCACACATGTCACCACAGTGATGGTGAAGGATAACAGAGGGAATGGGGGACTTTCCAAGATCCGGAATCAGAACTATCACACTGGCCAGCGCCGCGGCTCACTAGGCTAATCCTCCGCCTGTGGCGCCAGCACACAGGGTTCTAGTCCCGGTTGGGGCGCCAGATTCTGTCCCGGTTGCCTCTCTTCCAGGCCAGCTCTCTGCTGTGGCCCGGGAGTGCAGTGGAGGATGGCCCAATTGCTTGGGCCCTGCACCCCATGGGAGAATGGGAGAAGCACCTGGCTCCTGGGTTTGGATCAACCCGATGCGCCAGCCGTAGTGCACCAGCCGCAGCGGCCATTGGAGGGTGAACCAACGGCAAAGGAAGACCTTTCTCTCTGTCTCTCTCTCTCTCTCACTGTCCACTCTGCCTGTCAAAAAATAAATAAATAAAAAGAACTATCACACTGTCATCCCCACAGCATTCTGCTGACCAAAGCAAGTCAAAAAGGCCAGTTCAGATGCAAGGGGTGGGAAGATAGTCTGCACCTCTGATAAAAAAATGCCAAAGACACATTGCACAGTGTGTGGATTCAGAAAGACCACTAACAGGCAATTGATAAAGTCAATATGACACATTTACAAAACAGGCCAGCCAAATCTTGGTAAAATAGAGGCATTGTGGAGCAGCAAGTTAAGCCACCAGTTCCAACACCTACAACCCGTATCAGGATACCTGGGCCCAAGTCCCACATCTGGTTCTGATCCAGCTTTCTGCTAATGCACCTGGGAATCAGCAGATGATCAGAGAAATTGGCTTCCTGTCACCCACACGGAAGACCTAGATGCAGTTCCTGGCTCCTGGCTTCAACCTGGCCAGCCTCAGCTGCTGCAGCCGTTTGGGAGTGAACCAGCAGCTGGAAGGTATCTCCCTCTCTTTTTCTCTCTTTCACTCTGTCACTCTGCCTTTCAAATAAATAAATAAATATCTTTAGAAACAAGTCTTAGTGAAGTCACCACCATCTGCAACCTAATCTAATGGCTAGCAACCCCCTTAGTAAACTATTAAGTCCTTCTAGGAGCATGTGACTGTATTTTCAGTCTTTTTTTTTTTTTTTTTTTTTTTTTTTTTTTTTTTTTTTTGACAGGCAGAGTGGATAGTGAGAGAGAGACAGAGAGAAAGGTCTTCCTTTTTGCCATTGGTTCACCCTCCAATGGCCGCTGCGGCCGGCACACTGCGCTGATCCGAAGGCAGGAGCCAGGTGCTTCTCCTGGTCTCCCATGTGGGTGCAGGGCCCAAGCACTTGGGCCATCCTCCACTGCCTCCCCAGGCCATAGCAGAGAGCTGGCCTGGAAGAGGGGCAACCAGGATAGAATCCGGTGCCCCAACCGGGACTAGAACTCGGTGTGCCAGCGCCACAAGGCAGAGGATTAGCCTGTTAAGTCACGGCGCCAGCCGGTATTTTCAGTCTTTCTCCAGTAATATTTATAACTGTACTGTTGAAAGGACTAAGTTCTCTGAGATCAAAGTATTCTGAATACAATCAAAGTATTCTGAATATAATAACACATTGGGTTTAGGGTTCTGTAGATAGGTAGATAGATAGATAGATAGATAGATGATAGGATATTCACCAGTTTACAAAGCATTTTTACATTCATTATCAGTTTTGCTGCATAAGACTAGAGTTACAAAATGTACAGAAATCGAACTAAGAGAAAATAAACAGAAGGAAGAGAGGAGCACGAAGCAAGGATGTAGCTGAGGTTTCAATGCCTTTTGGGCCAGATATAAATGCCAGGAAGGGTATTTCTGTGGAGATTTCTATGAATCTAGAGGAAAATTCCGAATTGGATTTGGAGATGGATCGTGAGTGGATGAAGATGACAGATGACATAAAGAGGAATGTATGGCACCCACTCCTGGAGCGAGAGAGCAGAACAATATGTTTGGAAGATGGATTTATGGAAGAAAGTCTTTGTCGGTATAAGCGAAAGTACATTAAATGTGGATATGTTTCTATTTGTTCGGAATGCATTTCTTTCCACCCTTTTTGTAGAAACAGGGAGGAAACACAAGGCTCAGTGGTGAGCTGAGAAGAGGAAAGGGGAAGGGACACCCTGTATGGGCTGCTGTGCCTGTGCCATGTCAGGTTCACCAGGAACACTGGGTTGTGTGATGGGGGAGGGGGAGTGCCAGTGGAAATTGTGAACCAGCAGGGCTCAAGCTGCAGTATCAAAGCACCAGTCAACCTGGGAGATGGCTGCAACCTGCAACTGGGAAAACAAAAGCAGCCCTGGGATCTTCACAGCCAAGTTCACTCCAACATAGCAGGAGAGTTGGGCAGATGTGCTAAGAGTTGGAGAACACGGCCCCAGTCTGTGTGATGATGGGGCTCCCCTACACAGCTGTTCCCACAATTGGGCCAAGAACCAAAATTGTGCCCAGGATAGTCCTGGCTGATCACCACACACAGTTTTCTCTCCATTGCTCAGGGATATCAGGGCAGCAGTTTGATGTATAGTAAACATCAGCAGTTCTCTAGTACAGTCTCAACCCCTATGAAAGGTCAGCTTCCAACCTGGAGGAACCTTAAAGGCAGAGGGCCAAAGGGAAACCAGGGCTGGGAAGCTACTGATCCCATAAAATCAGGCTGTACTTTTTTGAGTTGATGACCAGAAGGAAGGAAGGAGTATGCTTTTTTTTTTTTTTAACATTTATTTTATTTATTTGAAAAGCAGATTTACATGGTAGGTGGGCAGGGCAAAGAGAGGTCCTCCATCCACTGACTCACTCCCAAGATGACAACAGCTGGGGCTGGGTCAGGCTGAAGCCAGGAGCCAGGAGCTTCCTCCAGGTCTCCCAAATGAGTGCATGCAGCGGCTTAACTTGCTATGTGACAATGCCAGCCCCAGGAGTCTGCTTTTAGAATGGGACATTTTGCTACCTGTCTCCTTCTTGAAACTTTTCTAAAAACAGCCAAGGGAACGCTAAAGGATTGAGAAAAGATGGGACTTTTTTCTAGAGGGGAGAATGTGAAAAGAGATTGAAAATCAGGGACAGTAGAAGGCAAGATCAGCCACAATCCCCCACCCAACTTCCTTGCTGGTCATGTGCATTAGCAAAAGTTGGTAGGATGGACAGAGAGAGTCTGAGTAGGGGCAGATAAAAGAAAAAAAAAATAGCTTAAGTGAATGCAGATCAGGATATCCATCTAAGTCCAAGGAATGAGAAGTAGTTTGTGAAAATACCTCCAGTACTATAGATTAAAATAAACGCCATTACACTGTGATATTGAAGGAGACACAAAACTGAGCATTAAAAGATGTCCGTTGAAATTTTGGCTCTGCTGTTTACTGGCTGTCAGTTAATGTTGAGTCTCAGTTTCTCCCCAGTAAATGGGATACTAATAGCAACTCACCTGATGATTGTGAACATCAAAGGAGAGGATGTGCCTAGTAAAGGATACATGTAGCTCTTCAAATGCTAATGTCCGTAATTAGTATCATCATCATGTTTGATAAAAAGGTGATTCTGGCACAGATATTTGCATGCTTGTTAAAGGCTACGAAAAATGCTGATGTTACAGCTGAAGTCACCACTGAGGAAGCTGTAGCAGTCCAGATCTGTCAAAAAGAAAATTACAGAAACATGACTCCAGAAGACCTGCCCTCTCCCAAGCTGATAAGAAAAATGAAAAAAGGACTGTATCCTCGGTAGGAACGTCCCCTTCCCTGTCTCACAACTAAATATTCATTCGCGCTGACTCGCAAAGCTATTCTGAGACAAAGCAGAGATCACAGTTTATCTCGTGGGCTTTTAATATCCCCCATTTGTATGGATTGAAAATGCGAGGTGCAAGGAATTAGAATGCAGCTTGCACCGAACTCCCTGCTTCCAACAGCCAGGGAATCTTCTACCCAAGAGAACGCCCCCTTTGAAGGCGCAGGCTCTGGATGAACAGCAAAACACAGAGAAGATGTAAAATATTAAAACAAATAAAGACCGAGCAGGGAAAAGAAAAACACTATATTCCAAGACATAATTTCAAAATAAAAGAGATAAATTCTGAAAATGAAACATGTTGGGAGAACAAGACAAATGCTGAAATAAATATGAAAAGAAGATAAATCTCCTCTTACAGAAATACAAAGTCAAACTCTAAAATGTTAGAGCATGGTTGAAGGAAAGGTAAAAGTGGGAGACTGAGATAAATGCCAAAGGGTGATAAATCATAGAAATAACACTTCTGAGAATTATTTGGAATAAAAATCATCCCACAAAGTAAGACTGCGAGAGCAAGACAAATGCAATGTGACTCACAAATACAGATATTATGACAAGGATGGAAACCACTATTAGGAAGATAAATACCTGGAGCAGCACTGACCGCCCCGGGCTTCCTTGGGGAATCCTATTTCCATGCATTTGCCTACACCCTTCCTCTTGGATTGCTCTCCAGTTTCTTCCTATTCAGTACATGAATGGAGGTCACCTCCCACTGCCTGATGATGGTTCTCCTTCCCTTTGCAAGTGACAGCTGAGCACAGTCCCTTATGTTCTCCTCCTGTCATTGATAACTTCTTCCCCTGTAAAAATCTGAATCCCTGCTCTTTTATTCCCAAACCCAACTTCATGACATGGAGTGGAATAACTCCAAGTATGGCACACATCAGGATGCAGCTGGCCCCCCTTTCCCCAAGTGCCCTCTGCTTTGTACCAGGCTAACAGAATCAAGCCTCAACACCAGAACTACACTATGACGATCCTAGGGCAAGAGGATTGGACAAGTAGCTTGTCACAGTGGAATGAAGTGCTTTGAAGTCGCACATACTGAGACATGCAGTTCTGTAGTAGTGGAGACCAGCTGTGTGGCCTTGAACTAGTAATGTAAATTCTCTTCTCTGCAATGGGAATGGTACTTACTATTCTGAGATAATTAGAAAAACCCATGCATAAGACATCTAACTAGTCCTAAGACCCAAAAATGATGGCTACACCATTGCAGTCCTCTCTGCAGTGTGGGGACTGAGTCATGCTGGACTGGGATCTTGCAGTACAGAGGTCAGAATTGGAGGGATTGGGATGGAGAGAAGTGCCTCATCTCCAGCAGCAGGAATGAATCAAACTAGGGCAATGCACCAGTATTTCAGAGCGTGTTGTGCCCAATTGTATCACACATGACAGCATACCAAGTGCTTTCATTGAAGAAGGGGTTTAGATTTTGAATACTGAGCTTACATAGGAGGATGGCATGGCTACTATTGTTTTGTAGAACATATTCCAACTTTGTGAAATAGTTTCACACACACCCTCTAACATGATTGCTACTGCTCCGTAAAGTAAATGGGGTAAACATTCCTTATTTCATTCTCCTACATGGGGGACCTGAGGCCCAGAGAGGTTGTCTTGCTCAAATCATACAAGGTAATATAACCATGAGGTGGCATCTGATAAATGGCTCCATATCCACAGCAGAGGATCTGCTCCCTCCCAGCCGTGAAATTCGTCTGAAAAGAGAAATATTCTTACTTGCGCTTCATCAAGAGGACCTTTGTAGCTAAAAATATCTCCTGTAGATGAATTATCCTAAGGGAAGAAGAAATACAACCAACAAGCAACAGGGGAATAAATGTGCTAAAAAAAAAAAAAAAAAAAAAAAAGGAGGGGACCTCAGCAACAGCCTCTCCTCTTGTATCTCACTGTGCCCCTTGAGCAGGCAGCACTATGGTCACCTGTTTGCTTCAAAATGTACAAGCTTAGAGTCTTCTCAGATTTACTGAATCAGAATCTGCATTTTAACAAAATCCCCAAGTGGTGCATACAGAGATTAATATTTGAGAAGCACTTGTCCAGAATAACTATTTTGCTGTTGAAATAGTCATGAATTCACCCTGTCAGGGAAGAGCTTGGCTTAGCACTGCTGGGCCAAGATAAGTTTTAGGATCTACCTACCTAGTTACCCACCCTCACCCTCTACTGAGCACATCCAGCCAGTTGCCTATGTCAATTTGTGTATGGAATCCTAGTCAGCTATTTTTTTTTTCTTTGATAGACCACATATTAGAGACCACAGCTAGGCCGGCGCCGTGGCTCAATAGGCTAATCCTCCGCCTAGCGGCGCCGGCACACCGGGTTCTAGTCCTGGTTGGGGCGCCGGATTCTGTCCCGGTTGCCCCTCTTCCAGGCCAGCTCTCTGCTGTGGCCAGGGAGTGCCGTGGAGGATGGCCCAAGTGCTTGGGCCCTGCACCCCTTGGGAGACCAGGAGAAGCACCTGGCTCCTGCCTTCGGATCAGAGCAGTGCGCCGGCCGCAGCACGCCAGCCGCGGCGACCATTAGAGGGTGAACCAACGGCAAAAAGGAAGACCTTTCTCTCTGTCTCTCTCTCTCTCTCTCTCACTGTCCACTCTGCCTGTAAAAAAAAAAAGAGAGAGAGAGAGACCACAGCTAAGGAAAATGTGCTTCAGAAACAGACTTAAAAGTTCTAACCAGGAAATTTACTGGACATGACCTGGATCATCATAAAGGTCTACCACTGCCTACCTAGAATTCCATGGTTTCCCTCATTCCATGTCCCTCCACGTGTCCTGATCTCTGACGCCTTCTGGCTTTCCTAGTCTATTTGGGGATAAATGTTATGCATAGTTGACTACTGTACTGACTCAATTATCTGAAGGGTCACTCAACAGCAATTGTCTTTACATGATCACTCATGCTTTAGCCACTACATCTGGGTCCAGAGGAATGGTTCTTTTAGAATATTTGTTTTAGTGGCATACTCAGTCTGTGACCTACTTTCATTTTTTTTTTTTTTGCAGAAATGAGACAACTATACCTGACTCTTTCTCCTATGGATGTGGGGCCACATTACATCATTCACATGGAGGTCTCCAAGAGTCTCACACAAAGGTGCACCATTATTGCACAGTATTATTATCCTGTTGCCCCTCAATTAAAGTAAGTGGCTCTTTAAAATGCCTTAACAACTGCTCCCAGCAGAGTCTCCTTGCAATGTATTTGGGTTCTCAGTTTTTCCTTCTCCCTACAGCATTTTACATCTTTGTTTAAGCAGTGTTTCACACACACCATTGTGAAATCCACAGGAATCTCATTTAGGAAATGCCCAATTCAAGCCACAATCAGAAAGGGAAAGGAATGAAAGAGCTCAAGGACCAAGGGAATGCTAAACAATTTCTATACCCAGACCCTGAAGGCTCTATGCCTTAAGAGCATTTTTGCATCAGTATCTTTATGGGGCCTCCTGTGATGCTATCAAGCCCACAGGCTTCACACTTGGGCCCTATAAGAAGCCAGCGGCATGTAGTGAAAGGCAACACAATATGTCAACCACATATGCTTACCATTGGGAAAAAGAATCCAAAATGCATCTGACTCAACAGAGAACTTTATGCTTCATTTCCATGGTATGTTTCATGCAGCAAAATAATGTCTGTGATATTGTGATTTATAATAAGAAATATATATTTTGGTCTTCATCCTGCTTCCTGCCTCACAGCTCCTAAAACCCTTGGAATTTCTGAAGTGATAAGTGTCTTTTTGTGTGCTAATGAGGTAACTGATGGCTGGGGGCTCCAGCTGGGGGTTGGTTGCTAAGGGAACCAACCATGTGATTAGAGCTGGAACTTTTGGCACTCCCTCATCTCCTAGAGAGGGGAGGAGATGAAGGTTGAGTTGATAATCAATGGTCATCCATTCAATCAACCATGCCTACAGAATGAAGTTTTCATGAAAACCCAGAGGGGCAGGTTTTTGAGAACTTCCTGATTGTGGCTCCTGTGAAGATACCAGGAAACAGCTATGTCCAGAATGGGAAGCTCTGTGCTGCCTCCCTTCCCACCCACTCCCACTTATCTATGCATCTCTTCCATCTGGCTATTCATCTGTGTCCTTTGTTTATAGTAAACCCAAGTAAAGTGTTGAGTTTTGTGAGTCATTTTGGCAAATGATGGAAGTTGATCCAAGATGATGGAATCGAAAGGGAATGGTGGGAACTCCTAATTTACAGACAGCCAGTCAGAAATTCTCAGACACAAACTTGAGATTGCCATCTGAAGTTGGGCAGTCTTTCTTTCGAGATGAGCCTGTAATGGGTGGGAATGACTGCAACTCCAGGTAGATGATGTCAGAGTTAAATTGAACTATAGGACACCCAATTGGCACCCAGTTGGAGAACTGCTTAGTAGGGCGCTGGGAGAAGCACATACGTCAAGTCGCATAAGTGAAGTACTGAGAATGCTTTGATAAGAGTATACCAGGAGAAAACAACACGTAGAAAATAAAAATAATAGAAAAAAAGTTAATTTTTTATAGCTTCTCTTCTCAAACCTCCAACTCCTTCCTCTTCCTTATTCTTTTTGTTTAAGTTATACAAGTTTCATGTATTCACAGATTTAAGAATATAATAATACTTCCCACCCTACCCTTCCTCCCACCCACACTTCAACCTTTCTTCCTCCTCCCTCTCCCATTCCCACTCTTAATTTTTACAAAAATCTTCAGTTTACTTAATGATCATAAAGTTACTACATTAAATAAAAGAGTTCAACAAATAATTTGAACCAAAAATAAAATACTGTTGCTCAAAGAAGCGACAAGGGCTATAAACAATCAGTGTTTCTTGTAGGCAGCAAATAGATGGGTCTTGTTTTTTAATCTACTCAACCAGTCTGTATTTTTTACCTGGAAAGTTGAGGCCATTTGCATTCAAGGTGACTATTGATAAGTAATGACTTGGCCCTGCCATTTTTCCATAAATAATCCTAAATATTCCTTTTGTTTACTTTGGCTTTCTTTTGTACTTTTACTGGGGGATTTTTTTGCCTTCACATTCTTTCATAATGATAGCTATCTTTCTGTGTTTCCATGTGAGGCAGAACCTTAAGCATCTTTTGTAAGCCTGGATGAGTGGTGACAAATTCTTTCAATTTATATTTGTCATAGAAAGTCTTTATTTCACCTCCATTCATAAATGAGAATGCTGCAATGTACAGTATTCTGAGCTGACAGGTTTTTTTCTCTTAAGACCTGGACTATGTCTCATCATTCTCTTCCAGCCTGTAGGGGTTCTGATGAGAAGTCAGCTGTGAGTCTAATTGAAGAACCTCTCAAGGTAATCTCGTGCACATTTTAGAATCTTTTCTTTATGTTTTACTGTTGAAAGTTTGACTACTATGCACCAGGGAGAGGAACTGAGCTTTTAGTAACATGATAACTGTGCCTCCTATTTCTCTGAGGGCTATTGGAGAACACTCATAAACTTGCATCTATTCCCATCTGAACCCTTATTCTGCCTTCCTTTATGTTCATCTTCAGTGAACAGGGCAGAGCACCCTGTTCTAGTCATCACCTCGCCCTAGCCTAAGGTGTCTGTGGAAATTCTTTCCATTCTTTCTCATGCATCTTTCCTGGTTTCATCTCTACTACAAGACCGTCTCCACTGACATCCAAACATAATGCAATTTTTCATCTGGAAAAAATTACTTGAAATTATACATGCAAGTCCCTCAAACTACTGATCCTTTTTTGTACACTCCTTTACAAGAAAAGTCCCGGAAGTGTTTTCTATATTTATTGTCTCCAATTTCTCTTCTATTGCTACTTGAAGCTGTTCCAATTTGGCATTCATATCCTCTGCCCACCTCCAATAAAACTTCTCTTATCAAGGTGAATAGTGATCAGCACGTGGCTCAATCTAACTTCTCATTTTCAGTCTTCATTTTATTTGATGCATTGGCAGCATTGGATAAAATTTATCACTTCTTCCTTGATATACTTTCTCCATGTGACACACAAAACTCAAAATAACGTATCTGGGTTTAATTTTATTCACAGGTGGATTTTCCTCAGTGTCTTCTCCCAGTTCCTCAGTTTCCCAACCTCAAAACACATAAGGATTTGAGTGTCCCAGGACATGCATTTTCACCCTCCTATTCTCTAGCTATATTCGTTCCCTGAATGATCTCATGCAAGATCATGGCTCTCAATATAATATTCTTGTAGATGGCTCTAAAACTGATATAACCAGTCTGTACACAACATTCACATCTAACCGCACATCCTGCATCTCAAACTTAACCTGTCCAAACATAGAATCCTTATCTTCCCCCACAAAGCTACTCTGCTCAGAGTTATTCCTGAGTTCAGGACTGCACATGCTTACTGAGGCCCAAACCATAGCCTCATCCATGCCTTCTTTGTTTCTGTCACATTTCACAGTTAGTCTATCAGAATTTTGTTTACCATCAAACTACTGAGAATGTGACCATGTTTCACCAATTATAGCATCCCCGCCTTGGTCCAAAACACCATCAGTTCTTACTTGCTATATGACCTTGGGTTTCTTGGCCCTGTGCTCTACAGAACACATAGCCACCAAAGTGATCCTTTTCAAATACATTTGATCATGTCACCATTCTACTGAAAGCCTTCTCTTAGTATCCAATTTTGCTTAGTAGCTGGGTCAATGAATTTCCAGGACTCCACCTATGTGTCCATGAATGAAGATATCAATGGAACCTACCTCACAGGATAATTGTGAAAAGTAAATACAATAATGTTTGTAACTTGCTTGGGAGAGCTTCTGGGCTGCTCTAAAAGCTGAGAAATATATCCTGCCATTATCATCATCATTGTAAATGTGATCTGTCATCATGCGTACATTGATAACAGATTAAACCAGTGGGATTACTAATATCATGTATCTATATATTGTAATGATATCTAAAAATAAAACTAGGGGTTGTGCTCTCCTTCTGTTCACTTATTTCTAAGAGTAGACATTAACATCAGGCAACACACATTGTGAATCCTCTTGGGCATGAAGTATATATATTGAAGATAAATAAGATTACTCAGCTACAATGGAAGTTTTTATCAGTGGGGAGAAAAAACACGGTGGTGATGATACTAACATAGTCAGTTAGGAAGGAGGAATCAGGGACAAAGAGTGCACACAGGAAAGCCATTCTGGGCAGATCCCCGGCTACTCTGCCTCTATGGCATCTCTTGTCCCGAATGGATCCTGAGATCGCTCTGCCTCACCAGTAATAGAAGGCAGTTGAATATTCTCCAGTCTGTAGTTGGAACTCTCTAATCTCACACCCTGCTTAGCTTTCTCTCCTACCCTAGGACACCTCCCCAAGTCTGGCTCCTGCCTTGGCACTCCCCATGGAGGCCTCTCTCCTTCTGGGCTTTGCCTGCCTTTTTGAGGAGGGCTATGTCAGCTCCCTACCCTTATGCAAAGGTGAGTGCATTTTTGCACTGGCATCTGGTAATTTTTTCCCTCTGTGTGTGGTTTCTTTTTTCCCACTAAATTGACTATTACCACTTTCCTTTCTCATCTGAATGGTGCCACTAATGCAGTGAGAGACAAAGAGAAAACAGCCAAAGCCCATTAAAATACAGAAAGAAAATAACCCAAGGCTCAGAATGCTGAGTTGGCTTTCAGGCGTCTTGTTCCTCTCTCTTATTATTTCTCTTTTTCAGGCACTTCACTCTTTCCCTGCAAATCTGTCCCTTCTTCTGTCTCTTCCTCAATACTTTTATTTCTCTTATTTGGTGCCTCAGTTCCCAGGGTCTCTTTCCTCTTCTCTCATTGCCCCATCCTTTCTCTTCCCTTCCCTCCTTCTCTGACAGATTTCCCTTCACAGCCTCCCTCTCTGCTCCTTTTGGATATCTGAAGTCTATTACAAGATCCTAGGTACTATTAATTCTCAAGTAGAGCAACACCCAGAGGACATAGTGAGGTAGTGATGAATGAAGACCAAAGGAAATAGGAGATGAGCTTTTCCTTATCATAGTAACCCATTTGCCAGAGGCAACACATGATGAAAGACCAGTAAAAATTAGGGTTAGGGACATTAGGGACAAAAAAGGCTTCTTGTTGGGGAGAGGGCACTGGGGATAGCAAAGAGCACAGGGTTATGAGACACCAAAGGACATAGAAAAAATTGGAATAGGACAGAGAAAACTGGTTCTGTCATTGAGTTGCTTAGTACATCATTGCAAATAAACTCTGTGAGCCAAACCTATAGAATGGACATCATAAACTCTACTTAGCTACTCTACTTACTTACTTTGCATTTGTGAAGGTCAAAAGTTAATATAAACTACAAACTGCCAATTTTCTAGATTCATAATTTCTAACTTAATTATAAGATCAAGAATTCAGAGAATTAAGTAATGGTCACTTTGGGCAGTGGTTATCCTCACATGTGGAATCCAGTTTGAGGACAAGATGTGCATTTCACTTGCTGTGGCCCCAGAATCAACAGATGGCCTTATGCATGGTAAATGCATGGTAAGCATTTAATATATTGAGTTGCATCCCCATCATTCTCACAACCTCTGAGGCTCTCCTACTTCAACAATAGCCATTTTTCCACTTCTCAAAGTGACTGGGACTAAATAAAACATATTGCTGCCCTACAATGAAATACTTCCCATGCATCACTTCAAAATTACTTTGTTAATGAGATTGAATAACCTGACAAAATGTTCTTGCTTTATTATTGTTTTAAAAGCAAGATTAAAAATTGACTCTGTGGTTTGAATTCAATTATTTGTGCTGCAAATATATGCAAAGGTACTTTGAAGGAGTCATGAATAATAGAATTAAAAGATAAGTTTATTTGGGTGCAAAAATTTTGAAACCCATTCATAGCCTTTTTTCACAATATGCATTTTTCACAGATTTTATGAAGATTCATTGTTTATAAAAAAACTAATGTGAATATCTCAAACATTAGACTAAAATACTGATTTTAGTTATTTCTAGATAGTGATGTTGCAGTTGATATTAATATGTTTGTCTTTAAGAAGTTTTCCACAATGACAAATATCATATATTCTCCCTGATCAGTGACGACTAAAGGAAACCTGTTGAAGTGAAATGGACACTATGAGAAACAGTGACTTGATCAGCCCTTGTCCTGACTGTTGATGTACAATTTAATACTTTATCTCTTTTAGCTTTTTTTTGTTCTACTTAATACTATTGATTGAACTCTGTAATTAACACACAATTATTCTTAGGTGTTTACATTTAACTGAAAAGCGATCTCTGTTAAATATAAGACTGGGAATAAGAGAGGGAGGAGATGTACATTTGGGACATGCTCAATTGGACTTACCCCAAATGGTGGAGTTAGAAATGTGTCAGGGGATTCCAATACAATCCCATCAAGATTGCATGTACCAATGCCATCTCAGTAGTCCAAGTGATCAATTTCAGTTCACAACTGATCACACTGATAGGTCTAAGAGTCAAAGGGATCACACAAACAAGACTAGTGTCTGCTAATACTAACTGATAGAATAAAAAAGAGAGAGAACAATCCAACATGGGAAGCAGGATACACAGCAGACTTATAGAATGGCAGATGTCCTAAATAGCACTCTGGCCTCAGAATTAGCCCTTAAGGCATTCGGATCTGGCTGAAGAGCCCATGAGAATATTTTAGGCATGGAAAGCCAAGACACTCTGGAAAAGAAAAAAAAAGAGGCCCTACATGAAAGATCTCTGCAAGTGAGATCCCAATAGAAACAACGGGCCATCAAAGAAGGAGGTACCTTTCTCTGAAGGGAGGAGAGAACTTCTACTTTGACTATGACCTTGTCTAAATAAGATCAAAGTTGGCGCACTCAAAAGGCTTCCATAGCCTTGGCAACTCATGACTAGAGCCTAGGGAGATTACTGACGCCGTAAACAAGAATGTCAAATTGTTAAGTCAACAACAGGAGTCACTGTGCACTTATTCCTCATGTAGGATCTCTGTCCTTAATGTGTTGTTCAATGTGAATTAATGCTATAACTAGTACTGAAACAGTATTTTCCACTTTGTGTTTCTGTGTGGGTGCAAACTGATGAAATCTTTACTTAATATACTAAATTGATCTTCTGTATATAAAGAGAATTGAAAATGAATCTTGATGTGAATGGAATGGGAGAGGGAGTGGGAGATGGGAGGGGTGTGGGTGGAGGGAAGTTATTGGGGGGAAAAGCCATTGTAATTCATAAACTCTACTTTGGAAATTTATATTTACTAAATAAAAGTTTTAAAAAAGTAATACTTTCATAACTCAAAGAAAACATAAGATGTTATTTAAAAGAAAAGATTATAATAGCCAGAAACACCTCTACATAGGCCACTGCAGTTCCATCATCCTAATATTTTATAATCCTAAGATGATGAGTGGGAGTTTGTATCGTGATGTAATGGGTTAAGCACCACCCACAATGCTGGCATGCCATATGGGCACCATTTTGAGTCTTTCTTCTCCACTTCTGATCTAGCTCCCTGTTGATGGAGGATGGCCCCTGCATGCATGTGGGAGACCTGGAAGAAGCACCTGGTTCCTGGCTACAGATGAGCCCAGTGACATCTATTACAGCCATCTGGGGAGTGAATCAGTAGATGGAAGACCTCTCTCTCTGTCTCTCCCTCTCTCTGTCCTTAACTGCCTCTCAAATAAATTAATTAATAAAAAAGTTAAACTTTAAATACAGACCAATAAGCATGTGGATTATTTTATTTCTAGAATTGTATACCTAAATACAAATACTGACAACTTCATCTTTCCTTGCAGAAAATTTAGATTGGGATTTCATGTTAATGAGTATAAAAGTGGGCTACCGTATGTCAAAGGCAGAAGAAGAGGGGGTATCCACACCCATAATTCCTGAGACTCTCTTAATAATATCTTCTCTCAATCATCTGATAGCTAAGGTCACTAATTTTTACTAGTCCCTGAAGGAGACTTGCTACAACAGGTTGTAGCCTGTTGTTCTCACCAACATTGAAAGAACTCAGTGGAGTTACACAAAAGATGTATATAACATGGATAGAAGCTGGTACCTGGTAGTGGAAAAGGTAGAGGCAAAATGTATGAAAAAAATGACTTTCTATACAAAAACTATATTTTGATATACCAATTACTCTTCTGAAAGATACAGTTTTCATCAAACATCAACGCACCAATTACCAAGCTCCCAACCTTCCTAAAAAGAATAAGGAACACTCCTTCATACTTGTTTTCATACTTTTATTAGTAAAAGATGACGACCCTCATAATCCAATCATCTTGGTCCCATTATTTTTCAGAGAAGGCTTCCATAGCTTATCTGGGATCAGTCCTATGTTTGGTGAGGTATACTGAGGGTGTCGACTTCAATAAAAGTATACAACAAAATTCTTCTAAAGAGAAAGTTTATACATTTAAAACTTCCCAGGCATTGTGGGCTGAATCAGATGCAACTGCAATGTAAGACTGTGGTTATAAAGTAGATTTCCCTTGAAGCCATGACTTGAAGTTTTTCAATTACTTCATGGGAAGGTAGCTTTAGAATAAGTTATGCAAGGGCTCTGAAGACAAACAAATTTTTTGGACTCCAGGACTTCCCTGTTCCTGAGATAGGATCTACACAGAGAAAATCCCATCCTTGGACATGTTTTTTTTCTGGAACTCTACCCATGCAAGATATTTTTTAATGTGACCAAACAAAAACGTGCTCATTTGCTAAGGAGCCATGTTAGCCCCAGACCAACATTTTTTAACCAGAAGAACAATTCCAAACAAGAGAATCTCAGGTAATATATTCTGATACATGTGGGATTTCACAATTACTAATTTTCTGAAAAGGGAGTACCAGTTTGTAATATGGACCTGGAATTTATCCTAGGACTTTCTTGTATATTCAGGGATAGTTTTGTTTGGCATGGCTTCATGTTTGGTGCATTGCATTGGGTCGCTGCCCAGTAAAATCTTTTTCTAACACTGAATTAATGTAAAGAAAGTTCAACAAATTCTTCTGACAGAATCTCAGTCTTGGTGATGATAAAAAATGTGGTGAACATTTTCCCCTAGGCCATCTAATATCATGTGTATACTACTCCTGGTGTATTATTTTTATTTCAAACTTTTACCTGGACTCGCTCAGCTCTCACTAATACCCGAGACATTTATCTTGGCTTGAATTCCAAAAAGAATGTTTTTAAGCTTATAAGCTTTCAAAGTTTGGTGAATACTGTTCCTTGGACATGTCTCAACCTTCAAAATAAATCTTTCTTCTTGATTTTGGGTCACTGGGTGCTTCATACCTTCCTACAATGCCATTTATCTTAACCAGTGTGTTTTCACATTGGCTATAAATACATATATGTTTTCTTGTTTTATTCACCTTGCACTAGAGGGGGGAAAATGAACTCTGACAGTATAACTTGGTTATTCCTCTCTGCCATAGTCACAGGAAGAAAAAGTAACACAGAGAATGTCAAAATCCAGAGAAAGCCTGAAGTGCAAAGCCTTTTGTAAATAGATTTCACAACATAAACCACTTTGAGAAGCTTCCAGAATGGCAGGCACAGTAGTAAATCGACAGTGCCATCTGCCAAATGGCCTGGAGATGCAGACAGCCATTGGACTCATTAATTATTGATGGCAATCACAGTCAATTTGACTTCATTATGGGCCAAGAAGAGGAAATCATTGAGGAACATGGTCTTAATGGACCTAAGTGTAATGGGGGATAATACGCGGGTGGGAGAGTCCTGCTCTCCACCTCCTCACTTCCATCTCTTTCAGAGCAACATTGTGACCAGAACTGGATGCAATGTCTAAATAATTTAGGCAAAAGTCAATCGGTGGGAGGTCCTGACTTTCAAAAACCTGTTGATGTGGCTCATGGTTCATCAGAGCATTGCACTCTTTTCTTCCAAGCAAGGAAGATTGTTTAACCAAGAATTGGGTTTCTTCAACAATGCTCACCCTTGTTTTTATTCCCTCTCTTTAAGGGATGGAGCAATCTACATCTCTGAAGGTAAGGGTGAGGAGTTGAGACGTCATCCAAGGGTGGGGTTGGAGGGAGCTTCAGGGAAACATGGAGACTCTTATCATCATTACTAAGCTGCCCAGGCCTTTCCCCCAATCCTCACATGCAGTCTCTGTGTATAAGAGCACAGCCATTAGAACAGAACTGAAGCTGAGTACCATATCTGATTGCAACTGCAGGGGGTCTACAGTAGACAGGATGCAATTACTCAATTTGGACTGGAGCCGGAGCCAACACTCTGTGATCACTCTGATTCCTTTGTGTTTCTCTAGTATCTTCTCTAGCATAGTTCATAGCAGTTCTCCCATCGGAGCTTCAGAAGAGCTTCTGTTTTCCTGGCAGTTTTTCTTTTAAACAATCACTTCCACTGCACAATGCCCTCTGATATTCCCACTGTTGTGCAAGTCATTTGGGGAGTTATAAGCAAAATACAAAGCATAATCTGTGGAATCAAGAAATTTAATCTGTGTGAACAAAATATAGATCAAATAAATAGAGAGCAATGTAATGCATGAGCACACACAAAAACAAGGGGCTACAAACTAATGTTATTATTGGTCCTAGATAGGAAAGGAAAGCAGACACTCTCTTTTTGGCTCTAGGGGACATAAAACTGCTCCTTAGTTAATTAACTTGTGGTCGTATCTACACATAGAGGAATTAACTTGGTGAGTGGAGATGATGTTTGATCACACATACTCTCCCAATTATTTTCTCCATGTGTAGAATTAGCCTTTCACCCAGTTCTACACCTGTTTTATTAGAAAAAAATACTTCTCTAGAATCATTCCTTAGTAAGTGACTTGATCAATGTGAATCTCCATGCAGCTCACCTTCACTCAAAAATGGATGTGTTCTGAGCATTTAAGCAATCTACATTTCTCTTGATCCTGAGTATGGTGACTTGCTAGTCTTACAGGCTGAAATATACTCATGCGACTTTCTCATTAGAAAATATAAGGACTTAAATGATAGAAAATTTCTGTGCTCATTTCGAAGTGTCCTATGCAATTCACTTGTATTTATTCTTCAAAATCATTCTTCAAACTTGTAATGGACATGGAATTAATTGGACATCATCATTAAATTTAATAGGAAGCAAATCAAATGCAATAATGATAAGTTTCCTTAGCTATTAGTGCCCACAAAACAGTGTGGTTCTTCCCAAAATCTACCCTAGAAAGGATATGCTCCTTTGAAAAGTATAGTAGGACAGGCTACTATTTTCAGTTAACAAAATACCTTCATTACTAATATACTAACACAAAGCCATTGTTGTATTTTATTCTCACAGAAGTACTCTGAGGCTGGTAACGTATACTTTGTTAGCCCTACATTCATGGCAAGGAAGCTGGAGTTTAGCAAGCTTCTGTAACCTGTCCAAGGTCATACTGCTAGTACTATAGCCAACTATGCTGACTCCTTGTCCAGCACTGTCTCTGCTATAGTCCTTCATGACATTCCTAGCTGCTGGGTGTTAAGAACTGAGACATATGGAACATACTTTACCTTGCAAGTTAGCCTGTCATGGTCTCATGGATGGTGGCAGGAGACATGAAATTCCTGGTTCAGGGACTGTTACCTGGCCAGAGGAACAACATTTATCTCATTTAGATCATTTATCCAGTTTCCATAACCCCTAGTCCATCAAGACAACTCCTGAACATGCAATATGCTACATTATAAGATGGTGACTGTAATTTTAGGGAACCCAAGCTTTTTATAAGAGTATGAAGTATGTCTACCCTTCTCTTCAAAGGAGATGTTGTAATACTGAACAGCAACAATCCAACCCTTCTTTCTAGAGAGATGTTTGCTATTAAAACAGCCTTTAAAAAACCCTAGTACAAAGGCAGTCAATATCTCTGCAAGAACATACAGAAATATAAGAGATTGATGGAGAATTTTCTGGCAATACTAAGTGAAGTATGAATTATGATCTGCTAGAGTTTAAGTAACTTGCTCTATGTGATAAAACCTAGTGAGTGGTTGGGTTAGGATCGAAACCAGTGTTGTTTCACCCTAAATCTCATATTCTATTATTCTGTGCTGTCTGTCCAAGATTGAGGTATATCTGTGGACAATGAGTATTTCTACATTCATTAAATGATACTTCTGCTCAGCCATTTCTCTTTCAGTGGAAATATTAAACACCAGCATATACACACACATGCACACACACACACAATACTTGAAGCTATATGCCATAAGTAGCAGGAAAATGGAATTCTAAAGAAAATGGATCATGACAACAGATGAGCTATTGACCTGCTGATCTTCTTGCAGCAGTGTGAATTCCACCCTTGGAGCCAGAGAAAACTAGACGGCAGTGAATAAAAAACAAGCGAACATTGAAGGAGGGGCACCTTGGGAACAAAGGGGCTGAGTCAAAGCAGAGACTTAAGAAAATGGATTTATCTAACAGGATGTTTATTTTTATCTTGTCCCCTAAAGCTTTTGTGGGAGTAGATTCTTTAGAAGAACTGGCAGAACTGCTGAGTTTCACCTCTGGGTCTCCATGGTTTAAAGAGAGTGGCAGAGCTGTGGTGTTGAGGGAAAGGAAATCAAAAGATCAAACTTTTTCCAGAAACCCATCGAAGCCCAGGAAGGCTTAGGAGTGGCCTGAGATGCTTTGTTCTGCAAAAGATCAACTTGCAGGGCCTGGACCAACAGATCAATCATGGCCTTGCCTTTCCAGCTCCTGATTGGGTTCAGCCAATGAGAGGAATTGGAAGCAGGTGCAGAGAGAAGGAGGAGACTGTAGCCAGAGTACATCTTTCCCCGGCTCCCTCCATCAATGAACTGTACCCCTCTAGCTAAGGTCCTAATTCTTGGCATTCAGTCCTCTGTGGTCTCACACCTGTATCTCCAGGGAAGCCCTGCAGGTAGCATAAAGTAAAGCTCTTGGATTGCTAATTAAGTTTCCCTCTTACTTTCTGTGTGACTCTCAGTGTCTAATAAACTTTTCTGTGCCTTGATTTCTTCATGCCTAATATCAGGCTAACAGTAGCACCTTTATTATAGTGATGTATGAGGATTAAACAAAAAAGTCTTAGCACAGGACCTGGCAATAGGCATTAACTAACCTTTATCTTTAGTGTTGCTGTCATTGCTATTGCTATTTCTCAACACCAACAATGTAGAAAAAGAAGGAAGTTTTGCTCTCAAAGCTCCATTAACTTTCAAAACTGAACGACCTAGGCAGAGACCCAGTAAATGTCAGTGAACATATGGGCCTCCTAGTCTAGAAAAATGTCCAGAGCCTATTGTATATTCAAAGTGTATTCAGGGCATAGGGTACAAGTGTTTCCAATTGCTGTGTCAAACATTAATAGCCCATGTTCGAATATGTTCACTCAGTTCTAGAAAAGATGTTATCTCTGAATCAAGGGATTAATACCATTGCTTGAATGCTTCCTCTAAGCTGAGATTTCTTTCACATTATAGGATTCTCTATTATTAATCATTTTCTTTAATATCTTAATAATGTGATAGGAAAATCAAATTAAGCTGGTAGAAATTCCCCATCAAACTATATTAACTTTGTCTAGTAAAGACTTCAGTTTTCTTCCTAATGAGCATGCTAACAGCCAACTTAGTCAGCACACAGAGTGAACCAGACAAGTTCCCGAGCTCTGTCTTCTTTTTTTTTTTTTTTGAGACTGCATCAAAGGTACCTAGACTTTTTCTCTCTTATCGCCATTTACAACCAATAAGTGTTTCATGCCAGTGAATTCTGCCTTTACATATATTTCCTATTATCTATTCTTTATACCATTGATTAGGCCCCCACCAACTCTTGCCAAGAGTACTATTATAGTTTCCAATGATGGCTCATACCTGGTCTATACACTACGTTCCCACCTCCAGTGTTTCTACATTAATCTACTAAAGGCATATCTCTAATTATATCATTTCAGAAGCTTTCCATATCCATTGCCACCAAATGGCAGAAAGAGGGAGCATAAGCTTTTGGTACTAAGTATACTCTATGTGTTAGTCCCAAATTATTTTTCCAACCTTAACTATGTTCCTGAATTTGCACATAGGAAAAACATGTAATTTGTATACGTTAATTAAAATTAAAAGAATAATAAAAACAAAAATAAAAACTTCCCCTACTCTTTTCACTTATTTATTTGCAAGTCAAACTGGATTTCTTTGCTATTCCAAATATTTTCACTTTGCATATTTGTGTACTGTTTCCCAATTTATTATTTACCTTCTTTGTGGATTAAGAAGCTAGCCTGTTAGGGCTGGCTTATTCTCTGGCTTCTAGCTGGGTTTAACCATTGTAAAACACAAGCAAGAGATCTGCAAGCCGGAGGAAAGCTAGAACAGGGTTATATATGTCCCTTTACTAAAAGCCACAGGTGCTCTCAAGGAGCCTTGTCCATACAGCTCTCTCTATTCACCTTTTAAAAACCATTACCTCTGTTTTTTTTTTTTTTTTTTTTTTTTTTTTTTTTTTTTTTTTTTTTTTTTACAGGCAGAGTGGATAGAGAGAGAGAGACAGAGAGAAAGGTCTTCCTTTGCCATTGGTTCACCCTCCAATGGCCGCTATGGCCGGCGCATCTTGCTGATCCGAAGCCAGGAGCCAGGTGCTTCTCCTCGTCTCCCATGCGGGTGCAGGGCCCAAGCACTTGGGCCATCCTCCACTGCCTTCCCGGACCATAGCAGAGAGCTGGCCTGGAAGAGGGGCAACCGGGATAGAATCCGGCGCCCCAACCAGGACTAGAACCCGGTGTGCTGGCGCTGCAAGGCTGAGGATTAGCCTGTTGAGCCACGGCGCCAGCCAATAACCATTACCTCTTTTAGTCCTTCAGATAAGACCCAGGATACTAGCCATCTCTTAGTGGTTTGCCTAAAGTTCATCCACACTTTTGTAGACAATCCTTTAATTCATCGCTCTTCCACTACTCTTTTGGAGTAATCTGTACCCATCTGTTCTCCCTGGAACCCAGGCTGATACAGTAATGGGTACAGGGAATGGCTCTGAGAAACCAACCTTCAATTGTGGTACAGATGATAAACTGGAGGAGCATAGGCAAAAGGAAAATCAGCACCAGTCATCTGCCTTACAGTAGCATGAAGATTACTCAAATTAACACTCAGGGTAGCACAGGACAGCAGCTTCAGACTGTAATGACAATAGTGATTCTGCAACTGTGGGATCAGAAGATATGGCTCTAGGCAGCCAGAGTACACAGAGGAGACAGAGGAGAGGATATATTGAAGTCCTTCCATTTCCAGCTTAGTGCTTGGGTGGAAAATCAAGAAGACTCCATGAGAGCCCTGAAGGGGCTCCTCATCTCTGGGCACATATGGCTGAGCAAAGTCACAGTGGCAATAAAACAATCAAAATTTGGCAGATTGCAATGTTGGCATCCCATATTGGAGCACTAGTTCAACTCCTAACTATTCTACTTCTAATTTAATTCCCTACTAATGGCCTTGGAAAGCAATAGAAAATGGTTGAAGTGCTTGGGCACCTGTTATCCACATGGGAAACCAAGATGGAGTTCCTGGCTCTTTGCCCCTGGCTTCTACTTGGCCCAGCCCTGGATTTTGTGGCCATTTAGGGAGTAAACCAGAAGATGGAAGAATCCCATTTCTCTCTTTCTCTCTCTCTCTCTCTCTCTCCCCCCTCCTCTGCCCTCCTCTCCTCTCCTCTCCTCCCAGCTCTTGCTCCCTCTCCCTCTTCTCTCCCTATATCTTTCAGTCTGCTTTTCAAATAAACAAATAATTAAGTATTTTTAAAAATTTGGCATGGGTCCTATGTTAAAGCCACTGATAAGGAGGCGGCACTGTGGTGCAGTGGGTTAAAGCCCTGGCCTGAAGAGCCAGCATCCCATATGGGCACCCGTTCTAGTCCTAGCTGCTCCTCTTCCGATCCAGCTCTCTACTATGACCTGGGAAAGCAGTAGAGGATGGCCCAAGTCCTTGGGCCCCTGCATCCACATGGGAGACCCAGAAGAAGTTCCTGGCTCCTGGCTTCGGATCAGCTCAGCTCCGGCCATTGAGGCCATTCTGGGAGTGAACCAGCAGATGGAAGACATCTCTCTTCGTCTCTACTTCTCTCTGTAACTCTGTCTTTCAAATAAATAAAACAAATTTTTTAAAAAAGCCACTGATAAGAAAGAAGTGAAATCCTGTGATATAACATGGCGACATTTGGGCAGATGAATCAGAAGACTCTAGAACTTGGAACCTGCAAATCCTCTGAACGCTTGTTGTCAGTGGCAGTAGCCCTTATTCCCACCTTTATCTGGTAGACATGGCTTCCGCTGCATAAAAGAAAGTTACTGACTTACACAAGACAAGGACCTTACAGGCAGTATTGATTCTCCTGAGGAACCAGTCTTCCTACTGCCAACGCCCTGCATTGTCTCCAGGGTCATAACAAGAGCTGGTTGAGGCAGAGAAACACAAGAAGTCCCCCAATGGGGAGGGCTGAGTTTCTACACAGAGAGTAGGGATGGCATCTGTTCATACTGCAGACTGCATAAGGAATGTGTGGGAGTGGACTGTAGTCCCAGGTGCCACCGGAGATGCCACTGTCAACAGAAACCTATGGACCAGCAGGCAGAGCTCTCCCTCCAGCTCCTCTCTCTGGAGCTATAAGCATCCAGGAATGACTCCCTCACGCCCAGGAGTGATAATGACTCCCAACGTACTAAGGCTGACTTCCCTTAACCCTGCCCACTGGTGCACAAAATTGAGCTTTCCTTAATTAGCCTGTCGGAGTGTACTGATTCATGCCAGGACCCTTACTGATTTCAAGCTTTCTTACCATAATGCTTTATGTTCCTGCCACTCTTCCAAAAAAATCATTTTTCCTCTTACCTCCACACTCAACACAGAACACTTCACCTCTAGTCACCACAACATCTGTGGGATTTCCCAGTTCTCTGGTGGACAGCAAATAGGCATCCTATAATTCAATTCAATTTTGACATTGCTTGGAGTCAAAGATAAGCCTACAGATTGAAGGCTCAGTCCCATAGGACTGTGCCCCATTTTAGACTCCAATCCCAAGTAATATATTGTCCTATATAGTTCTGATCAATCAGGTGTAAATCAATTTCCATGATCCCTTCCTTGGGTTCAATTAATTTGCTGGATGTTTCACAGAACTCATGGAAACATTGATGTCTTCTGGTTCATTGTAAAGGCTATTACAAAGGTGCAGATTCATCACCTGGTGATAAAGGAGAATAGGCACAGAATTTCCATACCCATTCCAAGGGTGCCACCCAGGAGGAATTTCCACATGTTCAGCAATCTGGAAGCTCAGGAACACTTTGGGTTCATGCAGAGGCTTCCTTGCTGGAAGCAGGTTGGAGCACACCCTTGGCCATCAGTGATTCAGCCAATCTCCCAGCCCTCTCCCCTACCTGCTGGTCAGGAGTCGGGGTGAAAGTGCAACTTAAAGTCTCCACCTTCTAATCACATTATTGGCTTCCCTGGAAACTAGCCCTCATCCTGAGGCTGCCAGGAGCCCACCAGGATTCACCTCATTAGAACAGATGCTCCTATCACCTGGGAAATTCTAGCGGATTGAGGAGTTTTGTGTTAGATGCTCCCATCACTCAGGAAATCACGATTTTCAAGGCTCAGTGTCAAAAAAAGGGTCACAAAGAAAATATTGGGAAAGATTACCCTAGAACCCCCATCTACAGGGGTTTATCGGCTCTATGCCAGGAAATGGGGATGGAGATCCATACACGTGTTTTTTTTTTTTTTCCTTATTTCACATACTTCTTCAACTCAAAATCTTCCCCTTATTTATCTTTTCTTAAAAGCTCAAAAGTCAGCTTTTAAATGAAGCTTCCCTATTGTAAAAGACGAAGTGACACACCCTCCCTAAAGTATGACTGCCCTTCCTACATACACCTTCTGCTTCTTAGCAATTTCTCCTCTGCATCATAGTTCTTCCTTTTTAAAAAAACATTTATTTATTTATTTATTTGAGTTGTAGAGTTATAGACAAAGAGAGGGAAAGAAAGAGAAAGAGGTCTTCCATCAGCTGGTTTACTCCCCAAATGGCTGCAACGGTCAGAGCTGAGCTGATCCAAAACCAGGGACCAGGAGCTTCCTCTATGTCTCCCACGTGGGTGTAGGGACCCAAGCACTTGGACCATCTTCCATTCACTTTCCCAGGCCATAGCAGAAAGCTGGATCAGAAGATGAGCAGCCGGGACTCGAACCAGCACCTATATGGGGGTGGAAGCTTAATCCACTACACCACAGTGCCAGCCTCATGCATCACTGCTATTTCTAAACACAGTGTATTCTCTTCCTCAATCTATAAGCTTCCTGAGGGTAACATTCATGTTCAACTTTTTTTTAAATTTTTTTTTTGACAGGCAGAGTGGACAGTGAGAGAGAGAGACAGAGAGAAAGGTCTTCCTTTGCCGTTGGTTCACCCTCCAATGGCCGCCGCGGTAGGCGCGCTGCGGCCGGCTCACCGTGCTGTTCCGATGGCAGGAGCCAGGTGCTTCTCCTGGTCTCCCATGGGGTGCAGAGCCCAAGCACTTGGGCCATCCTCCACTGCACTCCCTGGCCACAGCAGAGAGCTGGCCTGGAAGAGGGGCAACCAGGACAGGATCGGTGCCCCGACCGGGACTAGAACCCGGTATGCCAGTGCCGCAAGGCAGAGGATTAGCCTAGTGAGCTGTGGCGCCGGCCCATGTTCAACTTTTAATTTTATCCTTAAAGGTTTGTGTCATATCTCAATAAATAATGATAATGTTCATCTAACTTTGTTTTAGGTCCTGCTCCATGTCTCTTGCACACACTTATTCAATGAGTCTGCAAATTTTGGAAGTCACTGCTATTATAACATCTGTTTTACAGAGAAGGAATTAGGTCCATATAACTTGCTCAAGGTCAAATAGCTAGTAAATGGCAGAAGAGGTCTCCAGCCCAGCACTCTGGCTTCCAAGCATAAGCACTTAACCACAGCAATATACAGACTTTGTTAAATGAGTGGAAATAAGAATGAAGGAAATTCTGACACACACTGCAGCATGGGTGAACCTCAAAGACATTATGCTAGGGAAATAAGTCAGCCACAAAATGACATAGATTATACTAAAAAAAGTTCAGGAAAATGGAATTAAACGATGTTTACTTTAGTGCAAAAACTTCTAAAATCCATGCATAGGTTTTTTTCATAATCTACTTCTTCTGTGAACTTCAATTTGAAGACTACACATACGCATGTATTTCAAAGGTTTTTCATACCAAAATAAATTTGTAATTTAATTCTATGTTCAAGTGAACTTGAACTTAATACATTTTAATACATTTTTACAGTTTACTTGAAAGGCAGAGACGCAAAGAGAGAGAGAGAGAGAGACAGGTAGAGAAAAACAGCTGGTTCACTCCTCAGATGCCCAAACAGCCAGGGTTAGGCCAGGCCAGCACCAGAATTTGTAACTCAATCCAGGTCTCCCATGCGTGTGGCAAGAATCCAATATCTTGTGCCACCACTATTGCTTTTCTGGATCTACATTAGCATGAAGCTGGAGTCAGGAGACTGAGCAGGGTAGAGAACCCAGATACTCCAACTGGGATATGGGCACCTTCACTGGTAGCGCAAGCACTAAGCCAAATGCCTGCTCTTTGTGAATCTTTCAAGTACTCTTCTATGACTGTTTACATGAAAGCAAATTCCAAGAGACAGAAAATGGAATTATGAGATCCACAGGCTGGAAGGGGGTGGGGAGAAGTTAGTGTTTCATGGGTATATAGTTTCAGCTTGGGAAAATGAAAGTTCCGGCAATGGATGGTGGTGCTGGTTGCACAACACTATGAATGCATTTAATGACACTGAAGTGTACACCTAATAATGGTTATGGCAGTAAATTTTAAGCTCTATATAGTTTAACACAATTTTAAAAAGCATAAAAAATAAGTGGGAAGGATGAGCAAATCCACAGACAAATTAATTCATGATGGAAGTAGATTTTCAAGTCAATAGTAAGAAAAAGCCCAAGAAGATGAGGCAAGATCATCATCTCTTTCCATCCAGTTCTATTGAGTAGCCCTGTCAGTGTTATCACTGTGGCTGCTATTTATGCTCCAACAAGGAGGCACTGACCTTCTACACTATGGAGACTTAGAAATCCCTGTAGTTGGAATAACACAGCCCAATCTTCTCCTGGGGAGTAAAGTAATTGGTTAATTATCCCAAGTTGTAAAAGAACTGGACCTATGATACCAGATTTTTCCGACTGCAGTGTTATTGCTATGACTATGGTGAATGAGAATAGGACTTTGTGACATTGGGGGAATGTATTCCTGTGAGGAAAGAGAAAGACCCCTGTTCTCAATGATGGGAGAGGCAGGCTCCTTCTCCCTCCCCTCCCCTCACCTCCCTCCCTTTCCCTCTTCTCTGCTCTCCTCTCCTCTCCTCCCCTCCCTCCCCTTTCTTCCCCTCCTCTTTCTCCTCCCTTCCTCTCCTCTTCTCCCACCTTCCTACTCTCCCTAGAAACCATAATTGTGTCTATGGCATAAGTACTCTCTGACTGCCAGAGATTCTGAAATCTGTGTCATCTACAAGTCTAGATGCAGATTTCAGCTGCTGGTCAGATATCCTCACACAGATGTCTAGTAGCCATGTTAAACACAAAGTGCCCAAACAGCTTGATTCCACCACTGCCGTCCTTCCCCTATAAGGGAAAAATCTGATCAACACTCCATCCCCCCCCCCATTAAAATACATTGTATCAACCTTCAATTAATTGCTCAAGACTTAAAACCAGAAGTTATCTTTTATTCACTGAATACACCTAACTGTGATAAACAAGATCTCCCTCTTTACTTCTAAAACTTACCCAAAACTCTACTATCATCACCTCTATCAAGTCCATCCTCACTTCTCCCCTGGACCACAACTGTGAGTCCTATCTGGTCTTCCTGTTTCCACTCTTGTCTCCTACAGTCCACAGAACACATAGAAGCCAGAGGCAAAATGTCAAACCTAAAGAACATGAAGGCGCTGTCCTGGGTAAGATCTTCCAACAATCTCCCTTTAAATTTAGAATATGACCCAAATTCTGAACACCTTCCTACAACACTTGGTGTAATCTGGGCCCCACTACCCTTCACACTTCATCTCACATCACTTCCCCTTTCCTTTTACAATTCAGACTTCATGGTTCCCATCCTTAAAACATGATGAATTCATTCTTGCTTTAGGGTCTTTCCACTGTTCCCTCTGCCCATACAGCCATTCCTCTAATATTGCATGCTGCCTCCATTGTTTTATTCAGACCTTACCTCAAATGTCGTTTTTGCAAAGACACTTTCATTACTACACAAGGTAAAGTTGCCACCTACTCATTAACCTTAATAAATTTTATTGTCTCCATGACACTTATCATTACTCCTACCTCCCCCCTCCCTCTCTCCTTCCCTCCCTTTCTTCCTTCCTCCTCTCTCTTCCCCAATCTTCTTGCTGTATATCTTCCCTATATACAATAGAAGTTCTGCATGAATCGAGACCATTTCTCTACTAAGTGTATTCCCCACAATAACAGGTAGTGTTTACAACATGGTGAGTCCTCAACATACGTATGTTGTCTGTTGCATCAAGAAGAAATTTTCACTTCTGGAAAAGCTCTTGTTCAAATAGAATGCATGTTCACTTACATTCAAATTTGTGTTTGCACTTCATTGGGCGTCTAGCCTGGGAAACAAACAAGTTAAACTCCAGAGAAAGAAATTATTCATAATAGCTAAATGTGCAAACAACCAAAATATCTACCTATTGGTGAATGGATAAATAAAATGTTATGTGCCCATGGCGTGAAATATTATTTGGCAATAAATAGAAGTGAAATACTGATACAAGCTACAACATGGATAAACCTTAAAAACAAATGCAAAGTGAACAAAACTAGACATGAAAGATCATATCCTATACGATTCCATGTATATTAACTATCCCAAATAGATGCATCTATAAAGTTAAAAAGCAGATTAATGGTTGTCTGGGGCTGGGTTGAAATGGGAACTGACTATAAGCAGGCATGAGGGATCTTATTAGGGTGATGAAAATATTCTATAACTGGATTATGTGGATGACTGCACAAATGGGTAAACATACCAAAAAATCATTGGAATCATTGGATTTTGTACTTAACATAAATGAATTTTACAACATGTAAATTACTCCTCAATGAGATTTTTAAAAAACAAAATGCAATACTTGCTCTACTTGTCAAAAAATAATAATAATAAAACAGTGGAGTACTTGAAAATCACTCTCAAATTAAGTCTTTTTCAGAACATGGTCTTCCTCCTACTTAAAATTTCTTTCAATTTATTTATATTTATTTGTTTGAAAGGCAGAGAGACGAAAGAGAAGAGAAAAAGAAAGAGAAGAAAAGAGAAAGAGAGAGAGATAGAGAGAAAGAAAGCAAAAGTGACCTTATCTGCTGGGGCACTCGCCTGACATGCCCACAACCAGTGAGACTGGGCTAGGCCAGAGCCAGAAGCCAGGAACTCAATCTGGGTCCCCCACATAGGTGACTGGGAACTAGCTACTTGAGACATCACGTTCTGCCTCCCAGGACATTAGCAGGAAACTGGAATTGGGACTAGAGCCACAACTCAAGCCCAGGTACTCTAATACGCAAGGCAGGTGTCCCAAGTGGCATCCTGAGGGCTGTCCCAAGTGCAGTGTCCGTCCTTCCACTTTCAAGTAACTAACAGAAAAAATAAACAAATACACTTTTACCTCAGTCAGGAATCGACAGTTCTTCCATTCCATTTCCAGTAACATCGTGCTTAGCTCATCAGCTGTTCAGCTTTTCCCTTTCACTGACACTTGGCACCTCTCTTGCTGTAACACAGACACAGCATAAATGAACTGTAGTTGCACTTCATAAGGCTCACAGGAAGCATAAGAGATGCCCAGAAACTGATTTTGAAGCAATAGCATGTAAAAAATATCTTTTATTCTAGTAAATGGCATTTCTCTTGGTAAAGAACTGTGTTTTATCACCTTTTTTAACCTTAAATAACAAAGATAAATCTTTGAGCAGGTGTGTGCACTGTTGACACATAACACCACCACCTCTGTCCATGATTGACATGGAAACAAACAGATCAGAATTTCTAAACTGCAGCTTCTCCAACAGGAGCAGATGGTGTGGATGCGGGAAGCAGGTGGAGTTAGGTTGTCCTGGAAGTGTAGGAGGCACTTCAATGATCTGGGAATAAGTAGATGGGGGGGGCACAATGCACCTGAGGGAGAAAGAACAGGAGTCTGGAGGCCAGAAAGTACTCCAAAGCACCAAGGTACAAAAGCTAGCTGTGGGAGACACTCCTAGGTTCTCACTGGGCATTATGCTCCTGACATATTGCATTCTTACCTTGTAAGTCATGAGAATAACTTTTTCCTTATGAAGGGGTAGTCATTTACTGCAGCAGATATGTCAAAGCTTGGGGCACTTCCTGCTCAGGAGCACCCTGGGAGGCAATAAATGATGATGTTAAAGTAGTTGGGTCCTTGGCCGGCGCCATGGCTTAACAGGCTAATCCTCCGCCTTGCGGCGCCGGCACACCGGGTTCTAGTCCTGGTCGGGGCGCCGGATTCTATCCTGGTTGCCCCTCTTCCAGGCCAGCTCTCTGCTATGGCCCAGGAAGGCAGTGGAGGATGGCCTTGGGCCCTGCACCCGCATGGGAGACCAGGAGAAGCACCTGGCTCCCGGCTTCGGATCAGCGCGATGCGCCGGCCGCAGCGGCCATTGGAGGGTGAACCAAAGGCAAAAAGAAAGACGTTTCTCTCTGTCTCTCACTATTCACTCTGCCTGTCAAAAAAAAAAAAAAAAAAAAAAGTAGCTGGGTCCCTAACACCCTCAGGAGGTCTAGATTGAGTTCTGGGCTACTGGCTTTGGCCTGGCCCACCCTTGGCTGTTGTGAGCATTTGGGAAGTGAATCAGTAGAAGAAAGCTCTGTTTTTCCTCTACCTTTCAAACAAAACAAAAATAAATTTTTAAATAAATATTTCCTTATCAAAATATTTCAGCTGTGCCCATTTCCCATTCAAATAACAAACATACACCATGGACCTACTATGTGTCAGGCAATACATTATACTTACACATAGGAAAACAGTGTGGATTATTTGGTTTTTCAAAAATTATTTATTTATTTGAGAGACAGAGGGACAGAGATGATGTGAATCCCCACACTCTGGTTCACTTCCCAAATCAATCCAGGGCTCTCATGTGAGGGTGATAGGACCCAACCACTCAAGGCAATCACCTATTGCCTCCCAGATGGCACATCAGCAAGAAGCTGGAATCAGGAACAGAGCTGGGACTTGAAGCCAGGCACTCTGATATGAGGTGGAGGACCCCAGCAGCATGTCACGGCTGGGCCAGTGGGCCACCCTGTAGTGTGGTGTATCTGCCCAGCACAAGTTAAAGACAAACTTCTCAAGATCAAGTCTGAGAAGGTCTCTAGTTGAGCAGGTGCATCCATTTATTAACTATTAACTCCATTTATTAACTATGTGACCTAGGATAATCTACTGAGCTGCTCCAAGCCTGTCTGTTCATTTAAAAAATGAGGATAAAATATGACCTAAGTGATAGAAATATTTACAGCTTATGATATCCCAAGCATACTTCAAAACATTCATTCCATTTACTCAACTTTTACTTGTGAAGATTGGCATTTTTTTCATAAATGTTAGGAGAAATTATCAGTGAACAAGTTTGGGGCCTTGAGCTTTCTCTGTATGACAAGGAAATAATTTCTTTAGTAACTATGGGGCTACCAGGAATTTTTTATTTCATCTTGCTTCAGTATGGAAATTGCATCATCACATTTATATTCTGGTGGTAATTGTGGGGTTTTTTCTTCTTGTTGAATATAACTAGTGGTTTATCAGTTCTGTGAATTTTTTTCAAAGAACCAGCTTTGGACTTTGTTAATTTTCTCTGCTTGTCAGTTCTCCTTTTCATTGATTCCTACCTTATCTGTTGTTTCTTTCTACTTATTTTAGGTTTGCTTTGCTCTTTTTCCTCCAACTTCTTAAGATATAGTCTTAGGTAATTAATATTATAGTTTTCTTATTTTCATATAAAAGTATTTTAATATTATACATTTTCTTCTAAGCACTATTTTCAGTTGCAAACAATTTTCAGTATATTATATTTTCATTATAATGTAGTTAGCTTAATTTTCTAATGCTTTCTGAGATTTCTTCTTTGACAGTGGCGTTTTAGAAATATGCTGATAAATATTCAAGTACTCAAGTTTTCTACATACTTTTCTGATTTATAATTTAATTCCATTATAATCAGAGAATATTCTCTATATTTACTTAATCCTTTTAAATTACTGAGGCTTGCGTTATGGCCTAACAGATTGTCTGTTTTGGGTAAAAACACATGTATGCTTTAAAAACTATTCTTAACTATTGTTGGGCATAGTATTCTATTACTATTAATTGGATTAGTGTATTTTTCAGATATTGTATATATTAATAACTTCTTTGTTCAAAAAATTCTACCAATAACTTAAAGAAGGATGATATAAAAGTATGAATATTTCTATATTTCCTTTTAATTATATCTATATACAGCTGTATATTGCAAAGCTGTATTATTGGGTATATAACCTTTTATGATTGTTATATATCATGTTATGAAGTGATCTTTTTATCAGTATGAAATGTGCTGTTTTATCTATGGTAATGCTCTTTGCCTTGAAGTCATTTTTATCAAATGTTAATATAGCCACTCTAATCTTATTAAGCCTATTCTTTGTGACATCTTTTTCCATCCATTTTCTTTCAAATCTTCTCTATCTTTACATTACAACATCCATCTTTGATAGATAGCATGGAATTGTGTCTTGCTTATTTATTTATTTTGATAATCTCTGCTTTCAAGAAAAATTTATTTATTTATTATTTCCTTTATTTGAGAGGCAGAGAGATACAGAGAGAGAATGAAAGAGAAATCTCCTACACATTGGTTCACACCTGAAATTTCTACAATACCCAGAGCTAGGACAGGTTGAAACTAGGAGCCCAGAACTCAGACTGGGTTCCCCGAAGGGATGGCAGGGACCCAATTACTTGAGCCATCATTTACTGCTTCTCAGGGTGCTCATTAGCAGGAAGCTGGGACTGGAGACAGAATCAGGACTCAAACCCTGGCACCCTGGTATGGACGTGAGCATCCCAAGTGACTGACGTCTTAGCCACTCTGCCACATCACAGACCTGCCTTCTGCTTCTTAATCCAAGAATTTAAAGTCCATTTACATGCACTCTAAATACTAATAAGCTGAATTTAAATCTATCAATACATTGTTCTTCTTCCTGTCCTTATTTTTGTTTCTTGTTTTTACCCTTTCTTCTTTGCAGTCTTCTGTAGTTACTTTACAACTTAATGTTAATCTGTCAATTGATTCTTTAGCTATACCTCCTCATTCTTTAGTAGTTGATAGGGATTATTATAAGTATATTTAATTTCATGGTATATTAGTTAATATTGGATTACACCATATAATATGTAAGAACTTTGCTATTATGTGAATCTCTTTACAGCCCTCTAGTTTTTGCTTGATTGCCATATGCATTACACATGCATATATTATAAACTCCACAGTACACTATTACAATTCTTTCTTAGTCAATATATAGGTACTTTTTAAACTTAGATTAAATACAAACTTATGTTTTCACTCATGTATTTATCAATTCTGTAACCTTCATTTCTTCCTGAAAATCCAAATTTCCATTTGATGTCATTTGCTTTCATTTTGAGGAGCTTTATTTAGTATTTCTCTTTCTTAATTCGATAGGCAGAAAGAGAGAGAGTTCTCATCCACTGATTTACTCTCCAGAAACCGGCAGTGGCATGGCGGGCTGAAGCTGAGAGTCAGACATTCAGTTAGGTTTCCCAAACAGGGGTCAGGAATTCACCTACTTGGGCCACCACTTGCTGCTTTCCCAAGTGCTTATTTGCAGGTAGCTGGAATCAGGAGCCGGAGACAGGAATGGGAACCAGGTACTGGGATGTGGGCCGCGGGCATCTCAATCTGCATCTAACCACTAGACCTAATTGTATGCCTGTTTGATATTTCTTATAAAGCAGATCAACTGCTGATGAATTCTTAGTTTTGTTTATCTGAAAATAATATTTCTGGAAGACTGTTGCGAGTGCAGTTCTCGTTGGTAGGCCCTGCCTCGGCAGTTCAAGAACATCACTCTTCTGTCTTCGTGCCTCCGTTGGTGTGATGACAAGTTTGCTGTCACCTTATCACTGTTTCCCCAAGTATTGTGTCATTTTGCTCTCACTGCTTTCAAGATTGTTTTAACCTTGGGTTTTCAGTAGTTTGACTGCAATGTTGGATTAGATTTTTCTTGGTCTTCATCCTCATGAGAGTTTGTAGAGCTTCTTGAATTTAGAAATGTATATTTTTACCAAACCTGAATGTTGTCTGTTCTTTGTTTAAATTGTTTTTCTGTCACATCCACTCTTCTCCCCTGCTGAGTCTCCAGGCATGTATACGTTACAGTTCTGCTGCTGTTCCACACATCTCTGGGGAATTTTTTCTTTTTAAAACTATTTTTAACTGTTCTTTTAAATGTATAATTTTTGTTGATATCTTCTCAAGCATATTAACTTCTTCTTTTGTTTTTCAGTCATAACCAATTAACCGTTAAACTTATGTGGAGATTATTTTTTTGGGGGGGTTATAAAATGTTATTTTAGTTTGTTTTTTTAATTGTTGAATTTCCACCTTGTTCTTTTAAATTCTTGACTTCTCTGCTGAAATTCCCTGCTTGTTCATTAGCTATGAGCTCATTTTCTTTTACATTCCTGCACATTGTCACAATAGTTGCTTTAAAAATCAGTATCTCCTGAATCAAATGTCTGGGTCAGTCTCTGTTGACTGAATACAGGTTATCACATTTTCCTGCTTTGTCCTATGTTGAGTAATTTTGAATGGTTTTCCAAACACTGCCTGTGATGAATTATTGAAACTATGGATTCAGTGATATCCTTTGAAGGATTTTTAATTATTTTGTTTCGGTAACCAATTAACTTACCTGGACCTAGAATCAAAGCTCAATCAATTTTTGGTGTGAAGTAGCTAAATCTCTGTTGATTTCTTTACTCTGCAGCTGACCTGCTTAGAATCTGCCTTATGCATACGTATTTCAGAGATCAATCAGAGATCTGAGTGGTGTTTATTTATCCATTTTATGTGGGGCTTCTCTTTTTTGTCTCTGTCCTTTCAGGGATAATCCCCAACCCCACATTCCTGTTGTTGCCAATGCCATGAACTCAAGACAGGATAATTGTCACTTTCTCTCCAAGTTTATCTCACAGTACCCAAAGTGCACCGGGGTCTGGACTCAGGAGAAAATAAAAACAAAACATAAAACCATAAATGTAATAATGGGATCTGTAACATTGCAGAAATTAAATTGACAACTCTATAAACTAATTAGAACTATGGGAAAAGTCAAAGATGTACGCACAATGTTTCTGTTATCTGGAAAGCAGGCAATAAAACCATTCATCCCCCAGACACAGTTCATGCTTCCTGGCCCACTCTATGCTTTCTCATTTCCATAAAACTTCAAGCAGGCACTGCTATGCATTGTGTGGGATTTTATGGCATATACACCTTGTGTTATCCAAATCGATTTTGAGCTCTCTAAAATGAAAAAGCATGGTTTTGGCATCTTTGCACAGTCATAGGTCCAATCACAGAGTAGGTTCTTCATAAATACTTCTTGATTAATTGATTCCGCCACTAAGCATGCGTCACAGTGCCCTGATCATAGAGAAAAAGCTCCAAAGCATCTCTAAGCCTTACCGTGCTTTCTTAATAGCTGCTGAACATTTTCTCAGAAGGAATTGCTACTCATGCTGTCAAGTTTGCTCATCTGTTTATGGTATAACTTTTGTAAAAAGACTTCCATTTTTAAAGGAATACAAGAGGCCGGCGCCATGGCTCACTTGGCTAATCTTCTGCCTGCGGCACCAGCATCCCGGGCTCTAGTCCTGGTTGGGGCACCGGATTCTGTCCCACTTGCTCCTCTTCCAGTCCAGCTCTCTGCTGTGGCCTGGGAAAGCAGTGGAGGATGGCCCAAGTGCTTGGGCCCTGCACTGCATGGGAGACCAGAAGAAGCACCTGGCTCCTGGCTTCGGATCAGCACAGCACGCCAGCCACGGCAGCCATTTGGGGGGTGAACCAACGGAAAAAGGAAGACCTTTCTCTCTGTCTCTCTCTCTCTCATTAGCTAACTCTGCCTGTCCAATATTGGACCGAGAAATGGAAAGTCAGTCTCTCTCTCTCTCTCTCTCTCTCTCTCCTCTTTCTCATAGCTAAAAACCTGAAGAAATATACTGGACTCTAAGCATGTCCCTACAGAGTGGTTACAGCAATCTATACTTGTCTTAGCTGACCAAGTGAAACAAGAAAGAACTACTATCTGTAGCCATAGGACACTCTTTGGCCCTCACATGTTGACACTGGCATACAGAAAATCCAGTTAGCTCTTAAAAATGTTGCTGCACTAGAATACAGGGATAACGAATCCTAATCTGCAGCTGCTCACACCCAAAGGCTTCTTAGTACAAATAACAAAATGCAATGTTGTAATAAATGGAAGCTCTGGAAAGTTCCCAGAAGGCAGAAAAAAAAGCACAAATCCCCCTAATAACAGTAGCATAAAGGAAAGCAAGGTGCCTTGGATCACAGAGTCCTGAACAGCTCACAATGAAGCCAATGGAGAGAGCAGCCGGAATCCCCCGTGGGAAAAGCCCATGGCTAGCTGACAATTTGATGGAGCCAGTTTTAAAGACAAACAACATTCTCTCTCTCTCTCTCTCTCTCTCTCTCTCCCCTCATGTAAGGAATAGAAAGGGGCAAGAGTTCTAAGACACAGAAATTTCCAACCTTCATCTGCTTCATTTCTTTGTAAAACCATGGTTTGGTCTGATTGAAGGTGAAGAAATTAAGGATTAGAAGTTCCTGTAGATTAATGACAAGATCAGGGGGCCAGAAGAGGAATCCCTTGAGGACTTCTGGGGGACAAGAGCAGGAGGATAGCAAAGGCAGATTCCTTGCCTCCCCTTCTCTACAACTCTGCCTACATGTACCTTCCAGATGCACAGGTGGTGCTGTGGTTGTGTCTGCGCCTCCTTCCTGCAGTGTGATGACAGAGCCTTGTCCCGTGCCTTATTAGGAGGCATCTGAAGGGGGACCAGGTGCACTCAGGAATCTCTTACTCTGTCTGCCCTGGAACCTCCACAGCCCAGGGGTGGGGGCAGTTCAACACAGAAGAATGATTTGTCTCCTAGCCTTACACTCCATTCCTGGTGATGAGCTCTACAAGGACAGGGGTGGCACCAGTGTTGTCCAGGTGACCATTGTGCCTTGCTAGACAGCTTGACACATTGTCAGCACACGGTACTCATGCGTGCCTCTTCCTATCAGTGTGCCTTGATTTCTTCTTTAAACAGGGATAATGAAAACATTCAGCTCACAGGATCTCATTGTTATGATTTCTTAAATGAGCTTAAACACGTAGAAAATCGAAGGCAATGTCCAGTGAGTATTATTTACTCATGTAATAGTTGAGATTAATAGTATTAAATTGGATCATCACAACCGGTCTTTTTAAAAAAGAGAGAGATTGTGATTTCCAGGACACTTAAAAAGATCCTCTGTTTAAGCATGTCTTTCTTATTGAAATCAAAATTCCAGGTAAAGATTAAATATCTTTTATTGAAAATTTCTCTCTTTTACCTTTTGATCTTTTCAAATACAAAGCCTCTGAGTGGAGAAACACTTAAATCTCTTAAAACTTTGGTTTTTAGCCTGGTTTTTCCCTAGGTAGAAAGGAGTCGCTGAGAACCTGGGTGTATAGAGGGCAACGGGCCAGGAGACACAAAGTCAGAGCCTATTAGAGAGAAGTAATCACGAGAGGGATAAAGCCGCACTTGTCTGGGGCTCAGTTTTACCATTTATAGAAGGAAGTGACTGGACTAGGTCATTTCTAATGTGCTTACATTTCTCATAAGCCATAAGCTCATTTAATAAGAACTTGGTTGAATTCAAAGCATCATCTAAGCTCAGACTTGCCCAATGTTAGAATAAAATTCAACTCTCCTGATTTACTCTGGAAGGTAGCCTTGTGATTACATGGGCTTCTGTCTTCTCATCTGCTGAATGGACTGAGCAGAGAGACTGAGGGCCTCTCATGCAGTGAGGCTTATGATGGAGAGAGAGATCTTCAGTTTCTGAGTGAAAGCCCCGAGCCAGGAACTCAGACTGTCACCATTTCACTGTAGTCAGCAGCTGGGTTGTCGCTCACTGCTTCCTCTGTGGAGCCCTGCATTCCTGTGCTAGATCGAGGGACATTCTTCAATACCAAATCATTTGTTCCTGCACCGGTTGTGTGTGTGTGTGTGCGTGTGTACAGACAGGCAGGCATGGCACATGCAGAGCAAAGCTACTCTTGAATATTCTTCCCAACATCCACTGTTGAAGATGCAGTATTTCGCCCATTTTGCACAAAAAGACAAGTATCTACAGAGTCCCACATAAAGGTTTCCCCGTGGGCCAGTCCCAAGAACTTGACCTCTGGACTGCACTTGAGAATGGTCCTGATGTGTCTGAAAGTCTGTGAGTGAACTTCCCCCAAGGAGCATGCAGTTCCATCGTGAGAATGAAGGGAAGGATTTCCAAGGAGCAGAGATTGTTGGACCAACATGAAACATCAATCTCACCTCCAGAGAAAATCCACCCCAAACTGTAAACTACACATACTCCTTCTCTAAAGAACGACTCAGCAGTAGGAACAGAAAAACTCCAAACAGGAAGGATTTTTTAAAAATTCTCAGATAATTGTTTGCCCTAGCAGTTAAGACACTTGGGGCATCCAGATCCCTGAAATTGAATCCCAGCTTGGGTCCCAATTCCAGTTTCCTGTGAATGCATTCCCTGGGAGGCAGCAGGTGATAGCTGCAATGGATAGGTCCTAGCCATCCATGAGGGAGGCCTGAATTGAGTTCCTAGCTATAGCATGTCTCACCCCATTGGTTATGGGCATCTTTAGAGCAAACCAGCAGAATAGAGACCTTTCTCTAGGTTTCCCCAGCTCTGCCCACATCCCAGTTCTCAAATAAATAAATACTTTAAAAGTTCTTTATAGGCCGGCGCCATGGCTCACTTGGTTAATCCTCCACCTGAGGCACCGGCATCCCACGTGGACGCCAGGTTCTAGTCCTGGTTGCTCCTCTTCCAGTCCAGCTCTCTGCTGTGGCCCAGGAGGGCAGTGGAGGATGGCCCTGGTGCTTGGGCACCTGCACCTGCATCAGAGACCAGGAAGAAGTACCCAGCTCCTGGCTTCGGATCTGTGTGGCTCCAGCCGTGGCAGCCATTTGGGGGGGTGAACCAACAGAAGGAAGACCTTTTTCTCTCTGTCTCTCTCTCTCACTGTCTGACTCTGCCTGTCAAATAAAAAAAAAGTTCTTTATAAAAATTCCCTGGTGTTATACTTCTTAGTATGTAAATGAGACCTTGCATATATAAAAGGGAGCCTGGCCTCACTGGTGGTCTCTCAATTCCGGCTGCCATCATGGCCAGGTTACCTGCACCATTCTTCTGTCGGCTGGGACGATGAAGACACTCAGCGGATGTTTTCACTCATTCAGCCTCCGCACTTCCAAACTGAAGGAAAATATGTGGAGGAGGAGAGAAGGTTAAAGTGCCAAGCTGTCTCTTTGAGCTTTTCAAATGGAAAGAAAGGTGAATAGTGAGATGTTTTGGCTGACAGCCCAACCAGGAAAAAGAAAGATATGAGGCTATGCTGGGGAGAGTAAAGAAAAGGGTCCATGCTATCCAGAGCACATAGTTGCTGCCTGTGCTTGCCCTAGAATCTGAGGAAAATAATAATTTACTGAGAATTACAGGGCCTCTGAGGTTCTTACCTGGAAAACTGCATCTGGGCTTCCTATTGGCTATTCTGGGAAGTCTAGGGCCTTCCAACCTGGAAGTGCTATGGAGACGAACCAACCTTTCCCATCCTGTGTCTTCCAGCCTCTGTGAGCGCTGGGGCTGGGGATCCCTGGGCCCCTTTGTGGAGAATGTGAGCAGCCCCTGACAAAGAGAGAAAACAGGGGCACTTTCTAGAGTTTCTGGTCTTGTCACGGGCCTGGAGGCCATGGCAGCACACTTTCAGTGCCAACAAAGCCGTGTGCAAGCCCAAGAGGCTTCCCTGCTCCTAGTCTGGGTGAGTGGAATTGCTGCTGAACTCCCAGAGAGCTAAGCTAACAAGGCACCGGCTGTCCCGAAAGAGGATGGCTCTGGTAGTGGAAATAAAGCCATTGCCCTAAAGGTCAAGGGGGAGGGAAAGACTAGTGGAGGCTGCACTCAAAACAATCACTGACAATGGAGCTGTTGTGGGAAAGGGGGTCTGGGGCTGGAGCTTAAGGTCAAAGCTCAAACCTAGGTTCTGGGATGGGTTGAGGTGACCAAATGGCCACTCCTACTGAGTGTTCAATCAGTGAACACCTAGAGTCACTACATAGAATCTTCCTCGGGGTGCTTTGTCAAGGGTACAGAACATGCTGGAATTAGAGATTTATGTTCCTGGGGAAAGTCCAATAAAATGATGGCCCAGCAAAACGGACTTCAATCTGATTATTTTCAGTAATATGGCAACAACCACACTTCATTAAATTTAAAGGAATTTCAAAGATTTCTAATGACAGAAAATTAGGAACAGTAAAAAAGTTTACAGCATCAATGTTTGTGCAATAAACAAATTTAGCCCATGGGCTATAAACAAATGCCCAGGGCCATCCATGGGACCAGCTCCAAAATGTATTCAGATCGATAAATGTTTGAATGTCTTCAGAAGAAGCATTCACTTTCCGATCTCCCAAGTCAACATAGTTCCAAGCTTTCCCTCTTTGAATGTCTGTTACTTGCCCTGCAGAACACGGTAGGCATCCAAGTCTGTCATCCATTGTGATTTTACTCCAATTCCTTTTTTTCTGTCATTGACTAGGGCACTGAGACCCAGAAGGTCAGGGGCAGAGATGTCTTTCCTTTAGGGTGTCTTCCATAATGACATGTCCCCTCCTCTATGGTAAATAAAGACCTGCACAATTTCTTGACATCTCCCAAGGTTTTCAGCTCTGTACTGAGAATTGGATCATTTTCTACCGAGAAATTCTGATGGCGCCATTCCATGCCTTCCATTTGTTTGGGGATGGTATTGTTCCTTTGTAGACTGAGCCCATAGTAAATGTTCCAGACCCAAATGAACTTTTCCATCTGGGTCCTTGTGACCTTTCCTGCATTCATCAAATCCACAGGGTTGTAAGAAAGGTAATAACGCCTTTTCTGTCTTCTGTTCTCACAATTCATCACCCGAGCCTCAATTCAAGTCTATTACCTTTGAAAGGACCATAAAGAATTGTTTTCCTTTTGTCAAATCTCAGTTGAAGCAAATACTCTTATTCCAGAAAGAGCCTGAGACCTAACTGTCTTCATCTCTAGTATACCTGTTAAATTCCTATCTTGGCAACTAAGTTACTGGCAATTTGTCATGAGTTCAGTTTTGCTATTGTTCTTGTTGTTAATTAGGCCGTCTTTACCTAGGCAACTTTTTTATGCCTACACTGTAGGGTACTTGCACTATGTGTTATAAAGATGGACTTCCTGAAAGGCTCCACGATGTGTGCCCATCTTAAAGCAGCTTCCAGAGACAGGCAGAGGATTTGCTTGAGTTTCTAATCTCACAGCGTCCTTTTCATGTGTGCCTCCATTGCTTGATCAAAAAGAGAAATATTTAAAATCTCTATCGAACAAGTGAATGAATTTGATGAAAGAATAATCACATAAATTAATGCATGAATAAATAAAATGGCAAACCAAGTAGTAGGCTATAATTCATAAATTGAACTGTCTGAGCTCCATTCTGTACTCTTAAAGTTCAGAGAAGAAAGGTGCTTAGTGTATCTTAGAGCAGTCACGCGCACACACAAAAACAAACAAACCCTTAGAGTTCATTTAATCATTTTTCTTATTTGCTATGAAGTCACTTGTCTTTTTCATGTGCTCTAAACCTAGACACTTAGTTAAGAGAAGTGACAAGGAAAGCACCCAAGTCTCTGGTCCCAGACCAAGGTGCTCTCCCCCACCTGAGCTTCCTCCCAGCAGGGAAAGTTTCAGGAAGCTTCTGAGGGCAGCAGTGCAAACCCTCCAATAGCCCCCCTCCAGCTCTGTTTGCAAAGTACTTGTTTCTTTTTATTTCCTGATGTAGATGCCAATCTCTGAAAAGTAGTGCACTTTTTAAACAAAAATATCACCTGATACTCTATTCTCAGGGAACAGTCAATAAATGTACGTTTCTCTAAAACACATTTAAATGGGACCAAAAAAAAGATCATCTACCAAGCTGGCTTGGCACCAAAAAGGAAGATTTGCTTTATGCCTAATGGTCAATAGCTTGAGATCGTTACAAAATGTGAAATCTTGAGCTGAAAACTATGTTCTTCCTCAAAGAAAGGCTGTTTAAGCTCAAGGACAGGTGGCAAAGAAGCAGCAGGTAAGCAAAGAAGGATGTGGCCAGAGCCACTAGCGTTCCCGAGGCTTCGGGGTAGAGGCAAGCAGGGGAAGGCATTGGGTCACTTGACAGGCCAGGAAGGAAAGTGAATGCTGTCCAGGTCATTTGTTCCACTGAGAGCTGTGTGCAAACCGTCTTCACCACCCACCACCTCCAGAGAGGCCTCTGTGCAACAAAGGCCTGCGATCTGGCCTGGGCAGACACTGGCTGCACCTTCATGGGGGCTGACAGCTTGATAGACAGATGGCTTGCATACTGACAGCACAGACATCAGCCCCGCTGCCACACTGGTCATCCATCAGCACTTTTAGAAAGGATGCCAAATATCTCTTAGAGGAAACAAAGGAAAGAAAAGAGGAAGGAACAGTTTTCCTTGCAGAACAGTCACAGAATTTGCTGTGCTTGGAGTTCTGCACCTGCTTGCTTCCTTTCAATGCCAGTTACAGTGAAGCCTGCTTGCTGGGATGACCTTGTCCTAGGGCTTTTGCAAGCTGCAAACCAGTATGAGTCGCTTGGCTGGTCATCCTGTGGCCAATGTAGACCTGGATCTATTCCTGCCTTCTCTTCACTGAACCAGGCATGCCCAAGAAGCATGAACTTCACTGTGAATTTATGGTCTGCATTACTGATATGTGTTCTCCCAGCCTGAGGCTCTTAACCCATTTTCTGAGCATCAGGATCCTAAGAAGCAGCCTGTAACTGGCCGGTTGAGTACTAACTAGTGGCTAGAAGATTGCCAACAACACAGATGAGGCACTTATTTTTGGTGAATGAAGGAATGAATTGACAAAGGGACATGCCCAAGACCTTCAACTGTGAGTGACTCCAGGGACCTGGGATTCACCATGTTCCAATCTAACCAGAGCTGGATGGAACATCAGCCCTCTGACCAGTGCGTGTCTATGCTGTCAGTGAACACTGTCACTCGGGTTTATTTTAGTTTTTTTTTAAACACAGTAATGAGGAGGCTTTAGAGCAGACCCTGCCCTTGGTTGATCTTTACATCACTCACTCCACACCTACTTATTAGATGCTAAGTGTTCTAAGAGTTGTGGAGAATAAAGAGAGAAGTCAAGTCCATGCTGAAGGGAACCGTTGGGTGGAGGGTGCATGGTAGATGAGATGGTGTGTCTGGATTGAAAAGTAGGGAGTAGAGGTAGATGAGACATAGATAATCGTAAGTAATAGCTCTTGTTTATTGAGTGCCTACTGTGTAATGGAGTCCTTACTAAATGCTTTACAAGATCTTATTATCTCAATCCTTAAAAAAGACCTCCATGAAACAGACATTTATATTATGCTCATTTTATAGATGAAAAAATAAACCCTGGGTTCAGAATGGTTAAGCAATTAGCAAGGAAAATAGCCTGGAAGATCTTTCTGATCCTAGAACCAATTTATTTTTCTTCTTTTTTCACTGCACACACATAAACACACACGCACACACATATACATACTTTGGACTTAATTTGTTTTAGTGACAATGCTTCTGTTGTTTAAAAACCAGTCTCCTGTGTGCAACTACTTTACTGAGTGACCTGAACTTGATAAAAGACAAGGAAAACAGTAAATGTGTTTCTCTCTGCTACAGTCCCTACAAAATCATTCTGGGCTAGTCTTCTCTATGTCTGGGATAGAATTTCAAGAAAGTCTCAAAGCTGCTTGAGCTCCTTTTAATCACTAAAGCACTAATTAAAACCTCGAGTCCACTCTAATCATCAAAACACCAAACTCCATTCATCTTAAGGATTCCCCTCAGGCCCAAATCTGGTTCTCTAAGAGGCTAGAAGCAGGGAGTGGGGCAGGGTTGTGTAAGGCTTCATTGGGGTTTCCCAACTCTGCTGTCTTTCTCTTGCATCCTGCGCTGCCCAGGAAAATAAGGAAATAGAAGGAAAAGACCAAAGTGCTTGAACAAGGGGCAGCTGTGGCCTGGAGGTGGACACCCTCTGGGCAGCAGATGTACGCTTGCTGGACTTTTCCCTGTCTGTTTCTTTGGTGTCTTCTGTTTTGAAAAGTCTCCTGTTGAGAACACTGACTGCTTCTCTCTGGGTCTGAGCAAAGTCCTTACTCTCTGGACCAGTCAGGATTTCCCTTCCAGAAACCCTGCACCAGTTCTCCCAGGGAGGGAGAGAAAAATCCCTTAAACGTTCCCAGGCCAGTTCCCCATGCAGAGTCTACCCAGGGAGCTCTGGTAAACATCTGCTTTTAAATCAGGGAGGACAGGGCCGGTGCTGTGGTGCAGCGGGTTAACGCCCTGGCCTGAAGTGCCGGCATCCCATATGGGCGACGGTTCTAGTCCCAGCTGCTCCACTTCCTATTCAGCTCTCTGCTATGGCCTGGGAAAGCAGTAGAAGATGACCCAGTCCTTGGGCCCCTGCATCCACGTGGGAGACCCAGAAGAAGCTCCTGGCTCCTGGCGCAGCTCCGGCCATTGCGGCCAAATTGGGGAGTGAACCATCAGATGGAAAACCTCTCTTTCTCTCTGCCTCTCCTCTCTCTGTGTAACTCAGACTTTCAAATAAAATAAAATAAATATTTTTTTTTAAAAAAATCAGGGAAGATGTGATCATTCCCTAGAGCCCCTAGAGCCTCTGTGCCATGTCAGCCCGCGTTAGGCAACCAGCAGCCTTGGTTCCTCTTGGGCAGGAATTAAACAGCAGTTCTTAGGTGCCCCAGGCTGTCCAGATAGCCCCTGGTAGTGCTTCTCATCCACTTTGCCATCAGGAGAAAAGCAAGTGCGTGGGCACAGTGATTTCTCCTTATTTTCAGTTTCACTTTCCAGGCTTTCAGTTTCATGGCTGGAAATAGTAAAGGGACCATTTCAGAAAGAAACAACTCATAAGCTTTTGATTTTGCATTTGTCTTAGTAGACTGATGAACCAGAGCATCCTCCGTTGCCTCTCACCCATGACGTAATCAGTCTTTGTCCAGTGGGTCCACACAGTGTGCACTGCCCACTTAGTAGCCACGTTGGGTATCAGATTGCCTGTTCCTGAGTCACAGTGCTGACTTTCAAGTACCCCTTATTTTACTTAATAATACCAAAGAGAAGCCATAAAGCACCTCCTTTAAGTGAAAGGGAGAAAGTTCTTGATACAAAGAAAAGGAAAAACCCAACCGCTGAGGTGGCTAAGACCTCCGGCCAGAATGAATCTTTTATCTGTGAAACTGTGAAGAAGGAATACAGATGTGCTCGCTTGCTGTCACATATCACATGGCAAAAGTTAGCTAAGATGGAAGAGGCATTAAATTTGTGCATGCATGCATAGGAAAAAAAAATAAAGTATGGTGCTATCTGTGGTTTCAGTCATCCTCCGTGGGTCTTGGTATTTATCGCCTATGGATATGGGGGACTATCATATGCACAAAACTCCCACCTTGCTGGTGGGACCTGGGTGGGACCTGGGTGGTCCCTATATGTGGAAGAAATAGCTTCTGAGTCCCCTTGGCAGATCTTATACAGCAGTTAGTTCTCCCTTTGGAGGCCGAGAACCTTGGCCTCTGCCATGTGCTCAGCCTGTGGGCCCTCGGGGACCTGAGTCCCATGTCACTCCCCTGTTACAGGGCTGCATGCAAGGCTCACCCCCTCCTAGGCATACACTTTCACCTACCAGTAGCAGTTCTGTCTCACTCCCACACCTGAGTGTCCAGGGACGCTGTGGGCTTTTCCCTTTTACCAGCATGACGCAAACTCTCAGCATTTGATCCCAACCAGTTGCAAAGGGTCTATTTGGTACCCTGACTCTGGCCCCTTCCCAGGTAATATCTGATTAGGGACCACCTGAAAGGGACTCCCCACGCAGGGCTGATAGTCTGCTCTGGACCTCACTGCAGTCCATGCTTCTAACTTGTAAACAAGTGGCAAAGGTAGGAGTTACTCATTTATGTTTCTAGACTCTAGAAGGTGGAAAGAAGTGAGAAAAAGGCCAACAAGATTACAGCTATTTACTAAGAAGGGCAACATGACTGGGAGAGAAAGTTTAATGGGAAAACTGTACTGCAATCCTGAGAATCTAATTTGTATAAACATTAATTTTCCATCCGTTGCTCAGAGCACCCTACATGCAGTAATGTATTTGTCTTCCTCAGCACTGCTAGGAGGTCTCTACTGCTGGCTCTGTGCTGTGGATGAGAACACCAAGGCACACAGAGTCTATCTAACTCACCCACACAGGTAGCAAGTAGAAGACAGGAGGTCTCTCCGGAGCCCATGTCTGGATCCATCTGCCTCTCACAGATAAAGTTGTGGGAATTCAGAGGCAGACTAGAAGGCTCCTGTGCCTTAAGGAGTTTAGGATTATCTTCTGCAGGGGGTTGCAAATGATAGTCTATTTTGTATAGGTCATGAACTAAGAATGTTCTTACACTCTTCATGGATTTTCCCTTGATGGAAAGGATTGATTCTAGCCCCACTGCCTGCCTCCTCCTCCTCCCTCCATGGATAACAAAATCCTCAGATGCTCATCTCCCTTACATAAAATGGTAAAGCTTTTTCATACAACCTATGCACATATCCCTGTAGACTTCTAAATTATCTGGAGATAATTTAGAATACCTAATACATTGTAAATGCTAGGTAAATAGACTGTATTCTTTAGGGAATAATGACAAGAAAAATGTCTGTGCAGGTTCAGTGCAGATGCAAATTGTTGTGAATTTTTTGATCCTTGATTGGTTGAATCTGCAGATGAGGAAGCCATGGATAATGAGGGCTTTGGGTTCTGCACTAATATTTCATTTTATAAAAGTTCCGTCACTTGGTATGAGTGCCAAGTAACAATCGTGGGCCTCTCTGGGAAACCGTCTACAAAGTAGAGAGAAACAGAGGATGCTAATGGTGTTCAGGACTCACTGGAGGAAAGAAAAAAGGTAGGAAACAGTTTTAATAACCCCAGCACGGAACTGTGAGGGAGGGGATGATAAGTGTGCTGATAGAAAGGGAGGGGGAAGTATGGAGGCCATGACGCAGCAGGAAGTGAGAGGCCTGGATAGACACCACACAGAAGGAAACAGAAATCTCAGGGCCAGGGCCAGATTTCACGTCTGGGAGCTTGGAGGAAGCTGCTTTTATTGACAGAAGAAGAAAATAGTAGAAGGAAGACCTGGTTTGGATTAAAAGATCTTGGACTCACATCACATGTAAAGGCATTTCTTGTAGACCCACAGAAGAGAACTGGGTGGTTGTCCCTCCCTTTGCTCAAACTGAGCATCAAACGATAACAAAGAGAGTCACAGACACCAGTCTCACTAGTCCTGAACTCATCAACAGAGGGGAGTCAACTGACAGTGCCATGCCAAGATGGCGGCTGTAAGATCGCTCCTCTCTGCTTCGGAGAAGGAAAACCTGGGGTTTGGGCAGGCTTCGTTCCTCTCTTCCTTTTGTGTGTTTCAAGAGATAGTTTATCAACAGGTAATAACAGGAATGACAAGGAGGTCAGATGCTTATTTGCAGAGTGGAAATTGTGTTCAAGATGTCTGGTGTTCCCGCATCATCCCAGACAAGGAAACACAGAACTTTCTCTTTCCTTCTGAGATAGTAATGAGCTGCAATGGATCTGTGATACTAGATCCAACTTCTGGGAAAGAGAGTGAGCCTTCAGTCAGGAGATCCAAGTCCTACCATCCCTTAAGATCCATGGTCAGCAGGGTGCTATGACAACAGGAGACTTTATATCTTACCCGACTGTTGGAAAGTTCTGAGTCATAAAGAGAACTGTTTTGTAGTACAAAGATTCGAGTGCTCCATAGAATACTAAAAAGGGAAAGCAAAAAAAAAAAAAAACAAACAAACTAAGTCATCAAGAAAAGTTTTTAAAAATCCTGCCTGCGTACACTTACTTGAAGCACTTGCATTATGCACTTGGAATTTACTTTAATTATTAACATTGAAAGAAAATATTCCTTCTAAGCATAGAAACTTCAAAAGGTAAATAGTCACCAGGGCTCAGGTACCTTCTACTTAAAGTGCTGATATAATAGCAGTGGCAGCACTGCTACTACGTGCAGGCCTGGTTTTGTTGTTGTGTGTTTTGTTTTGTTTTGTTTTCCCTCAATAATTGAAAAGTGCTTTATAAGGGGAAAAATCAATAAAGCTTCTATGTGATTGGGGCAGACTGAGACACAAGCTATGACTCGGCCAGAGGTTATTCTGTCAATCCACAGAGAGTCCCTGTTCTCTAAAATCACTGATTGAGGACTGGCTTCCAAGAGCAGTCTAGGAAAGACAGGGTTTGTGTGTGCGGCAGCTTGCTAAATGATGACGTTGCACAATATGCCAAGGATACCAATGTGAAGAGGAAAAGGATTGAGGAGTGAAACCCAAAAGGAATGGGGTGGAAAGAGCTGATGGAAACAGCAGGCTATCTCCACATGACCTTGAGTGTCCCATAAACGCATGGGGTCCCCACAGCAGCCTTCATCACTGGTGAGTTTCAATCCTAAATTGAACACTCCAGCTCCCCAGTTCCCCACAGACTGTTTGCTTTCAGTTCTTTGTATCTGCAGCACTGGGTAGCTGCAGCCAGACTTTCTGCTGTGAACAACGCACAGAGGTCAGAGAGGCCGTCTCAGGGAACACTGACCTCTCTAAAGAGGTCAGGATTGATTTCTAAGTTCTGGGGTGATTAGTCTCCTGTCTAGTGCATATTTGGCCAGGTTTTCTTACACTCCTTAAAAACCCATTTTCACCTGGACCATTCTTCACCTTGTTGCCCTTAGCTGAAGAGTTCCTTTTCAATGGCAGTCTCACGGCCTTGTCTCTACCAATTAGATTCTCTCTGTATCTCCAAGAGTAACCTGCAGAGGAGGACGTAACATATTTTCTCAAATATCCCTGCAGGTTACCAAGAGCCCTACCACTGCTTTGCTTAGCTAGGAGGCAAACACATTGGTATACACAGACACAGAGAACACATTTGAGATTTTTTTCAGGACTGGATTATTGATAGATTATTTTGAAGGTGATGGAAGGATGGAGGAAAAAAGTGTGAGGGCCAGACAGCACTGACGATTTGTTCATGAATTCACTCAGTCAACAAGCATTTGTTAAAGGTGTCAACTCACAACTCAGACTTCACAGCCTTTTTCCTCAATGAGCTTGATTCGTCCCAGAGTTCAGAAATCATTGTCGAATGAACCTGAGCTTCATTGATAGATAATCCTGCTCTATTTTCTTGAATATTTGGCTTTAGATTTTGCATAATTCAGCAAAAAATTAGATCTTCTTTCAATATCACACACTTAACCTAATTCTAGGCTCCTTGTTTGTAATAACGCTTTTTAATTGGTGCTAGCATTAATATTGTCATTGTCACCAGTAAGGATGTATGGAGCAACTACAGTGCCCAGGGGGATTTTGTAACCTGGAGGACATGTAGTCCCTTGTGTCTAGAAGCTCAGAGAAGCAAGTGCTAAGAAGCTGCAGAGCTGACCCAACCTGAGAAAAGCATTCTTATGTATGATCAGTTATTTTTGATTTGTGGAAAATACACTCTCTTCCCCTCTAATAACAAGCAGAGAAATAGCTATTTTCTGTTTCACCCATAGGGATCTCTGCATACAAATAATTCAAATAAAACTAAACTTTAAAACTTCACGCTTTCCCAAGGGAATCATCTTTTATTAGAAATAGTCACTTCAAAGGTTTGAATAAATGTGAGGGTTTTTTTTAAACACTAGAAGCAATTTACATTTTTGTGTGTACATTCTCTAAATGATTCTGATCAGATTCAGAGAATGCATCCTGCCAGGAATGTTGTGAAAGTGTGAAACTTCATAGCACAGTGACATCAACCAATTAGTGACAGAAATTGGCTGTGTATTCAAACCCCCCAAATAAACTGTGCATCAGATGAGTTTCTGACCCAAACCCAAGGGCTGAAAGTAGGAGTTTCTGTTGATTCCAAACCTCTTCTCCAGCAATAACATGGTCCTTTAAAGACGTGTTCATTTCTGACAAATAACATTTATAACAATAATAACCTGACATTTTCTTTAGCACCTCACCAAGTTTACAAAATACTTTCTCACCCAATATATTTTATTTCTGTCCTTTTAAAACCATTCTGTGAATTTTATCTTGTCATCCTCCTCATTATATGATCAGAAAACTAAAGATCAGGCTCAACAAGAATTGTGCAGATACAACATGGAACAACAGGATCTTGAAGCCAGATTTTATTTTAATATATTGGAATCTATCCTAAAGCTGTTTGGCCCAAAAATTTTCAGATGGTTTCATATCGAGCAGTATGGGGGGAGTAATGGTGACAGCAAAGGGAGTCTAAATTATCCAGAATGACAGTACATGCCTTACAAATATTCTACATTAATTGTGACCTTTTTACTTCACTTGATGCTAAGCTGAACTACATCAATAAAAGGTTTAAATCACAGTGCTAACTAGCCCTGTCTCAGTACCCATTAAAAACTTGTAATGTGAATAAACTAGCAAAGACCTGAGACTTGGCTAACACGTAGGGCTGAAACGCATGAGTAGGAGTTGACACCACAGTACTAGTTGTTAATGACTAGTATCCCCTCTGATTAATAATCATTTGCAGCCAGACAGTAAATAATGTTTTCCATGAGGCTGAATCTAAGCTAGACAGTTTCTGATTCTTTAGTTCACAAAATACTTGCAATGGCATTCTGTGATAAGCATCAGTCTAATTTTTTTGTTCTTTCTTTGATACATCTTAAATAAATTGCAAGATTTGTCATGGTGATGTTCTATAACTCACATGTGCTGTAGCTATAGGGACACACACTAGGAAAAGCAGAAGCCAGCTATATTTAGGTAGAGGAAAGTGGCAGTAGGTAGTTCACACTTGGGGCAATTAGAATCTATTGTATAGCAGTTGTAAAAGATTTTTTTTAATCTGCTTATCTTCCATTTGGACTTTATTTGCTTTTGACAAGACCTCTCTATTAGCATAGTTTTGTCTCATACACAACAGAATGACAATGAAGCAGAATGGCTCTCAGTCCTAGAAATCCTTAGGAAATCATCAATTCCCCACAGGGGCTGGAGTCATTGATTCCCTCCTGGGAACTGCCTTTAGAAAAAATGATCTCAGAGGAATTTAGAAGAAGCATTAGCTCTGTCAGTAAACCCAGAGGGAAAAAGCAGAGACAAATTCTACTCTCAATGCAATTCAATCCAGCAAGCATTTATTGAGCTGAACACAGGACAGAAAAGTAGAAGAGGACAGTCCTTGCCCTCTGGGAGTTTGCCATCCTGGAAGGGGAGAGGGGAGACTGACCCCTGGAAGTACATCCTCTCCTTCTCTGAGCCTGTTTCCCACAAGCTAAGACAAAAGACACTTAGCTCAAAATTGCTGTCAGGATCAACTGACACTGTGCATAGGAATACGTAGCATGCAGTGAGAACACAGCTAAGACAAGGAAGGAAGCACTCTGCCATACTTATGAGGACCCAAATGGGCTGCTGCTGCGGTGATGCTATTTACCTTTTGGTGATGGGCTAAGGAACACATGTGCTCAATGTGGCCGTAAATAGATCTATGCACCACGGATGAACAGCTTGGAATATATCTCAGCCTGGTCCATTGATAATGTCCAGTAGTTTTCTGCCTATCTTTCCTCTGCCTCATTCATAATAGTTTGTCAGCTCCCCCTTGCTGGTTATGCACACTTGTTTAGCATCACAAAGATCACCCAGAGCACAGTGGTCCTTCAGTGGTCCTAATGCTTTCTCCCTTCTCTCCACCACCCCGCATTGTCCCTCTCTCTCCTTCTCTGGAACACACAGGAAGATGTGGATTTGCTCTTCACTTTGAAGTTGTTTTAAACTGGTTTTTGTTGTTGTTGTTGTTGTTGTGGCTACATGTGAATCAGATTTCCCAATACATAAAGCTAATAAAGAAGGAGAACAAAGAGGGCCTCTCATCTTGGGTTAGTGATTTTTGAGAAGAGACTTAAGACAAATTAATAAGGATGATTTTACAGAGGAAAAAGATGATACTTCCTATCAATGGGCGATGTGTATGCAGGTCAGAAAATACTAGTATTTATGTTATTTTATTATTCTGAGTTCAAAAATATGAGTTGGACATGTCACCTTCACACACATAACACAATTGTATCAGCCTGAAGTAGGCTTGCTATTCAATACTGTGGGGTTGGCGCACGAGAAGACTCACACTTATATCACAGTATTTAAAAGCTTTACACCAACTCCCTGAAAGCTTTAATAAGCTAATAATTAAAATATGCATGCATCTCCTACTTTAGCAAACATAACTCACAATGACCTGAAAAGTCGGTTTGCATTTTGAATTGTGGGACTCTGCTGCGTTCTATGCTGCAGCTTGGAAGTGAAGAGGGAACCATTGCCTGTGCCCTTACTCTTCCTACTGCTGGCTGTGATGCACAGCATACACAAGTCTGTGAGCCACAAATCTGCACACGCAGACCCTAACTGTACCCCTGCTGGCACATGAGTGTCTCAGAAGATTCCCAAAATGCATACTGGGGAAGAGGTCCCTCCAGGTACAGTAAGTAAGCTAAGAAACGTTTGGGTGGAGAATTTGGGGGTTCTGGGCACATATAGGATAATCTAGAAGGTGGTGCAGGCTCAGGGCATACTCATTCCCATGACCCCACAGACTTCTTGTCCCTCAGGAGAAGTAAGATGTTCTACTTACTCAGAAAGCTACGGCCATATCACCTGAGAAATTCAGAACTGGCAGTTTCTCCAGGTCCCCTGGAGACCTGGACAGTTAAGAAGCGTGGCTGTAGTGTGTGGAACCTGATGGAGATCTGACTTGCCTGGGTCAAAGGGCAGTAGTGACCACAAGCAGCATGCTTTTCGCTGAACCCCAAAGGCATACATGGAGCACAAATGACCTAGGATTCTCTTCTTAGTTTATTAAAGGCTAATGATCAACCTAATTTCAGTTGTGAGTCATTCAACTAGAAATGAGGCTACCCAGCATCTCAAGTCCATTATCCTGGTCCTTGAACAGATGTGGAAGAGCCTCAGCGATTAGCACAAGAAGCACAACTTCAATATCAAAGAACATGCTCTCTTTGCTGCGATATTTGTGACCCCAATGCAAAGTAGGCCAAGAAATTCAAAGATAATCAATGCATCTTTAAAAAAGGAATCAGTTCCAGGATACCTGTGATGCTTTGCAAAGGAAGGCTTATCTCTTCCCTACCTAATTCCTTTAAGGAGGTAAAGGTGGAGAAAAAACCACTGTATTCCCAAATATCCTTGAGTCCTAGTCCCTGGATTCCAATTACTGGAAACATCACAACCTTGATCAAGACTATGATTCTGAGCTAATAGGTGTCTGTTACTAGATGACCCTGCTGCTAGGCAACATTAAGCAGGCTGGAGGGAATTTACAAGCATATTAAGAGGGATCAGGATGTGAAACAGCCCCCCTGACTGTCCTGTCTCTGTTAAACCCCTGCCTGAAGGAGGAAAGGGAAGGAGGGCAGACACCTGTAGGAAGAGCAAGGCAGTGACTTAGAAGACTTCATATTTCAGATGACTTTCTTCCAACCTATTGAATACTTGATGCTGCGGTTTCTGGAGGGATCAAAAGGAATTGACCTCAGGTTTCAGAAAATTACCTTCCCCTCCAGGGAAATTTCTTCAGCTCTAGATGGGGCAAGAAAGCTGTTTGTGGCATTATCTTTTATAAGAACTTCACGTATACATGTTCCCAAAAGTACAGGATTTGTCATCTTCATTTTCTAATTCATAAGCAAATGGAGACATTTGGAAGGCTGAGATTTTGTTTTGATACTTAGAGTGGGAAGACATGTTCCAGAAGGTCCATTTTTAGGAAAATGACTAATTATTTGCTTAGAGTCATTACTAATAGAATAGGTTGACATAACTTAAAGTGGAAAGCAGGGAATTACCAAGATAATTTAAAATTTAGCCCAATTGTGCACCCAGATTTCTACCTTAAAAACCCTAACCCACCACATTAGTTGTCCTCAGAGCAGGAGCCCCAGACCAGCAATAGCAGCATCTCTGAGAAACTCACCAGAAATGCAAATCCTCAGCTCCCGCTCCCCATGGTGAGGTCAGCATTTCCAGGGCAAGGCCCAGGATCTCTGTTAGCAAGCTCTGCAGCGACTGAGGCAGAATGAACGTGAAGAACACTTCACTAGATCAGTGGTTTTCACTCCTGAATGCTCATTACACTTACCCAGAGGTCACTCACAAAAAACAAAGCAGGGCCCACCATAGACTCCTGAAAACAGGAGCCTTCAGAGCGAGGACCAAGCTCCGCATGCATTTTCACAACCCCCCAGGGGGTCTTACTATGCAGCCAATGGTTGCAAGCCCTTATGATCAATAATTGCAGTTTCACAGACTCACCTCTCATTGACTTCTGGGCAAATTTCTATCTGTGAACCAGTAGGACACTGAGAAATGGGGGCATGTTGTCAAAGGCCTATGCCACCGAGGTATGGTCACAAAGTCAACTTTGGCTTTAGACAGCACGTGACTCAAACCTCCCATGTTCCAGACCACCCAGCGTCATTTGCACAGTGACAATTATTTCAACCATGGTTAAAAATGAGAAGGGAATTAAATTAGCTTGCAGTCTTTTTACATGTTTCTAGAGAACATGTCACCTGTCACTCGGAATGAGATGTGCTTCTCCCTCTCTCAGGATGTGGTATAATGAGGTCTCTCTCTGAGCTCTGAATGCAGAAATGTATTTATGGCACAAAGGGAGATTTATGTATTTTCTAAAAATCCTGGCAGCCAATAATAGCCTTGACTGACTCTCTAGGGCTCCAAATGCAACTAGATTGTATTTGGATATAAATCTGGATGCATTGTAATCTTAGCCTTGTTTCCCTCCATTAAAGGGCAGATGGGACAAAGGGGTTTGGAAGGGAGAAATCATAAAAGTATTGATAAAATTCATGAAAATAAAATGCTAAGCCAGGGGATGCCATTTTTTGTATAATTTGTGCAAAATTTTCAGAGATATGTGTAAGTCCTATCTTGGTGACTATGTTAATGGATTCTGAAATAACAAGGATTCTATACCATCACAGTATGGTGGTGACATTTCTCTCCCCCTTAATGTCATAGAAAGTTGTAAGGGACATACATTCAGAAACGGATTTGTCCCAGGGTAAGTAAGGGATTTCAAAATGGGTTAACATCTGCCATCTGACATTTCCCTTCACCTCATCATCTCATCATTCAAGGAAGTATTAGTAAGATAATTAAGTTAGAAATGCAGCTAACATACTTCATGCCCAGGTCTGCAGCAGATGAAATGACCCCAGTTCTCAGGAATGCTAAGCCTGAAGCAGGTGGCAAAGAGTTTTACAATCAGCCTGGCTCTGCAGTGTGGCATAGATTCCCATGGTTAAACATTATAAATGCTCAATGAGAGCTTAAAGGGAGTTGACATGAGGTGGCGTATGAAGATGTGCTAAATAAGTAGTATAGTAACTTCAGGAATTCAGGAGAGGGAGGTACATTGGGAACTGGAAGGAGAAAGTGAAATTGGAGCCGTGTTCTAATTGGTACCAAACAGTGCCAGTCCAGCGAAACCTCATCACT